>NC_141878.1:173445628-174088754 GCF_056163025.1 Triticum urartu
TTCATGAATGCATCCCTGCCATGTATTTTTATGCCATGTTTGAGTGCTGTAGCATGTTCATCTTGTTGCATTTAGATGGCTACTTGCTGTAAATCATAGAACGTGGTCATATTTGAATCGCTTGCCATTTCCAAACCGTAACTCCGATTCCGAAGTTCTTTATATCGTTTTCAAGCAATTTCATCTCAGCTTTCCAGTTGCACACTTGGATTTCCAAGTTGAGGCCAGGTTCATGCATTCCTTGTCACATCTTGCATATGCATCCCGCATCGCATCCCGCATAGCATACCATCTTTGCATCATGTTGTTTGAGTTTTGCACGTGGTTGATTGTGTCCTTGTTGCTTTTTTGTCTTGTTTGGGTAGAGCCGGGAGATGAGTTAGCTAACGAGGAGCCCATTGAGTTTGCTTTCGAGGATCCAGTCAACTCTGACAACTTTGCAGGCAAGATGATCATACCCTCGAAATCACTACTATCTTTGCTTTGCTAGATGCTCGCTCTTTTGCTATGCCAATGCTAAGATGCCTACCACTTGATTTCAAGCCTCCCATATTGCCATGTCAAACCTCTAACCCACCATGTCCTAGCAAACCGTTGATTGGCTATGTTACCGCTTTGCTCAGCCCCTCTTATAGCGTTGCTAGTTGCAGGTGAAGATTGGAGACCGTTCCTTGTTGGAACATTATTTACTTGTTGGGATATCATTATATTGCCTTGTTATATTAATGCATTTATATACTTGGTAAAGGGTGGAAGGCTCGGCCTCTCGCCTAGTGTTTTGTTCCACTCTTGCCGCCCTAGTTTCCGTCATATCGGTGTTATGTTCCCAGATTTTGCGTTCCTTACGCGGTTGGGTTATAATGGGAACCCCTTGATAGTTCGCCTTGATTAAAGCTTTTCCAGCAATGCCCAACCTTGTTTTTTACCATTTGCCACCTAGCCTTCTTTTCCCTTGGGTTTCCGGAGCCCGAGGGTCATCTTATTTAGACCCCCCCGGGCCAGTGCTCCTCTGAGTGTTGGTCCAACCGAGCGATGTCCGGGGCTACCAGGGGCAACTCTGGGCTGGCCTACCCGACGTCTGGCTCATCTGAGTGTGCCCTGAGAACGAGATATGTGCAGCTCCTATCGGGATTTTTCGGCACATTCGGGTGGTGTTGCTGGACTTGTTTTAACCTGTCGAAGTGTCTTGAAGAACCGAGATACCGAGTCTGATCGGAACGTCTCGGGAGGAGGTCTATTCCTTCGTTGACCGTGAGAGCTTGTCATGGGCTAAGTTGGGACTCCCCTGCGGGGATTTGAACTTCCGAAAGTCGTGCCCACGGTTATGGGCAGATGGGAATTTGCTAATGTCCGGTTGTAGATAACTTGAACCTTAACTTAATTAAAATGAATCAACAGTGTGAGTTACCCTGATGGTCTCTTCTCGGCGGAGTCCGGGAAGTGGACACGGTGTTGGAGAAATGCTTGCGCAGGTTGCTCTCTAGTTTCTCTCTCGCGCTTTGCCTCCTCTTCTCGCTCTCTTTTGTGAACAGGTTAGCCACCATATATGCTAGTTGCTTGCTACAGCTCCACATATTTACCTTGCCTTACCTATAAGCTTTAATAGTCTTGATCGCGAGGGTGCGAGATTGCTGAGTCCCTGTGGCTCATAGATTACTTCCAAACCAGATGCAGGGCCTAATGATTCCGCTCCAGGTGACGCGCTTGAGCTCAAGTGGGAGTTCGACGAGGACTCTCAACGATACTACGTGTCTTTCCCTGATGATCAGTAGTGGTGCCCAGTTGGGGGTGATCGGGACCGTGTCGCATGTTGGGTTATCTTTTATTTTGGCGCCTTAGTCGGGCCATGAGTGTTTGAATGTTGTAATGCTATTTATGTACTTTGATTGACGTGGCGAGTGTAAGCCAACTATGTACCTCCCCTTTATTATTTATGTTACATGGGATGTTGTGAAGATTGCCTAACTTGCGACATTGCTCTCAATGCGGTTATGTCTCTAAGTCGTGCCTCGACACGTGGGAGCTATAGCCGCATCGAGGACGTTACATTATACTAGTTGTCCCCCTTCAAATTTCCCCGCCGTTGTTGGCTCCCTTCCTGCTCGATATTTGGGAAGAGGGCCAGGGCCTATATAAGTAGAGCTAGCCACCATAGTAGATGGCATCTGATCTTAGCTTGATCCAACCCGATCGAGAGCCTACTCGCAAGAACACCTCAACCTCAGGAGGTTGTTCTTCCCTTGTACTGTTCATCATCAGCCCCAGAGGCAGTCCACTGCCACCACACTAGAGTAGGGTATTACACCACAACGGTGGCCCAAACCAGTATAAACCTCGTGTCTTTTCGCGTTGCGAGTTCATCGAGCTCGTCCGCGAGATCTTAGCGAGCTAGGGCATAGATTGATGGGAAGGAAAGACTTCGCGCACACCCCAGTGTTCGAACCTTAAGGGTTTACCAGAACCCCACATCCGACATTTGGCGCGCCAGGTAGGGGTGCGCCATAGCTTCCCTTCCATCAGTTTGTCACTCCGTCGTCTCCATGCCAGACGCTCGCCGTGCTCGAGCTGAGCGTTGGGCTGCCCTCACCGCCCGTGTCGCTCAGACGGCTCCCGTCGGCAGTCCGCATTGCCGTTCTCCATCTCCCGCCGCCAACGCTGCCACCGGTCCGGCGGGGAACGAGTAGCAGGCATCCTCGCTGCATCCTTCGGTGCGCCAGGACGGCCGCACCGCCACTCCATCGCTGACCCCTGCCGGTTCTTCGTCTCACGCGCACCGCGCTCCCATGGAGGCACGGCTGCGCTCCTCGCGGTGAACGAGCTCTTGCGCTACCGCCCCGTCGACGACCTCTACGAGGAGTGGCTCGACCGTGTCGCCGAGCTCGTCCGCGCCGCATGGGGCGATCCGGCGTCGTCCCACTCTCTGCCTCCCCCTCAACCAGCTGCGGGCGATGGGACTCATCGCGTGCCTCCACCACCTCAGCCCCAAGACGGCGCCTTGGCACCAAGGTGCGCAGCTCCGCGGCGTGATCCGCCACGCCCGGCGCCCACGCGCGAAGAGATAAGCTGCCATGAAATTCCGCGGCCACGAGAAGCTGCACCTGCGCTCTCCGCGCCACCTCGTCAAGACCACGCACCGCCCACAGCGGTGCAGTGCTGACATCGTCAAGACCAAGCTCCACCTCCGAAGCGGGCCCCGGCAACCACGGCTGGCTTCCACACCTTCACCCTCGAGCTGCGTAGCGTCGCCTGGCCGGGCAAGTTCAAGCCGGATCTGCCTCCTCGCTACGACGGTACAGCCGACCCTGCGGAGTTCCTGCAGCTCTATGAGCTGAGCATCGAAGCGGCCAACGGCGACGAAAAGGTCATGGGGAACTGGTTTCCCATGGCTCTCAAGGATGGAGCTCGCTCCTGGCTCCTGAACCTACAGCACGGCTCGATCTCCTCCTGGGACGAGATGCACGAATGCTTCGTCGCCAACTTCCAGGCCACTCGCGACCGCCCACCGGCCACGGGTGATTTACGCCGCATCAGGCAGCAACCAGGAGAGACCCTCCAGAAGTACATCCAGCGCTTCAACAACACCCGCCTCAAGATCCCCAAGGTCACGGACGAGGCCATCATCTCCGCGCTCTCCGACGGCGTCTGTGACGTCAAGATGAAGGAAGAGCTCGCCATCCACGAGGAGCTCTGCACATCTCAGGAGCTCTTCAACCTGGTGACCAAGTGCGCAAGAGCTGAGGAGGGGCGCCTCTCAGTCCTTGAGCTGCCAGCCGTGGGCGAGGAGGAGAAGAAGGCCAAGGCCATGGATGTGAATCGCAAGGAGGCAGATGTGCTCGCAGCGGAGCCCGACATCAAGCGGGGCAGAGATCATACCGAGTCATCCAAGAACGGCCAACCGTTCTGCGCCTTCCACAACCTGAACACCCACCACACCAGTGACTGTCAAGAGCTCAGAGCCATATGAGAAGGACGCTATGGTCGACGCCCCGAGCGCAACGACCGGGGCTACGGCGGCGGAGGAGGATGTGGAGGCAGACGCTGGGACGACCGTGGCCCGCGCCAGGAGTGGTGCGACCGGCCTCGTGAGGACCGCTGGCAGGACCAGCCTCGCGAGGGCGCCTGGAGGGACCCGCCGTGTGAAGATCGCCCCCAGGGCAATGCTGATCTTCCCCCGCTTCCGCCACCAAGAAGGAACGACGACCACCACCAGGACGAGGGGGTTGGGGGCTTCCAGGAGCCGCATGCGATCGCCTGTATCTTGGGCGGCGCCCAGGCCCCAGCCTCTCAGCGCACCTTCAAACAGTTCGCTCGCGAGGTGAACGCGACGCTCCCCAAACTCGAGGCCACGCGCCCGCTCAGGTGGTCCAAATGCGCCATTACTTTCAACTAGGCGGATCAGCTCAAGTGCGCAGCCACCGCTGGCGCCCTCCCTATGATGTGTTCCCAGTCATCAGCAATATGCAGGTCACCAAGACCCTCATCGACAGCGGCACAGGGCTCAACGTCATGTCCGTCGACACGTTCGACAACCTCCAAGTGCCTTATGAACAGCTCCAGCCCACCAAGCCTTTCTCAGGAGTGACCGGCGGCTCCACCACACTAATAGGGCAGGTCCGCCTGCCCGTCACCTTCGGGGAGCGCAAGAACTACCGCATCGACCTCATCGACTTCGACGTCGCGCACATCCGCCTGCCGTATAATGCCATCCTTGGGTATCCAGCCCTGGCCAAGTTCATGGCAGTCACTTATCATGGCTACAACGTTCTCAATATGCCAGGAAGCGGAGGAATCAGCACGGTCCCATGTGAAGAGAGGGATGCGGTGTGCTCCCTCGAGCGCGCCTTTCAAGCCGCAGCAATCGATGACCCCAACAGTAGAAATGAAGGCCCTCTAGAGGCCATCCCCAAGAAGAAGAAGCCGCGCCGTGCAGGACCTCGGGAGGATGGCGTCGTGGCAGGAGCCTCGTCAGGACCAGCGCCTGCTCCAGGGGCGCCTCCCTCCATCGCATAGGAAGGCGTGCCCGGCGCCCTCCTCAGGCAGGGCTCTGGGACTCTCTTCTGGAGGGCCTCAGACCTTGCCAACCTCATGGGGGAGGCGTGCTTCACAGCACGTGACCCTCAGGAGAGCACGGGGCAAGGAGCGCCCACCACTCAGGAGTTCATCACCAAGACCACCCAGGAACTGCAAGAAGTAAGAGCCATGCGCGGCGACAGCCGCCCACGAGGCGCAGCTCCGCATCCTGGCGAGGATGCTAGGCTGCGTGTCTGCATCGACGTCCCAGGGCTCAACAGGGCCGCATCTCAGGAGCATTTCTGCCCTTCGCATGTGGGCCGCTGCGAGGGCCCGCCGCACAGCTACGTTCGTATGCCCTTTGGCTTGTCGAGTGTGGCATCGGCCTATCAGCGCAACATGCGACGTATCCTGGCGGCTCAGGAAGCCAGGTACCACGCCATTCTGGAGGAGATGGAGACGGTCTTCAGGGAACCTCCCGAGCCCCTAGAGCCTCCCGAGGCTTAGGGTTCTGGCGGCTCATGACGAGTCATTTATTCAACGCACACCTTCAGCTGCACCAACTCTACTTCATATACAGAACCAGGTGACATCTTCCAAGCTCGTTTAGCTGGGAGCGCCCATCGGGCTGCATTATTCCTAGGTCGCGTGGGTCCGTCCCTGTGGCATGTATCCCTTTTGCTTACATCTTTAGCTTACCTTGTTGGGGGCGCCCCTCGGGCTGCATCATCCCCAAGCCGCTTGGGCCGGACCCGGTGGCACGCATCTTCCTGCATTTATCCAAGTTGATCTGCTCTCCATGCTTAACCTGCCAACTGTTGTCACCTGCTCGATTGCTGCCCACCACAGGTCTGTTCATCCTATGCAATTCGCTTGCACGTTAAAAGGGGGCTCCTGAGCATCGCGACTCAGGAGCTCCTACTGGCTTTCCAGCCCTCACCCCCTGGCCTTGACCACGGCATCGCGACCTGGCATACCAGTGGCGGCTGAGCTCGCTCGAGGGCCGGGACCTGAGGACATAGAGTGCTTGCATCTAACCGCCTTACAAGGACATACAGTCTTGAAGACTCAAGACCAGGCGCAACCCGCCTTGAGGTAGGACCTTGTGAGTCCTGCGCTGGCTCACGAGTGCCCAGATACACCTCGCAGCCCTGCCGTGCAAGCCACGTGTTAGGGAAGGGTTGTACACGCCATGGGGGCTCCTCCCAGAGGGGGGCCCCCATCCCACGCCCAAGTGGAAGCACCATGCTCCACGCTGGCTGTCGACACTGCCGAGGAGCGGCTATGCCCGTGCACAAGCGGAAGCACTATGCTCTGCGCTAGTGATAAACAACTGAGGGCGGCCCCACGGTCGTACCAACCTTAGGGAGCCCAGAGCTCAGCGCCCAGCCTCACCACAATGCCTCCCCTCGGGAGAGCCGCACGAGGGGGCTGGGCATGGGGGCTGCGCTTGGGTCACGCCCAAGCGCACGCCACCCAACCAGGTCCCCCGGACCTGGGCGTCGCGCGCCCCTCCCGTGGCCTCGGCGAGGGCAGGTATGGAAATTGTTTGCACGTCAAGGGGGACTCCTGAGCATCGCGACTCAGGAGCCTAACTGGTCATGTAGCCCCTCACTCCTTGGTCTGTCCTGGTCTCCGGTCGGCCCAATGGCGGTTGAGGTATGCGCGTGGCCGGGCTCTACCGACGTAGAACATTGATCTATCCTCACGAACTCTCCCTATATGTTGTTTGCGCATCAAGGGGGACTCCCGAGCATCGCGACTCAGGAGCCTAATTGGTCACGTAGCCCCTCACTCCTTGGTCCGTCCTGGTCTCCGGTCGGCCCAATGGCGGTTGAGGTATGCGCGGGCCGAGCTCTGCCGACGCAGAACGCAAAGCAAATAGGAAGGAAATCGCAAAACCTTGAAGAAAATATTACAAGCATATTGTTCTCACAATACCAAATGAAAAGTCTAAACGCCTCCACGAGGCCTGATACATGTTGCAGGAACGAAACGGGAAGAATAGCCGCAGGTCACCCCTGGATATCGCCATCGCCTGCAGAAGGTGCTCCCCATGGGCAACGATGTTCTCACCTTCACCACTAGCTGCAGGATCGCGGCGTCACCAGACAGAGGATCGGAGACAAAGCCGCGGAACCTCCCCAGCAAGGCCTCCACTTGACCTTGTACAGCCGCGGCGGCAGCTTCACAGTGATCTTCAGCCACAGGCTCTAACAGCTCGTCAAGGCAGGCGCTGGGGTCACGGAGGTGCAGATGGATGAAGACGCAAGTCAGTGTGGCTGAAGACAGGACGCGAGCTTCTGCCTCCGCCATGGGACCGAGGCCATCAACGACCTCCTCAAGCGCCTTCACCACAAGAGGAAGCAGCTGGGCGAGGCCGTCCTTGTCGGTGTCCAGCGGCTTCTCCAAGCCATGCTCGTAGAGTGTCTTCAGCGCCTTGCAAGGCCTCTTCTCGAGATCGGCGAAGGCCACGTGGTCTTCGGCCAGGACTCACGCCTTGGCATCAAGATTGGCCTCCCTTGTCCCCATCTTCCGCTCCAAATCTTCCAACCGGTTGCGCTCGGCGGCCTACTTCTTCCCTAGCTCCGCCAGCTCAGCATCACGGTTCTTGACGGCTTCCTCACGGGCCTTCATCTCCTCCTCCTCCTTCGCTTGGCAGCAGCGTACATCTTCGGCATGCTTGTCATGCAGGCTCTGCAACTCGCCCTCCAGCACTTGGCAGTGGTCACAAGAGTCCTTTGCATCTTTCAGCGCCGCCTCATGATCGGCAGCAGCGCTGGCGGCTCCTTGCTTCTCCTCCTCAGAAGCTGCAACAGCCTGTCCTAGCGTTGCGTGAACCACCAGGCCGGAGTGAAGCCAGCCAGAGGCCAACTCCAAATGCCCGGCCACCAGGCGCGGGTCCGCGCTCAGGAGATTCGCCTGCAGCTGGGTCATCTCCGAAAGGGCACGCTCCAAGACAGCAGCAGGAGCAGAAGAACCAGGGAGTGGAGGTGTTGCGGTGGGAGGAAGCGACACCGTCGCCAGGGCTTGGGAGACCACGGGTTCCAGAGCAGCTGGGACCTCGTCAGCCGTGCCAAGCGCCGGCACCTCCGGAGCCAGCGGGGCCATGGGGGCTGATTCTATGCAGCGATGTTCCTCTTGGCCCCGCAAGGACGGCCGGGCTGGGGAGATGCGGGTGCGGCTGCCTCCTTTCTCTACGGATGGAGGCACGGTCGCCGTATCCTCCTTCCTCTTCTTCGCCGAAGATGCCGGCCTGATCAACTAAGGGCGAGCGTCAGGAAATAACAAGTACCGGTAGGGATAAAGCAAAGCTCGGGACACCTACCGGTCCACCGTGAAGTACTCAACCTTTCGCTTGTGAAGCTTGAAGACCGACAGCATCGGGACCTGAAGGGTAGGCGTTCGGGCTCCGGCGGCGCCAAGCAGTGCGGAGGCAGAACCAGATCCAGCCCTAGGAGGTGTTGGGGTGGAGGCGGCACCACGGACCACCAGCGATGACCTACCCTTCGTCGGTATGAGGGGTTGCTCCCTCTCCCCTTGGTAGGCGTTGGCTTAGGCATCATCAGGAAGGGCGCGGAGAATCTCAGCCTTGCTCAGAGGGGAAGTCTCCCCCACCTCTTCCGGGGTCTTCTCCGAGTCCACCTCCTCTTCCCCCTCTCCACCAGACTCACCAGAAGACACCTCCATCGGTTTCTGCGCCATAGGAGCTCCCAGAAGCGCCGGCGGCACCAGCCCCCGCGCATCAAAAGTCGGCCTGGAGGTGACGAGTTCCTCCCGGTCCCTGCGTTGGAACAGGGGAACGAAGGCGCTAGGCGGGTACTCCTGGTTGTCCTCGACTAGGAGGCGCAGGACGGCGTCCAATTCATTGCCAGGCAGGTCCCCTAGCCTCAGGCGGGTCTTGTGTTCCTCTTCTTCGAGCTCCTAGAGGGGGCGTGCACGACTCGAGTGGGGCAACCCGCAGCAGAAAGAACTCCCTCGGGAGCATCTCCCCCGTTATCTTGGCCGCCATCGCGTTGCTCGGCTTCAGGTCGGTCAACATCTGTCCCAACACTGACGATGCCCGCTCGTCGACAAGCTCCGCCTTGGGCCACCCCTTGCCCTGTCGGGGCGCCTCCGTCGGCAACACCAGGCACGGATGGGTGTGCTTGGCGTCCATCATGACCCACTTGGATCGAATGTTGTTGGCTCTCTTCTCGGTGCTCGAGATCGAGTTGGCCTTGCCGCAGGCAACGAAATTAGCACATCCAGAGGCGTGCTCGCCGCTGACGCGAAGGAAGAAGAAATGGCATAGGAGCACCACGGACGGCATCAAGCCCAGGTACGCCTCACAGTAGTAGGCAAAGATGGACAGGAGGAGGACAGAGTTGGGATGGAGGTGCAACGCCTGCAGCCCGTAGTGGTCGAGGACTTCATAAAAGAAATTAGAGAAGGGAGGAACCAACCCAACAGCGATGCTGCTCGAGAAGAAGGGGAAGAACGTGCTCCCCTCAGGCTCCGGCTCGTCAGACGCAAGCCGGAGCTCCGTCTTCCACCACTCGTTGCTCTCTCTCGATGTCAGCAGGCGCATGGAGGCGAGGCTCTTCTCCATGACGGTGGGTGCCTCAAGAGCGGGCTCGTACCAAGCCGGTGCCGAGGAAGTCTTGACCTTGCGCGGCGCCATGAGCGGCAGATGTAGAGCAAGACTGGGGCAGATCTGGAGGTAGCGGCGGCGAAGAGCGAGAAAGGGGATCTGGAGTGAGGCAAGGAAGAAGCAACGAAGGCAAGTGCTGCCTGCGCCAGCCTTTTGTCAGGTTAAGCAGTTGCTGAGGCAGCATAGGGAAGCGGAGACGCCCACGTCCAATCAACCGCCACGCGTCAACCGAGGCCACAGGCTTTTGGGGACTGTGGTGCTGCGAACTTGGCCCTTGGCTTCACCATGAAGCCAAGCCCGAGCGCACCTTGGGCCTGGGGGCTACTCTCGGCATTCTGGGAATGGGGGTCCCCAGACTTGCCTGCCTGCGGCCCGCGGCGTGGCTGAGCCAGCAGGCTGTACGGCCCATCTTCACCAGCAAAGCATCCAAGACCCTCGCGAGGGTCCAAGCCTTGCGAGGCAGACGATGCAAGGCCTCCTCTGGAGTGGCCTAGCCAGGCAGGCTCACGAGGAGCGGAGATATCAAGGCGGGGCAAACCTCATGAGGCCCTCGTGACGTGAGCCATGACGCACAACACCAGGCGGGCGCCAGGCGGGCGCCAGCGTGCACAGCGTCCTTATTTCCTCTTTGGTCCTAAGGAGGCCAGCGCAGACGAAGAGTACCGAGGCATCAGGCAAAGGTTTCTATATTGGTGCAATGAGACCAAGACCAGGAGGATGGCAATACGGAGGTCATCGTGGAGCCCAAGACGGTGTCACCGACAGAGCTTTTCGCATGCGAAGACCACTTCTGTCAGGATAGCTTGTACTAGGTGTCCCTCTTCAAATTTGCCCGCTGTTGTTGGCTCCCTTCCTGCTCGATATTTGGGAAGAGGACCAGGGCCTATATAAGTAGAGCTAGCTACCATAGTAGATGGCATCTGATCTTAGCTTGATCCAACCCGATCGAGAGCCTACTCGCAAGAACACCTCAACCTCAGGAGGCTGTTCTTCCCTTGTACTGTTCATCATCAGCCCCAAAGGCAGTCCACCACCACCACACTGGAGTAGGGTATTACACCACAACGGTGGCCCGAACCAGTATAAACATCGTGTCTTTCCGCGTTGCGAGTTCATCGAGTTCGTCCGCGAGATCTTGGCGAGCTAGGGCATAGATTGATGGGAAGGAAAGACTTCGCGCGCACCCTAGTGTTCGATCCTTAAGGGTTTGCTGGAACCCCACATCCGACAGTAGTGCTTAGGTGAAGCCCTACGGAGATAGCATCACCACCACCATCACCACGCTGTCGTGCTGCCGTAACTCATCCACTACTTCACCATCTTGCTGGATCAAGAAGGCGAGGACGTCACCGAGCTGAACGTGTGCTGAAGGCGGAGGTGTCATACGTTCGGTACTCAATCGGTTGGATCACGAATAAGTTTGACTACATCAACTGTGTGCCTAAACGCTTCCGCTTACGGTCTACGAGGATACATAGACACACTCTCCCCTCTTGTTGTTATGCATCACCATGGATAGATCTTGCGTGTGCTTAGAAATTATTTTGTTTTCCATGCAATGTTTCCCAGCATCTCTTTACTCATTCTGTAATACAAGATCCCATGACTAAACTCATTAGTCACATGAAGCTTCTTATGATGTTGTATTATGGAGAGGGCCCAGAGATATCTCTCTGTCACTCAGAGCGACAAATCCCAGTCTCGATTCATGCAACCCAACAGACACCTTTGGAGATACATGTAGAGCACCTTTATGATCACCCAGTTACGAAGTGATGTTTGATAGAACACATGGCATTCCTTCGGTATCCGGGAGTGACATGATCTAATGGTCTAAGGAACTGATACTTGACATGTAGAAAGTTATAGCAAATAACTAAATGATCTGATGTTAAGCTTATGGTTGGGTCTGTCCATCACATCATTCTCCTAATGATGTGATCCCATTATCAAATGACAACTCATGTCCATGGTTAGGAAACCATAACCATCTTTGATCAACGAGCTATTCTGGTAGAGGCTTACTAGGGACATGGTCTAGTTTATGTACTCACACATGTATTTAAGTTTCTGGTCAATACAATTCTAGCATGAATAATAAACATTTATCATGAACAGGAAATATGATAATAACCACTTTATTATTGCCGCTAGGGCATATTTCCAACAGTATTGCCACAAATGTTTTGGCCACATACTTCTATGATAGAAAATGGATTTCTTTTGTCTTGGGCGGGCCGGCGGTGCACCTACATAATGTTGTTTGGGTCTTCCATGACATAAAAGATCGTGGTACTGTCCAGGCAAGAACTTTTCTGTAATTTCTTGAGTGAGTTATGCCTCGCATGGGATACGCTGGATGGTCAGGCCCGGATAAATATGCAAGGTAGTTTGCATAATCACGTGCAACATATAACATGAGAGTACTTCTTTTACTCTATTATTGTTGTTGGACCCACTCTACCCGCTTTGCACTAGGGCTTCAGACCTCCTTTGTTTTGTAGAAATTTTATAGGAATCTCATAGGATAGGATTTGTATAGGATAAATTCCTTTAGAGCCCTTTGGTTCGTAGGAACACAATCCTATTCCTATGGAGGAATTATTCCTATATCCACATTTCATAGGAAAATGAACATTAATCTAGATTCAATGAAAAAAATCCTATGATATGAACCAAAGGGCATCCTATTTCTTATTCCTATTCATAGGATTTTAGATACATGTCATCTCATCTCCTATGATTTTCCTATTCATATAATTTTCCTATTCTATGAGCCAAAGGAGGCCTCAAAAGTGCTAGTAACAGCACTAGGGGATGTTTGGTTTGCGTCCTAACCGATGTTCCTAAGAAAAAGTGGCACATGGTAGGGACGTGGCAAGCTGAATTTTTCTGCATGTCAGGCAAGATGAGAAGATATGTGTTTGTTTGTTGTCTGATGTGGTGTACTAGTATCAACCAATATCTAAAGCACTAAAGGATGGCTGCTATTGGCTAGCACAAGCCCCGATACTAGTATTAAAAGTCAGGTAGCAGTTAGCCTGAGCCCAGGCGCTGGAAATTAGAGGCCTAACTAACTAATTGAGATGCCTGACCATTCACACTAGGACCTATCGACTATTTCAAGTAGCGAGCCAAACAAGACCTAGTGATTCGCAGACAAGTTTCAGGTCAGGCTAAAAGCCATCAGGTAGTGAACCAAACAACCCTACATCGTCCACCACACATAGACACCGAAGAGTGAATTTCATAGATTATCATTCTTGTTCTGCAATCACCACCATCACCATACATATTAGTGTGGATCTAAAGGATTGTAAAAGTAAAACATGAAAACTATATACTATCAACACGATAAACCATATTACAATACTACATAAGCATATCAGACATGACATAATCTACATTGTTGCATTGAAGTAAAAAGTTATATGTCGTGCCTGGTAATTCTATACATTATATGGCAAATATATAGAATTATGGAAAATACATATGTATATATGATGAGGTTGTGTTCTAAATTTGTATCCATTTTGTTAATTAATGTCAACATCAAAATACTACTCTCTATACTTCTGAAAACTGGAGGTAATTAACCGATGCGATTTTAGATAGAAGTAAAAGTTCCATGTGTTGCAACTATAATTATTGATGTTGTGGAATGATTTTAAAGATCACAATTGTCGACTAATGGTTGTCACAAATAACAATATTCATCGATTGTGAAAGTGCAACTATCCCTGGGTGGTTGTGGTAATTCTTAACAACATATAGCTCATTGAGCTAATGCTATTTCAAGATAAATATTTCAGGAAAGCTCAATGATTGGCATGGCATGGATTAGAAAGTGGACCCCTCCAAATTCTAAGGACAAAAGATTGGCTCAAGCTCAAAGCACAAGACTCTACATTTTACTTTTAGTGATCCAAGATCACATTAAGTCCATAGGAAAAGCCAATACTATTAAAAGGGGGTGAGGTGTTGCTTAATGAGTTACTTGCTCGAAATGCTTAGTGATATGCTCCAAAAACCCTCAACTACTTTCTAATATCCACATATGTCCCAAACCAAAAGTCAAATTCGGCCCCACTGAAATCTTCTATCCGACGCCACCGAGTTCACTTGACATAGTCACTGCCAGAAACCCTAGTCACTTCGGTCTCATCGATAGGGATCTCGGTCTCCCCGAGATGGGATTGCAAACTCTCTGTTTCCCTTCATGACGTTTCGGTCTAGCCGAGATGAGCGATCGGTTCCATCGAGATTGCAATGCAAACTCTCTGTTTCCCCTTCGTAACACTTTGGTCTAACCGAGATGAGCGAATCGGTCCCACCGAGTTTGCCTGGCCAACTCTCTGTTTGTCTATTACCAAAATCGGTCCCACCGAGTTTGTGTAATCGGTCTCACCGAGATTACGTTATGCCCTAACCCTAATAGAATCGGTCCCACCGAAAATCCTAACGTTCACATTTCTGAGCTAAATTGGTCTGACTGAGTTTTATGCTTCGGTCCCACCGAGTTTGGTGATTTGTGTGTAACGGTTAGATTTTGTGTGGAGGCTATATATACCCCTCCACTGTAACGCCCTCGATGCGGCTATATCTCCCACGTGTCGAAGCACGACTTAGAGGCATAACCGCATTGAAAGCAATGTCGCAAGTGAGGTAATCTTCACACAATCCATGTAATACATAAGGGAAAGAGATACATAGTTGGCTTACACTCGCCACTTCACGCAATTACATGAATAAAGCATTTCAACATCCAAATACAATCAAGGTCCGACTATGGAACCAAAATAAAAGAAGAACCCCAAATGCGACAAGGTCCCCGATTGACCCCAACTGGGCTCCACTACTAATCAACTAGAACGAAACAACACCAAAGGACAAGATCTTCATCGAGCTCCTCCTAAGCTTGGTTGCGTCATCTGCACGGACTCATCGGCACCTACAAGCTGGTTTTGGAAGTATCTGTGAGTCACGGGGACTCAGCAATCTCGCACCCTCGCGATCAAGACTATTTAAGCTTATAGGTAGGGTAAAGGTATGAGGTGGAGCTGCAGCAAGCGACTAGCATATATGGTGGCTAACATACACAAATGAGAGCGAGAAGAGAAGGCAAAGCACGGTCGAGAAAGTATGATCAAGAAGTGATCCTAAAACAACCTACGTCAAGCATAACTCCAACATCGTGTTCACTTCCCGGACTCCGCCAGAAAGAGACCATCACGGTTACACACGCGGTAGATGCATTTTAAATAAGTTAAGGTTCAAGTTATCTACAACCGGGCATTAACAAATCCCCATATGCCCATAACCGCGGGCACGGCTTTCGAAAGTTCAAATCCCTGCAGGGGTGTCCGAACTTAGCCCATCACAAGCTCTCATGGTCAACGAAGGAATAGACCTCCTCCCGAGCCATTCCGATCAGACTCGGTATCCCGGTACAACAAGACATTTCGATAGGGTAAAACTAAACCAGCAACACCGCCCGAATGTGCCGACAAATCCCGATAGGAGCTGCGCATATCTCTTTCTCAGGGCACACTCAGATGAGCCAGACGTCGGGTAGGCCAGCCCAGAGTTGCCCCTGGTAGCTCCGGACATCGCTCAGTTGGACCAACACTCAGAGGAGCACTGGACCGGGGGGGGTAAAATAATTGATGACCCTCAGGAGCGCGACTCCCAAGGGAAAAGAAAAGGCTAGGTGGCAAAAGGTAAAACCAATGTTGGGCATTGCTGGAAGAGCTTTACTTAAGGCGAACTGTCAAGGGGTTCCCATTATTACCCAACCGCGTAAGGAACGCAAAATCCTGGAACATAACACCGATATGACGGAAACTAGGGCGGCAAGAGTGGAACAAAACACCAGGCATAAGGCCGAGCCTTCCACCCTTTACCAAGTATATAGATGCATTAATTAAATAAGAGATATTGTGATATCCCAACAAGTAAACATGTTCCAACAAGGAATAACATCTCCATGTTCCAACAAGGAACAAACTGCAATCTTCACCTGCAACTAACAACGCTATAAGAGGGGCTGAGCAAAGCGGTAACATGGCCAAACAACGGTTTGCTAGGACAAGGTGGGTTAAAGGCTTGGTTCAACAATATGGGAGGCATGATCAGCAAGTGGTAGGTATCGCAGCATGGGCATAGCAAAAGAGCGAGCAACTAAGCAACCAAAGATAGAAGTGATTTTGAGGGTATGATCATCTTGCCTGAAATCCCGCAAGGAAGAAGAACGAGTCCATGAAGAAGACAAACGGACGTAGTCGAACGAATCCTCAAAACACGACGTTACCGGATTACCGAGAAGAAGCCACACCAGAAAGAAAGCAAACAACATAGTAAACAACCACCACATAGGCATGGCACGATGCGCAAACAAGTATGATGCATGTCCGGTTTAATGAGGCATGGCATGGCAAAGTGCACAAACAATCCTACAAATTAAGTGGAGCTCAATATGCAACGAGTTGCATATTGACGGAACACCACATCAATTATTTAGTTCGATCTCGTTTATGTACCCAACAATATTAAATGTTGTTAAACATGGCAAGAGGGTGAAGCAAATGAAAACTACCCATCTAGTCAAGTTTAAATGAGGCCGGAAACAACGAACAACAATTCCGGCAAATCCCCATATGCATATTTTAGATTTGGTGCGGTCCTCCCTAAACACAATTTTAGAGTTGTTAAACATGCAAAACAAGTAGACCATGTTAAACTATGCATTTTTCTACCCCATTTACATATAAGGTTCATTAAAATCCGAGTTACGGTTATTTAGTTATGAAATAAATCTTTTTAACATGGCATAGGAGCAAATTTAACCAAACAACATTTTAACCATTTCAAACATGCATGAAAGTTGGAAATTATTAATCTACACAAAATTCCATGCAAGTTTCATATATAACTTATTTTAAACCGATGCATGGTTTGTGAGATATTAAATGCATGAACATGAGGGTCTTTTCTGCAAAACAGGCAGAAACTGGATAATTACTAAAATCACTGGACAGGAAAAAAACATAATGGACCAGATCTAGCTAGCCCAACCGAAACAGGCATGGGGAAGGCAGCTCACCCATGGGCCTCGGCCCGTACGGAGAAGAGGAGGCGGGCCTGCTTAGGCGCACTGGCCTGTGTGTGGCCCACCTAGGGCGATAGGAGGAACGTCATCGTCCTCCTCGTGCTCCTGGGTGAGCAGGAAGCCATGGAAGGCGGCGGCGGCGGCTTGACGTCGGTGAGGCACGGAGGAGTGCCCGGAGGTGCGGATCCGGACGGGATCCACCCGATCCATCCGTTTCCGGTGCCGGTGGGGAGCTCCGGTGAGCGGGGCGACCAAGGCGGACGACGGGTGCCTACGGGAGAGAGAGAAAGAGGATGAGTGGGAGAAAGAGGAGGCAGGTAGGGGAAGGAAGGAGAGCGGCACGGTGACCTGGCCTGGGGAGATGGCGGCACGCCGGCGAGGTGCTTAACGGCGGGGGGCCCGAGGTCGCCGACGGGAGGGGTGATGGCGGCGCTCCCCCGATCCAACTCGGGGTCGAGTAGGAGGAGGCGCGGGCTACGCGAGGAACGAACGGCGTCGGTCGGGCGGCCGCGCGGGCCTGGGCGGGCCGTGCCTGGGCTTGGCGGGCCGCAGCGGTGGAGGCGCTAAGCTGGGCACGTGGCGGTCTCATAGAGGTGGAGGCCGGTGGGTTCGGCGGCGCCAGCCAGTGGAGAAGCGCCAACTGGCGGAGGGGGCTTCGGGCGCGCCGGATCTGGAGGGGACGGCGGCAGCGCGGCCCTCGAGGAGGGAGGAGGCTGGCGGCGCGCGGATTTCGAGGAGGGGGGTTTGGCTGCTGCCAAAAATGGAAGGGAGGCTTCCTTTTATAGGTAGGGGCTAGGGTTTGAGGGGTTAGGAGGGGTTTTTGGACCCTCCGATCGCGATCCGATGGCTCCGGTCGGAGTGGGGTTTGGTGGGCTATGAAGAGGAGGTTGGGCTGAGATGAGAGGGAAGGAGTGCAGCCCGGCAACTGTTTCCGGAGACCGAAAACATCCGACGTTTGACCGGCTATATTGCCGCTATAGTTTAACGGTTGGGCTATCAAACGAACTCCGAATGCGATGAAACTTGACAAGCGATCTATCTACACTATAATAAGACCACACGTCAACTCTCATCCCATTCCGAGAACATTTTCCGGCCACTTATAAAATACTATTTCGGACATGCCGTGGGCGCGTGCAAGTGTGGTTGGGCTCAGAACGGACAACGGAAGGAACGAGGAGAACCCGGACGAATGCAAGTTTTGAAAACATGATGATGCAATGCACATGATGACATGATGAAAAACAACACGCAATCAAAAGACATGGCAACGCCGGCGAATAACTGGACGACAACTGGGACAACGGTCTCGGGGCGTTACAACACTCCTCCACTACGAGAGGATCTCGTCCCGAGATCTAGAATGGCACCGGAGGGACAACGAAAGAGAAAGAGGAGAGGTAAAACTAAGTTGCTTCTTTGACAAACGAGTGAAACCACGAGCCTTGAGAGGTTGAACAAATTGAAAAGAATAGAACAACGGAGATGAACAAAGTGGAAAACACTCCGTTAGGAAAGAGGAACGAGGAAGAACAAGGTTGAAAGCACTCCGGTAGGGAAGAGTAATAAGGAAGAACAAATTCGAACAACACTCCAGTTGAGAAGGGATGCAAGACTTGATAAGGCGAAAAGAACTTGAGCAAAAAGGCACAACACTCCGGTTAAATGAATAAACCAAGAAAAGAACACGATCCTAACAAAACAAGAAGATGGGTTGAAGAGAGCAACATCACAATGCCTCCGGAACAAAAGTAAGAATGGAATGGAATGAACGAAGGGGAACACGATCTTGAGAGAGCACACTTACAACAAATACTAGACCGGAGTTGTTGGAAAACCAACAACGAAAAGAATAAGCTTGATATGGACTTATAGAAGACATCGCAAAAATTATGAGGTGAAATTCTACCACTAACGGAAAACAATGGATTGGATTGATATCAACAAGAATACGAGAAGCTATATCACCGGGAGGATAAAAGAAGAAGTTGGGTCATTTATAAGCACCATTATTAGCAACAATCCTTAGGGAAAGCTTTAGGTGAAATATAATCCAATATAACTTCAATGAAGAGGTTGATGGATTGAGAAGAGCTCATGCTCGAAGGACTTGATGGGTTTAAACTATCTCATACTTGACAACTTGCTAATCATGAAACATGAAGGGACATTGTCAAGAAAGACATAACACCATCTCAAAAGATAAGGAGGAACAATTGCACTCCGGATTGCAAGATGAAGAATGCTTGAGCTCCTTAGAAAAGAATCTTGATGAAAACTTCGAGATGGAATTAAATCCTTTATGAAACATCATGTAGAGCCTCCATGAAGAACTCCGGTAACAAAGGGTAATGACAGGAAAGAGAAGTTGAAAAACACAAGGTGAAACCTTGTAATGATTTAGATGGATCTCCGTGATAATTAGAGCTTGGAACTCCGGGAAAGAAAAGATGAAAACAAGTGAAACCGAGAATTTGGTGAACCTCCGGAATAAGGAATTAATCTCTTGGATGAAACAAGAATAAGAATTACATTATGCTTATCCTTCACCAATTTAAATTTATGACAAGCAACGGATCACATACGACTTATTCTCGTAGAAAGGATTAAGATAGACATAGCGCAATCATGAGAAGGTTTTCAACGAGCCACCGGTAGGATTGGAAAGCACGAATGTATAGATATGATACCCGAAGGAAGAAAACTCTTGAACGAACCACCGTAAGAATTGAAAAGAACGATTAAAACATGAAGGCACACCAGGAAGAATTAGCAATTAAACGAAGATGCTTGAGAGAATTTAGACCCATGAGAACGAAAAGATTACGAGCTGATAAGAGAATACTTGAATGAAGCACCGGTAAGATTGGAGAATGATAACTGACAGCTGAGAATGAATAAGTCTTCTGAAATGATGGGCTCCGGAGAATCAAATTGAAAAGAATCTTGAATTGCTCCGGATAGGTGAAAAGAATTCTCACAATCGAAAATAATTATGAGAGGATGGCATCAAGCTAGAATCACGAATCTTGAAAAGAATGGAGCAAAATTTAAGAGAAACTCTTCTTCGGTCTTCAAATGCAGAGAATGACAATGAGAAACACCACCATGAATTGTTGAGACACTCCGGAAGAATCAAAAGCGAAGAGGTTGAGCCAACGATGAAAATAATTTGAAAGTGATATTGGAGAAATACATATGACTGATGATAACTCATTCTTACGTCAAACTTGGAAAAGAATTGAAAATAACTACGGAAAAAGAGAAGAAGAGTCAGGTAAGATCCTGGGAAAAGACCTGTGGTTAGGGCCCACTCAAGAGAAACACCGTTGAAAAAGATTTAAAGAGGGAGATTGCACCGGTTGAATTAAAAGGCTTGACTGAGATAACAACCTCGAAAGATCTTGAATGAATGCAGAGTGGAAACACGAATCTTCTGAGATATCTTTATCACTCCGAAACAATAGAATAGCGAGAGGTGAACGATTAAGAATTGCACCGGCATGAGAAAGCCTTGAAATACGGAAAAGAATATGATCAACACCGAAAGCTTGAATTGAATCCACCAGAGAAGAAAAGAATGGAGAATGATGAACTTGAATCTCCGTTAGAATCTTCATGAGAAACACCGGATAAGAACGGAGAGACTTCCATCGATAAAATGAATAGTTGATTAAGAAATATGAGTCCTTGAGGAAAAAGGGTGGGTGGGCGGGAAAAACAAAGGCAACTTGGAGACGGATGAAACAAACACCGTTGAGAAGAACCGATACTTGATCTTGCGGATGTTGAAATGATTGGATCCACTTGAAGAGAAACACACCGGTTGACAAGGATTGACATGACAAACTCAATGATCGAGAAGGATTAGTATTCACATCGAAGTATGAGAACACCATTTGGGGGAAGGTATGGAATCAACATTTTACATTAAAGCAACTCGAATACCACAGCTCAAACAAAACATGGATTGGCTTGCATAATAAGCCAGAACAAACATATGATCGAGATTTCGTCCGAAGTTTTCGTGGTGGGGCCTACACGGGCTCGATCGTACAGCACCATCATGTACAAGGCAGTGCACATGACATACGAAGCGTCCCCGAGCCAGCATAGCCAAGGACTCTTTAAGACACAACGAGACCACTGTAAAATCGACTGTGAATAGGCGGACCACTAGACGTCGAACCCCAATCTCATATCATACATCCGTCGGAAAGAAATCCTAAGAGCTACTTGAATTCCCACTTATGAACTCCCGAAATTTTCCCGTTTATGCAATCAGGTGTTGGGGATACAGGGGAAGCAGAATATCTCACCCAAACTAGGAAATCCTACATCCAGCTATATCCATCCTTCAACACATAACCAAGAAACCTTCGGAAATCATCTACCTCAACCTTCGAAAAGCATCCATTATACAAGTTATGGCGATACTCCCAAACTCCCGCCCCAGTACTGGGTCGCGTCGAGGTTATCTCACCAATGAACTGCATAAAAGAGATTTTCGATGTCGGCGTACTAAACTCAGGTATTCCAGAACTGCAACGATAAAATTATGACGACAACACCTCAGAGCTCAACTCCCCGGGACACTTCCACAAAATCCCTGACAGGAGGCACCAAGACAATGTTCTCGTCATAAAACCATCGGAACAATTCCAACATACCCGCGTGATCCTAAAAAAATTTTAGTGAAATTTGAGAAGAGAAGAGTCAAAACTCTATGTCCGGATGCCTTACCAGAGCGATGAAGAGACTGGGGAGTAAAAAGAATTCCTAACTCTCTGATATATAATTCCTAAATGACTCAAAACATTTTTCTAGACACAACTCGGCCGCTAATAACGATCAAGTAATGGGGCTCCTAAGGTCGGGGAAGGCTCTGATACCAACTTGTAACGCCCTCGATGCGGCTATATCTCCCACGTGTCGAAGCACGACTTAGAGGCATAACCGCATTGAAAGCAATGTCGCAAGTGAGGTAATCTTCACACAACCCATGTAATACATAAGGGAAAGAGATACATAGTTGGCTTACACTCGCCACTTCACGCAATTACATGAATAAAGCATTTCAACATCCAAATACAATCAAGGTCCGACTACGGAACCAAAATAAAAGAAGAACCCCAAATGCGACAAGGTCCTCGATCGACCCCAACTGGGCTCCACTACTGATCAACTAGAACGAAACAACACCAAAGGACAAGATCTTCATCGAGCTCCTCCTGAGCTTGGTTGCGTCATCTGCACGGACTCATCGGCACCTGCAAGATGGTTTTGGAAGTATCTGTGAGTCACGGGGACTCAGCAATCTCGCACCCTCGCGATCAAGACTATTTAAGCTTATAGGTAGGGTAAAGGTATGAGGTGGAGCTGCAGCAAGCGACTAGCATATATGGTGGCTAACATACGCAAATGAGAGCGAGAAGAGAAGGCAAAGCACGGTCGAGAAAGTATGATCAAGAAGTGATCCTAAAACAACCTACGTCAAGCATAACTCCAACACCGTGTTCACTTCCTGGACTCCGCCGGAAAGAGACCATCACGGTTACACACGCGGTTGATGCATTTTAAATAAGTTAAGGTTCAAGTTATCTACAACCGGACATTCACAAATTCCCATCTGCCCATAACCGCGGGCACGGCTTTCGAAAGTTCAAATCCCTGCAGGGGTGTCCCAACTTAGCCCATCACAAGCTCTCAGGTCAATGAAGGAATAGACCTCCTCCCGTGCCATTCCAATTAGACTCGGTATCCCGGTACAACAAGACATTTCGACAGGGTAAAACTAAACCAGCAACACCGCCCGAATGTGCCGACAAATCCCGATAGGAGCTGCGCATATCTCTTTCTCAGGGCACACTCAGATGAGCCAGACGTCGGGTAGGCCAGCCCAGAGTTGCCCCTGGTAGCCCCGGACATCGCTCAGTTGGACCAACACTCAGAGGAGCACTGGCCCGGGGGGGGTAAAATAATGATGACCCTCAGGAGCGCGACTCCCAAGGGAAAAGAAAAGGCTAGGTGGCAAAAGGTAAAACCAATGTTGGGCATTGCTGGAAGAGCTTTACTTAAGGCGAACTGTCATGGGGTTCCCATTATTACCCAACCGCGTAAGGAACGCAAAATCCGGGAACATAACACCGATATGACGGAAACTAGGGCGGCAAGAGTGGAACAAAACACCAGGCATAAGGCCGAGCCTTCCACCCTTTACCAAGTATATAGATGCATTAATTAAATAAGAGATATTGTGATATCCCAACAAGTAAACATGTTCCAACAAGGAACAACATCTCCATGTTCCAACAAGGAACAAACTGCAATCTTCACCTGCAACTAACAATGCTATAAGAGGGGCTGAGCAAAGCGGTAACATGGCCAAACAACGGTTTGCTAGGACAAGGTGGGTTAAAGGCTTGGTTCAACAATATGGGAGGCATGATCAGCAAGTGGTAGGTATCGCAGCATAGGCATAGCAAAAGAGCGAGCAACTAAGCAAGCAAAGATAGAAGTGATTTCGAGGGTATGATCATCTTGCCTGAAATCCCGCAAGGAAGAAGAACGAGTCCATGAAGAAGACAAACGGACGTAGTCGAACGAATCCTCACAACACGACGTTACCGGATTACCGAGAAGAAGCCACACCAGAAAGAAAGCAAACAACATAGTAAACAACCACCACATAGGCATGGCACGATGCGCAAACAAGTATGATGCATGTGCGATTTAATGAGGCATGGCATGGCAAAGTGCACAAACAATCCTACAAATTAAGTGGAGCTCAATATGCAACGAGTTGCATATTGACGGAACACCACATCAATTATTTAGTTCGATCTCGTTTATGTACCCAACAATATTAAATGTTGTTAAACATGGCAAGAGGGTGAAGCAAATGAAAACTACCCGTCTAGTCAAGTTTAAATTGGGCTGGAAACAACGAACAACAATTCCGGCAAATCCCCATATGCATATTTTAGATTTGTGCGGTCCTGCCCTAAACACAATTTTAGAGTTGTTAAACATGCAAAACAAGTAGACCATGTTAAACTAGGCATTTTTCTACCCCATTTACATATAAGGTTCATTAAAATCCGAGTTACGGTTATTTAGTTATGAAATAAATCTTTTTAACATGGCATAGGAGCAAATTTAACCAAACAACATTTTAACCATTTCAAACATGCATGAAAGTTGGAAATTATTAATCTACACAAAATTCCACACAAGTTTCATATATAACTTATTTTAAACCGATGCATGGTTTGTGAGATATTAAATGCATGAACATGAGGGTCTTTTCTGCAAAACAGGCAGAAACTGGATAATTACTAAAATCACTGGACAGGAAAAAAACATAATGGACCGGATCTGGCTAGCCCAACCGAAACAGGCGCGGGGAAGGAAGCTCACCCATGGGCCTCGGCCCGTACGGAGAAGAGGAGGCGGGCCTGCTTAGGCGCACTGGCCTGTGCGTGGCCCACCTAGGGCGATAGGAGGAACGTCATTGTCCTCCTCGTGCTCCTGGGTGAGCAGGAAGCCATGGAAGGCGGCGGCGGTGGCTTGACGTCGGTGAGGCACGGAGGAGTGCCCGGAGGTGCGGATCCGGACGGGATCCACCCGATCCGTCCGTTTCCGGTGCCGGTGGGGAGCTCCGGTGAGCGGGGCGACCAAGGCGGACGACGGGTGCCTACGGGAGCGAGAGAAAGAGGATGAGTGGGAGAAATAGGAGGCAGGTAGGGGAAGGAAGGAGAGCGGCACGGTGACCTGGCCTGGGGAGATGGCGGCACGCCGGCGAGGTGCATAACGGCGGGGGGCCCGAGGTCGCCGACGGGAGGGGTGATGGCGGCGCTCCCCCGATCCAACTCGGGGTCGAGCAGGAGGAGGCGCGGGCTACGCGAGGAACGAACGGCGTCGGTCGGGCGGCCGCGCGGGCTTGGGCGGGCCGCGCCTGGGCTTGGCGGGCCGCAGCGGTGGAGGCGCTAAGCTGGGCACGTGACGGTCTCATAGAGGTGGAGGCCGGTGGGTTCGGCGGCGCCAGCCAGTGGAGAAGCGCCAACTGGCGGAGGGGGCTTCGGGCGCGCCGGATCTGGAGGGGACGGCGGCAGCGCGGCCCTCGAGGAGGGAGGAGGCTGGCGGCGTGCAGATTTCAAGGAGGGGGGTTTGGCTGCTGCCAAAAATGGAAGGGAGGCTTCCTTTTGTAGTTAGGGGCTAGGGTTTGAGGGGTTAGGAGGGCTTTTTGGACCCTCCGATCGCGATCCGATGGCTCCGGTCGGAGTGGGGTTTGGTGGGCTGTGAAGAGGAGGTTGGGCTGAGATGAGAGGGAAGGAGTGCAGCCCGGCAACTGTTTCCGGAGACCGAAAACATCCGACGTTTGACCGGCTATATTGCCGCTATAGTTTAACGGTTGGGCTATCAAACGAACTCCGAATGCGATGAAACTTGACAGGCGATCTATCTACACTATAATAAGACCACACGTCAACTCTCATCCCATTCCGAGAACATTTTCTGGCCACTTATAAAATACTATTTCGGACATGCCGCGGGCGCGTGCAAGTGTGGTTGGGCTCAGAACGGACAACGGGAGGAACGAGGAGAACCCGGACGAATGCATGTTTTGAAAACATGATGATGCAATGCACATGATGACATGATGAAAAACAACACGCAATCAAAAGACATGGCAACGCCGGCGAATAACTGGACGACAATTGGGACAACGGTCTCGGGGCGTTACATCCACCCACTCTTCGTTCTGAGAGAGAGCCATCAGAATATGCCTACACTTCCAACATACATTTTCTGAGAGAGAACCACCTACACTTGTGTTGAGGTCAAGATATTCCATTCCAACCACATAAATCTTGATCTCTAGCCTTCCCTCTTTCTACCAAATACAATCCCATGAGAGAGAGCTGAGTGTTGGGGAGACTATCATTTGAAGCACAAGAGCAAGGAGTTCATCATCAACACACCATCTATTACCTTCTGGAGAGTGGTGTCTCTGAGATTGGTTAGGTGTCACTTGGGAGCCTCCGTCAACATTATGGAGTTGAACCAAGGAGTTTGTACGGGCAAGGAGATCGCCTACTTCGTGAAGATTTACCCTAGTGAGGCAAGTCCTTCGTGGGCGATGGCCATGGTGGGATAGACAAGGTTGCTTCTTCGTGGACCCTTCGTGGGTGAAGCCCTCCATGGACTCGCGCAACCGTTACCCTTCGTGGTTTGAAGTCTCCATCAACGTGGATGTACGATAGCACCACCTATCGGAACCACGCCAAAAATCTTCGTGTCTACATTGTGTTTGCTCCCTCCAAACTCCTCCCTTTACCTTCATATGCAATTGTTTTACATTCCGCTGCTATACTCTTAGAATTGCATGTGTCGGTTGATTACTTGAATTGTGCTAAGTAGCTAAAATCTGCCAAGACTTAAAATTGGGAAAAGGCTAGATTTTTATTTGGTCAAGTAGTCTAATCACCCCCCCTTCTAGACATACTTTCGATCCTACAAGTGGTATCAGAGCTTTGGTCTCCATTTGCTTTGATTTCCATAGCTTTTGGTGATCATAGACTTGGTTTCACAACTTAGGAGAGTATGGCGTCTAGTGAGGGAAATTACCACCATAGAGGTCCTTACTTTGATGGTACTAATTTTTCTAGTTGGAAGCATAAGATGAAAATGCATATTCTTGGACATAACCCCGCCGTTTGGGATATTGTGTGTATTGGCTTGCAAGGTGAATTCTTTGATGGGAGAGAACCGAACCGTGAAGCTACCGCGAAAGAGTTGAAGATGCTGCAATACAATGCTCAAGCTTGTGATATTCTATTCAACGGATTGTGCCCCGAAGAATTGAACAAAATTAGCCGTCTTGAGAACACAAAGGAAATTTGGGATACTTTGATTGATATGCACGAAGGTACCGACTCCGTCAAGGAATCCAAATTGGATGTGCTTCAAAGTCAACTTGACAAGTTCAAAATGAAGGATGGTGAAGGTGTCGCTGAAATGTACTCTAGGATTGCTCTCATCACAAATGAGATTGCCGGCTTAGGAAGTGAAGAGATGACCGATAGATTCATCATCAAGAAGATCATAAGAGCCTTGGATGGAAAATATGATACCGTGTTATAACACCCTCGATGCGACTATATCTCCCACGTGTTGAGGCACGACTTAGAGGCATAATCGCATTGAAGGCATATGTCGCAAGTTAGGCAATCTTCACAACATCCCATGTAATATAAATCATAAAGGGGAGATAACATAGTTGGCTTACACTCGCCATGTCAATCAAGTACATAAATAACATTACATCATCCAAACACTCATGGCCTGACTACGGCGCCAAAATAAAAGATAACCCAACATGCGACACGGTCCCAATCACCCCCAACTGGGCACCACTACTGATCGTCAGGAAAGGAAACAAAGTAACGTTGAGAGTCTTCGTCGAACTCCCACTTGAGCTCAAACGCGTCTCCTGGAGCGGAATCATCAGGCCCTGCATCTGGTGTAATAGTAATCTGTGAGCCACAGGGACTCAGCAATCTCGCACCCTCGCGATCAAGACTATTTAAGCTTATAGGTAAGGCAAGGCAAAAATATGTGGAGCTGCAGCAAGCGACTAGCAAATATGGTGGCTAACTTATTCGCAAAAGAGAGCGAGAAGAGGAGGCAAAGCGCGAGCGAGAAACTAGAGAACAACCTGCGCAAACATTACTCCAACACTGTGTCCACTTCCTGGACTCCGCCGAGAAGAGGCCATCACGGTAACACACTCCGTTGATTCATTTTAATTAAATTAAGGTTCAAGTTATCTACAACCGGACATTAACAAATTCCCATCTGCCCATAACCGTGGGCACGGCTTTCGAAAGTTCAAATCCCTGCAGGGGAGTCCCAACTTAGCCCATGACAAGCTCTCACGGTCAACGAAGGAATAGACCTCCTCCCAAGACGTTCTGATCAGACTCGGTATCTCGGTTCTTCAAGACACTTCGACAGGTTAAAACAAGACCAGCAACACCGCCCGAATGTGCTGACAAATCTCGATAGGAGTTGCACATATCTTGTTCTCAGGGCACACTCAGATGAGACATCCTACGAGTAAAACCAACCCTCAAGTTGCCCCGAGGTGGCCCCGCAGTCTACTCGGTCGGACCAACACTCAGAGGAGCACTGGCCCGGGGGGGTTAAAATAAGATGACCCTCGGGCTCCGGAAACCCAAGGGAAAAGAGGCTAGGTGGAAAATGGTAAAACCAAGGTTGGGCATTGCTGGAAAATCTTTAATCAAGGCGAACTATCAAGGGGTTCCCATTATAACCCAACCGCGTAAGGAACACAAAATCCGGGAACATAACACCGATATGACGGAAACTAGGGCGGCAAGAGTGGAACAAAACACTAGGCGAGAGGCCGAGCCTTCCACCCTTTACCAAGTATATAGATGCATTAAGATAACATGGCAATATAATGATATCCCAACAAGTAAATAAATGTCCCAACAAGGAATGGCCTTCAATCTTCACCTGCAACTAGCAATGCTATAAGAGGGGCTGGGCAAAGCGGTAACATAGCCAATCAACGGTTTGCTAGGACATGATGGGTTAGAGGTTTGACATGGCAATTTGGGAGGCTTGAAAGCAAGTGGTAGGCATTGTAGCATTGGCATAGCAAAAGGGCGAGCAAACTAGCATAGCAAAGATAGTAGTGATTTTGAGGGTATGATCATCTTGCCTGCAAAGTTGTCAGAGTTGACTGGATCCTCGAAAGAAAACTCAACGGGCTCCTCGTTAGTAAATTCGTCTCCCGGCTCTACCCAAAGAAGACAAACAAGCAACAAGGACACAATCAACCACGTGCAAGGAACAAACAAAATGATGCAAAGATGATATGCTATGCGGGATGCGATGCAGGATGCAAATGCAAGATGTGACAGGAAATGCAAGAACCTGGCCTCAACTTGGAATTCCAAGGGTTCCACTGGAAAGATGAGATGAAATCGCTTGAAAACGATATAAAGAACGCCGGAATCGGAGTTACGGTTTGGAAATGACAAGCAATTCAAATATGACCACGGTCTGCGATTTACAGCAAGTAGCCATCTAAATGCAATGAGATGAACAAGCTACAGCACTCAAACATGACAACAAAATACATGGAAGGGATGCATTCAAGATTCTTAACAAAAGTCTAGCACTGAGATATGGCCAATTCATCTATTAACAGGTTCAAACAAGCATGGCAAAAATGCATATGGTAAACAGATCTCAGACTTAGTGAAATTAACACTTGTCTGGAATTTCAGATCAGGTAGCACTCTTCGGAGCAACAACACTACGTGCTACAGGGCCTGAACATGGCAAAGTAAAGCATGGCATGGAGCTACTCAAAGAGCTTAACAAAAGTCCCTTAGTGACCTTGAGCCAAAAGGGGTCGGAAAATACAAATGCAAGCATGTGAACATGGCAAAAACATAATCAGTATTCAGACTTAGTGAAAACTGGAGCATGCTGAAATATAACTCAAGTAGGCATGTTTACGAGCTCGATGCACTCACTACAGATCAAGTCATGATAAGAAAAGCATAAATCTATCAAGAAGGCACAAAATTCAAGCTATACATGGAAAGAACAATAGAATAGCATGCACGGATCAACTACAACATCATCGGCAAAATTGCAAACAAGTTGACAATCTGCCCAGATTCACAAAGTAGCAAAAGTAGAGCTCGATTGACTCAAGCTAGGGTGCTCCATAAATGCAAACAAAGACATGGATGGATAGAGCACTACAAGATTAATAAAACATCCTTACTGATCATCCTCAAAAGAGGCACGGATCACTAGGAAACAACATGAACATATGACAACATGAGATAAACAGATCAAGGACTTAGTGGAAATGCTAAGTCCCTGAAAACAGAATTAACAAGTGCACCACTTTGCAAGCTTGTACTAGTCACCACACACATCACAAAAATACATGGGTTGCACCTCTGGAAAGATGACAAAACCCTTAACAAAACATATGTGGAGCATCAAGGCATATCATGCACACATTAATCATGGCAAAAATGACAAAAGGCTAAACGGAGTAACAAATCTGACAATTATCTCAAGTAGCCCTCTTCTAACAGCATTTCGGGCATCAAGATGAACTCAAATGAAAATGATGCAATGGAATGAAATGATGTACTCTCTGAGATGAACATTTTGATATGCTATATGCATGAATCGGAGTTACGGATGCAAAGTTACGAGGCTATGAACATGGGCACATGGATCTGCGATTTCGGGACTTCGAAGAAAAAAACACCTCCGAGATCTAGGGTTTACTTTTCACGGCACACGAACCGAGGCGGCGGCGTGCGCACTCCGGTGAGCCGGTGGTGGCCAGGGCCGGCGAGGAGAGGGCCGGGGAGGTCGGGCGGCGGCGGATCCGGTCGCTCCTCGACCGGCTCTGGCCGGAGGAGGGAGGCGAGGCCGAGGTGGCGGCGTGGTCGGCGAGGCGCGGCCGGGCGGCGGAGGTCGGCGATGGCGGCGACGGCGGCTTGGCGGCGGCGGCCAGCAAGGCGCGGGCGGCGGGGAGCGAAGGAGGCGGCGGCGGCTGCTACGGCCCGCGGGGGCCGGCGCTGGGCCTGGCGGGCCCGCGCGGGTGGCGGCGCGGCGAAGTGGGGCGCTGCCACGTGGCGGCTCCCGGTAGGGGCGGCGGCGACGTCCGGTGCGGGGCAGACAATGTTCGGTCGCGCGGAGACGATTTTTAGGGTTTCGGGGAGGGGGATCCGAGATTTTCGAGGAGGACCTATTTATAGGCATAGAGGGAGCTAGGAGAGTCCAAAAGAGGTGCGGTTTTCGGCCACGCGATCGTGATCGAACAATCTAGAAGATGGAGAAGGCTTAGGTGGGTTTTGGGCCAAATTGGAGGGGTGTTGGGCTGCAACACACACGAGGCCTTTTCGGTCCCTCGGTTAACCGTTGGAGTATCAAACGAAGTCCAAATGATACGAAACTTGACAGGCGGTCTACCGGTAGTAAACCAAGGCCGCTTGGCAAGTATCGATCCAATCCGGAAATGGTTAATCCCCAAACACGAAAGAAAGCTAGAAAAGACCACCGGAGGAGAACGAAGCGCCGGAATGCAAAACGGACAACGGGGAAAATGCTCGAATGCATGAGACGAACACGTATGCAAATGCAATGCACATGATGACATGATATGAGATGCATGACAACGACAGCAACACATGGAGACAAAGACCCGAACCTGAGGAAATAAATTAACTTAACGCCGGAAATGGCAAGAGTTGGAGTACAAATTGGGAAAGTTACATCCGGGGTGTTACAACACTCCACCACTACGAAAGGATCTCGTCCCGAGATCTAGGACTGAAAGAACGTCGGGTACTCAGAACGGAGGTGATCCTCGCGTTCCCAGGTAGCTTCACGGTCGGAATGGTGTGAACACTTGACTTTGAGAAATTTGATTGACTTGTTGCGAGTCTTGCGTTCAGTCTCTTCAAGAATAGCAACTGGGTGCTCACGATAAGAGAGATCTTCTTGGAGCTCAATGTCCTCGAAGTTGACGGTGCGGTCAGGAGTCTTGAAGCACTTTCGGAGCTGAGAGACATGGAACACGTCATGAACATTTGCAAAGTTTGAAGGAAGCTCGAGTTGATAGGCGAGGTCGCCTCTCTTGCTGACAATCTTGAAAGGTCCCACGTATCTGGGGGCAAGCTTCCCTTTGATACCGAAGCGACGAGTACCTTTCATAGGAGAGACGTGGAGGTAAACATGATCTCCGATCTCGAAAGCCAAATCACGGTGCTTACTATCATAGTAGCTCTTCTGACGGGATTGGGCTGCTTTGAGGTTATCACGAATGACTTTGCACATTTCCTCTGCCTCTGTGATTAAGTCATTACCCAAAAGCTGACGTTCACCGGTTTCAGACCAGTTGAGAGGGGTATGGCACTTCCTGCCATACAGAATTTCAAATGGGGCCTTGCCCGAACTTGCTTGAAAACTGTTGTTGTAGGAGAATTCAGCATAAGGAAGACAATCCTCCCACTTCATGCCGAAGGAGATCACACAAGCCCTGAGCATATCTTTAAGAATCTGGTTGACACGCTCGACTTGACCGCTAATTTGAGGATGGAAAGCTGTGCTGAAGCGGATGTTGGTGCCCATGGCCTTCTGAAAAGAATCCCAAAACTTTGAGGTAAAGATGCTGCCATGGTCTGAAGAGATCACTTGTGGAATACCGTGCAGAGAGACAATTCGAGAGGTATAGAGTTCCGCCAATTGAGCTGCAGTGATCGAATCTTTCATAGGCAGAAAGTGAGCCACTTTGGTGAGTTTGTCGATGACGACGAATATAGCATCATTGCCACGCTTGGATTTTGGAAACCCAGTCACGAAGTCCATTTCAATGTGGTCAAACTTCCATTCTGGAATGGCAAGAGGTTGGAGGAGACCAGCTGGCCTTTGGTGTTCTGCCTTCACTCTTCTGCAGACATCACATTCATTCACGAATTGAGCAATCTCGCGCTTCATTCGAGTCCACCAATAAGCCTGCTTGAGGTCCTGATACATCTTCATGCTCCCAGGGTGGATGGAGAGGAGAGAATTGTGAGCCTCGTTCATGATCACTTTACGGAGGTCACCTTTGGGTACAACAATATGATCCTCGAAGAAGAGAGTGTCCTTGTCATCAAGGCGGTAGCACTTGTACTTGGGCTGACTCTTGGCAATCCCAGTCTTCACCTTTTTCACCATAGCATCAAGAAGCTGGGCTTGGCGAATCTGGTCTTCCAAGGTAGGAGAGACTTGAAGGTTGGCGAGGAAACCTTGAGGAACAATTTGCAGATTAAGTTTGCGGAAAGCTTCACAAAGCTCTGGTTGATAAGGCTTGAGAATAAGACTATTGCAGTAAGCTTCCCTGCTCAATGCGTCAGCAATCACATTGGCCTTGCCTGGAGTATACTCGATACTCAGATTATACTCTTGAATCATTTCGACCCATCGAGTTTGCCTGAGGTTGATATTAGGCTGAGTGAAGATGTACTTGAGACTCTTGTGGTCAGTGAAAATGTCCACTTTTCTTCCCAATAGAAGATGTCTCCAAGTCAAAAGAGCATGCACAACTACCGCCAACTCGAGATCATGAGTGGGGTAGTTCTTCTCATTAGGCTTCAACTGGCGAGAGGTATAAGCAACAACTTTCTTCTCTTGCATCAAAACTGCGCCAAGACCTTGGAGAGAGGCATCACAAAAGACCTCATACGGTTTGGATTCATCAGGCGGAGTCAGAACTGGAGCAGTGATCAATTTCTCTTTCAAAGTGTTGAAAGCAATGTCACACTCCGGAGACCAAACGTACTTGACATGCTTCTGGAGAAGATTTGAGAGAGGCTTCGCGATCTTAGAAAAGTTTTCAACGAATCTTCGGCAATAGCTTGCGAGACCAAGGAAGCTACGGAGTTGCTTCACGTTCTGAGGAGGTTCCCAATTCACAATTGCAGATACCTTCTCAGGATTCACGGCAATGCCCTTGGCAGAGATGATATGACCAAGATAAAGAACCTCATCAAGCCAAAATTCGCACTTGGAGAAGTTGGCACAGAACTGATGTTCTCTGAGCTTATCAAGAACCAAACGCAAGTGCTTGGCATGATCTTCCTTGTTCTTCGAGAAAACCAGAATGTCGTCGAGATAGACCAAAACGATGTCATTGGTGTAGGCGTTGAAGATGAAGTTCATCATGCGAGAGAACGTCGGAGGAGCGTTGACGAGGCCAAAAGACATGACAGTGTATTCATATGAACCATAGCTTGTCCTAAAAGCCGTCTTGGGAATATCTTTCTCACGGATTCGAATCTGATGATAACCCATATAGAGATCAAGCTTGGAGAATACTTGGGCACCTTTGAGTTGTTCGAACAGCTCATTGATGTTAGGAAGTGGGTATTTGTTCTTGATAGTCTTCTTGTTCAATGGACGGTAATCAACACAAAGTCGGTCCGTTCCATCCTTCTTCTTCACAAAAAGAACACCACAACCCCACGGAGAAGAACTAGGCCGGATGAGACCCATTTTCTCTTGAATATCGAGTTGCTTCTTCAGCTCCTTCAACTCTTCAGGTCCGAGCTTGTAAGGACGTTTGCACATAGGTTCCGTGCCGGGATCAAGATCAATAACGAATTCAACTGGCCGGTGCGGAGGCATTCCTGGAAGCTCTTCTAGAAAGACGTCTTGATATTCACAAACGACTGGAATTTGCGAGATAGCATCCAGTTCACCCTTCTCATTGAGAGAAAACAGACGGATGGTATCATCACGAGCGGCAAAGACAATTACATCCTCAGACGAATGAGTCAATTGAATCTGCCTGGCAGAACACAATCAAGATGCGCCTTGTGCTTAGAAAGCCAATCCATTCCGAGAATAAGATCAATATCCGAATTACCAAGAACCACCGGAGAAGAGAGAAACTTGTAGTCACCCAACATGATAGAGATATCGGGAGCAACCAAACTAGAAGTCAAAAGCTTGCCGGGAGAAACAACTTGCATGACTTTGGGCATGATCTCAGTATCAACATTGTGCTTCGATGCAAAAGGGCATGACAAAAAGGAATGCGATGCACCAGTGTCAAAAAGAACTTTTGCAGGAACATCGTTAACAGGAAGGTTACCCATGATCACATCTGACGAGTCCTCTGCCTGGGCTTCATTCATCAAATTGACCTTGGCATGCTTGGGGTTATGCTTGACCATAGCTGTACTTGCCGATCTAACAGGAGGAGGAGGAGGAAGACGCCTCTGGTTGAAACACTTGTTGGCATAGTGACCCTTCTGTTGGCACTTGTTGCACGTGACCTCTGAAAGCGGACGGTGATACGGAGCACTCGATCTTGGAGCTTGAGACGAAGTCTTGTTCTAAAAGCCAGGGTTGGGTGGGTGAGAAGATCCACTGCCACCTTTGCTCTTCTGCTGATACGGCTGACGGAACGGAGGAGGAAGCCAATACTTCTGCTGCTTGGCCACTTGAGTAGAGGAAGAAGGAGTAACATCTCTGACTCGCTTCTTGGAAGCATCACACCTCAACTGAGAAGCCTCTTGCTTCAGTGCCATGTTGTAGAACTCATCGTATCTCAAGGGCTCAAAGAGAACAAGAGCTAGCCGGATTTCTTCTCTGAGACCACCCCTGAACTGGTATATCATGCTCTTCTCATCAGGGACGTCCTGCTTAGCAAAGCGGGCGAGCTTCTGAAACAACTTGTTGTAGTCATAGACAGACAAAGAGCCTTGCTTCAGGTTGCGGAATTCCTCACGCTTGCTTTCAACCACGCTCTGAGGAATATGATGAGCTCGGAAATCTCGACGGAAATCATCCCAAGTGATAACACGTCGACCTCTTGAATCCTTGTACTGCTGGAACCATTCTGCAGCTTGATCTTTGAGTTGGAAGGAAGCGAACATGACAAAGTCCTCAGGCCTGACGTTACTGCACTCGAAATGCTTACACAGATCCACAAGCCAATCGTCAGCATCGGTTGCCTCAACACAATTGCTGAAAGTCTTTGGCCCGTTAGCAAGGAACTGGTTGAGTGAAGCAAAGTGATTCTGATAGTTGCCTTGGTTCCCTTGGTTGCCTTGATTGCGCTCTTGAAGAATTTGCATGATCAACTGTGTGTTTGCATTGGTTGCGGCCATCATAGCTTGCCATGCCTCCGGAGGAGGGGGAGGTGGTGGCGGATCAGGATTCGGAGTCGTGCGCGTTGGAGGAGCCATCCTGAAGAGGTTGACCACCATTAGCACATTGATAGACAAATATTGAAGCTGAATCCAACGGAATGAAAATTGCAACATATAGTCCTCACATCCGAACAAAATGAACGAATGCATTCCTCTTGAAATGGTCACATATCCATAAATTGAGAAGCCACGTAGAATTTAGGTAGAGAAATAAATCAACAAGGTACGGATCAAGAATGAATAATTGTTAAGAAATCCCAATCTCAAACCAATATCCGTTGAAGAAGAACTAGAGCTACTAGAATTCCCACCTATGAAACTCCCGAACCTTTCCGGTTATGCAATCAGGTGTTGGGGATACAGGGGAAGCATAATATCTCACCCAAACTAGCAAATCCTACATCCAGCTGTATCCATCCTTCAACACATAACCAAGAAAAACTTCGGAAACCATCGGCCTCAACCTTCGAAAAGCATCCGTTATACAAGTTATGGCGATACTCCCGAACTCCCGCCCCAGTACTGGGTGGCGTCGAGTTGAAGTGGGGCGCTGCCACGTGGCGGCTCCCGGTAGGGGCGGCGGCGACGTCCGGCGCGGGGCGGACAATGTCCGGCCGCGCGGAGACGATTTTTAGGGTTTTGGGGAGGGTGTCCGAGATTTTCGAGGAGGACCTATTTATAGGCATAGAGGGAGCTAGGAGAGTCCAAAAGAGGTGCGGTTCTCGGCCACGCGATCGTGATCGAACGATCTAGATGATGGAGAAGGCTTAGGTGGGTTTTGGGCCAAATTGGAGGGGTGTTGGGCTGCAACACACACGAGGCCTTTTCGGTCCCTCGGTTAACCGTTGGAGTATCAAACGAAGTCCAAATGATACGAAACTTGACAGGCGGTCTACCGGTAGTAAACCAAGGCCGCTTGGCAAGTCTCGGTCCAATCCGGAAATGGTTAATCCCCACACACGAAAGAAAGCTAGAAAAGACCACCGGAGGAGAACGAAGCGCCGGAATGCAAAACGGACAACGGGGAAAATGCTCGAATGCATGAGACGAACATGTATGCAAATGCAATGCACATGATGACATGATATGAGATGCATGACAACGAAAACAACACATGGAGACAAAGACCCGAACCCGAGGAAATAAATTAACTTAACGCCGGAAACGGCAAGAGTTGGAGTACAAATTGGGAAAGTTACATCCGGGGTGTTACACGTGTGCACATTGATCCAAATGATGCCCAATTACAAAGATCTCAAGCCAACGGAAGTCATTGGAAGAATTGTTGCTCATGAGATGTCACTCAAGGATAAGGAAGAGCTTAACAACAAGTCAAGTGGTGATTACAAAGCCTCATGTGATGCTCCCACATCATCAAGTGAGAAACAAACCTTCAATGAAGAATTGAGCCTAATGGTGAAGAACTTCAACAAGTTTTACAAGAGTAGAAGCAAGGAAAGAAGTTCCAAGTCAAGGTCCTACAATGACAAAAGTTCTTCTAGTTGTGAGCGAAATTGCTATAATTGTGGAACACCCGGACACTATTCCAATGAGTGTACGGATCCCTACAAAAGAAGAGAAGATTCTCCCAAAAGAAGAAGTAGAAGAGAAGAATCACCACCAAGAGAGAGAAGGAGTAGAGATGACTGTCATGAACGAAGAACATTACGAGAAGCAAGGATTCAGGAAGGAAGGACAAGTCATCAAAGAGCTACACAAAACAAAGACATCAAGCTCATGTTGGTGAATGGATATCCATCTCCGACTCCGACGATCACTCCAAGAGAATTTATCACTCCGACTCCGAATATACTCAAGATGAAGGTGTTGTTGGTCTAGCACTTGTGTCAACCAACTCCTACGACATATTTGACTCACCAAATGAAGGGATTGGAAGATGCTTCATGGCTAAAGGCCCAAAGGTATCACACCCTGAGTATGTTGATTTCAATACTGATGAAGATGATTTGCTAGGAGATGATGATTTACTTGTTGACAACTCTAGTTATGAAAACTATGATGAACTTGCTATTAATCATGCTAATCAAGATAAAACGAATGACAATGATAAGAAAGAGATTGAGCGTCTAACTAAAGAACTAAACACTCTTAAGTTATCTCATGAAACTACCTTGGAAGATCATCGAGAACTTTTAAAGACTCATGAGAAGCTATGTTTTGAAAAGCTCAACCTTGAGCAAGATCACAAGTTCTTAAAAGCAATCAATGATGATCTTCCCAAGAAAAGTTCTTCTTACATTGCCAAGCGTTTACTCTTGTCTACTTGCATGCCACAAGTTAAATCTAGCAACAAGAACAAGAAAGATTCTTCTTCTAGTAGTAACAACAATCATGCTAAATCCAATGTTGTTGCTTCTAGTAGTTCTCTTGATTCCACTAATGATTCTCTTAGCCAAGTTACACTTGAGCAAGAAAATAGTTTATTGAAGGGAATTATAGAGAAAGGAGTGTACAAAAGCCTTGCCAGGAGTAAGAAATTCGAGGAAATTGTGCTAATGGGGTTGAGTGGGAAGAAGATCAATACCCCAAGACGAAGTTTGTTCCTCGACAAGAGAAGTATGATCCTACTTCTTTCCAGGGAACACAAGCTCAAGATGATCTTCCACCACAAGACCACAAGCTAAAAGGCAAGGACAAGCTTCAAGAGGAGATTGATGCATTTGAAGAAGCACCTAAGGCCTTGGTCAAGTGGGTTTCCAAGACTACATCAAGTTCCACTTCATCAAGTACGACTACAACTCCAAGGATTCCCAACAAGATGGCGTGGATCCCTAAGAAGAAGAACTAGAAAGTTTTTGAGGGTGACTCCGCCAACATACTTCACTCTTATCATCTTGGCAAGGACAAGTGAAAACAACTTCCATATCTTGCACTAGTTCAAGGAGTCACAAACCCTCTTGTTGGTAAGACAAGGGACAAGGTAACCTAATTCTTTCATGGACATCATCCTACATGAACATCACACTATGTCTATGGATATGGATATCCTTGTTTGTTCCTTGTGGGACTAACCCGTGTAGGCATTGAAAGTGCAACTCACTCCAAAGGATTGCTCCGAATGATCTACATCAACATTGAGCATCTACATCTTCAACACCTACATGAAGTCATCATCGACAAAACCCAAGGTTATTTCATCCCTCTTAGGGGGAATATCACATCTAGGGGGAGCTTTACTCTAATCAATTGAGCTAAAGCAACTCTAATGATGTGAGGACAACAATGCTTTATGTAAAAGTGGCAACCCCACTTATGCTTAAACGATAAGTATGACCTATGATCAACTGTTCTCATTTGACTCCTAAGTCAATATACTCATATATAGATGACCTAGTCATCGCCAAATTGCTTGATAGATGCTAGAGTGATTGTGCATGCTTTGTCACATATTTCATTTGTCATTTTATTGTGTGAGCATGTTGATTGCATATTTCACTCATTCGAGGACATCCATTTGTTGATTTGATTGTTTGTCTTTTTCTCTTTTGCCAAATGGATGGACAAGAATACCTAAGAACTCCCTCTAGCTATCTATGCTTTTCTCATCTCAAACTCTATTCATGCTACATCACAAAGTTTGATCAAGTCGGATTCGAACCACTCTGTGTGAGGAGCACTTGGAGTCCCCGATTCGTCATAGACTTAAACTTCCAAAACCTCTTTGTGCATTTCAGTATGACCGAGTCATCCATTTTGATCACACCGATATCACTAAGTTGATCTAGGTTTTCAATCTCGGTGCAACCGATTAGAACTTTTCGGTCACATCGAGTTGCAGCAACCACTTGCGATTCTGCATCTCGGTGCCACCAAGTTGTTCCACTAGGTCACACCGACAGGGTCAGGATATATAAACCCACCGGTGAGATTTTGGAAATTTCTTCGAGACCTCTCAGCCCGCGTATATCCCGCTCTGCCTCCTCGGGTCTCCGGATCGTCCTCTCGCTGGCAGCGACCTCCTGCCGCTAGTTTCCATCAGCGTCAACGGATTTCTGCCCCTCCGTTACCGCCATAGCGAACTCCACCGAATTAGGGTATTAGTTCGATCCTTTGTGCTATTCTTTTAACTCTGATTCGTAGCACATTACTTTGCCATGATCATGACCACATATGCAATCAATCTATCCACTGAAAACATCCTTTAGATTAGATTGGATTTGGGAATTTAGGGTTAGGTCTCCGCCGAACTCATCTCGGACCAACCGAATTGTAGAAATCGGTCTCACTGATTTGTCTTAGGCCATAGCACTTGCAATTTCAGTCTGACCGAAAACTGCAAATCGGTGTGACCGAGTTCGATTCTTTGTGAAACCCTAGCAGTCTCGGTGCCACCGAACTGTGAGTCGGTCTGACCGAGTTCACTAGTTTAGGCTCCAAAAGTTGCTTCGGTATCACCGAGTTTACAAATAGGTAGCTCTGAAATGCTTTCTGTGAAGAACTAAAACTAAGTTTTTAAGTCATCTTTTCTACAAAAACTCTGCACTTTGTGATGCTCATCCACTCTACCTCATCTATATCTATTCACAAGGTCTGTTGTTAGTAAGTTTGTAGAGATGTTTGACCAGAGCAACAACCAGAACAAGTCAGAGGAACAGGTGCAATTGAGTGAGGGCACTAGTCCCTCTAGCACTTTTGATGATGGCAGCAGGAGCACACCAAGCAACTTGCCCAAAGCAGCCACCAGGTCAAGGAAGAAGAAAACCTCAGATTCTGAAGATGAGGATTATGTGGCTGTTGAGGAGGAAGTCTGCTCCAAGAAGAAGGTGCTGAAGAAAGAATATGGGTCAGCTGCTACAACTAAGCCTGGCTTGCACAAGAAGGCCCCTGCTAAGAGGGTGCCAACCTTGAAGGTTAGAGCCTCAACTGCTGAAACCTCCAAGCCAACTAAAGAGGTTGTTGGAGAAGGAAAGAAGATGAAGGAAAGGGTCAAGAAGACCACTGCCAGAGTGCTTGGTAGATCCTCCATTATGAAAGATCCAGAGGAAGAGGAAGAGGAAGAGGATGCTGCACCAGCTCCCAAGTCTCAGAAACTTATGGGAGATGCAATTAAGTCAGGGGCTGCTCCATCTAAGCCCAAATCTGCTCCGAAGCCTGCTGGTCAGAAACCCCCAAAACCCAAGAGGAACACCAGGAGTATACCTGCTGAGGAGAAGAACAAGGCCCCTGTCGGGGGTTTGGTGCAACATATGCCAAAGGATGGCTAATCATGATGGGGCTAGTAGGACGCCGCCGGTGCCAGGAAACAGCATGAGGCGAAGACATGCACGTCGGTGAATCTTACCCAGGTTCGGGGCTCTCCTAGGAGATAACACCCCTAGTCCTGCTCTGCGGGGTCTCCGCATAATCACTAAGGCACTAGCGAGTACAATGGTGCTACTCGAGCTGTATGCTACAGGTAGAAGAAAGTAGGGCTAGCTCTCTCCTCTCTCTATGTGTGTGTCTAGGTCTAACCTGTCGGCGTTCTGGGAACGGGGGTCCCTAGACTTGCCTGCCTGTGGCCCGCTGCGTGGCTAAGCCAGCAGGTTGTACGGCCCATCTTCATCAACAAGGCATCCAAGACCCTCGCGAGGGGCCAAGCCTCGCGAGGTGGACGACACAAGACCTCCTCTGGAGTGGCCTAGTCGGGCAGGCTCTCGAGGAGCGGAGATATCAAGGCGAGGCGAACCTCACGAGGCTCTCGTGACGTGAGCCATGACGATCGACACTAGGCGGGCGCCAGCGCGCACAGCGTCCTTGTTTCCTCTTTGGTGCTAAGGAAACCAGCACGGGCGAGGAGTACCGAGGCATCAGTCAAAGGTTGCCATGTTGGTGCAACAAGACCAAGACCAGAAGGACGGCAAGACGGAGGTCATCGTGGAGCCCAAGACGGTGTCACCACCAGATCCTTTCGCAGGCGGAGACCACCTTTTGTCAGGATGGCTTGTACTAGTTGTCCCCCTTCAAATTAGCCTGCCGTTGTCGTCTCCCTTCCCGCTCAGTATTTGGGAAGAGGACCAGGGCCTCTATAAGTAGGACTAGCCACCACCATAGGCACGGACGACATCTTAGATCACTCTGACCCACACAAGTTAGCCTAGCACAAGAACAGCTCAACCTTAAGAGGCTGTTCTTCCCATTGCATTGTTCATCATCAGCTCAAGAGGCAATCCACCACCACACTGGAGTAGGGTATTACACCACAACGGTGGCCCGAACCAGTATAAATCTTATGTCTTTCTGCGTTGCGAGTGCGCCGAGTTCGCCCGCGAGATCTTAGCAAGCTAGGGCATAGATCGGTGGGAGGAAAAGACTTCGCGCACACCCCAGTGTTCGAACCTTAAGGATTTGCCGGAACACCACATCCGACATTTGGCGCGCTAGGTAGGGGTGCGTCATAGCTTCCCCTCCGTCGATCTACGCTCCATCGCCACCGCGCTTCGCCCACATGGCAGGCGCCCTGCCACCGACTCCGACGATCAGTGTGGACAACGGGGCCAGGGGCTCCGAGCCCTGGCCCCCACCCTGCGGCGGGTGCAGTGGCCGCCCAAGTTCAGGCCGAAGATGCCGCCGTGTTACGATGGCATGGCAGACCCATCAGCTTTCCTGCTGGCGTACGAGGAGGCCGTCCTCGAAGCCGGGGTGATGACAAGGTCATGGCCAACTGGCTTCCCATGGCCCTCGCCGGCGAGCCACGCGCCTGGCTGCTCAACCTTCCCGGATCCACGGTGGCATCTTGGGAGGAGCTCCGCGACCTCTTCACTGCTCGCTATGCAGTGCCGGCGCACCACGCAGTCGCGGCCCTACTGGGCGACTCTCAAGCACCGCCGTCAGACCGCCACGCCAAGTTGTTCCTACGTCAGATAGGGGCCACCTCCAGGCGCCCGGGGGCTCCGCCGGGCTGGGCTGCTCCAGAGGCCGACCTTACCTTCGGCTCAGAAGACCACCCCGACTCCACCGCCGGTTCCGGAATGCTCCCGATGCTCTGCACGCCCACCATCTGCAACGTGGCCATCACCAAGACCCTCATCGACGGTGGTGCTGGCCTCAACTTGCTCTCCGTGGAAGCCTTCAGCCTTCTCCACGTGCCACTCGAGCGGCTCGGCCTCAGTAAGCCCTTCTCGGGGGTGGGTGGTGGAGCTGCCCACTCCCTGGGACAGATCCGCCTCCCTGTCACCTTCGGCACACGCGACAACTACCGCACCGAGCTGGTGGACTTCAACATCGGTCGCATCGGTCTCCTGTACAATGCCATCCTCGGGTACCCGGCCCTCGCTCAGTTCATGGCGGCGACTCACCCGGCTTACAACCTCATGAAGATGCCAGGGAGAAAGGGTGTCCTCACCATCAAGGGGGACACTAAGGAAGCCATGATGGCGCTCAGGCTCGCCTTCAAGACCGCAGCAGCAGCACAACCCGCCAATGTCGGTGCCCCTGCGGCTAGGGAGGCCGCGCCCACCAAGAAGAAGAAGTTGTTCACCCAAGACAAGGCGGAAACCAAGCAGGTATCGATCAGCGAGGACGGGTCTTCAGGAGCCACCTTTACCATAGGAGTCGGCCTTGACCCGGAACAAGAAGAAGCCCTGGTGAGGTTCTTGCGCGCGAACAAGGAGATATTCGCGTGGGAGCCCAATCAGCTGGTAGGGGTCCTGAGGGAGGTGATCCAGCATCATCTAAGGGTATGCCCCAACATCTGCCCCGTGAAGCAGCGAGTGAGGCGGCAGTCCACTGAGAAGCAGGCCTTCATCGTCCAAGAGACACGCAAGCTGGAAGCGGCAGGTGCCATCCAGAGGTCCGATACCCCGAATGGCTGGCGAACCCTGTCGTGGTGCCGAAAAAAGGCGGGAAGGAACGGATGTGTGTCGACTTCACTAATCTTAACAAAGCCTGCCCTCAAGACCCGTTCCCACTCCCGCGCATCGACCAGATCGTTGACTCCACCGCCAAGTGTGACCTGCTGTGCTTCCTGGATGCGTTCTCAAGGTATCACCAAATCAAGATGGCGGTGGAAGATGTGGAGAAGATGGCCTTCCTCACACCATGTGGGGTGTGCTGCTACACCTGCATGCCCTTCGGGCTGCGCAACGCAGGCGCGACCTTTCCGTGATTGATGCACATCGCTCTGGGGCAGCAGCTCAGGAGGAACGCAGAGGCTTACATCGATGACATAGTGGTCAAGTCTCGCGAGGCAAGGACATTGATTCAAGACTTGGAGGAGACCTTCGAGAGCCTGCGCCAAGTGAACTTAAGGCTCAACCCAGAGAAGTGTGTGTTCGGTGTCCCCTCCGGCAAGTTGCTGGGATTCCTCGTATCTCACAGGGGGATCAAGGTGAACCCGGAGATGGTCAAGGCTATCGAGGACATGAGCCCGCAGCAGACCCTCAAAGAGATGCAAAAGCTGGCAGGGCGGGTGACCACGTTTGGGCATTTCATCTCCAAACTGGGAGAGCGTGCCTTACCATTCTTCAAGCTCATGAAGAGGAAGGGCCCGTTCAAGTGGAACCCGGAGGCCGACCGGGCCTTCAAAGACCTCAAGAAATACCTTACTAGCCCCCCAGTGATGGTGGCACCACGGCCCCTCGAGCCTCTGGTACTCTACCTTGCTGCCACCCCGTACTCCGCCAGCGCGGCGTTGGTGGAAGTTTGCGAGGAGCGCCAAGCCAAGGGCGCGCCCCGCCAGGCCAAGGCTGAAGTAGCGCGGGGTCAGGAAGGCGCAGCAAAGGCATCAGCGGTGGAAGGCCAAGCTCGGCAGGGTGGCGTCGTAGAAGCTCCTGAGGACAGTCAGGTCTCAGGGACCCTTCCACCTCAGGATATGCCACGATCTCCGCAAGACCCGAGCCTCGACAGCGTGCCAGCCCTCATCGAACACCCGGTGTACTTTGCCAGCACCGTACTACGGGACACGAGAGCGCGCTACCCCATGCCCCAGAAACTCCTGCTCGCGCTCCTGGTGGCCTCGCACAAGCTGCGACACTACTTCCAGGGCCACCCCATCATGGTCATCTCAGCCTACCCACTAGAAAGGATACTTGGGAGCCCTAACTCAGCCGAAAGGGTCGCAGAGTGGAACATCGAGTTGCAAGCGTTCTAGTTGGAGTTCAGCACTACCAGGGTCATCAAGGGGGGCGCACTTGCTGACTTTGTGGCAGAATGGACGGATGACCCGACACTTGAGGAAGGAGAAGACCGGTCCACCTCCCCAGGAAGTGAGGCCCCGGACGGTTGGGTCATGTACTTCGATGGCGCCTTCGCACACCAGGGTGCCGGGGCTGGAGCAGTGCTCATCTCGCCCACCCAGGATAATCTCTACTACGCCGTGCAACTCTGCTTTCAGCACGGCAAGAAGGTCTCCAACAACATCACAAAATACGAAGGCCTCATAGCCGGCCTGAAGGCTGCAGTGGCCCTAGGGGTGAAGCGCCTCACCGTCAAAGGCGACTCACAACTCCTCATCAACTTCTCCAACAAGGTGTATGAGCCGAAGGACGAGCATATGGAGGCCTACCTCGCGGAGGTGCGCAAGATGGAGAAACGGTTCTCGGGCCTGGAGCTGCAACACGTGCCCCGGGGCACCAACAAGGAAGTCGACGACATCGCCAGGAGAGCATCCAAGCGACAACCGCAGGAGCCAGTCGTCTTTGAGGAGAGGCTCTTCAAGCCATTAGCTGCGCCACCTCTTTCAAGCACGACTCAGCCTCGGGAGGAGCTCCCCCAGCCTCCGGCCGCGGGAGCCCCGACCTGTGGACCGACCTCCGGAGCTCGGTTGCTCTTGGCGCTTGAGCCCCAGGAGGAATGCTGGACCAAGGAATTCAAGGAGTACTTAACGCACGGGACGTTGCCTGAGAAGGAAGAGGAGGCGGAGCGCGTGGCCCGGCAAGACACGGCATACTGTATCCAAGACGGTGAGTTATATAGGAAGCGACCGAATGATGTCACACTACGCTGCATATCTAGCGACCAAGGAAGGGAGTTGCTGATTGACATACATGGCGGGGACTGCAGACACCACTCGTCGTCAGGGACCCTCGTCGGCAAGGTGTTCCGCAGTGGATTCTACTGGCCTACGGCATTCAATGACGCAGCCGAGCTGGTGAAGTCTTGCGAAGCTTGCCAATTCCACGCCAAGCAAATCCATCAACCTGCTCAGGGCCTTCAAACTATCCTACTCACATGGCCGTTCGCGGTCTGGGGGCTAGATATCCTAGGCCCGTTCCCTCAGGCGCCAGGGGGCTACCGTTACCTCTATGTCGCCATCGACAAGTTCACCAAGTGGGTAGAAGTGGAAGCCGTCCGTACCATCCCAGACGGCTCTGCTGTCAAGTTCATCAAGGGCCTCGTGAGCCGCTTTGGGGTCCCCAACCGCATCATCACAGATAACGGTTCGCAGTTTACTAGCAACCTCTTCAAAACCTACTGTGCTAACCTTGGAACGCAGATCTGCTACGCTTCAGTGGCCCACCCCAGGAGCAATGGTCAGGCCAAACATGCTAACGCAGAGGTCCTGAGGGGCCTCAAGACCAGGACCTTCAAGAAGAAGCTGGAGGCCTGCGGCAGGGGCTGGCACGACGAGCTCCAGTCCGTACTGTGGTCCATCCGGACCACCGCCACCAAGCCAACGGGAGAGACTCCATTCTTCCTCGTCTACGGAGCTGAAGCGGTCCTCCCTCATGAGATCAAGCATCGCTCCGCATGGGTCCTGGCGTTCGACGAAACGCAGCAGGACGCCACGCGGGGGATGGACCTCGTGTTGGGGGGGGGGACGTCGCCGCAAAGCTGCGCTACGGGCGGCGAGGTACCAGCAAGCACTGCGGCGATACCACTGCCGCAACAACCGCTCCAGGACACTCGAGACGGGTGACCTAGTCCTGAGGCGGGTCCTCTCTAGGGAAGGGCTGCATAAGCTTCCACCAATGTGGGAGGGCCCGTTCAAGGTCGTCCACATCTCCAGGCCTGGCGCCGTGTGCCTGGAGACACAAGACGGAATACCAGTCCAAAACACCTGGAACATCCAGCACCTCCGGAAGTTTTACCCATGAAGCAAGGCCCAGAGCCTGTGAAGCAAGGCCCAGAGCCTGTGAAGCAAGGCCCAGAGCCTGTGAAGAAAGGCCCAGAGCCTGTGAAGAAGGCTCGGTTCCTGTGAAGAATCACCGCCCGTGACACTCTCACATAATAATGAGTTGGGGCTGTACACGCCCCGGAGTCTCAGGAGTGCCGGCCTCAGGCCCTGGGGCTCCTGCCCACGCCTAGTGGCAGCACCTAGCTCCGCGCTGGTGAGAAGACTCGAAGACTAGATTAGGTGCCGGATGCGGCTTTTCATTTGCTTTCCGTATTTGGCTTCCTTTTCCTTAATCGGAATTTGCTTTTGACATTCCTTGCTGGTTTGACCCCCTCGCCTCTTGCTGCGTTTTTCCAGCTCGGGTTAGCTTGTGTTCTCTCTCTCGCATGCCTCGCGAGGGGGCTGGGCAGGTGCCCTCGCGAGAATTTTCTCCCTTCACTACCTTCTCGCGAGCCACCCTCGTTCGAGCCCAAAAGCTGGTGTGCCTCTCCTAGTATGTTCCCCTCGGGTACCGTGATACAAGGCGCCAGGTCAGGGCCAGGGCGAACGGCAAATCTTTTAACGCACTTCCTAACAAGCTTTTTGCAGTTCCCGAGCAAATGCAAGCCACCAAGGCAAGATGGACGCGATGAAATGAGCGCCTCATGAGGAAGAGGGCTTCCTGGATATACCAGGTTAAGTTATCTTTGCACGAAATAATGACACAACACGCACGATGCCACAACCGAGGAACCATAGTTCGATACACGCCCCCTAGGCCCAAACTGGTTACATTCTTGATGCAGGAAAAAGAGTAAAACAAAAGAAGCATTGCGGAAATCTACGGAGGCAGACCCCTAGCGGCACCCCGAGCCTAGCCGGATCCTTCTTCGCACTTCATGGAGGCGCGGCAACGAGATGACCCACTGCCGCCTTCAAAGCGGGCGTGGCGGCGCGGCGGCTGGTCGTGGCCACTGCTGCTGGAGCTGTCACCGGAGGAAGAGCCGCCGTAGATGGACAAGACACAGCAGCCCCTGAGGGCAGGCTCGCCCTCATCCTCGCCGCGACCGTCCCCGAGACCAAGTACCTCCTCACCATCATTCGCCTCGGGGCAGCACCCGGCGCGGCGACCATCTTCCCCGAACACCCTCACATAGAGGGTGGATTCGCCGTCATACTTGAAGTGGAGGGCGCACCGCCGGCCCAAGCCGCGCGCGCGGGCGAACATCTGCCAACCGCGGGCCAGGGCTATGTTGCCCGCGGTGGAAGTCGCGACTGCAACCCAAGAGGCCTTGTTGCAGCAACCATCCGCCTGCAGCCAGAGTCCGCCTGGACCAGAGGCCGGCAGCTCACCGGCGAAGAAGCGCAGAAGTTGGAGCCAGTTGCCGGCCGGATTCTCCGACCAGACGACAAACTCCGGCGACACCTCCACCGTGTGGAAACGCGGACGGGGGGGGCCGCGCCACCAAAGCACGCCTCCCCTCGTCAACCGGATCGCCATGGCTGGGACGACCCCCTTTGTGTGTCGTGGCGCCGCTCCGACAGCGGGCCGCGACAGGGGACGCGGCGTGCTTGCGCGGATGGCCACGTCCGCGCTTGGGCGCCGGCGAGCCGGGCCCCTCGTGAGGGGCCTTCCCCTTCTCAGCGGCGGAGAACTTCCTTCATGGCGCCATTGGTGGCACAGCGAGCAATGGAGCGAGGAAGAAGACAGGGGCAAGGCAGGAAGAGATGGGCAACGGGGACTCCGCCCCCTCCCCATTTATAGCAAGAGAAGGCCAACCGGCACCTCCCACGATCGCAGGTAATGATGGTTTTCCTTGCATGTTGCAGGGACTCATCAAGTCGTGCAGTTGCCGAGGCAGCGTGGGGACGACCATGCCCAATCAACCGCCACGCGTCAACCGAGGCTGTAGGCTTTTGGGGCCCGCGGTGCTCCGTACTTGACCCTTGGCTTCGCTGCGAAGCCAAGCCCGAGCACACCTTGGGCCCGGGGGCTACTGTCGGCGTTCTGGGAATGCGGGTCCCCGGACTAGCTTGCCTGCGGCCCGCTGCGTGGCTAAGCCAACAGGCCGTACGGCCCATCTTCATCAACAAGGCATCCAAGACCCTCGCGAGGGGCCAAGCCTCGCGAGGTGGACGACACAAGACCTCCTTGAGGAGCGGAGATATCAAGGCGAGGCGAACCTCACGAGGCTCTCGTGATGTCAGCCATGACGATCGACACCAGGCGGGCGCCAGGCGGGCGCCAGCGCGCACAGCGTCCTTGTTTCCTCTTTGGTGCTAAGGAAACCAGCGTAGGTGAGGAGTACCGAGGCATCAGGCAAACGTTGCCATTTTGGTGCAACAAGACCAAGACCAGAAGGATGGCAAGACAGAGGTCATCGTGGAGCCCAAGACGGCGTCACCACCAGAGCCTTTCGCAGGCGGAGACCACCTTTTGTCAGGATGGCTTGTACTAGTTGTCTCCCTTCAAATTAGCCCGCCGTTGTTGGCTCCCTTCCCGCTCAGTATTTGGGAAGAGGACCAGGGCCTCTATAAGTAGGACTAGCCACCACCATAGGCACGGACAACATCTTAGATCACTCTCACCCACACAAGTTAGCCTAGCACAAGAACACCTCAACCTCAGGAGGCTGTTCTTCCCATTGTATTGTTCATCATCAGCCCAAGAGGCAATCCACCACCAGACTGGAGTAGGGTATTACACCACAACGGTGGCCCGAAGCAGTATAAATCTTGTGTCTTTCTGCGTTGCGAGTGCGTCGAGTTCGCCCGCGAGATCGTTGCGAGCTAGGACGTAGATCGGTGGGAGGAAAAGACTTCGCGCGCACCCTAGTGTTCGAACCTTAAGGGTTTGCCGGAACCCCACATCCGACATAACCGGTTGGGAACCCTTTGCATGTGTGCCCTGGGGGGTTTATATAGGCCTACCCCCCAGGGGTACAATGGTAATCTGGCCGTGTGTAGGACCCGGCTGTCAGTGTCTCCTGTCGCCGGCTCCTCTGCCTGCCGCTGGGACCCGCCGCCTGGTGGGCCCTACCGGCTGGTCTAGTACGGAGCCGACAGGCCGCCTCCACCGCTTGCGGTTCCGGCCGGCTGCTTGTTACTGTAGCCGTAATGCTAATGACGCATGCATAGTCGAGGGGGCGTGGCTACAGTCTCGTCGTCTGGTGGGAGATCACTGTAGCCACACCGTGTCTTGTCTGGTTAATGGCGCGTGGACTCCGAGGGAAGAGTGGGCAGCCTGCTAGAGGCCGGCCTCCCTCAGGTCCGACTGGTCAGGCGTTGCCGCCCTCTGGGCTCTCGCTGCCTGGTAGGGCCCGCCGCCTGCAGGCCGTACCGATAGGCCATCATGGGAACAGGGTTCCACCTGACAGGGGTGTCATCAAGGGCGGGATGGCAACAGTGCCGCACTATGCGGAGATCTCGGCCGGTACGGGACACTGTGGCCGCACCCCGCCCTGGATATGGGGGTGATGGGCTATGCTGTAGCCACATCCTGTCTTGTATCCTTTATGGGGGTGCAGACTTTGAGGGCACCACGGTCCGCCTGCTAGGAGCCGGCCTCTCGGGAGGCCACCTACTGGGAGTCGGCTCGTCTTGGGGCCGTCTTCTGGTGCTTGGCCATCCTCTGGCAGCCGGCCGCTTGAGCTAGCCAGCCACCAGAAGGTGCCGCTTCGTCCTCGACGCTTGAGGAGTGCAGCCGGCCCGATGTCTTGAAATGCTCAGGGACCCGGGTTAGGCTACCCGTGGCCCATTACTCCTACAGTAGTCCCCGAAGCTACTGAGGCATCGCGGCTGACAGGCCGAGGTGCCTCAGCAGTTTCCTTCTTCGAGTGCTCTTGCTGAATGCTTCATCCGTCTTCTGGTAAGCTGCCCGCCGGGAGTCGGCCATGACCAGGCGGATTGGTCGGGTGACTTTGAATTGTTGAGGCGGGAATCGGGCGGCGTGCCTTCTAAGCTTCTAGCCCGCCGCCCATTGCGAGCACGCCACGTGGTGCCAGCCATCTGGGCCAGCCTGCCAGCCTACGCACGCGATGGGACGCGATAGCAGGCTGGGCCCGCCCTGACCGGGCCTTGGCGCGCGGGCAGATCCGCTGCGGCTGAGGCGGACCGTTGCGATTCCGTGCGGAGTTACTGCGCGCGGTAACTCACGCGATAATCGTGGGGTCGTGGGCGCAATTAATCCCACGATCCCACGCCCCGCCCCCTCGGCTGCGCAGCCCAGGGGCTATAAGTAGGGGGAAGGGGAGCGGCGGAGCACGTGCGCCCTCCTCCCCTTTGCCATTCTCGACCTCCCTCCCCTCTTGCTGCCGCCGCACTTCTGCGCCCCACCGAAGCGCCACCGCAGCTCATCGCCATCAGCCTCCTCCGCCGCGGCTCTTGCCCCCATCGCCGCGCCATTTCCCCACCGAGCTCGGACTCCATGACGCGCGAGAAGGGAGGGCATTGGGATGGCTCAGTCATCATCGACGACCACCTCGCCTTCCTTCGCGCCACACGGCGGCTGCCCGGTGCGGGCTACTTCAAGGTGCGTGTGCCGCCGAAGGCAGAGATCTCGCCAGTGCCACAGGGAGGCGAGCGGGTTATCTTCCGCTCGCACTTCCTCTGCGGCTTCGGCCTGCCGGCGAGCGGATTCTTCCGCTCCTTCCTCAACTTCTACCACCATCAGCCGCATCACCTGACGCCCAACACCGTGACGTTGCTCTCCGCCTTCATCACGATGTGCGAGGGCTATCTCGGCATCCTCCCCACCATCGAGTTGTGGGGAGCATTCTTCTACACCAAGTTGGGCACCTCCGCCAGGGAGAAGACGGCCCAGTGCGGCGCCTTCATCGCGGTGCGCCGCCCGTCCGTGAAGAACGCCTTCCCCACCATCAAGCTGTCACAGTCGGTCAAACTGTGGCAGAAATCATATTTCTATGTGGAGAACATCGACCCCGCCCTCGACTTCATCAACTTGCCGCCCTATGAGGCCGGCCCTCCAGCCGAACCTCGGGCCAACTGGGGCTACAAGCCGAAGCCCTTGTCAGCTAACGCCACCGCCGCCATCAACCGGCTCCGGGTGCTAACAGACGCGGCAGGCCTCAGGGCGTCCGACCTGTTGGTCGCCTTCATCGAGCGCTGGGTTCTCCCGCTCCATGGCCGGCCTCATCTGATCTATCGGATGAGCGGGCACCGGGACCTGAGCTGGACATGCACGAGGGACATGCCAATTGCCGAGGTCGCCCGCATGGTGAACGAAATCTCTGACCTCAAGCTGTCGGAGGGGTCTTGGCGGTTCGGCATGCGGCCATTCTCCCGGGCCAACCCGCCGCCTCCTGTAAGTTCTTCAACTCTTTTCTTTTTAGTATTTGTTTTGGTGTTGGTCTTGCCATCTTGAACAGTCGGTCTTGTGAATACAGATCTTCATGTCTCCGGTGACGACCGCCATCATAGGGCCGGGTGGAGACTACCTGCCGGACCGGGCAGTGAGTGATGTGGACGACCCTGACTTGGGGGCGGCCGCCCTGGAGGACGACGCCATAGGCGGCGGCGACGGAGCAAGTGCCTCCGAAGACGTAGGCGGCATCGAGACTTGGCCCGATGACGACGAAGATGAGGATGAGTCACGTCATGCGCGAGGCACCGGCAAGGCGGACGTGGGCCCTTTCACCAAGCCGGCTGCTCAAGGCGGCACGCGCAAGCGCAAACACGGTACCGCCTTGTTTGGCAGCGCACCGAAGAAGACCAAGAACCCGACCGCCGCTACCAGGCGGAAGGAGGCCACTGCGAAGGCGGCCAAGTTTCAGAAGCTTTCGAAAGTGCCCCCTATGGTGTTGGCGTAAGTGTCTTTTCCTTGTGCCTTCCTTTCTTGTCGATTCTATCTGAGTTGTCCTGCTTTATTTTCTTGTCTTAGGGCTCCGCTCTCTCTTGAGAAGTCGGTCGCCGCCTCCGTCATTGCGTCGGCGGAGACTTCTGCCACCACCCGGCGAATCGACCCTGCGGCCGACATCCGGGAGGCGCAGGAACGAAACGCGCGAGAGGTGCGCGAGGAGTGGGAAGCCGCCCACAAGGAGCAGGCAGAGGCGGACAAGGCGGAGGCCGCTACGTTGAAGAAGGTGGAGGATGCGGAGGCCGATGCCGCGGCGAAGAAGTTGGCCGAAGAAGCCACATACCGTCAGGCGACGTTGTTCGTCATCCCCCTGAACTCCGCGCTGCTGCCACCAGAGTTCGCGGCGCCGACTGGGGGAGCCGACGACGAACAGCCAGTCATGGAGAGGGGAGCTGGAGACGTTGCCATGACGGAGGTAGCCGTGCCTTCGCCGCTGCCGTCTGACAGAGCGCGGGACAAGCAGCCGGCCTCCCCGCTGGAACCGCCAGCCGGAAACGAGGTGGTGACGGGCCCGACTCCTGAGGTCCGCACACCATCGCACCACCGAGGCGCGAAGGCAACTTCGGCGCCACAACCGCTGGAAGCCGGTGTTGCGAGCTCGTCAACCCCGGATGCCGAAGCAACCAGCGCTGCTCCCGCTGAATGGGTGCGTGGGGGCGGGACGGACGCTTTAAATCAAGCGATCCTGGACGTCCAGGCCAAACTCCAAGCTAATGCCACCGCTCTTCAGCAGTGCAATAGGGCGTTCCTGGATTCGCGAGCGGCCATTCGGGTATGTTTCTTACTTCTTCGTCTTTGATTCTTATACTTCTCTATGGGGGCACGCCAGCGCACCCACTGGGTGTAGCCCCGAGTTTCGGGCTGGCTGCTGAGCAGGCAGCCCGGAACTTTACTTGGCGGGCTCTGAGTGCTAACTTTTCTTCTATCTTCATTGCAGTACTATCATAATCTTCGTGCGGCCACCTTTAACTTCAACGTCCGAGATCTGGACCGACGGACCGCCGACTTGGCGGAAAGCCGGAGTAAGTCACTATTTTCTTTCTCTACGGGGGCGCGATAGCGCACCCGCGGGCTGTAGTCCCCGAGATTCAGGCCGACTGCTGAGCAGTCGGGCTGGATCTCCCTGGCAACTATACTTCTTCTTTGTTGGTTATTGACATATTTTTTTTCTTTCTCCGCTCTTGCATAGGCCAATGCCGCCTTGCAGTGGCAACTGGGTGAAGCCAACACTGCGTTGCGTGCCAAGGAGGTAGAGTACAACGAGCTGGCTCAGTAGTGCGACCGACTGGCCATGCAACTGGCGGAGCTTCTCTAGAAGGCCCGGAAGGAGGTGGAGGTGAAGGAGTCCAATCTCCTCGCTGAGTTCGAGACCGAACACTCCACCTGGACCGACAAGGAGGCGATGCTGATGTCCGGATTCGGCATGATTGAAGACATGGTTGATGGTAAGATTTCTTCTTTTTCTTTCTTTGGGTTGTTGGCTGCCGATCAAGCCGGCTTCCAGCTTCTGATCTTCTGATCTTTTTGCTTTCTACCTGAGAAGACTTCTTTCCTGGCCATTCTGACACCACCAACGAGGCTATCGAGGCTTATCGCGAGGAACGGAGGGCGGAAGGCGTGCAGATCGCTACCGACGCCCCCAGACTCTTAGCGAACAACTCTTCAGCATCCAGGCCCGCCTTCGGCCGGCTCATCGGATGCTCCGCCGTCTTTAGCGTGTCGGGGCCCAGGCAATCTCCGCCCTTTGGCCAGACATGCCTACTCCATGTACTCCCAGTCGGACTGCCGACTGGATGGAGGTGGCGGTCGGCAGTCTCGAGGCTTGGAAGGGTTCCTCGGCCCGGGCTGGAGCATGCCGGGCCTTGGAGTTTGTCAAGGCATGGTATCATGGGCTAAATCTAGCCCAGTTGACCATGGTTCGGCAGGAGGCCCAGGAGGAGATGGTGGCGGTGGACCGCGACCTTGTCAGACGGGCAGCGGCGATCACCGAGTACACCGACACCAGCCTTGCTACCTCATGAGCACTGCTTGGTTTTCCCTTGAATAGGAAAGGGTGATGCAGTAAAGTAGCATAAGTATTTCAGTCAGTTTTCGAGAACCAAGGTATCAATCCAGTAGGAGGCCACGCTCAAGTCCCACGCACCTACACAAACAAATAAGAACCTCGCAACCAATGCGATAAAGGGGTTGTCAATCCCTTCATGGTCACTTACGAGAGTGAGATCTGATAGATATGATAAGATAATATTTTTGGTGTTCTCAAACTTTTTCAATCTTCACGCAATACATGAGCGTGAGCCATGGATATAGCACTATAGGTGGAATAGAATGGTGGTTGTGGAGAAGACAAAAAGGAGAAGATAGTCTCACATCAACTAGGCGTATCAACGTGCTATGGAGATGCCCATTAATATATATTAATGTGAGTGAGTAGGGATTGCCATGCAACGGATGCACTAGAGCTATAAGTGTATGAAAGCTCAATAATGAAAACTAAGTGGGTGTGCATCCAACTTGCTTGCTAACGAAGACCTAGGGAAATTTGAGGAAGCCAATCATTGGAATATACAAGCCAAGTTCTATAATGAAAAATTCCCACTAGTATATGAAAGTGACAAATCAAGAGACTCTCTATCATAAAGATCATGGTGCTACTTTCAAGCACAAGTGTGGAAAAAGGATAGTAGCATTGTCCCTTCTCTCTTTTCTCTCATATTTTTTTATTTGGGCCTTTTCTCCTTTTTATGGCCTCTTTTTTTAGCCCGGAGTCTCATCCCGACTTGTGGGGTAATCATAGTCTCCATCATCCTTTCCTCACTTGGGACAATGCTCTAATAATGATGATCATCTGACTTTTATTTACTTACAACTCAAGTATTACAACTCAATACTTAGAACAGAATATGACTCTATATGAATGCCTCCGGTGGTGTACCGGGATAATGAATCAAGAGTGACATGTATGAAGATAATGAACGGTGGCTTTGCCACAAATACGATGTCAAATACATGATCATGCAAAGCAATATGACAATGATGGAACGTGTCATAGTAAACGGAATGGTGGTAAGTTGCATGGCAATATATCTCGGAATGGCTATGGAAATGCCATGATTGGTAGGTATGGTGGCTGTTTTGATGAAGGTATATGGTGGGTGTATGATACCAGCGAAAACTGCGCGGTATTAGAGAGGCTAGCAATGGTGGAAGGATAAAAGTGCATATAATCCATGGACTCAACATTAGTCATAAAGAACTCATATACTTGTTGCAAAAATCTATTAGTTATCAAAACAAAGTATTACGCGCATGCTCCTAGGGGGATAGATTGGTAGGAAAAGACCATCGCTCAAAACAAAGTTTTTATTAATCTTGGATGCCTATCATATTAGGACTAATTTCACAATTAAAGCAAATTACCATGCTGTTTTGTAGGACTCTCAAAATAATATAAGTGAAGCATGAGAGAACAATAGTTTCTATAAAACAAACCACCGCCGTGCTCTAAAAAGATATAAGTGAAGCACTAGAGCAAAAACTATATAGCTCAAAAGATATAAGTGAAGCACATAGAGTATTCTAATAAATTCCGAATCATGTGTGTCTCTCTCAAAAGGTGTGTATAGCGAGGATGATTGTGTTAAACTAAAAGCAAAGACTCAAATCATACAAGACGCTCCAAGCAAAACACATATCATGTGGTGAATAAAAATATAGCTCCAAGTAAAGTTACCGATGGACGAAGACGAAAGAGGGGATGCCTTCCGGGGCATCCCCAAGCTTTGGCTTTTTAGTGTCCTTAGATTTACCTTGGGCTGCCTTGGGCATCCCCAAGCTTAGGATCTTGCCACTCCTTGTTCCATAATCCATCAAATCCTTACCCAAAACTTGAAAACTTCACAACACAAAACTTAACAGAAAATCTCATGAGCTCCGTTAGCGAAAGAAAAGAAAACACCACTTCAAGGTACAGAAAATCCTACTATATTCCAACTTCTCTATGGTTTATAAACTCTATTACTAGCCATAGATTCATCAAAATAAGCAAACAACACACGAAAAACAGAATCTGTCAAAAACAGAACAGTCTGTAGTAATCTGTAGCTAACGCAAACTTCTGGAACCACAAAAAATCTAAAATAAATTTCTGGACGTGAGGAATTTATATATTAATCATCTGCAAAAATAATTAACTAAATATCACTCTACAATAAAAAATAGCAGCAATTCTCGTGAGCGCTAAAGTTTCTGTTTTTTACAGCAAGATCAAAAAGACTTTCCCCAAGTCTTCCCAATGGTTCTACTTGGCAAAAACACTAATTAAACACAAAAAACACAACCAAAATAGAGTCTAGATAAATTATTTATTACTAAACAGTATCAAAAAGCAAAGAATAAAAATAAAATTTGGTTGCCTCCCAACAAGCGCTATCGTTTAATGCCCTTAGCTACGCATAAAAGCAAGGATATATCTAGGTATTGCCATCTTTAGTAGGCAATCCATAAGTGGCTCTCATAATACATTCATAAGGTAATTTTATTTTATTTCTAGGAAAGTGTTCCATACCTTTCCTTAAGGGAAATTGGAATCTAATATTTCCTTCCTTCATATCAATAATTGCACCAATCATTCTAAGGAAAGGTCTACCAAGAATAATAGGACATGAAGGATTGCAATCTATATCAAGAACAATGAAATCTATGGGCACATAGTTCCTATTTGCAACAATAAGAACATCATTAATTCTTCCCATAGGTTTCTTAATGGTGGAATACGCAAGGTGCATGTTTCGAGAACAATCATCAAATTCACGGAAACCTAGCAAATCACACAAAGTTTTTGGAATCGTGGAAACACTAGCACCCAAATCACACAAAGCATAGCATTCATGATCTTTAATTTTAATTTTAATTGTAGGTTCCCATTCATCATAAAGTTTTCTAGGGATAGAAACTTCCAACTCAAGTTTTTCTTCATAAGATTGCATCAAAGCATCAACGATATGTTTAGTAAAAGCTTTATTTTGGCAATAAGCATGAGGATAGTTTAGCACGGATTGCAACAAGGAAATACAATCTATCAAAGAGCAATTATCATAACTAAATTCCTTAAAATCCAATGTAGTGGATTCATTGATATCTAAAGTTTTGACCTCTTCAATCCCACTTTTACCAAATTTTGCATCAAGATCTAAAAACTCCAATTTTTTGGGACGCCTTCTAACTAAAGTTGACTCATCTCCAGTCCCGTCATTATAAAGATTCATATTGCAAAACAAAGATTTAATAGGGGACACATCAATAACTTTTAGATCTTCATCATTATTCTCATATAAATTAGAAGAACACGCTTTCACAAAGCAATTTTTCTTAGCACGCATCCTAGCGGTTCTTTCTTTGCACTCATCAATGGGAATTCTCATGGCTTTGAGAGACTCATTGATATCATGCTTAGGTGGAATAGATCTAAGTTTCAAAGAATCAACATCAAGAGAAATTATATCCACGTTCCTAGCCAACTCATCAATCTTAAGCAATTTTTCTTCAAGCAAAGTATTGAAATTCTTTTGCGAATTCTTAAACTCTTTAACACTAGTCTCAAAATCAGAGGGCAACTTATTAAAATTTCCATAAGAATTTTTGTAGGAATTACCATAATTATTAGAGGAATTACTAGGATACGGCGTAGGATTAAAGTTTCCTCTATAAGCCTTGTTACCAAAATTATTCCTACCAACAAAATCCACATCCATAGATTCATTATTATTCTCAATCAAGGTAGACAAAGGCATATCATTAGGATCAGAAGAAACACTCTTATTAGCAAACAATTTCATAAGTTCATCCATCTTTCCACTAAAAACATTAATTTATTCTATCGCATACACTTTTTTACTAGTAGATCTTTCGGTATGCCATTGAGAATAATTAACCATAATATTATCTAGGAGTTTAGTAGCTTCTCCTAAGGTGATTTCCATAAAAGTGCCTCCCACGGCCGAATCTAAAAGATTTCTAGAAGCAAAATTCAATCTGGCATAAAAATTTTGTATAATCATCCACAAATTCAAACCATAAGTAGGGCAATTACGTATCATTAATTTCATCCTCTCCCAAGCTTGTGCAACATGTTCATGATCAAGTTGCTTAAAATTCATAATATCATTTCTAAGAGAGATGATCTTAGCGGGAGGAAAATACTTAGAGATAAAAGAATCTTTGCATTTATTTCATTAATCAATACTATTTTTAGGCAAAGACGAAAACCAAGTTGTAGCACAATCTCTAAGAGAAAAAGGAAATAGCTTCAATTTAACAATATCATTGTCCACATCTTTTTTCTTTTGCATATCACACAAATCAACAAAGCTATTTAGATGGGTAGTGGCATCTTCACTAGGAAGGCCGGTGAATTGATCTTTCATGACAAGATTCAGCAAGGCAGCATTAATTTCACAAGATGCAGCATCGGTAAGAGGAGCAATCAGAGTGCTAAGAAAATCATTGTTGTTGGTATTGGCAAACTCACACAATTTAGTATTATCTTGAGCCATTGTGACAAGCAAGCAATCCAACACACAAGCAAACAAGAAGCAAGCGGAAAAGAGGCGAACGGAAAAAGAGGGCGAATAAAACGGCAAGGATGAAGTGGGGGATAGGAAAATGAGAGGCAAATGGAAAATAATGTAATGCGAGGGATAAGGGTTTGTGAAGGGTACTTGGTATGTCTTGACTTGTGCGTAGACTCCCCGGAAATGGTGCTAGAAATCCTTCTTGCTACCTCTTGAGCACTGCGTTGGTTTTCCCTTGAAGAGGAAAGGGTGATGCAGTAAAGTAGCGTAAGTATTTCCCTCAGTTTTTGAGAACCAAGGTATCAATCCAGTAGGAGGCCACGCTCAAGTCCCACGCACCTACACAAACAAATAAGAACCTCGCAACCAACGCGATAAAGGGGTTGTCAATCCCTTCACGGTCACTTACGAGAGTGAGATCTGACAGATATGATAAGATAATATTTTTGGTATTTTTGTGATAAAGAGTAAAAGTAAAGAAAGCAAAATAAACGGCAATTGAAATAGCTTGTTGACGGAAGATTAATATGATGGAAAATAGACCCGGGGGGCATAGGTTTCACTAGTGGCTTCTCTCAGAAAGCATAAGTATTACGGTGGGTAAACGAATTACTATCAAGCAATTGATAGAATTGAGCATAGTTATGAGAATATCTAGGTATGATCATGTATATAGGCATCACGTCCGTGACAAGTAGACCGACTCCTACATGCATCTACTACTATTACTCCACACATCGACCGCTATCCAACATGCATCTAGAGTATTAAGTTCACAAGAACCGAGTAACGCCTTAAGCAAGATGACATGATGTAGAGGGATAAACTCATGCAATATGATATAAACCCCATCTTTTTATCCTCGATGGCAACAATACAATACGTGTCATTTCCCTTTTTGTCACTGGGATCGAGCACCGCAAGATTGAACCCAAAGCTAGCACTTCTCCCATTGCAAGAAAGATCAATCTAGTAGGCCAAACCAAACTGATAATTCGAAGAGACTTGCAAAGATAACCAATCATACATAAAAGAATTCAGAGGACATTCAAATATTGTCCATAGATAATCTTGATCATAAACCCACAATTCGTCGGATCTCGACAAACACACCGCAAAAATAAGAGTTACATCGAATAGAACTCCAAGAGAATCGAGGAGAACTTTGTATTGAGATCCAAAGAGAGATAAGAAGCCATCTAGCTAATAACTATGGACCCGAAGGTCTGAAGTAAACTACTCACACATCATCGGAGAGGCTATGGTGTTGATGTAGAAGCCCTCCGTGATCGATGCCCCTTCCAGCGGAGCACCGGAAAAGGCCCCAAGATGGGATCTCACGGGTACAGAAGGTTGTGGTGGTGGAAATAGGGTTTTGGCTCCATGTGTGATGGTTTGGGGGTACGTATGTATATATAGGAGCAAGAAGTAGGTCGGTGGAGCTACGAGGGGCCCACGAGGGTGGAGGGCACACCTAGGGGGTAGGCGCGCCCCCCTACCTCGTGGCCTCCTCGTTCATTTCTTGACGTCCACTCCAAGTCCTCTGGATCACGTTTGTTCCAAAAATCACATTCCCAAAGGTTTCATTCCATTTGGACTCCGTTTGATATTCCTTTTCTGCGAAACACTGAAATAGGCAAAAAACTGCAATTTGGGCTGGGCCTCCGGTTAATAGTTAGTCCCAAAAATAATACATAAGTGTATAATAAAGCCCATTAAACATCCAAAACAGAATATAATATAGCACGGAACAATCAAAAATTATAGATACATTGGAGACGTATCAAGCCTCTTCGTTCCTGAGCTGGCTGAGAATGGTGCCGAGGCGCCACTGGAGTGGTTTGGGCTGAACCCAGAGGATGACGAGGACTCGGCCGAGATGATCGACTCCAGCGACGAGGGAGAAGACGAGGAGGACGAGGAAGGCGAAGAAGAAGCGCCAGAGGTCGGAGCAGACGGCCAGCCCCAGCTTGATCGTGCCTCGAACAATGAACCGCGCTCGAGTGCGCCGACTACTTCTGGAGGCGACCAAGCGGAGAATGACCAGCCGCCCACTCCACCAACCGGCGCCACCGACTCCGCCACCCAGCCGGACCCCTCTGCAGCTCCCTAGGCCGCCGACTTATCTTTATTTTCTCTGTTTTATTAGTCTCGACAAACTTTGTTAAATTTGTGCAATTCCACCCACGGGGTGTATTTCAAACTCTGTTGAATGCTGGCCAAGGGCCTTTTGACATGTAAATATGCTTTCTCAGAAGTTGTGCTTTTGCCGAGTTCTGACTTTTCTTGCTTTCTGCTTCTTGGCCTTTTTACTTTGCCGCCCTCCCTTGGCTGCCGCCTTGCCAGCCAAACAGCCGCTCTGCGGACTGTGGCTTGGTCAAGTACTTAGCTGCTTTCGGGAGGGCAAGTACTTAGCCGATTAGAGCGCTAGCAAGTTAAGTAGAGGTCGGCCGGCCGGCTATTTTAGCAGCCGGTCGAGGAGGCAGGGAGCCAACCTGAACTATGTCCATGCTTGGGGTCCTTCGCCATTTTTCATGTGGACACCCTTTCCTGCATGTAACTCCTACCCACCGGACAGTCGCTCTGTGAGCTGCGGCTTCTAGAAGGAGAAGGCTTAGGTGCCAACACACTACTTGTCCGACTATAGGAAGCTTCACATAGTACAAGGCGGTGAGCCCCGAGCCGACTGGTCGAACCCGGTGCCAGGCGGAATAATGAAATAACACATTCATAGGCATAATACTTATCATATATAGAAAAGAGGGTAGCCCCGAGCTCTTCTCGGGGGACCCAGAGTCTTCGTACTTAATACAAAAGATAGCATGGTACATACTGCATCAACTATAAAATCTTTGAAGGAGGTTTGCATTCCATGGCCGCTCTGTCTCTTTGCGGGAGTCGTCTCTCTTGCGTGTTCTGGGCTTCTGAGCATCGATCGGGTAGTAGGAGTCGTTGCCCAAAACTTTGCTAATGATGAATGGGCCTTCCCAAGGTGCCGAGAGCTTGTGCTGGCCGGCTGTTCGCTGGATCAGCCGGAGCACAAGGTCTCCCTCCTGGAAAGATATTGGCTTGACCTTCTGGTTGTAGTAGCGGCGCAGACTCTGCTGGTAGATGGAGGATCGGCTGAGTGCTAACAGCCAGCCCTCCTCCAACAGATCGACGCCGTCTTCTCGCGCTTCTTTTGCTTCCGCCTCGGTGTACATGATGACACAAGGTGAGTAGAACTCAATGTCCGTCGGGATGACGGCTTCGGCACCGTAGACGAGGAAGAAAGGTGTGAAGCCGGTTGACTTGTTTGGAGTTGTGTGTAGGCTCCAAAGGACGACCGGCAGCTCATCAATCCAGCAGTCGGCTGACCGCTCCAGAGGCTCGACCAGTCGGGGCTTGATGCCGGAAAGGATGAGGCTGTTTGCTCTCTCAACTTGGCCGTTTGACTGCGGATGGGCAACGGACTCTAGGTCCAGTCGGATGCCTTGCATCGCACAGAAACGGGCCAAGGCTCCATTGGCAAAATTTGTGCCATTATCCGTGATGATGTTGTGTGGTACTCTGGACCGAGTGGTGATATCTGCAATGAAAGTAACGGCAGTCGGACCATTCAACTTCTTGATTGGCTTTGCTTCTATCCACTTAGTGAATTTGTCCACGGCGACAGGCAGATGGGTCATGCTGCTGCATGCTGTCTTGAATGGTCCCACCATTTCCATGCCCCAGATGGCAAAAGGCCATGCTAAGGGAATGTTTTTAGTGCAAAAGTCAGCAGATGTTGCTGTGAGCTGAACTTCTAACACCCCTTGTAGTGCTTGACTAGATCCTTGGCATCCTCCAAGGCAGTCGGCCAGAAGAAACCGTGGCGGAAAGCTTTGGCCACGAGTGATCTGGAAGCCGCATGGTGGCCACACTCGCCTTGGTGGATGTCTTTGAGCATTGCTTGGCCTTTCTCCGGCTCCACGCAGCGCTCGTACACACCAGTGACACTGCGCCTCACAAGTTCTTTGTTGACAATGGTGTATGCTGTTGCCCGACGTTGCACTTGCCGGGCTGAGATCTCATCGGTCGGCAGCTCTTTGTTCACCAGAAACTTGAGGATGGGCTATGCCCATGAAGGTGCTGCTATTTCTTCGACTGTCGGAACTGCAACTTGCATGAGGGCGGTTGGGCTGGGAGGCGGCGGGTTGGCGTCGGCTGCCGCTTGCTGTGTCGATGAAGTCCCCGGGCCGATTGTTGCAGCCCCTGGGCCGGGCTTTGAAGTCCCTGGGTCGGGTGCGACTGCTGCAGTCCCCGAGCCGCTTGGTGAAGTCCCCGAGCCGACTGTTGCAGTCCCCGGGCCGGGTTGTGAAGTTTCCGGGCCGGGTGCGACTGTCACAGTACCCGTGCCGACTGCCGAGGTCCATGAGCCGGCTGCCGCAGCCCTAGAGTCGGATCCGTTGGCCCTGGGAGGAGCCGGCACAAAGATGGACTCAGATTCTGGAGAGGGCTTGATCGACGGCTTGAGGAGGCGTTGAAGGGAGACGCCGGCTGGTATTGCTTGCCGGGTGGAGCCGATCCGTGCCAAGGCATCGGCTTGCTCATTGTCGGCTCTTGGCACATGAAGGGACTCGCACCCCTCGAAGTATCCACTGAGTTGCTGAACAAAAAAATGGTAGTTTGCCATATTTGCATCCTTGGCGTCCTAGTCACCAGAAGACTGCTAGACCACCAAGTCGGAGTCACCGTAGCATAGGATCCGGAGGATGCCGGTTTCCTTGGCCAACCGGAGGCCGTGTATTAATGCTTCATACTCGGCCACATTGTTGGAGGCGGCAAAGTGGATTTGCAACGTGTACTTGAGCTTGTCGCCTTTGGGAGAGGTGAGGATGATGACGGCTCCCAAACCAGTGCGCATCTTTGAACCATCAAAGTGCATCCGCAAATGGGTGGAGTTCGGCGCTTGTGGCAGGTACTGGGTCTCGGCCCAGTCAACGAGGAAGTCGGCCAGCGCTTGGGACTTGACGGCGGTGCGAGGCTGGTAGTAGATGGTGTAGGGGGCCAACTCAATGGCCCATTTGTCCACTCAGCCAGAAGCATCTCCGTTGCCAACGATCTCAGCGAGCGGGGTGGTGCAGACAACAGTGATTGGGTGCTCTTGGAAGTATGGCTTCAGCTTCTTGGCGGCGAAATGCACGCCGTAGCACATCTTCTGATAGTGGGGGTAGTTCTGCTTGGAGGCGGACAATACTTCACTCAGGTAATACACCAACCTCTGGACTGGTAATGCCTTGCCGTCTTCCTTGCGCTCCACAACTATGACTGTGCTGACCACTCGGCTGGTGGCGCGATATAAAGGTCCATGGGCTCTTTAGTAGTCGGAGCCGCCAGGACAGGCGGCATGGTCAACATCTTCTTCAACTGGAGAAAAGCGTCATCTGCCTGGTCGTTCCACTCGAAATGAGTGGTCTTCTTCATGAGCTGGTACACGGGAAGAGCTTTCTCGCCCAGCCGACTGATGAACCGGCTGATGGACGCCAAGCAGCCGGTGAACTTCTGGACGTCTCGCAGTCGGGTGGGCTTCTCCATCCTCTTGATGGCTTTGATCTCACAGGGTTGCACTCAATGCCGCGTTCTGAGACCAGGAAGCCAAGGAGCTGGCCGGCTGGTACTCCGAGCATGCACTTTTCCGGGTTGAGCTTGATTTGAAATCGGTGCAGATTTTCAAAGGTTTCCTTGAGATCTTCGAGGAGTGTGTTGCGCTTCTCCGTCTTCACCATAATATCGTCTACGTAGACGTGGGCATTTCTGCTGAGTTGTTTGAGGAGGCACTTCTGCATGCAACGCTGAAAAGTGGCACAGGCATTTCTCAGGCCGAATGTCATAGTCAGGTAGCAAAAGGCTCCAAATGGTGTGATGAATGCGGTCTTCAGACAGTCTGCCGGGTTCAACTTGATCTGGTGATATCCTGAGTAGGCATCCAAAAAACTCAACAGCTCGCATCCGGCTGTGGAGTCTATCACTTGGTCTATCCGTGGCAGAGCAAACGGATCCTTTGGGCAGGCCTTGTTGAGGCTGGTGTAGTCAATGCACATGCGCCATTTGTTATTCTTCTTCAGTACAAGGACTGGGTTGGCAAGCCATTTTGGGAAGAAAACTTCCATGATGAAGCCGTCTACCAACAGACAGGCGATCTCTTCTCCCACGATTCTTCTCTTCTCCTCCGATAGTCGGCGGAGGGGTTGCTTGACTGGCTTCGCATCTTCTCTGACATGTAGCTTGTGCTCGGCGAAATCCATCGGGACTCCCGACATGTCTTTGGGAGACCATGCGAAGATGTCCCGATTCTCACGGATGAAATCGACGAGCTCGCTTTCCTATTTGCTGTCAAGGTTTCCGCCTATGACAGCGTACCTCTTCGGGTGCTCTAGGTCCAATGGTATCTTCTTTGTCTCCTTGGCTGGCTTGAAGGATCCTTCGGCTTCCGCCTCCTTGGGATCGTGAGACATGTCCGGCTGCTTGCCGGCCATGGCCACAACTCAGTCAAGGAACCGCTTCTCGGCAGCGATCACAAGGGACTCGACCAGCTGGCTGCTGGCGGCCGCACAGTCGGACGACTTCTGATAATCTCCGGAGATGGTGATGACTCCCTTGGCACTCGGCATCTTCATCTTGAGGTAGGCATAATGTGGCACCGCCATGAACTTTGCTAAAGCAGGTCGGCCAAGCAGTGCGTGGTACGGGCTTTCCAGGTCGACCACCTCAAACCAGATGGGCTCTCGGCGGAAATGGTCTTTATCCCCGAAGAGGACATCTATCTGGATCTTGCCGATTGGTGAGTGAGAAAGGCCAGGAACTATGCCGTGGAAGACAGACCGACTGGGCAGGAGATGCTTGGGTTTGATCTTTAGCTTCTCCATGGTATCACGGTACAGGATGTTGATGCTGCTTCCGCCATCTATCAGGACTCAGGAGAAACGAGCAGCTCGCCTCTCCGTGGCAAAGGTGGCCTCCAACACCAAAGCGTAAGAGCCCATAGAAGGCATTACTTCTGGGTGATCAGCCCGGCTCCAACTGATTGGCCTCTCTGACCAGTGCATGAACGCTGGAGCTTCAATGGCTACGGCATTCACCTCACGAGACTGTCGGCACCGGCTGCGCCTGTCATTGGCCACACTAGTGAAAACAACATACGCTCCATGTTCTTCAGGGAATTGATCTTGAACGGCGTCGACTGCTAGGCATGCCGCCGGCTGCTGAGGAGGCGGAGGCGGCTGGCCAGCAGGCGGCGGTGGTTGCAGCCCTTCGCCCTTGGAAATTCGTGTGAGCCAATGACATTTCCGGGTGGTGTGGTTGGATGGCTTCGCGCCGCTATGGAATTTGCAGGGAGCATCAAGAGTCTGCTCATAGGAGAAGGCGGGCGGCCAGTTGGGCTTGCCGCCCTTCTGGCGCTTGGGAGGAGGCTGCCCTTCCGGCTGCCGGTCTTCGACTGCTGCCACCTGTCGGCTGGTGGAAACCGGCATCGGGGCTTTTCGCTTGTTGTCGCTTTGCTGCTGGCGTCGACTGGTATCACCAGCCGGGGTCCGAGGAGCCTGAGGAGCCACCTTGCTAGATGCATCAACTTGAATCTCTGTCTTCATGGAGGAATCGGCCGTGGCGTATTTGTCTGCTATGATCAGCAGCTCGTCGAGGGTCATCGGCTCGTCGCAGAGGAGCCGGTGTTTGAGCAAAGTGCCTTCTCTGCACCCGGTCGTGAAGTACTCGATGGCATGCACCTCGTGCACGCCCTCGCAAGAGTTGCGCAGCTCGGCCCAACGCGTGAGGTAGTCGCGAGTCGATTCGTTGGGGCCTTGCACGCACAAGGAGAGCTGGCGAGGCTTGGGCGGCCGCTTGTACATGCTGGTGAAGTTGCGGACGAAGGCCTCAGTGAAATCTACCCAGCCGTTGATGCTGCGGGGCTTCAGGCTGTTCAACCATGTCCGGGCGGTGCCCTGGAGCATGAGTGGAACGTACTTCACGGCAACACGCTTGTTGTCGTTTGCAATGCTGATGGCTGTGGAGTAGTCGACCAGCCAGTCCTCCGACTTCACGGAGCCAGTATACTTGGGCGTATCTCTTGGGAGCGTGAACCCTTTGGGGAAGGGCTCATCTCTGGTGCGGGGGCCGAAGCAAGGCGGGCCCAGCGCGTCTTCTTCTTCTAGCGCCAGGGATCGATTGAGACGATCGATCTAATGGTGGGTGCTACGTCTTGAGCTTGCATTGGTTTTCCCCGAAGAGGAAGGGATGATGCAGCAGAGTAGCATAAGTATTTCCCTCAGTTTTTGAGAACCAAGGTATCAATCTAGTAGGAGGCCACGCTCAAGTCCCTCGTACCTGCACAAAACGATAGCTACTCGCAACCAACGCGATTAGGGGTTGTCAATGCCTTCACGATCACTTATAAGAGTGAGATCTGATAGATATAATATTTTTGGTATTTTTGGTATAAAGATGCAAAGTAAAAAGTAAAGGCAAAGTAAAAAAGCAAAACAAGATTAAAGTGATGGAGATTGATATGATGAGAATAGACCCGGGGGCCATAGGTTTCACTAGTGGCTTCTCTCAAGAGCATAAGTATTCTACGGTGGGTGAACAAATTACTGTTGAGCAATTGACAGAATTGAGCATAGTTATGAGAATATCTAGGCATGATCATGTATATAGGCATCACGTCCGTGACAAGTAGATCGAAATGATTCTGCATCTACTCCGGAACAGGCCCCAAGATGGGATCTCGTGGATACAGAAAGTTGCGGCAGTGGTATTAGGTTTTTGGCTCCTGTTCTGATTGTTTGGGGGTACGTGTGTATATATAGGAGGAAGAAGTACACCGGAGGAGCAACGAGGGGCCCACGAGGCAGGGGGCGCGCCCCCCACCCTCGTGACCGCCTCTTTTGTTCCTTGGAGCAGGGTCCAAGTCTCCTGCATCATGTTCTGTGAGAAAATTGTTGGGGAACGTTGCAGAAAACAAAAAATTTCCTACGGTTTCACCAAGATCCATCTATGAGTTCATCTAGCAACGAGTGATCGGATTGCATCTACATACCTTTGTAGATCACGCGCGGAAGCGTTCAAAGAACGGGGATGAGGAAGTCGTACTCGACGTGATCCAAATCACCGGAGATCCTAGCGCCGAACGGACGGCACCTCCGTGTTCAACACACGTACGGTCAGCGTGACGTCTCCTCCTTCTTGATCCAGCAAGGGGGGAGGAGAGGTTGATGAAGATCCAGCAGCACGACGGCGTGGTGGTGGATGCAGGGGTCACCGCAGCAGGGCTTCGCCGTTTTACTTCGAGAGGGAGAGGTGTAGCAGGGGAGAGGGAGGCGCCAAGACTCAAGGGTGCAGCTGCCCCTCCCTCCCCCCTTTATATAGGCTCCCCAAGGGGGGCGCCGGCCCTAGGAGATGGGATCTCCTAGGGGGGCGGCGGCCAAGGGTGGAGTGGCCCCCAAGGCAAGTGGGGCGCCCCCCCACCCTAGGGTTTCCAACCCTAGGCGCAGGGGGTGGGCCAAGGGGGGCGCACCAGCCCACTATGGGCTGGTTCCCCTCCCCACTTTAGCCCATGGGGCCCTCCGGGATGGGTGGCCCCACCCGGTGGACCCCCGGGACCCTTCCGGTGGTTCCGGTACAATACCGGTGACCCCCGAAACTCTCCCGATGGCCGAAACTGCACTTCCTATATATAATTCTTCACCTCCGGACCATTCCGGAACTCCTCGTGACGTCCGGGATCTCATCTGGGACTCTGAACAACTTTTGGGTTACTGCATATTCATATCTCTACAACCCTAGCGTCACCGAACCTTAAGTGTGTAGACCCTACGGGTTCGGGAGACATGTAGACATGACCGAGATGGCTCTCCGGTCAATAGCCAACAGCAGGATCTGGATACCCATGTTGGCTCCCACATGCTCCTCGATGATCTCATCGGATGAACCACGATGTCGAGGATTCAAGCAACCCCGTATACAATTCCCTTTGTCAATCGGTACGTTACTTGCCCGAGATTCGATCGTCGGTATCCCAATACCTCGTTCAATCTCGTTACCGGCAGGTCACTTTACTCGTACTATAATGCATGATCCCGTGACCAGACACTTGGTCACTTTGAGCTCGTTATGATGATGCATTACCGAGTGGGCCCAGAGATACCTCTCCGTCATACGGAGTGACAAATCCCAGTCTTGATCCGTGTCAACCCAACAGACACTTTCGAAGATACCCGTAGTATACCTTTATAGTCACCCAGTTACGTTGTGACGTTTGGTACACCCAAAGCACTCTTACGGTATCCGGGAGTTACACGATCTCATGGTCTAAGGAAAAGATACTTGACATTGAAAAAACTCTAGCAAACGAACTATACGATCTTGTGCTATGTTTAGGATTGGGTCTTGTCCATCACATCATTCTCCTAATGATGTGATCTCGTTATCAATGACATCCAATGTCCATAGTCAGGAAACCATGACTATCTATTGATCAACGAGCTAGTCAACTAGAGGCTTACTTAGGACATGTTGGTGTCTACGTATTCACACATGTATTACGATTTCCGGATAACACAATTATAGCATGAATAAAAGACAATTATCATGAACAAGGAAATATAATAATAATCCTTTTATTATTGCCTCTAGGGCATATTTCCAACAGTCTCCCACTTGCACTAGAGTCAATAATCTAGTTACATTGTGATGAATCAAACACCCATGGAATTCTGGTGTCGATCATGTTTTGCTCTAGGGAGAGGTTTAGTCAATGGATCTGCTACATTCAGGTCCGTATGTACTTTACAAATATCTGTGTTTCCATCTTGAACATTTTCATGAATGGAGTTGAAGCGACGCTTGATGTGCCTGGTCTTCTTGTGAAACCTGGGCTCCTTGGCAAGTGCAATAGCTCCAGTGTTGTCACAGAAGAGTTTGATCGGCCCCGACGCATTGGGTACGACTCCTAGGTCGGTGATGAACTCCTTCACCCAAATTGCTTCATGCGCTGCCTCCGAGGCCGCCATGTACTCCGCTTCACATGTAGATCCTGCCACGACGCTCTGCTTGCAACTGCACCAGCTTACTACCCCACCATTCAAAATATACACGTATCCGGTTTGTGACTTAGAGTCATCCAGATCTGTGTCGAAGCTAGCGTCGACGTAACCCTTTACGACGAGCTCTTCGTCACCTCCATAAACGAGAAACATTTCCTTAGTCCTTTTCAGATACTTCAGGATATTCTTGACTGCTATCCAATGTTCCTTGCCGGGATTACTTTGGTACCTACCTACCAAACTTACGGCAAGGTTTACATCAGGTCTGGTACACAGCATGGCATACATAATAGAACCTATGCTGAGGCATAGGGGATGACACTCATCTCTTCTATATCTTTTGCAGTGGTCGGACATTGAGCTGAGCTCAATTTCACACCTTGCAACATAGGCAAGAACCCCTTCTTAGACTGATCCATATTGAACTTCTTCAATATCTTATCAAGGTATGTGCTTTGTGAAAGACCTATGAGGCGTCTTGATCTATCTCTATAGATCTTGATGCCTAATATATAAGCAGCTTCTCCAAGGTCCTTCATTGAAAAACTCTTATTCAAGTAGGCCTTAATGCTGTCCAAAAGCTCTATATCATTTCCCATCAAAAGTATGTCATCTACATATAATATGAGAAATGCTACAGAGCTCCCACTCACTTTCTTGTAAACGCAGGCTTCTCCATAAGTCTGCATAAACCCAAACGCTTTGATCATCTCATCAAAGCGAATGTTCCAACTCCGAGATGCTTGCACCAGCCCATAAATCGAGCATTGGAGCTTGCACACCTTGTCAGCATTCTTAGGATCGACAAAACCTTCCGGCTGCATTATATACAATTCTTCCTTAAGGAAACCATTAAGGAATGCCATTTTTACGTCCATTTGCCACATCTCATAATCATAGTATGCGGCAATTGCTAACATAATTCGGACGGACTTCAGCTTCGCTACTGGTGAGAAAGTCTCATCGTAGTCAACCCCTTGAACTTGTCGATAACCCTTAGCGACAAGCCGAGCTTTATAGATGGTAATATTACCATCCGCGTCCGTCTTCTTCTTAAAGATCCATTTGTTTTCTATCACTCGCCGATCATCGGGCAAGTCTGTCAAAGTCCATACTTTGTTTTCATACATGGATCCTATCTCGGATTGCATGGCTTCAAGCCATTTGTTGGAATCTTGGCCCGCCATCGCTTCTTCATAGTTCGAAGGTTCACCGTTGTCTAACAACATGATTTCCAAGACAGGGTTGCCGTACCACTCTGGTGCGGAACGTGTCCTTGTGGACCTACGAAGCTCATTAGCAACTTGATCTGAAGTTTCATGATCATCATCATTAACTTCCTCTCTAGTTGGTGTAGGCACCTCAGGAACATTTTCTTGAGTTGCACCACTTTCCGGTTCAAGAGGTAATACTTCATCAAGTTCTACTTTCCTCCCACTTACTTCTTTCGAGAGAAACTCTTTCTCTAGAAAGGATCCATTCTTGGCAACAAAGATCTTGCCTTCGGATCTGAGGTAGAAGGTATACCCAATAGTTTCTTTAGGGTATCCTATGAAGACGCATTTTTCCGACTTGGGTTCGAGCTTTTCAGGTTGAAGTTTCTTGACATAAGCATCGCATCCCCAAACTTTTAGAAACGACATCTTAGGTTTCTTCCCAAACCATAATTCATACGGTGTCGTCTCAACGGATTTTGACGGAACCCTATTTAAAGTGAATGCGGCAGTCTCTAAAGCATAGCCCCAAAATGATAGCGGTAAATCGGTAAGAGACATCATAGATCGCACCATATCTAATAGAGTGCGATTACGACGTTCGGACACACCATTACGCTGAGGTGTTCCAGGCAGCATCAGTTGTGAAACTATTCCACATTTTCTTAAGTGTGTGCCAAACTCATGACTCAAGTATTCTCCTCCATGATCTGATCGCAAGAACTTGATTTGCTTGTCACGTTGATTCTCAACCTCACTCTGAAATTCCTTGAACTTTTCAAAAGTCTCAGACTTGTGTTTCATTAAATAGACATACCCATATCTACTCAAGTCATCAGTGAGGGTGAGAACATAACGATAGCCACTGTGAGCCTCAACACTCATTGGACCGCACACATCAGTGTGTATGATTTCCAATAAGTTGGTTGCTCGCTCCATTGTTCTTGAGAACGGAGTCTTGGTCATTTTACCCATGAGGCATGGTTCGCACGTGTCAAATGATTCGTAATCAAGAGACTCTAAAAGTCCATCTGCATGGAGCTTCTTCATGCGTTTGACACCTATGTGACCAAGGCGGCAGTGCCACAAGTATGTGGGACTATCATTATCAACCTTACATCTTTTGGTACTCACACTATGAATATGTGTAGCATTACGCTCGAGATTCATTAAGAATAAACCATTCACCATCGGAGCATGACCATAAAACATATCTCTCATATAAATAGAACAACCATTATTCTCGGATTTAAATGAGTAGCCATCTCGTATTAAATGAGATCCTGATACAATGTTCATGCTCAAACTTGGCACTAAATAACAATTATTGAGGTTCAAAACTAATCCCGTAGGAAAATGTAGAGGTAGCGTGCCGACGACGATCACATCGACCTTGGAACCATTCCCGACGCGCATCGTCACCTCGTCCTTCGCCAGTCTCCGCTTATTTCGCAACTCCTGTTTTGAGTTACAAATGTGAGCAACTGCACCGGTATCAAATACCCAGGAGCTACTACGAGTACTGGTAAGGTACACATCAATTACATGTATATCACATATACCATTCGTTTTGCCGGCCTTCTTGTCCGCTAAGTATTTGGGGCAGTTCCGCTTCCAGTGACCACTTTCCTTGCAATAAAAGCACTCAGTCTCGGGCTTGGGTCCATTCTTTGGCTTCTTCCCGGCAGCTTGCTTACCGGGCGCGGCAACTCCCTTGCCGTCCTTCTTGAAGTTCTTCTTACCCTTGCCCTTTTTGAACTTAGTGGTTTTATTCACCATCAACACTTGATGTTCCTTTTTGACTTCTACCTCTGCTGATTTCAGCATTGCAAATACTTCAGGAATGGTCTTTTCCATCCCCTGCATATTGAAGTTCATCACAAAGCTCTTGTAGCTCAGTGGAAGCGACTGAGGGATTCTGTCAATGACCGCGTCATCCGGGAGATTAACTCCCAGCTGAGTCAAGCGGTTATGTAACCCTGACATAGTGAGTATGTGCTCACTGACAGAACTATTTTCCTCCATCTTACAGCTGAAGAACTTGTCAGAGACTTCATATCTCTCGACCCGGGAATGAGCTTGAAAAACCATTTTCAGCTCTTCGAACATCTCATATGCTCCGTGTCTCTCAAAACGCTTTTGGAGCCCCGGTTCTAAGCTGTAAAGCATGCCGCACCGAACGAGGGAGTAATCATCGGTACGTGTCTGCCAAGTGTTCATAGCGTCTTGTTCTGCAGGGAGAACAGGTGCTTCACCTAGCGGTGCTTGTAGGACATAATCTTTCTTGGCAGCTATGAGGATGATCCTCAGGTTCCGGACCCAGTCCGTATAGTTGCTGCCATCGTCTTTCAGCTTGGTTTTTTCTAGGACGCATTGAAGTTGAGGACAACGTTGGCCATTTGATCTACAATACATGTTGTAAAGATTTTATACTAAGTTCATGATAATTAAGTTCATCTAAATCAAATTATTCAATGAACTCCCACTCAGATAGACATCCCTCCAGTCATCTAAGTATAACATGATCTGAGTTAACTAGGCCGTGTCTGATCATCACGTGAGACGGACTAGCCAACATCGGTGAACATCTTCATGTTGATCGTATCTTCTATACGACTCATGCTCGACCTTTCGGTCTTCTGTGTTCCGAGGCCATGTCTGTACATGCTAGGCTCGTCAAGTCAACCTAAGTGTTTGCATGTGTAAATCTGTCTTACACCCGTTGTATATGAACGTTGGAATCTATCACACCCGATCATCACGTGGTGCTTCGAAACAACAAACTGTCGCAACCGTGCACAGTTAGGGGGAACACTTTCTTGAAATTATTATGAGGGATCATCTTATTTACTACCATCGTTCTAAGTAAACAAGATGCAAAAACATGATAAACATCACATGCAATCAAATAATAATAGTGACATGATATGGCCAATATCACATAGCTCCTTTGATCTCCATCTTGGGGCTCCATGATCATCTTGTCACCGGCATGACACCATGATCTCCATCATCGTGTCTCCATGAAGTTGCTCGCCAACTATTACTTCTACTACTATGGCTAACACGTTTAGCAATAAAGTAAAGTAATTTACATGGTGTTTCTCAATGACACGCAGGTCATACAAAAAAATAAAGACAACTCCTATGGCTCCTGCCGGTTGTCATACTCATCGACATGCAAGTCGTGATTCCTATTACAATAGCATGAACATCTCATACATCACATATATATCATTCATCATTCATCACAACTTTGGCCATATCACATCACAAAACACTTGCTGCAAAAACAAGTTAGACGTCCTCTAATTGTTGTTGCAAGTTTTACGTGGCTGCAATAGGGTTCTAGCAAGAACGTTTTCTTACCTACATGAAAGCCACAATGTGATTTGTCAACTTCTATTTACCCTTCATAAGGACCCTTTTCATTGAATCCGCTCCAACTAAAGTGGGAGAGACAGACACCCGCCAGCCACCTTATGCAACTAGTGCATGTCAGTCGGTGGAACCGGTCTCATGTAAGCGTACGTGTAAGGTTGGTCCGGGCCGCTTCATCCCACAATACTGCTGAAGCAAAATAAGACTAGTAGCGGCAAGAAAGTTGACAACATCTACGCCCACAACAATATGTGTTCTACTCGTGCAAAGAGAACTACGCATAGACCTAGCTCATGATGCCACTGTTGGGGAACGTTGCAGAAAACAAAAAAATTCCTACGGTTTCACCAAGATCCATCTATGAGTTCATCTAGCAACGAGTGATCGGATTGCATCTACATACCTTTGTAGATCCCGTGCGGAAGCGTTCAAAGAACGGGGATGAGGAAGTCGTACTCGACGTGATCCAAATCACCAGAGATCCTAGCGCCGAACGGACGGCACCTCCGTGTTCAACACACGTACGGTTAGCGTGACGTCTCCTACTTCTTGATCCAGCAAGGGGGGAGGAGAGGTTGATGAAGATCCAGCAGCACGACGGCGTGGTGGTGGATGCAGGGGTCACCGCAGCAGGGCTTCACCGTTTTACTTCGAGAGGGAGAGGTGTAGCAGGGGAGAGGGAGGCGCCAAGACTCAAGGGTGTAGCTGCCCCTCCCTCCCCCCCCCCCTTTATATAGGCCCCCCAAGGGGGGGCGCCGGCCCTAGGAGATGGGATCTCCTAGGGGGGCGCCGGCCAAGGGTGGAGTGGCCCCCAAGGCAAGTGGGGCACCCCCCACCCTAGGGTTTCCAACCCTAGGCGCAGGGGGTGGGCCAAGGGGGGCGCACCAGCCCACTATGGGCTGGTTCCCCTCCCCACTTTAGCCCATGGGGCCCTCCGGGATGGGTGGCCCCACCCGGTGGACCCCCGAGACCCTTTCGGTGGTCCCGGTACAATACCGGTGACCCCCGAAACTCTCCCGATGGCCAAAACTGCACTTCCTATATATAATTCTTCACCTTCGGACCATTCCGGAACTCCTCGTGACGTCCGGGATCTCATCCGGGACTCCGAACAACTTTCGGGTTACTGCATATTCATATCTCTACAACCCTAGCGTCACCGAACCTTAAGTGTGTAGACCCTACGGGTTCGGGAGACATGTAGACATGGCCGAGATGGCTCTCCAGTCAATAGCCAACAGCGGGATCTGGATACCCATGTTGGCTCCCAGATTCTCCTCGATGATCTCATCGGATGGACCACGATGTCGAGGATTCAAGCAACCCTGTATACAATTCCCTTTGTCAATCGGTACGTTACTTGCCCGAGATTCGATCGTCGGTAACCCAATACCTCGTTCAATCTCGTTACCGACAAGTCACTTTACTCGTACTGTAATGCATGATCCTGTGACCAGACACTTGGTCACTTTGAGCTCATTATGATGATGCATTACCGAGTGGGCCCAGAGATACCTCTCCGTCATACGGAGTGACAAATCCCAGTCTTGATCCGTGTCAACCCAACAGACACTTTCGTATATACCCGTAGTATACCTTTATAGTCACCCAGTTACGTTGTGACGTTTGCTACACCCAAAGCACTCCTACGGTATCCGGGAGTTACACGATCTCATGGTCTAAGGAAAAGATACTTGACGTTGAAAAAACTCTAGCAAACGAACTACACGATCTTGTGCTATGTTTAGGATTGGGTCTTGTCCATCACATCATTCTCCTAATGATGTGATCTCGTTATCAATGACATCCAATGTCCATAGTCAGGAAACCATGACTATCTATTGATCAACGAGCTAGTCAACTGGAGGCTTACTAGGGACATGTTGGTGTCTATGTATTCACACATGTATTATGATTTCCGGACAACACAATTATAGCATGAATAAAAGACAATTATCATGAACAAGGAAATATAATAATAATCCTTTTATTATTGCCTCTAGGGCATATTTCCAACAAAAATCACGTTCCTGAAGATTTTATTCCGTTTGGACTTCGTTTGATATTCCGTTTCTTCAAAACACTGAAATAGGCAAAAAACAGCAATTCTGGGCTGGGCCTCCGGTTAATAGGTTAGTCCCAAAAATAATATAAAAGTGGAAAATAAAGCCCAATATAGTCCAAAACAGTAGATAATATAGCATGGAGCAATCAAAAATTATAGATACGTTGGAGACGTATCAGTGGGCATCATTCTCTCTGATTCCTTCTCGGGGGCCAAGCCGACCTCCAAGACTCGGATGATCGACAGGCGGCAGAGACACGCGCTTTTCTCTGCGTTGGGGAGGCTGGTATCCGCCTGGTCGTTCCACCGCACGAGGGCGGCCGTCTTGGTCGCGCTCGATGGTGATGTGCGTCCGGCTGCGGCTGGCAGCCAGCTCCTTGTCTCGTCGCCCGTGGTTGCCATCATTCGGTGTCCGGGATGTCGCGCCATGCTCCTGGCAGGGAGGCGGGTCGTTGTTCCATCGGTTGGGGTCTCTGACGTGGCAGCCGGCTTCTTGCTGCTCGGCAGCCGCATCGATGAGCCGCTGGACGCGCTCCGTCATGTGGCGATGCTCGTCGCCCTCCAGGTTGTCCAGCTCATCTGATGCCGCTTGGGCGGCTCGTATGTTCTCCATAGGTGTGGCGTATATGGGGTAATCAGCCCCGAACATGCTGGCAATGGCCGCGCCGCGCTGCTAGACCGTACCGATGCGGCTGGATCCGCCTGGAGCCGGCGTGCTGCCAACAGCGCGGTCCATCTCGCGTTGATAAGCCTCTGAAAGGCATCTCATGCTGGCTAGCTTCTTGGCGCTCTTGACAAGCTGGACGCGATGGGCTTCTAGCGTCTCGGCATCGGCGTCTTCTGCGATGGGTGCAGACAGGTCTTGCAGCGTTGCTTGGAGCGGGTCTCGGGCACCGTCACCGGAAACTCCATCGTGGCTGATGACGAGCACCTCTGTGACGGTGCTGCCGCCGCTGTCGGCGCGAGGGACAGGATCATCAACGATCACCATGTTGGTATGGAATGCGTCGAGCGACACCGTGTCGGAGTCGACAAGCATCGGGTCGGCGGAGCCGACCGACTCCAACTCGACGGTCGGCTCGCCGACAACGTGGAGTTGGTCGAGGAAGATGACGAGGTGGCTCTCAGGGCATTCGTTGCCTGCGTCAGATGTAGGCTCGTTGGAGAGGCGGATCTCTCCGACAAGGTCGGTGAGGCAGCTTGCCGCGCAGGCGACCTCCGCGCCATGCAACGCGTCGGTGCAAACGCCATCCGTCGTTCCTGGCTGGCTGCGCTCAGCAGGGAGGAAGAGGGTTCCCATCCAGAACAGATCTCTGGAAGACGGTGCACCTAGCCCCATGGTGGGCGCCAAATGTCGGGGGTTTGGTGCGACATATGCCAAAGGATGGCTAATCATGATGGGGGCTAGTAGGACGTCGCCGGTGCCAAGAAACGGGATGAGGCGAAGACATGCACGCCAGTGAATCTTACCCAGGTTCGGGGCTCTCCTAGGAGATAACACCCCTAGTCCTGCTCTGCGGGGTCTCCGCATGATCACTAAGGCACTAGTGGGTACAATGGTGCTCCTCGAGCTGTATGCTAGAGGTAGAAGAAAGCAGGGCTAGCTCTCTCCTCTCTCTATGTGTGTGTCTAGGTCTAACGGGTTGGGAACCCTTTGCATGGGTGCCCTGGGGGGTTTATATAGGCCTACCCCCCAGGGGTACAATGGTAATCTGGCCGGGTGTAGGACCCGGGTGTCAGTGTCTCCTGTCGCCGGCTCCTCCGCCGGCCGCTGGGGCCCGCCGCCTGGTGGGCCCTGCCGGTTGGTCCAGTACGGAGCCGACAGGCCGCCTCCACCGCTTGCGGGTCCAGCCGGATGCTTGTTACTGTAGCCGTAATGCTAATGACGCATGCTTGGTCGAGGGGGCGTGGCTACAGTCTCGCCGTCTGGTGGGAGATCACTGTAGCCACACCGTGTCTTGTCTGGTTAATGGCGCGTGGACTCCGAGGGAAGAGTGGGCCGCCTGCTAGAGGCCGGCCTCCCTCGGGTCCGACTGGTTAGGCGCTGCCACCCTCTGGGCTCTCGCTGCCTGGTAGGGCCCGCTGCCTACAGGCCATACTGACAGGCCATCGTGGGAACAGGGTTCCACCTGACAGGGGTGACGTCAAGGGCGGGATGGCAATAGTGTCGCGTCGTGCGGAGATCTCGGCCGGTACGGGACACTGTGGTCGTGCCCCGCCCTGGATATGGGGGTGATGGGCTATACTGTAGACACATCCTGTCTTGTCTCCTTTATGGGGGTGCATACTCTGAGGGCACCGCGGTCCGCCTGCCAGGAGCCGGCCTCTTGGGGGGCCACCTACTGGGAGTCGGCTCGTCTTGGGGCCGTCTTCTGGTGCTTGGCCGTCCTCTGGCAGCCGGCCGCTTGAGCCAGCTGGCCACCAGAAGGCGGCGCTTCGTCCTTGACACTTGAGGGGTGCAGCCGGCCCGATGTCTTGAAATGCTCAGGGACCCGGGTTAGGCTACCCGTGGCCCATTACTCCGACAGCCCCAGTGCCTGAAGCTGAAGAAGAGGAAGATGATTCTCTTGTTTTGAGGAAGTTGAAGCCCAAAATTCCTGACCACAATGATGCTCATCTAGTCACTGAGGACATGCACATCAGGAAAGATACAGGACTAAGATTGTGGAGATAGTCCGATCCCTATGATGTTAGGACGAGGACTGCAGTTGACTACAGGTTCCATACAAAGGAATAACAAGACTTCTATGAGACAATTTTGCTTGATAAGAAGCCCATTGTGTGTGACATGAAATGGGTGGATTGGGAATACATCGAGGAGAATGAAGATCACTTCCCAGGAGTATATGATAGCTTTAAGGCATGTGGAGTAGATGAGTTTGTTGGACAAAAGCTCACTAAATGGAATGATGAGCTGATCATGCGGTTTTACTCCACTACCCACTTCTATCCAGATGGAAGGATAGTATGGATGTCTGAAGGTACCAGGTACCAGTCCACAGTTGAAGAATGGGCCAAGCTAATCAATGCCCCGAAGAACATGGAGATGACTTGGATGTGTATGCCACCAAGAAGAAAGACCATAAATCCATGGCAAACATGTACAAGGAGATCCCTGATAAGGCTTTGGAGACACACAAGCTTGGATCTGTACACTTCCTGATGTCTGGTCTACCTACCATTAACTGGATCTTAAGTCACACATTGCTACCCAAGTCAGGAGATCACAACATGATCAGAGGACACTCCATCAACATGCTGCAAATCTTTGATGTCCCTCTGAAGTTCAAAGTTACGAGTTTGATTGTAGAAACGATCAAGAGGACTGCTGTTGATCAAAAGAGAAGTTGTGGGTATGCTCCACATATTCAGGAGCTCATCAATTCTAAGATGGGCACATGAACTTATTTGCTGGACAAGGAGCATCTACCCTTACATCCTGAGTTGACAACACTATTGTGATGAATGAGGAGGAACCATCATCAGCTCAAGTCCAGGAGAAGAGAGCCAAAGCAAAGGCTGAGAAAGCTGCCAAGATGCCTAGTGTTGAAGAGGCATCTCAAGTTTTCCTGAAGAGCAAGCAAGATCAATTAGGCTATCTGATTCAAGCTACACTGAGGATTGAGAAGGGCTTGGCCACCCTGACTCAGAATCGGGAGAGCCTGGAGAGGATTGTGGAGACAAAATTCTATGATCTTGACCTGAAGGTGACTGAGATTCAGACTGCAGTTGAGCAGCTTCAGGAGGAAGCAAAGGAGAGGAGAGGAAAGGCAACTACTGATGCTTTTCAGCGTGTGCCACGAGGTCCAAGGTCTGCTGCAGTGACAGTTTCAAATGCTAGAGCTACAGTGTCAGCACCAGCAGCTATAGCTCCAGTGCCACCTCCAGCACCTACTCCACCTCCATCAGCTCCAACTACATCATCAGAAGCCTTCGTCCTTGGAGTTCTCTCTACACCACCTCCCGAAGACCAAGCCTGAGAGATGTATAACACTATGCATTTTCGAACTTTTTGGTAACTTGTTGCCAAAGGGGGAGAAATATGTATAGATCATAGGCTTCAAGAGAGAGTGTCTTGCTTTTTATCTCTCTTACCTTTGGTTGAACTTTTTATTGTGTGCTTGTGTGAGATACTTTATGTCCTTATGTCCTCGTGAGATACTTATGTGATCGTGTGGTTGATCATATGTTACCTTAATGCTTGGTTGAATGATACTATCTTTTATATCTCATATATGAGCATTCACTTGCTTGGTGATGAGTGCATGCTATTAATTTCTATCATTTTGAGCGCTCCACCAAGATGTATGTGACATGGAAGAGTAACCCATGAACCTAATCGATTGTTCATTTGCATTCAAAAGCAAATTTTAAATAATGCACAAATTTAGGGGGGGCTCTTGCTTATCACATACTTCTCAAAGAGATGATGTATTTCAATCTTATTGTCATTTGTCGAAGCTTTGATCTATATGTTGTCATAAATTACCAAAAAGGGGGAGATTGAAAGTGCAACTATCCCTGGGTGGTTTTGGTAATTCCTAACAACATATAGCTCATTGAGCTAATGCTATTTCAAGATAAATATTTCAGGAAAGCTCAATGATTGGCATGGCATGGATTAGAAAGTGGACCCCTCAAAATGCTAAGGACAAAAGATTGGCTCAAGCTCAAAGCACAAGACTCCATATTTTACTTTTAGTGATCCAAGATCACATTGAGTCCATAGAAAAAGCCAATACTATTAAAAGGGGGTGAGGTGTTGCTTAATGAGGTACTTGCTCGGAATGCTTAGTGATATGCTCCAAAAACCCTCGACTACTTTCTCATATCCACATATGTCCCAAACCAAAACTCAAACTCAGCCCCACCGAAATCTTCTATCTGGCGCCACCGAGTTCACTTGACATAGCCACTGCCAGAAACCCAAGTCACTTCGGTCTCACCGATAGGGATCTCGGTCTCACCGAGATGGGCCTGCAAACTCTCTGTTTCCCTTTGTAACGTTTCGGTCTAACCGAGATGAGCGATCGGTCCCACCGAGATTGCAATGCAAACTCTCTGTTTCCCCTTCGTAACTTTTCGGTCTAACCGAGATAAGTGAATCGGTCCCACCGAGTTTGCCTGACCAACTCTCTGTTTGTCTATTACCAAAATCGGTCCCACCGAGAATTTGTAATCGGTCTCACCGAGATTACGTTATGACCTAACCCTAATGGAACCGATCCCACCGAAAACCCTAACGTTCACATTTTTGAACTAAATCAGTCTGACCGAGTTTTATGATCCGGTCCCACCGAGTTTGGTGATTTGTGTGTAACGGTTAGATTTTGTGTGGAGGCTATATATACCCCTCCACCCATTCTTTATTCTGAGAGAGAGCCATCGGAATATGCCTACACTTCCAACATACATTTTCTGAGAGAGAACCACCTACACTTGTCTTGAGGTCAAGATATTCCATTCCAACCACATAAATCTTAATCTCTAGCCTTCCCAAGTTGCATTCCACTCAAATCATCTTTCTACCAAATCCAATCCCATGAGAGAGAGCTGAGTGTTGGGGAGACTATCATTTGAAGCACAAGAGCAAGGAGTTCATCGTTGATACGTCTCCGTCGTATCTACTTTTCCAAACACTTTTGCCCTTGTTTTGGACTCTAACTTGCATGATTTGGATGGAACTAACCCGGACTGACGTTGTTTTTAGCAGAATTGCCATGGTGTTATTTTTGTGCAGAAATAAAAGTTCTCAGAATGACCTGAAAATCAACGGAGAATTAGTTTGGAATATATAAAAAAATACTGGAAGGAAGATCCACGTCAAGGGGGCCTCCACCTGTCCACGAGGGTGGGGGCGTGCCCTACCCCCTGGGCGCGCCCCCCTGCCTCGTGGGCCCCCTGACGCTCCACCGACCTCAATCCTGACAGTCGGTGTCAAAACCGGCGGATCTCGGGTAGGGGGTCCCGAACTGTGCGTCTAAGGCGGATGGTAACAGGAGGCAGGGGACACGATGTTTTACCCAGGTTCAGGCCCTCTTGATGGAGGTAAAACCCTATGTCCTGCTTAATTTATTCTTGATTATATGAGTGTTACAAGAGTTGATCTACCACGAGATCGGAGAGGCTAAACCCTAGAAGCTGGCCTATGGTATGATTGTTGTCATCCTACGGACTAAAACCCTCCGGTTTATATAGACACCAAAGAGGGTTAGGGTTACACAAGGTCGGTTACAAAGGAGGAGATATCCATATCCATACTGCCTAGCTTGCCTTCCACGCCAAGTAGAGTCCTATCCGGACACAAGACGAAGTCTTCAATCTTGTATCTTCATAGTCTAACAGTCCGGCCAAAGGATATAGTTCGGCTGTTCGGAGACCCCCTAATCCAGGACTCCCTCAGTAGCCCCTGAACCAGGCTTCAATGACGATGAGTCCGGCGCGCAGTATTGTCTTCGGCATTGCAAGGCGGGCTCCTCCTCCGAATACATCATGGAAGAATTTGAATACAAGGATAGTGTCCGACCCTGCAAAATAAGTTCCACATACCACCATAGAGAGAATAACATTTCCACAAATCTAATCTGCTGACACGTTTTGGCAACATGACATTATGCCATGGCCCGGTAATTATTCGAACCGTTTCCTTTAACTAGCCCCGCACACAACGCGAGGCAGTTTCTTGACACGTCTTGTCAAAGCAGAGATCATGTTCCCCTTATTACAGGATTCTCATCAATACGGGCATGGGTAACCCAACCGTGCCATCGATTAGGGCGCTTGGGGGATAAGAAAGTTTTACCAGGCTATGGGGGCGCATGGCTTCGGCCGCCCTTATAAAGGGATAAGGTTTAACCTTTTTCTACCCATGCCTTCTTCCTCCTTTGCTCATCCATTTTCGCAGCCAGCGCCCAAGTCCACATTTCCCACCTCAACCTTCTCCAACCATGTCCAGAGCGGGAGGCAGGTGGATGGTCTCCTCCATCATGGAGGGACACATCAAGAAGCTGAGGAGAGCCGGATACCTGCCCGACGACGTCACGCACCGGCTCCCAGATGAGGGGCAGCTCATCCCCACCCCCAGGCCCCATGAGAGGGTAGTGTTCCTTACCCATTTCCTCCGCGGACTGGGATTCCCTCTCCACACATTCATATGGGGGCTCATGTTCTACTACGGCCTGGATTTCCAAGATATGGCCCCGAACTTCATCCTCAACATCTCGGCGTTTATCGTCGTGTGCGAGGCATTTCTCCGCATCAAGCCCCACTTCGGCTTATGGCTGAAGACCTTCAATGTCAAGCCGAAGGTAGTGAGCGGCCGCCAGGCGGAGTGCGGAGGCGCCATGGTGGGCAAGATGCCCAACGTCACATGGCTCGAGGGCTCCTTCGTGGAGACCATAAAGGGGTGGCAATCGGGGTGGTTCTACATCACCGAGCCGCGTGACCCTGCATGGGCAGCGGCCCCCGAGTTCCGATCTGGCATCCCCACGCGGCTCACCTCCTGGCAAGAGAAGGGCTTGTCCTGGGGTAGTTCGGGAGAGCTTACCGGACTCCAAATATGTCTCCAAAACATGGTGAGCAAGAAGCTCAAACTCATCAACGTAGTCCAGGTCATGCTCATCCGCCGGATCCTCCCGTGTCAACAACGGGCTTTCAACTTGTGGGAGTTCGACCCGGCCCAGCACCAAACTCTGAACAGGCTCTTCGACACAACACACGAGGATGCCTGGAAGGTGCTATTCAAGGGCGCCGAGGTTCCCCCTCCCACTACCGAGGATCACGGATTATGCGCGAAGCGCCAAGCCAGCGCGGTAAGCTGTTTTACCTCTTGCAGGATACTTGTTTTTCATAGTTTGACTCTATGCGGGATCTAAGCTCCCGTACCTTTGACAGGACTGGCAGGAGACGGGTGGACAGATCGACTGTCCGGCTCCTTTGCCTGAAGGCCCAGCAGACGCTCTCTTGACGGAGATGCTGACTCCGGCTCCTTACAAGGTGCGGGAGAAGGCCAAGGTAACCTGAAAGAGTTCCCGGCGCCAGGTGATATCGGACTCATCGTCCGAGGACTCCTCGGCGCACTCCTCCCACGAAGACAAGGAGGAAGATGAAGACGCTCCCCCTCCAGTCAGGGGAGACAAGAAAAGGAAGGCTGCCCCAACTGGGGGGCGAAGGGTCCAAGAAGGGAAGGACTCTCCTTCCGGACAGTTCCACCACCGCCGCCGAAGGCGAAGACGAGTGGCTGCCCAGGGCCAAGCCCCTGGCGAAGTTGTAAGTATTCGGATACCAAAGTAACTCATAGCATTCCTTTGTCGCATTCTTCTCCTAACGCCGAATCATGATTATGCAGACCGTCCCGAGCCCGTATCGACGTATCCTCGTCGGACGGCTCCCTGGACTCGTCGGATATAGATAGCGATCCACTTCCAACCGCCACCTCCCCTTGCCCTACGGACAACGCCAAGGTGTTGTCTCAAGAGGCACCGGGACGAGGGGAAACAGTCCCGGAGGCGCCTCAAGGCGACCTTCCGGACTCCGGGAGCAGAGGGAACAAGGCCCCCGAGGGCTCCGAGTTCGGCCCTCAGCCGAACACCGCGCCAGAACCTCTAGTGGTTCTGGACTCAAGCGGGCGGCCTCCTTCCAAGAGGGGCAAGACACCTATGCCGGTGACCTCTATCCATCCAGAGGCACCGGACAATCTGCTGGGAGCGCTTCGCAGCACTTCCATCGACGAGGAGCACCGCACTATTATGAGTGCGGTGGTCTAGAAGGTTCAGTCTGCCAAGAGCAGACTGACTGAAGCCTGTGCCAGCCTTCTAACAGGCTTTGAGGTAAGTTTTTGAAATATGGGAAAAATATTACCGCATAGACAGTAGCCCCTGATGCTCTGTTCGGTGTTCACAAAGAAAAGCCGAACAGAGGATCAAACAATATTGCAGGAGTCTAATATAAGTATGTCTATATGCGTATGCAGGCTTCGCTGCTGGCCTCTGCCGCATTGACTGCGGAGGTCGCCGCACTGAAGCAGGACCTTAAAGGGTCCAAGGACGAGCTCGGCCTTGCCAAGAGGCAGCTCGAGGAGAACAAAGGTAAGTAGTACCTAGTCTATGGATATGTATATATAAAAGAAGACGCGATTGCAAAATGACAGGATCATTGTAAATTTGCCAGGGGCCACGACCGAGGTGGCGACCCTGAAGCAGGCACTATCCGAGGCCGAAGACAGAGCGGCCAAGGAGCGCACCGAGCGGGAAAGGCAGGAGGCACGGGTGGGCGAGGTGCAGCAAGAGCTCCAAGCTCTCGTGTCGAAGCATGAGGCGTTGGAGTATGACTCGAAGACGCGAGAGTCCGAGCTTGCCACGGCCCTCGAAAGCGAGAAAAATGCCAAGGCTAAGGTCCAAAGAGCCCTCCAGGAGATTGAGGCGATGAAGAAAATAGCGGTGGGTAAGGCATTCCTTATGCAGAGCAAGCATGTGAAAGTAAATTACTTGTTACTTACCCGAATCCGGAGCTCTCCAGGAGCGTTCGCAGATTTGCCCCGCAGCGTGTCGGATGCCACACAGTTTTACCAGGCCGAGGAGGGAAGCTCAACGGAGAAGTTGTTCTGGTCTCAGCATACTGGGGCCTAACACCCGGTGCCCATGAGCGACCAGCTAAAGCAGCTGGTCGAGCTACACAAGGCGGCCGAACAGGCCATGAAGGGCTTTATAGTCCGGATGTGGCCTGGAGACGCCCTTCCCAACAGCTACTTCGGCCTGGTAAGGCGGCTTGTGGATGCCTGCCCACAGCTGGAAGTCATCAAGCGGTCCGTCTGCATCGAAGGTGCACGCGGGGCTTTTGCCCGTGTGAAGGTGCAATGGGACAAGATGGATGCCGTGAAGCTGATTAAGGAAGGGCCACCGGCGGGCAAGGAGCATCGCCACCCCGAGATGTACTATGAGGTTGTCCTGAAGGGTGCCCGTCTCATAGCGGACGAGTGTACGAAAGATGTAATATTTGAGTAAACTCGCTCGTGTAATCATGTATCTATGAAAACTTGTTCATATGCGCTATGCAACGCTTGTTTGAATTTAAAATATTACCTTATGTTCGGCTGTTTATCAAATCTGAGAGATGGCTAGTCGTCGGCTTCTGCCCCCATGCCACGAGTGATGGGGTGTTCGGGATAAACCTGAGCACTCTTGTTCCCATTTTTGGGTCCTTCGAGGGAGGTGCTCAGCACAACGAACAAGGCAATCGGACTATAATGCGTTATCACTCTCACTTAGCCATAGAATTCTATAATTTTAAATTTCGGCGAAGCCCCAAGTATTCGGAAGGCCGAATCTGGGGCGTGATACACGCCTTAAGCCAGACAGGGCCGACTCCTCGCTCTAAGCGGCATAAGTCTTTAAGGACTCGAAAACCTCTCGAACAGCGACTAGTCTCTCGCCTTATCATGACAGTCAGTTTTAGCTTTCTCTACTGAGGTGCTTAGCCCAGCTGAACCGAGGCACAATCGCAGTAGTTCTCCTAGTGCTACCTTAGCCGATATAGCGGAACGTAAGGTACCAAAACATGGGAGTCGGGCAAACCCAACTATTGACCAAAGACATGATTCGGAGCTGATGCATATAATGCTATAAGTTCGGGGTGCCGCACTTGTGAAAGTGTTCGGACTTCTCACACCATATTGTGGGGTACTTAAGCCCCTGGTGTTTTGGCCGTACCAAAGTGTACGGTTGCAAGGTGTCATTAATGAACACATACATATAAAAAAAGAAGAATGCAATAAAAGCCTTAATGCAATGCATTGTTTATTAAAAAACGTGCGTTGGAGCAGAATGATACAGGTAGTGTGATAAGCAAAAAGTAGGACTATGTCCCTTCCAAGGGCAAGCTGAGGAATAATATTAAAGCAAGTATTTCACTCGTTATCGTAATCCACCTGGGAGTTCCGTGGTGTGATGTAGCTTTCTGCCTCCTTGGTTGCTGCATCATGTGTTCGGCAATCATGCTGCCGGACAGGGTTTCCAGAGATTAATGTCCTGAAAGAGAGAAAAATAACACAGTGGGAAGCCCCTAGTGCGGTTTAAGCCGCGTCTTGGGGCGTGTCGTAGTTGTGCCCCCTCCCTACCTGTGCCCATGGTATTTTTAATGCGTAATTATGTACGCATGGCACGAGTTTCGCCATTTGGCTTGGGCCGGGGTGGGGGCCGCATTGCTACGTGAGCTCGGAACGTGCCAGGCGGTCCTGTTGCCGAGTACTCCGGGCGCGCTTGAAGGTGTTCGGGTCCTTAGACGCCGAACTAGTGGATTGCCTTAAGAGGCTGCTTTGCGCTTCCGCTGCGAGGGCCGCAGTGTGCTCCTCCGTTCGGAGAGAGCGCTCTGTGTTTCCATTAACTGTAGTGACCCCCTGAGGTCCTGGCATCTTGAGCTTGAGGTATGCATAATGCGGTACCGCATTGAATCTCGCAAATACGGTCCGCCCGAGCAGTGCATGATAGCCACTGCGGAACGGGACTATGTCAAAGATTAACTCTTCGCTTCGGAAGTTATCCGGGGATCCGAAGACCACTTCCAGTGTGACTGAGCCTGTGCAATGGGCCTCTACACCTGGTATGACGCCTTTAAAGGTTGTTTTTGTGGGTTTGATCCTTGAGGGGTCTATACCCATTTTGCGCACTGTGTCCTGATAAAGCAAGTTCAGGCTGGTGCCGCCATCCATAAGGACTCGAGTGAGGTGAAATCCGTCAATGATTGGGTCTAGGACTAGTGCGGCAAATCCGCCATGACGGATACTAGTGAGGTGGTCCCTGCGATCGAAGGTGATCGGACAGGAGGACCATGGGTTGAACTTTGGGGCGACTGGCTCCAACGCATATACGTCCCTGAGCGCACGCTTCCGCTCCCTCTTGGGGATGTGGGTTGCGTATATCATGTTCACCGTCCGCACTTGTGGGGGGAACCTCTTCTGTCCTCCGGTATTCGGCTGTCGGGGCTCCTCCTCATCATCGCTATGTGGCCCCTTATCTTTGTTTTCGGCAATTAACTTGCCGGCCTGCTTGAACACCCAACAATCCCTGTTGGTGTGGTCGGCTGGCTTGTTGGGGGTGCCGTGTATTTGACACAAGCGATCGAGTATACGGTTCAAACTGGACGGGCCCGGAGTGCTTCTTTTGAATGACTTTTTCCGCTGACCGGGTTTAGAGCCTTTGAATCCGGCATTGACTGTCGTATCCTCGGTATTGTCACTGTTAATGTGGCGCTTATGTTTGTTGCGACTTGACCTGCTACTGCCGTCCTTGGTATCCGAAGTACCATGGTTCTTTGATATGTTGTTACTGCGAGCTAGCCAGCTGTCTTCTCCCGCACAAAAGCGGGTCATGAGTGTCGTGAGGGCTGCCATAGATTTCGGCTTTTCCTGACCAAGGTGCCGGTCTAGCCACTCGTCGCGGATGTTGTGCTTGAATGCTGCTAGAGCCTCTGCATCCGGATAGTCAACGATTTGATTTTTCTTAGTTAGGAACCGTGTCCAGAATTGCCTGGCCGATTCCTCTGGCTGCTGAATTATGTGGCTCAAGTCATCGGCATCTGGTGGTCGCACATAAGTGCCCTGAAAGTTGTCGAGAAATGCGGCTTCCAGATCCTCCCAACAGCCAATGGACTCTGCTGGCAAGCTATTGAGCCAATGCCGAGCTGGTCCTTTGAGTTTGAGTGGGAGGTATTTGATGGCGTGTAGATCATCACCGCGTGCCATGTGAATATGCAGGAGGAAATCCTCGATCCATACCGCAGGAACTGTTGTGCCGTCGTATGATTCTATATTTACGGGTTTGAAACCCTCTGGGATTTGATGATCCATTACTTCGTCTGTGAAGCATAAGGGGTGTGTGGCGCCTCTGTACTGGGCTATATCGCGACGCGGCTCCAATGAGTCTTGCCCGCTGTGCTCGGCCCGGCCGGATTTACTTTTGCTGTATCCAGCGTGACGATTATCGTCTCACGTAGCGGCACGCCCTCGTGATCCATAGATCGATCTTGCATGTTTTGCTTTGTCCTCCAATACGTCTCGCAGGTCTGGCATATTTCCCCATGCCTTTTTATTTGAATGGCGTCGGGGTGCAGGCTGAGATTTTGGCTGGAATGCCTCTCTGTCACGGCCACGGGGTGGCCGATCAGCCGCATCATACGCTTCTTCCTCTAGTCGGGGTAGCAACCTGCATTTTGGGTAACTCTTGGAGGGGCGTTCGAGTTTATATTCCTCGGCCGCCAGGACTTCAGCCCATCTGTCAGCTAGCAGATCTTGATCAACTTGAAGCTGCTGCTACTTTTTCTTAAGGCTATTTGTCGTGGCTATAAGCCGACGCTTGAAGCGCTCTTGTTCGACGGGATCCTCTGGCACGACGAATTCGTCATCGTCGAGGCTTGCCTCGTCTTCAGAGGGAGGCATGTAATTATCATCCTCCTCCTTTTCATCTACCGCTCTCTCTGGAGGGCTGGCCTTTCCATCCTCCTATCCTAGATCATGCTGGAGGGGATTGTTGCCATCTTCGGCACTATTCGGAGTGTTATTATCTCCTGTGCCGGTATCACCACTTTTGCTTTGGCGGGACTTAGAGCGGCGCCGCTGACGTCGGCGCTTGGGTTGCTTCTTGGAGGGGTCATCCTCCGCTGTCTCGTCGCCATTGCCTTCTTTGGGTGTGTCCACCATATATATGTCATACGACGAGGTGGCTTTCCAGTGCCCTATAGGCGCTGGTTCTTGTTCGTCTCCTGCCTCGTCGTCCATACCGTCGATGTCTTCGGAGTCGAAGTCAAGCATGTCGGTCAAGTCATCGACAGTGGCTATGAAGTGGGTGGTGGGTGGGCATCGAATTTCTTCGTCGTCCGCATCCCAATCTTGCCGGTCAATCCGGCTAGGACTCTCCTGACAAAGAGAGAGACCTTAGTGAATTCAGTATGTCGCCGAAGGGCGAGTGCTGAAAGATATCCGCGACAGTGAACTCCATGATCGGCGCCCAATCGGATTCGATTGGCAGGGGCGCGGAGGGTCCAGAGTTCGGAGGAGAGTCCGGCAATGTGGAGTCACGGGCCTCGCGAAGGATAAGGTTGGTGTTCGGCTCGATCGCCGTTGAGGCTGCAGCCTCCGTGGCAGGGTCTAGCCACCCGCCCTCGGTCGGCGTAGTTGGCTCTGATTTAAAGGTCGGAGCGGATGCGGGTGCGGCCTCCAGGGCACTGTTCGGCGGCAGAGCTAAATCATGCCCATCGTGACAGTGCAGTGCACTCGGCAGGGGCTCGAATCCGTCGAAGATCAAGTCTCCGCGGATATCGGCCGTGTAGTTTAAGCTTCCAAACCTGACCTGATGGCCAGGGACGTAGCTTTCAATCTGCTCCAGATGGCCAAGCAAATTGGCCCGCAGTGCAAAGCCGCCGAATACAAAAATCTGTCCGGGGAGAAAAGTCTCACCCTGGACTACATCGCTAACGATGATCGAAGGAGCCATCAAGCCTGATGATGATGACATAGAGGAACTCTCAATGAAAGCACCAATGTCGGTGTCAAAACCGGCGGATCTCGGGTAGGGGGTCCCGAACTGTGCGTCTAAGGCGGATGGTAACAGGAGGCAGGGGACACGATGTTTTACCCAGGTTCGGGCCCTCTTGGTGGAGGTAAAACTCTACGTCCTGCTTAATTTATTCTTGATGATATGAGTGTTACATGAGTTGATCTACCACGAGATCGGAGAGGCTAAACCCTAGAAGCTAGCCTATGGTATGATTGTTGTCGTCCTACGGACTAAAACCCTCTGGTTTATATAGACACCGGAGAGGGTTAGGGTTACACAAGGTCGGTTACAAAGGAGGAGATATCCATATTCGTACTGCCTAGCTTGCCTTCCACGCCAAGTAGAGTCCTATCCGGACACGAGAGGAAGTCTTCAATCTTGTATCTTCATAGTCTAACAGTCCGGCCAAAGGATATAGTCCGGCTGTCCGGAGACCCCCTAATCCAGGACTCCCTCACTGAATCCATATATTCACTTTTGGGGAGAAAAAATTAGAGAGAAGGATTCATCACGTTTTACGATACGGAGCCACTGCCAAGCCCTAAACTCTCTCGGGAGGGCTGATCTGGAGTCCGTTCAGGGCTCTGGAGAGGGGAATTCGTTGTCATCGTCATCATCAACCTTCCTCCATCACCAATTTCATGATGCTCACCGCCGTGCATGAGTAATTCCGTCGTAGGCTTGCTGGACGGTGATGGGTTGGATGAGATTTATCATGTAATCGAGTTAGTTTTGTTAGGGTTTGATCCCTAGTATCCACTATGTTCTGAGATTGATGTTGCTATGACTTTGCTATGCTTAATGCTTGTCACTAGGGCCTGAGTGCCATGATTTCAGATCTGAACCTATTATGTTTTCATCAATATATGAGAGTTCTTGATCCTATCATGCAAGTCTATAGTCACCTACTATGTGTTAAGATCCGGCAACCCCGAAGTGACAATAGGCGGGACCACTCCCGGTGATGACCGTAGTTTGAGGAGTTCATGTATTCACTATGTGTTAATGCTTTGGTCCGGTACTCTATTAAAAGGAGGCCTTAATATCCCTTAGTTTCCAATAGGACCCCGCTGCCACAGGAGGGTAGGACAAAAGATGCCATGCAAGTTCTTTTCCATAAGCACGTATGACTATATTTGGAATACATGCCTACATTACATTGATGAACTGGAGCTAGTTCTGTGTCACCCTAGGTTATGACTGTTACATGATCGATCGCATCCGGCATGATTCTCTATCACTAATCCATTTCCTACGAGCTTTCCATATATTGTTCTTCGCTTATTTACTTTTCCGTTGCTATTGTTATCATCACTGTAAAACACCAAAAATATTACTTTTGCTACTGTTACCTTTTACCACCGTTACCACTGCTATCATATTACTTTGCTACTAAATACCTTGCTGCAGATATTAAGTTTTCGGGTGTGGTTGAATTGACAACTCAGCTACTAATACTTGAGAATATTCTTTGGCTCCCCTTGTGTCGAATCAATAAATTTGGGTTGAATACTCTACCCTCGAAAACTGTTGCGATCCCCTATACTTGTGGGTTATCAAGACTATTTTCTGGCGCCGTTGCCGGGGACCATAGCTCTATTCTTTGAGTCACTTGGGATTTACATCTGCTTATCATTATGAAGAACTTGAAAGATCAAAGAACCAAGATTTTTCCCTCAACTACGAGGGGAGGTAAGGAACTACCATCTAGCTCTGCACTTGATTCACCTTCTGTTTTGAGTAAGCTTGCGACACCTAAACCTGCTTCTGCTATTAATTATGATATGTCGCATGTTATTGATGATGCCACCTCTGCTATGCATGATACTTATGATGAAACTACTTCTATGCTTGATACTATTGTGCCACTTGGTGAATTTCTTGATGAACAACTTGCTAGGGCTAGAGAGAATGAAATTATTGAAACTGATAATATTGATGAAAGTGATGATGAAGATTCTCCCCCTATATATGAATTGCCTGTTGTTCCTGAGGGTTATTGAGGGAGTCCTGGATTAGGGGGTGTTCGGGTAGCCGGACTATACCTTCAGCCGGACTCCTGGACTATGAAGATACAAGAGTGAAGACTTCGTCCCGTGTCCGGAATGGACTTTCCTTGGCGTGGAAGGCAAGCTTGGCAATGCGGATATTCAAGATCTCCTACCATTGTAACCGACTGTATGTAACCCTAACCCTATCCGGTGTCTATATAAACTGGAGGGTTGTAGTCCGTAGGCAATCAACTCCATATACAACAATCATACCATAGGCTAGCTTCTAGGGTTTAGCCTCCTTGATCTCGTGGTAGATCTACTCTTGTACTACCCATATCATCAATATTAATCAAGCAGGACGTAGGGTTTTACCTCCATCAAGAGGGCCCGAACCTGGGTAAAACATCGTGTTCCCTGCCTCCTGTTACCATCCGGCCTAGACGCACAGTTCGGGACCCACTACCCGAGATCCACCGGTTTTGACACTGACATTGGTGCTTTCATTGAGAGTTCCTCTGTGTCGTCGCCTTTAGGCCCGATGGCTCCTTTGATCATCAACAATGATACGGTCCAGGGTGAGACTTTTCTCCCAGGACAGATCTTCGTCTTCGGCGGCTTCGCTTTGCGGGCCAATTCGCTCGGACACCTGGAGCAGATCGAAAGCTACACCCCTGGCCATCAAGTCAGGTTTGGGAGCTTAAACTACACGGCTGACATCCGCGGAGACTTGATCTTCGACGGGTTCGAGCCATGGCCAAGCGCGCCGCACTATCTCGAGGGGCATGATCTAGCTCTGCCTCCGGACAGTGTCCTGGAGGCCGCACACGCATCGGTTCCGACCCCTAACTCGGAGCCTATTGCGCCAATCGAGGATGAGCGGTTGGACGTCACCTCGGGGGCTTCGATCTCAAAGGCGATCGAGCCGAATGCTAGCCCCGCACTCTGCATGATCTGTGACTCCGAGGATCCGGACTCCTTTCCGAACTCCGAACCCCCTGCACCCCTGCCGATCGAATCCGATTGGGCGCCGATAATAGAGTTCACCGCCGCAGACATCTTTCAGCACTCGCCTTGTGGCGATATCCTGAACTCTCTCAAGTCTCTCTCCTTATCAGGAGAGCCCTGGCCGAACTACGGTCAGCGAGGATGGGATACGGACGATGAAGAAATTCAAAGCCCACCCACCACCCACTTGGTAGCCACTATCGACAATTTAAACGACGTGCTCAACTTCGACTCCGGAGACATCGACAGTATGGATGACGATGCAGGAGATACCGACGAACCAACGCCCATAGGGCATTGGACAGCCACCTCATCTCACGATGTGTACATGGTGGATACCCCTAAAGGAAGCGACAACGAGGAAAAAGGGGATGGGACGGGAGATCGACCCCCCGAAAAGCAATCAAAGCGTCGGCGTAAACACCGACCCAAGCCCCGCCTCGACAAAAACACAGCCATAGAGCAGGACAAGCCGGTAGACGACGAGCTGGCCTTAGAGCAACCGTCCGAATAGGGCAACACGGATAGAGAAACCGAACATCCCTCCTCCGGCGAAAACGGCATTCCGGACGACCTCACGCCGAATAAACCTATGGAGCAGAAGAATCTCCACGAGAGGCTCGTTGCAACTGCACGCAGCCTAAAAAAGCAGAAGCGGAAGCTAAAAACAGCGGAAGATGCACTCTGGATTAGATGGAGCAAAGTAATCAATACCACAGATAAGTACGGCGACAGTCGCCGCACTAAAAGCTATCCAAAAAGAAAGCTACTGCCTGAATTCGACGAAGAGGCCCTAGAACCCTCGCATTCAAAAAATGAAAAAGCCACACGGTCGGATAGACGACCCCATAAAGCGTCAAGCGGAGCTGCACCTAAATCGGCATGCGACCCACTTAAGGATTCGCATCATGGCCCAGTCGGGTCCATTTATGGGCCTAGAAAGCAAGCTCTCGTAAGCAACGCTATGAAGCCATCATCAGAATCCGGCACACCCAAATACAGGGGCGCCGCACACCCCCTATGTTTCACCGATGAGGTCCTGGACTATGAATTCCCAGAGGAATTCAAACCCGTAAACATAGAGGCATATGATGGAACAACAGACCCTGGAGTTTGGATCGAGGATTACATCCTCCACATACACATGGCTAGAGGAGATGATCTCCACGCCATAAAATATCTACCCCTTAAGCTTAAAGGGCCAGCCCGGCATTGGCTTAAAAGCCTTCCCGAAAACACAATTGGAAGCTGGGAAGAGCTTGCGGATGCTTTCCGAGCAAACTTTCAAGGGACCTATGTCCGCCCTCCGGATGCAGACGATCTTAGTCACATAACTCAACAACCCGGAGAATCAGCTCGGCAGTTCTGGAATAGATTCAAAAAGAATCAGATAGTCGACTGTCCGGACGCCGAAACCTTAGCAGCTTTCAGGCATAACGTCCGAGACGAATGGCTCGCCAGACACCTCGGCCAAGAAAAGCCAAGAACAATGGCCGCACTAACAAGCCTCATGACCCGCTTTTGTGCAGAGGAGGACAGCTGGTTGGCAAGGTGCAGCCCCAGCGACCCAAGTACATCCGAAACTAGGGATGGAAACGGAAAACCATGACGCAACAAGGACCGTCGCTGGACTAAGGACAAAAGTCCGAAGAGCACGGCAGTCAATGCCGGATTCAAGGGCTCACGACAAAATCAGGAAAAATCGCCCCCCAGGATAACAGGGACGATCCATCCAACCTAAATAAAATCCTGGACAGGATATGTCAGATACACAGTACTCCCGGGAAGCCTGCTAACCATACCCACAGAGACTGTTGGGTTTACAAACAATCCGGCAGACTCAATACCGAACACAAGGGGCTCGACACACCAAGCGAAGACGAGGACGAACCCCAAAAGCAGAGCACCAGGAAACAAAAGAACTTCCCACAAGAAGTAAAAACAGTGAACTCACTTCACATAACAAAACGTGCGGCGCCCGTAAAGGTACGCACCACACGGCCCATCCCCAAAGGGTCCTGCCACTGGTTGTCAAAACCGATCATCTTCGATCAGCTAGATTATTCTAGGAATATCAAGAATGTAGGCTGGACTGCCTTGATACTCGATCCAATAATTGGCGGACTCCAGTTTTCAAATGTCCTTATGGATGGTGGCAGTGGACTAAACCTGATATATCAGGATACAATCCAGCACATGGGGATAAACCTAGCAAGAATCCGCCGCAGCAAAACCTCCTTTCAAGGGGTAATACCTGGTCCGGACACCCATTGTATGGGTTTTCTCCGGCTCGAAGTCATATTCGTCTCTGCCGATAACCTCCGCCGCGAAAAGCCAACCTTCCATATCGTCCCGTTCTCAAGTCGCTATCAAGCACTACTGGGACGCGAAGCTTTCGCTCGCTTTAACGCAATACCGCATTATGCATCTCTTATGCTTAAGATGCCCGGTCCACGAGGCATCATCTCTTTGAAGGGGAAGCACTAAAGTGCGCCTCCCCAAGCAGAGGACTGTGCGGCCGCTTTGACAGCCCCACAGCAAAATGGCCTCACCGGCCAAAAAACTTCGAAATAGGTCATTCAAGACCACGAACGCGGATAGACGAGTTCAGTGCAAAATCATCATTGATGCAGGCCTAGAAGCCATATACCCACGCACTAGGGGCTCCACGCATATACAATAAGAGACAATAAAGCTCAATCTTATATATCTTACTTTATACTTTGCTTATTTTAAACTTTTTCGGCACGACCCATTTTCAACTCAGTTCCTCTCTTTTATAGATGAACGTCGTGCGGCGCCCGTCCAGGATACGGCACAACAGAGACACAGGCGCAGACGTGCAGTAGGGACCCGTCCTAAAGGATTCTTTTTAGATTAAGACCCTGCGTAAACCTTTTTTACTGTCTCTTGTTGCTACACATCCCCTGGTTTTTTCTTTCTGATATAACCAAGGAGGAGGCTGGCGTCTTGGCATGTGGCCACGTCAGAATTTTTGCACATACCTGGACACTAGGGGCTTTTTTAATAAAGAGTGTTGTTTCGCCCGCACTCATAAAGACCGAACACCTTAGGGAGTGTTCGGCGTCGCGAGTTTTGGCATTATATGCATCAGCTCCGAATCATGTCTTTGGTCAAATGTTGGGTTGCCCGGCTCCTGAGTTCGGCTACCTTACGTTCCGCTCTATCGGCTAAGGTAGCACCAGGAGAACTACTGCGATTGTGCCCCAGTTCGGCCGGGCGAGCACCTCAGTAGAGAAAGCCGAAAACTGACTGTCATGATGTAGCGTGAGACTGGTCAGCCACTCGATGACCTATCGGAATCTATCGGATTCCTCCGCTTTAACGAAGGGTCGCTTCCCGGTCAGGCACATACGCGCCCCGAACTCGGACGAGCGCAGTTGCCACCAAGGAGCTACCTAAATAGTCTCACTGTCAAACTCCTATGGCTAAGTGAAAGTGTTAAAGCATTATAGTCCGGTTGCCTAGCCCGCTGCGCTATCACCTCCTTTGTAGGACCAAGACGTTGGGTTAAGTGTGAAAATGCGTCTTCTGTGAGCACCCCCGCACTATGTGTGTGGGGGCTGAAGCCAACGACTGCCATCTTTCAGATTCTGTATATATATATATATATATATCTTAAAACGGTCGCACAGGAGGTGTTCCCAATACTTGGAGGCACAAGTATAAAAAAGGCCACTAAAGTTTATCAAAATATTAATTTATAATTACATATGCTATCATAACATAGCATCTTTCGGGCACTGCGTCTCTATTACACGAGCGCCTTCAAGAACTTCCTGAAAATAGTGCTTGGAGGGTACTCGGCTTTTGTCCGAATCTCGGGACGCAACAACGGTGGTCTCCATCTCTGCCCAGTATGTCTTAACACGGGCAAGAGCCATCCTAGCGCCCTCTATGCATGCTGACCTCTTCATTGCATTTATACGCGGCACTGCGTCAAGGAATTGCTGCACCAAGCTGAAATAACTCTTCGGCTCCGATCTCCCCGACCACAGGTGACCCATGACGTACTTCATGGCGAGTCCAGATAACCTATTCAGTTCGGCCCATTGAGCCAAACGATCATCCACTGCCAGTGGACGCTCTGGATTGTGAAACTGCGACCAGAAAAGCTTTTCCACTTCGCGATCTTTCTGATCTCGAAAGTGTTCGGTCGCATCAGTAGCACCCGCTGCCAAGTCCAGATAGGTATCCTCCACACTCCACATCCGGTCCAACGGAGCAAACTTCAGATCACAAAATTTCCTTCGCAGCATAAAGGGCTTTCCAGCCGCAATCTGTTCGGCCTGATGCAGCTCCTCCTTCGCAGCTCTCATCGCAGAGCGCGCGTCCTTGGCATTGGCAACGGCCTTCTCTAAGTCCGTCTGTTTCGCCTGGTCTTCTTTTTCAAGAAGTATGCAACGGTCTGTAGCGCTTTTTAACTTTTCGGCCATCTCTTCCTTGCTTCGGCAAGGAGTAGCCTGTTCGGCTCTCAGCTCTTCAAGGGCTTTCCTGGTGGCCGCGTCACTTTCGCTGGCTTGTTCTTTAGCTCGGGCAAGTCCTGCCCTAAGACTCTCCACGGCGGCCGCACCATCTGCTTCAAGCACGCACATCGTAAGACACAGGCATAAAACTGTTCTTACCTGATGCCGCCCGAGGAATTACATACCTTGAGCCTCATCAAGCCGCTTATTGACAAGTGTGATGTCGGCATCTGCCACGTCCAGTTGCCGCTTTAGTTCGGCAAAATCGTCAGTTCGGCTCGATTCCGGACACCCTGCTGCCTACATTCAAAGGCGACATCTTAGACCTGGGATTATGATCCTCCGCGTGCCGTCATTTCTTGACGACGTGCAGAGTCTCAGGGGCTACTATCTACATAGGGCGCATCTTACTCATGCGCAACTGACAAAAGTATACATTATCTAATGTACCTCGAAACCCGTCAGTAAACTTTTGACGACCTCATACAATCCGCTCTCTACGGATGAAATCCTTTCAATCACCGTGCCCATCAATGCGCGGTGCTCCTCTGATATAGAAGCTCGCCCCAGCAGAATCTTTAGCTCCTCCGGCCGAGCACAAGACGGTGCCGGGCTCGTCCCATGACCTCTTTCGAAGGCCGGACGCGGAGAACCTCGGGGGGCCGCATAGCCACCTTCCGCCCCTGCCGGATTTGGAGAAACCCTCTACGACGACACCTCAGGGTCGCCCGCCTCGCTAGGCAGCATGGCAGGGGGAGGCGTCCCGCTCTCCATCATCTCCGGAAGGAGATCCCCCGAAGACGAGCTCTGCTGAGAAGGGCTGAGGTCCGAGCTACAAGATAAAGGTTTGGTTAATCTTCTTAGATATAAATCAAGGACTTCCCTCATCCCTCAAAAGGAAAATCTTTTCTCCACTTACGGCTCGCTGGAGGGCTGATCCCCTTGAGGGCGTAGTCCGGCCGAGGAACTCCCCGGTGTCGGACCCTCTGACGAGGATTTTCTCCCCCGTTTCGAGGCCATGGTTTCCGGGTCGTCAGAGGCGGCTCCCTTCTTCCCCTTAGGAGAGGAATTGTCGGTTCCTCCCTTCGGAGCAGCCTCCTTCGAGGAGGCCATAGCTTCCTTGTCCTCCCCCTCTAAAGGCATTATCTCTAGCATCCTGACCAGCACGGGATCCGGCCTGGTTTCAGGAAGGGGAGCCGGACACCTGATCAGCTTTGCCTTCGCTATCCACTCCTGTTTAAAAGGACGGCTCTTTTAGGGGCAAGTTTATGACAATTATACGGATAGAAGGTCCGGGCACAAGGTTGCTTACTTGAGTATCCGGGCGATTGCATCTTAGGCCTGCGTCCTTGGTTAAATCCGGACACATCTCTTGTGATCCGAAGAACAGTCTATACATCTCCGCGGGCGTTGCGCCCATAAAGTTCTGGAGAGCTCGCGGTCCCTCTGGATTAAACTCCCACAGGCGAAGGGGGCGATGTTTGCCGGGCAATATTCGGCGAATCAGCATGACCTGCGTCACCTTGACCAAGCTGAGGTCTCCTTCCAAGTGATCCTTAATTCGGCCCTGTAACACGGGCACGTCTTTGGGCAAACCCCAATCTAACCCTCTGTTAACCCATGACGCTAGCCGTGGTGGGGGACCCGAGCGAAAGGCAGGAAGCGCCACCCACTTGGTGCTCCGGGAAGCAGTGATATAAAACCACTCTCGTTGCCACAAGCCTAGCTCCTCTTGAAAAGAGCCCTCGGGCCATGGAGCATCAGCATTTTTGCTTATAACAGCGCCTCCGCACTCTGCGTGCCGTCCCTTGATCATAATCCGAAGTGAGGGGTAACACGGAGGAACGCTTCTCATACAACGATAAACGAGGAGATATGGAGGATGGACTCTGGAGCTAAGTCGTGGAATTCCAGCCCGTAATAAAACAGCAGTCCCCTCACAAAGGGGTCCATCGGGAAGCCTAACCCCCGAAGGAAGTGAGACACGAACACTACGCTCTCACCAGGCTGGGGACTGGGGATAGCCTGCCTTTGAGCAGGCAACCTATGCGAAATTTCGGCGGTCAAGAACTTAGCCTCTCTCAACTTCAGCACGTCCTCCTCCGTGACGGAGGAGGGCATCCATCGGCCTTGAAGGTCGGAACCGGACATTGTCGAAGGTCTGAGGCGCCTGGAATCTGGAGCCTAGGGTGTTGGAACTCGAGGCGACGGGCGAACTTGTTTTGGGATTGGAGAAAAGGAGTAAGGCCCTGGTCTCTTTATAAGAGGTTGAATACCAGGAGCCCTCCCCGTAACCGTTTGGGACTCGCCTTTAATCGAGAAAACATGCTAACGGGCACGATTGGGTTACCCACGTCCGTATTGATGAGAATCCCATAAAAGGGGGGCACACGATCTCTGCTTTGACAAGACGTGCCAAGGAAACCGCCTCGCAAAACACGCTGAGGAGGAAAAGTGAAAACGATTCGAGTGAAGAACTTGGCTGTAGTGTGATGACGCACTGCGGAATACGTCAGCAGATTTGATTGGTGTTAATATTATTCTCTCTATGGCAATATGTGGAAGCTTATTTTGCAGAGCCGGACACTACTCTTGGTGTTTACAATCTTCTCTATGAAGGACTTGGAGGAGGAACCCGCCTTGCAATGCCGAAGACAATTTGCGCGCCGGACTCGTCGTCATTGAAGCCTGGTTCAGGGGCTACTGAGGGAGTCCTGGATTAGGGGGTGTTCGGGTAGCCGGACTATACCTTCAGCCGGACTCCTAGACTATGAAGATACAAGATTGAAGACTTCGTCCCGTGTCCGGATGGGACTTTCCTTGGCGTGGAAGGCAAGCTTGGCGATGCGAATATTCAAGATCTCCTACCATTGTAACCGACTCTATGTAACCCTAACCCTATCCGGTGTCTATATAAACCGGAGGGTTGTAGTCCATAGGCAATCAACTCCATATACAACAATCATACCATAGGCTAGCTTCTAGGGTTTAGCCTCCTTGATCTCGTGGTAGATCTACTCTTGTACTACCCATATCATCAATATTAATCAAGCAGGACATAGGGTTTTACCTCCATCAAGAGGGCCCGAACCTGGGTAAAACATCGTGTTCCCTGCCTCCTGTTACCATCCGGCCTAGACGCACAGTTCGGGACCCACTACCCGAGATCCGTCGGTTTTGACACCCACAGTTATGTTATGGATGAAGAAACTGATAGAGACTTTCTTGCTTGCAATGATAGAAGTGATCTTAAGAAACTTTTAGCTAAGATGAAACAAAAAAATTTGAATGCTAGAATGAAATATGATCCTGCTTATGCTACTTCACCTATCTTTGTTACTGGTAAGGATTATGATTTCTCTGTTGGTCCTGAGATAATTACTTTAGTTGAATCTAATCCTTTCTATGGCTATGAATCTAGAACTGTTGTAGCACATCTTACTAAATTAAATGATATAGCCACCCTGTTCACTAATGATGAGAAAACTCGCTATTATTATATCCTTAAATTATTTCCGTTCTCATTAAGGGCTCCTTTGATTCAAAGGAATTCTATAGGATTTCTGGAGGATTGAAACCCTTAAGAATTTTTCCTATGTTGGTCCTTTGATTCATAGGATTGGATCCCATAGGAATTTTTCCTATGGAATCTTTTGTACTACATTTCATAGGAAATCTAACATCTACTCCAACCTCTTTTTACAATTCCTTTGCTTTTCCTGTGCCATCAAACACTCCATGCTAATCCTGTAGGATTCATGTGTGCATGCCACTCCAACCCTATACTTTTCCTATTCCTACGTTTTGAAAATCCTGCGAATCAAAGAGGGCCTAAAGGGTGATGCTAAGATATGGTTTAATTCTCTTGATCCTGGTTGTGTGCGTAGTCCCCAGGATATGATTTATTACTTCTCTACTAAATATTTCCCCGCTCATAAGAAACAAGCTGCTTTAAGGGAAATATATAATTTTGTGCAAATTGAAGAAGAGAATCTCCCACAACCTTGGGGGAGGCTTCTCCAATTACTTAATGCTTTGCTTGATCATCCTCTCAAGAAAAATGAGATACTTGATATCTTTTATAATGGACTAACCGATGCTTCCAGAGACCACCTAGATAGCTGTGCTGGTTGTGTTTTCAAGGAAAGAACTGTTGATGAAGCTGAAATTCTATTGAATAATATGTTGACTAATGAAAATAATTGGACACTCCCTGATCCAATTCCTGAACCAACTCCTGAGCCAACTCCGAAGATAAGGGGTATTCTATTTCTCAGTCCTGAAGATATGCAAGAGGCAAAGAAATCTATGAAAGAAAAAGGTATTAAAGCTGAAGATGTTAAGAATTTACCTCCTATTGAAGAAATACATGGTCTTAATTTACCGCCTGTTGAAGAAATACATGGTCTTGATAACCCGACACAGGTAGTAAAGGAAAATTCTCTCTATAGATATGATAAAGCTGAAATCCCTCCTACTAAGTTTGCTAGCCAATGCTTAGATGAGTTTGATAACTTTATGGTTAAGCAAGAAGATTTTAATGTTTATGTTGGTAGACAATTGAAACATAATGCTGATTGGCTTGAACACTTGAGTGATTATATGGCTAGTGTTAAAGGTGAACTTAAACTTATTAGTAAACATGCTTCTATGGTTACCACTCAAGTAGAACAAGTACTTAAGGCTCAGAATGATTTGCTCAGTGAATTAAATAATAAGAAAAATGATAATGTTGTTAGAGTTATGACTAGAGGTGGTAAAATGACTCAGGAACCTTTGTATCCTGAGGGCCACCCTAAGAGAATTGAGCAAGATTCTCAGAGAAATAATATTGATGCACCTAGTCCTTCTAAGAGGAAGAAAAAGAAAAATGATAGGACTTTGCATGCTTCTAGTGAACCTGTTGATGACACACCTGAGAATCCCAATGATATTTCTATTTCTGATGTTGAAACACAATCTGGTAATAAGCATGAACCTAGTGATAATGTTAATAATGATGTTCATGTTGATGCTCAACCTAGTAATGACAATGAGGTAGAGATTGAACCTGCTGTTGATCTTGATAACCCACAATCAAAGAATCAACGTTATGATAAGAGAGACTTTCTTGCTAGGAAGCACGGTAAAGAAAGAGAACCATGGGTTCAGAAACCCATGCCTTTTCCTCCTAAACCATCCAAGAAAAAGGATGATGAGGATTTTGAGCGCTTTGCTGAGATGATTAGACCTATCTTCTTGCGTATGCGTTTGACTGATATGCTTAAAATGAATCCTTATGCTAAGTACATGAAAGATATTGTTACTAATAAAAGAAAGATACTGAAAGCTGAAATTTCCACCATGCTTGCTAATTATAATTTTAAGGGTTGAATACCTAAGAAACTAGGAGATCCCGGAGTACCAACTATATATACCATGCTCCATTAAAAGAAACTATATTAAAACTGCTTTATGTGGTCTTGGAGCCAGTGTTAGTGTTATGCCTCTCTCTTTATATCGTAGACTTGATTTGAATAAGTTGACAACTACTGAAATATCTTTGCAAATGGCTAACAAATCAACTGTTATACATGTCGGTATTTGTGAGGATGTGCCTGTTGTGGTTGCAAACGTTACTATTTTAACGGACTTTGTTATTCTTGATATTCCGGAGGACGATAGTATGTCTATTATTCTTGGAAGACCCTTTTTGAATACTGCAGGGGCTGTTATTGATTGCACCAAAGGCAATGTCACTTTTCATGTTAATGGTAATGAGCATACGGTACACTTTCCGAGGAAACAACCTCAAGTCCATAGTATCAATTCTATTGGAAAATTTTCAACTATTACTATTGGAGGTTTTGAATTTCCTCTTCCTACTGTCAAGAAGAAATATGATATTCTTATTGTTGGGGACATGCATATCCCCGTTGAGGTAACCTAGTGTTATTCGAAAATTCTCCGGTTCCATGTTATTCGGAATGAGTTTGTTAACAAGACCTTATCAACCTTGTTAGTGGATTCCTTTTGATGAGCATGAGATGGATGAATTTAGAAAACACAATTCTCTGTACCCTCTCTTTAATTTTTGTTATTTATATTAAATGAAGCAAAAAATAGTAATTTCTGTCTGTTTTCTGAATTATCCATGCAATAAAAAATACCCCGAAAATAAAAGTTCTCCAAATGCCCTGAAATTTAAATATGGTTTTTTCTGGAATATTTGAGAATATCTGGCACTGAGAACACAGCACAGGGAGCAAGCACGTGGCCACGAGGGTCTAGGGCGCGCCCCCTGCCTCATGGGCCCACGGTGGCTCCCCTCCACTTATTCCAGCTACCACACACTCCTTCTTCCTCCCAAAAACATCACTAGCCAGCTCATCTTGCTGCCATTTTAGATCTCCTTTCTCGAAGCTCCATTCACAAAACTGCTTTGGGGGACTGTTCTTTGGTATGTGACTCCTCCAATGGCCCAATTAGTTTTTGTTCTAGTGCTTTATTCATTGCATATTTTTGCTGCTTAGGTGACCCTGTTCTTGAGCTTGCACGTCAAATTTATGTGGTCAAAAGTAGTTTTGATGCATGATATTGTCTCTAGGCACTTGTGGGAGTAGTTGCTATCAATTTTGTTGAGTTCGGTTCACTTTTATTTTGAAGTTACTAAAAATTTCAGAAATTTTCAGAAAAAGATGAAGAGATTTTTGAGGGGCTCATCGAGCTGAAGCTCGAAGGATAAACAGAGTGAAGAGAACAAGAAGCCCAAAGTATAATCTCCCTCGCACCGCGGAGGTTCGGCCGTGTGAATGGCCTTGTGATGATTTCTTGAGAGCAGCCAGGATTTATGATGATTTCTATGAATTGGCTGAGAATGCAGGCCTCACCGCCTTCCTCCACAACCAACACGAACAGTATCTCTTACTCACCAATATCTTTGTGCAAAACTTTCATTTCCATGCTAGGAGCTCACCACCTATGGTGGAATTTATTTATATGATGAGCATAAGGAGATGTCACTTCGTGATTTTTGTCGGGTTTGTTTGATACCTTTTGAGGGCAGCGTAGAGGAACCACATAGTGACGATGTGGAAGGGTTTATTGATACAATTGTTGTAGGGGAAACGAGGAAAGTTTTCGATGCAAGAATTACTAGCATACATTTTCCTGTTTTACGTTACTTTGCAATATTTGCTAGTAGATGCTTAATTGGTCGCGGAAACTGTGGCAACCTTAGTGCCCCTGATATTGTTATTTTGTGTCATGCCTTGTTCCGTGATGACACATTTAGTATGGGCATTATTGTTGCAAAGCGGTTAAATCTTAACTGTACTAAGGGCCCCATCTTGGGAGGCATTTTTGCCTCGCACCTCGCTGCACATTTTAACATACCTATTAGACATTATGAGAAGGAAGAAAAGTTGTTGCCTCCTGTTTTTTTAGACTATAAGAGTATGGTAGCACATGATTTTATTGTTAAGAACAAGGAAAAAATGCTTAAGTACAAGTTGATATTTGATAAAAATCACCCTGAGACTATTACTTTGCCTACTCCTTCCTTGTTTGACTTATCTGCAGGCAAGTACCTTGTTCCGCCGGAGGCCATTCACGCCTACCGAAACCCCACACCAGCTACAGAGCCAGAGCCGGAACCACAATTTGATCCTCACCGGCAGTCTGTTTATCAATGGAATCCAGAAGAGATTGCCAACCAGTAGCACCAGGGGGATTCTTCTCAGTACGACCCCAACTATTACTTTGGATATCCGCCAGGCCAGCTGTGGCCATAGACCAACTTAGGCCAAAAGCCTAAGCTTGGGGGGGTACTTATTTCTCACCGACATTACATTCATGTTCACACACTCATTGCTAGTTGTCTGTGCTCATACTTTTCCATTGTATCATCCATGCTAGTTTACTTTCCTTTTTATGCTTTCTTCTTGTGTGTTTAATAAACCTTAAGAAAAACAAACAAAAATTAGTTGTAGCTTTTTAATTAGTTTACTTTCCATGCTTGTAGTAGTAATTAAAAAGAGAAGCCCAAAATATTTCTCGTTCTCTTTTGTTTGTTGGGAGCTTTCCCATGTAAATAGTTTTATTTCTTTTCTTTCCTTTGGGGTCAAGAGGAGAAGACCATAATGAAAATGTTAAAGTGGCTCTTATATGCATTATTGTTGATCTGACAAAAGAGCCCATATTACCTTGTCTTCTCTCTTGAATTGAATGCTTGCAGATTCTATCTTAGTCCAATGCACGTGCACTATTATTATTATCCACACTATTTGGTCGTGCAAGTGAAAGGCAAAAATGATGATTATATGATGAACTTATTGAGATGAGAAAAGATGGTATGAACTCGACCTCTCTTATTTTTGTAAATATGATTAGTTCAACGTTCCTGATTCAGCCTATTATGAATAAACATGTTTGCAATGACAATTAGAGATTATAGTTGCTTATGCCATGCTTAATTAGCTAGGATCTTATAATGGTTTACCTTGCATGCCAACATGCTATTAAAATGGTTGTGATGTGGTATGATAGGGTGGTATCCTCTTTTGAATGATTCGAGTGGCTTGACTTGGCACATGTTCACGCATGTAGTTGAAACAAAATCAACATAGCCTCTACGATATTTATGTTCATGGTGCAGTATATCCTACTCATGCTTGCATTCGGTGTTGATTAATTTTAATGCATGTTCCTGACTATTGTCACTCTCTAGCTGGTCGCTTCCCTGCCTTTTCTAGCCTTCACTTGTACTAAGCGGGAATACTGCTTGTGCATCCAATTCCATAAACCCCAAAGTTATTCCATATGAGTCCACCATACCTACCTATATACGGTATCTACCTGCCGTTCCAAGTAAATTTGTATGTGCCAAACTCTAAACCTTCAAATAAACATTCTATTTTGTATGCTCGAATAGCTCATGTATCAACTAGGGTTGTCTGTATCTTCCATGCTAGGCGGGTTATTCTCAAGAGGAGTGGACTCCGCTCCTCACTCACGAGAAAATGGCTGGTCACCGGGATGCCTAGTCCCATGCTTTATGCAAATCAAATCAAAATAACTGCAAACAAAACTCCCCCGGGACTCTTGTTAGTTGGAGGCACTCGTTGTTTCGAGAAAGCCATGGATTGATGCTTGTTGGTGGAGGGGGAGTATAAACTTTACCATTCTGTTTGGGAACCGCCTATAATGTGTGTAGCATGGAATATATCGAGATCTTTTAGTTGTTATGTTGATAATGAAAGTATACCTGTCGGTGTCAAAACCGGTGGATCTCGGGTAGGGGGTCCCGAACTGTGCGTCTAGGCCGGATGGTAACAGGAGGCAAGGGACACGAAGTTTTACCCAGGTTCGGGCCCTCTTGATGGAGGTAAAACCCTATGTCCTGCTTGATTAATATTGATGATATGGGTAGTACAAGAGTAGATCTACCACGAGATCGGAGAGGCTAAACCCTAGAAGCTAGCCTATGGTATGATTGTTGTTCTGTATGTTGTCCTACGGACTAAAACCCACCGGTTTATATAGACACCGGAGAGGGTTAGGGTTACACAAAGTCGGTTACAATGGTAGGAGATCTACATATCCGTATCGCCAAGCTTGCCTTCCACGCCAAGGAAAGTCCCTCCCGGACACGGGACGAAGTCTTCAATCTTGTATCTTCATAGTCCAGGAGTCCGGTTGAAGGTATAGTCCGGCCATACGGACACCCCCTAATCCAGGACTCCCTCAGTAGCCCCTGAACCAGGCTTCAATGATGACGAGTCCGGCATGCAGATTGTCTTCGGCATTGCAAGGCGGGTTCCTCCTCCAAGTACTTCATAGAAGATTTTGAACACAAAGATAGTGTCCGGCTCTACAAAATAAGTTTCCACATATTGCCATAGAGAGAATAATATTTACACAAATCTAATCTGCTGACGTATTCCGTAGTGTGACATCGCACCACGGCCAAGCCTTTATTCGAATCGTTTTAAGTCCCACCTCAGCGTGTCATGCGAGGCGGTTTCCTTGGCACGTCTCGTCGAAGAAGAGATCGTGTCCCCTTATTCTGGGATTCTCATCAATACGGGCGTGGGTAACCCAACCGCGCCATTGATTACGGCGCTTGGAGATAAGCGAGTTTTACCAGGCTGGTGGGGACACGTAGTTGCGTCCACCCATATAAGGGGATAAGGATCCACCTTTTCACCTACGCCTTCTTCCTCCTTTGCCTATCCATTTTCGCGCACTCGAGCTCCAGCGCCCAAGTCCGCACTCCCCACCTCAACCTTCTCCAGCCATGTCCGGAGCGGGAGGCAAGTGGATGGTCTCCTCCGTCACGGAGGGACACATCAAAAAACTGAGGAAGGCCGGATACTTGTCTAACGACATCGCGTACCGGCTTCCCGAAGAGGGGCAGCTCCTCCCCACCCCAAGGCCCCATGAGAGGGTAGTGTTCCTTCCCCACTTCCTCCGCGAACTGGGCTTCCCTATCCACCCATTCGTCTGGGGACTCATGTTCTACTACGGCCTGGATTTCCATGATCTGGCCCCGAACTTCATCCTCAACATCTCGGCGTTTATCGTCGTGTGCGAGGCTTTCCTCCGCATCCGCCCCCATTTTGGCCTATGGCTCAAGACTTTCAATGTCAAGCCGAATGTGGTCCACGGCAACCAGGCGGAGTGCGGAGGCGCCATGGTGGGCAAGATGCCCAACGTCTTATGGCTCGAGGGCTCCTTTGTGGAGACACTGAAGGGGTGGCAATCGGGGTGGTTTTACATCACCGAGCCGCGCGACCCTGAGTGGGTCGCAGCCCCCGAGTTCCGGTCCGGACCCCCAACGCGGCTCACGTCCTGGAAAGAGACGGGCCTGTCGTGGGGCAGCAAAGAAGAGGTGACTGGACTGCAAACATGCATCCAAACCCTGGTAGCAAGCAGCTCAAGCTTGTCAACGTAGTCCAGGTTATGCTCATCCGCCGGATCCTCCCGTGTCAACAACGGGCCTTCAATCTGTGGGAGTTCAACCCGGCGCAGCACCGAACTCTGAGCAAGCTCTTCGACACAACGTACGAAGATGCCTGGAAGGTGCTTTTCAAGGGCGTCGAGGCTCCCGCATCCGCTACCGAGGATCGCGGATTCAGCGCGCAACGTCACGCTAGCGCAGTAAGTTGTTTGTACCTTTTACAGGGTATTAGTTTTTCATAGTTTAACTCTATGCGGGATCTAAGTTCCCTTACCTTTGACAGGATTGGCAGGCGAAGTCCGGACAGATCGACTGTCCGGCTCCTTTGCCCGAAGACCCAGCTGATGCCCGCTTGGCGAAGCTGCTGGTTCCGGCACCCTATGTGGTGCCGGAGAAGAAGGCCACGAAGAAGGCCACGGGGACTCGAAAAAGTGCCCGGCGCCAGGAGGTGTCGGGTTCATCATTCGGCGGCTCCAAGGCGCATTCCTCCCATGAAGACGAGGAGGAGGAAGAAGAGACCTGTCCCCCTCCAGCGGGGGGAGAGAATAAAAGGAAGGCCGCCCTCACTGGGGAGGCCGAAGGGTCCAAGAAGGGGAAAACCCTTCCTCCGGACTACTCTATCAATGCCGTCGACGGCGGAGAGGAGTGGCCGCTCAGGGCCAAGCCCCTGGCGAAATCGTAACTATCCGGATACCAGAGTAATTCATAGTATTCCTTTATTGCATAGCTTTCCCTTATGTCGAATATGATTATGCAGCCCACCCAAAGACCGGCTTGACGCGTCGTCGAGCGGTTCACTGGACTCGTCGGATGTGAATTCGCTTCCGATGGCTACCTCCCCCCTCCCTACGGACGACGCCGAAGTGTTGTCCCAACAGGTTCCAAGCCAGGAGGAGGTGGTCCTGGAGGCGCCGCAAGGCGACCTCCCGGACTCCAGGAGTAAAGGGGATAAAACCCCCCAGGGCTCCAAGTTCGGCTCTAGGACGGACACCGCTCCGGAACCTTCAAAGGTTCCAGAGTCCGGCGGGCGACCTCCTTCCAAGAGGAGCAGGCCCATCGTGCCGGTGACCCCCGTCCAACCGGAGGCACCGGACAATCTGTTGGAGGTGCTCAAAGGCGCCTCCATCGACGAGGAGCACCGCACCATTATGAGTGCGGTGGTCCAGAAGGTTCAGTCCGCCAAGAGCGGACTGACTGAAGCTTGTGCTAGCCTTTTAACAGGCTTTGAGGTAAGTAAAGAATGTGTAAATAATATTAACGCATAGACAGTAGCCCCTGATGCTCTGTTTGGCGTTCGGGAAGAAAAGCCGAATAGAGGATCAAATAAAATTCGCAGGAGTCTAACAAAAAGGAGTCAATATGCGTATGCAGGCTTCTCTGCTGGTGTCCGCCGCACTGACTGCGGAAGTGGACACGCTAAAGCAGAACCTCGAGCAGTCCGAGCAAGAGCTCGGGCGTGCCAAGAAGTAGCTCGGGGACAAGGAAGGTAAGAAATACCTTGTTTAAATATATATAAAAAAGTGCAATTGCAAAAAATGATAGGATTATCGTGGCTATTGTAGGGGCCACGTATGAGGTGGCGACCCTTAAGCAAGCGTTGTCCGAGGCCGAGAAGAGGGCGGCCACGGAGCGCACCGAGCGGGAGAAGTATGAGGCCCAGGTTGGCAAGGTGCGGCAAGAGCTCCAGGCTCTCATGAAAAAACATGAGAGTTTGGAGCTTGACTCAAAGACGCGAGCATCCGAGCTCGCGATGGCTATTGAAAATGCCAAGTCTGCCAAGGCCGAATCCCAAAAGACCCTCCAGGAGTTGGATGCGGTGAAAAAGATAGTTGCGGGTAAGGCATTCTTTATGCAAAGCAAACATATAAACGTGAATTACCTGTTACTTACCCGAATCCGGAGTTCTCCAGGAGCATTCGCAGATCTTCCCCGTAGCGTGTCCGATGCCGCCACATTCTATCGAGCCGAGGAGGGAAGCTCGACAGAGAAGGTGTTCTGGTCTCAGTATGCTGAGGCCGGACACCCTGTGCCCCTGAGCGACTAGCTGAAGCAACTGGTCGAGCTCCACAAGGTGGCCGAACAGGCCATGAAGGGCCTCATAGTTCAGCTGTGGCCTAGAGAGGCTCTGCCTGAGAGCTATTTTGGGCTGGTGCGGCGGCTGGTGGGGGCCTGTCCAAGGCTCGAAGTCATCAAGCGCTCCATCTGCATTGAAGGTGCCCGTAGGGCCCTTGCCCGTGCTAAGGTGCACTGGGGCAAGCTGGATGCTGAGAAGCTTGTGAAGGACGGGCCACCACCGGGGAAAGAGCATCGCAAGCCCGAGAATTATTATAAGGATGTTCTGAAGGGTGCCTGCCTTATGGCGGATGAATGTTCCAGGGATGTAATTTTTGAGTAAAACTCGCTCGTTTTGTCCTGTGCGCTGAAAACTTGTTCATATGCACTAAGCAATGTTGTTGGAATTTGAAATATTACCTTCTGTGCGGCTGTTTATCAATTCTGAGAGATGGCGAGTCGTCGGCTTCTGCCCCCATGCCGCTAGTGCTGGGGTGTTTGGGGATAAACCTGAGCGCTCTTTTTCCCATGTTTGGGTCCTTCAAGGGAGGCACTCAGCACAACGAACAAGGCAATCGGACTATAATGCGTGAACACTCTCACTTAGCCATAGAATTCTATAATTTTAAATTTCGGCGAAGCCCCTGGTATTCGGAAGATCGAGTTCGGGGCGCTATCCATGCCTTGGCCGGATAGAACCGACTCCTCGCTCTAAGCGGCAAAAGTCTTTAGGGACTCGAAAAACCTCTCGAACAGCGACCAGCTCTCGCTTCATCATGACAGTCAGTTTTAGCTTTCTCTACTGAGGTGCTTGACCCATCTCAACTGGGGCACAATCGCAGTAGTTCTCCTAGTGCTACCTTAGCCGACACAGCGGAACGTAAGGCACCAAAACATAGGAGCCGGGCAAACCCAACTATTGACCCAAGACATGATTCGGAGTCGATGCATATAATGCTATAAGTTCAGGGTGCCGCACTTGTTAAAGTGTTCGGACTTCTCACACCATATTGAGGGGTACTAAAGCCCCTGGCGTATTTTGGCCGTACCAAAGTGTACGGGTGCAACATGTCGTTAAGGAACATATATTTGTAAAAAAAAGAGTAATGCAAAGAGAGACAAAAGCTATGCATTGTTTATTAAAAAGGGTTGCGATCAAAGCAGAACGATACAAATAATGCGATAAGCAAAAGGTTGGACTATTTAACATGTCCGTTCCAGGGGCAGGCTGCGGAATGGTATGCGAAACAGGTATACTGCTCGTGATAGAGACCACCTGGGAGTTCCGTAATGCGGCATGGCTTGTCTGCTTCCCTGGTTCTTGCATCATTTGTGCGGCAATTGAACTGTCGAATGGGCCTTCCGAAGAGTGGAGTCCTGAAAGTAAGAGAAAATTAAAAAATCGGCAGCCCTGGTGCGGTTTAAGCCGTGTTTCGGGTGTGCCGTGATGCTGCCCCTCCCCCTGTACCCATGGTATTTCTAGAGCGTAGTTATGTACGTGAAGTACTGGTGTCGCATTTTTGCGAGGGCTGGGGTTGGGGCCGCATTGCTACGCCTGCTCGGAACGTGCCAGGTGGTCTTGTTGTAGGTTACTCCGGGCGCGCTTGACGGTGTCCAGACGTTTAATGGCCGGACTGGAGAACTGCCTGGAGAGGTTGTTTTGTACTTCCGCTGTAAGGGCCGTCGTGTGCTCCTCCGTTCGGAGAGAGCGTTCGGTGTTTCCATTGACCGTAATTACTCCTCGAGGGCCTGGCATCTTGAGCTTAAGGTATGCGTAGTGCGGTACCGCATTGAACTTGGCGAATGCGGTTCGCCCGAGCAGTGCGTGATAGCCACTGCGGAATGGGACTATGTCGAAGATTAACTCCTCGCTTCAGAAATTATCCGGAGATCCGGAGACCACTTCAAGTGTGACTGAGCCTGTACAGTTGGCCTCTACACCTGGTATTACGCCTTTAAAGGTCGTTTTGGTGGGCTTAATCCTCGAGGGATCTATGCCCATTTTCTGCACTGTATCCTGGTAAAGCAGGTTCAGGCTGCTGCCGCCGTCCATAAGGACTCTAGTGAGATGAAATCCGTCAATGATTGGGTCTAGAACCAATGCGGCGAATCCTCCATGACAGGTGCTAGTGGGATGGTCCCTTCGATCAAAGGTGATCAGGCAGGAGGACCATGGGTTGAACTTTGGGGCGACTGGCTCTACCACATATACGTCCCTTAACGCGCACTTCCGCTCCCTCTTGGGGATGTGGGTTGCGTATATCATGTTCACCATCCGCACTTGTGGGGAAAACCCTTTTGTCCACTGTTGTTCGGCGACCGGGGCTCTTCGTCGTCATTGCTATGCAGCCCCGTGTCTTTATTTTCGGCATTTAACTTGCCTGCCTGCTTGAACACCCAACAATCACTATTGGTGTGATTGGCCGGCTTTTCGGGGGTGCCATGTATCTGGCACAAGTGGTCGAGTATTCGGTCCAAACTGGACGGGCCCCTAGGATTTCTTTTGAATGGCTTTTTCCGCTGACCGGATTTATAGCCTCTGAATCCGGCATTAACTGTTGTATCCTCAGCATTGTCGCCGTTAATGCGGTGCTTCTGCTTGTTGCAACGCGACCTGCCACTACTGTCCCTGGTATCCGAATTACCAGGGTTCTTGGTCATATTGTTGCTACGAGCAAGCCAGCTGTCTTCTCCCACGCAAAAGCGGGTCATGAGTGTCGTGAGTGCTGCCATAGATTTCGGCTTTTCCTGTGCTTGAAGGCTGCTAGGGCCTCTGCGTCCGGACAGTCGACTATTTGATTTTTCTTTGTTAGGAACCGTGTCCAAAATTGCCTGGCCGATTCCTATGGCTGCTGAATTACGTGGCTTAGGTCATCGGCGTCTGGTGGTCGCACATAAGTGCCCTGGAAATTGTCGAGGAATGCGGCTTCCAGGTCCTCCCAACAACTGATTGATCCTGCTGGCAAAGCTGTTAAGCCAATGCCGAGCTAGTCCTTTAAGCTTGAGTGGGAGGTATTTGATGGCGTGGAGATGATCACCGCGGGCCATGTGGATATGAAGGAGATAATCCTCGATCCATACCGCAGGATCTGTTGTGCCATCATATGATTCGATGTTTACGGGTTTAAAACCCTCGGGGATTTGATGATCCATTACTTCGTCTGTGAAGCATAGCTGGTGTGCGGCGCCTCTGTACTGGGCTATATCACGATGTAGCTCCAATGAGCTTTGTCTATTGTGTTTGGCCCTACCGGATTTGTGTCCGGCGTGACGGTTATCGTCTCGAGTCGTGGGGCGCCCACGCGATCCGTAGATCGATCTTGTTTTCCTTGCCTTGTCCTCCAACATATCTCGCAGGTCTGGCGCATTTTCCCGTGCCTTGGTACGGGGTGCGGCTTGAGTGGAGGGCCGAGAGGCCTCTCTGTCGCGGCCACGAGGTGGCCGGTCGGCCGTATCAAGTGCTGGTGATGTAGGTTTAAGTGCTTCCTCCTCTAATCGGGGTAGCAACCTGCGCTTTGGGTAGCTCTTGGAGGGGCGTTCGAGTTTATGCTCTTCAGTCGCAAGGACTTCAGTCCATCTGTCGACTAGCAAATCTTGATCAGCCCTAAGCTGTTGCTGTTTTTTCTTGAGGCTTCGCCGTGGCCATAAGCCTGTGTTAAAAATGCTCTTGCTCGACGGGATCCTCTGGCACGACGAATTCGTCGTCGTCGAGGCTTGCCTCGTCTTCGGAGGGAGGCATATAATTATCGTCCTCGACCTCTCTGTCTGCCGCTCTCTCATGAGGGTTGGCTTCTCCATCCTCCTGTGCTGAATCTTGCTGGAGGGGGTTTTCTTCGGCACTCTATGTAGTATTATTATCTCCCGTGCCGGAATCACCGTATTTGTTTTGGCGGGATTTTGAGCGGCGCCACTGACGCCGGCGCTTAGGCTGTTTCTTGGAGGGGTCATCCTCCGTTGTTCCATCGCCATCTCCTTCTTTTGGGGTGTCCACCATGTATATGTCATATGACAAGGTGGCTTTCCAGGGCCCAATAGGCGCTGGTTCTTCATCGTCTCCTGCATCGGCGTCCATACCGTCGATGTCTTCGGAGTCGAAGTCGAGCATGTCGGTTAAATCGTCGACAGTGGCTACAAAGTGGGTGGTGGGTGGGCTTTGAATTTCTTCATCGTCCGTATCCCAACCTTGCTGACCATAGTCCGGCCAGGGCTCTCCTGATAAAGAGAGAGACTTTAGTGTCTTCAGAATATCGCCGAAAGGCGAGTGCTGAAAGATGTCCGCGGTAGTAAACTCCATGATCGGCGCCCAATCGGATTCGATTGACAGGGGCGCGGAGGGTTCGGAGTCCGGAGAGGAGTCCGGCTCCTTGGAGTCACGAGTCTCGCGGAGTGCGGGGCTGGTGTTCGGCTCGATCGCCGTTGGGATCGCAGCCCCCGAGGCGGCGTCCAACCACCCATCCTCGATCGGCGCAGTTGGCTCTGAATTAAGCGTCAAAGCCGATGCGGGTGCGGCCTCCAGGGCACTGTTCGACGGCAGAGCTAGATCATGCTCGTCGTGACAGTGCGGCGCGCTCGGCAGTGGCTCGAATCCGTCGAAGATCAAGTCCCCGCGTATGTCAGCCGTGTAGTTTAAACTTCCAAATCTGACCTGAAGGCCAGGGGCATAGCTTTCGATCTGCTCCAGATGGCCAAGTGAATTGGCCCGCAGTGCGAAGCCGCCGAAGACAAAGATCTGTCCGGGGAGGAAGGTCTCACCCTGGACTGCATCACTATTGATGATCGTAGGAGCCATCAAGCCTGACGGCGACGACACAGAGGAACTTGTTGGAAATATGCCCTAGAGGCAATAATAAAAGGATTATTATTATATTTCCTTGTTCATGATAATTGTCTTTTATTCATGCTATAATTGTGTTATCCGGAAATCGTAATACATGTGTGAATACATAGACACCAACATGTCCCTAGTAAGCCTCTAGTTGACTAGCTCGTTGATCAACAGATAGTCATGGTTTCCTGACTATGGACATATGATGTCATTGATGACGATATCACATCATTAGGAGAATGATGTGATGGACAAGACCCAATCCTAAACATAGCACAAGATCGTATAGTTCGTTTGCTAGAGTTTTTCCAGTGTCAAGTATCTTTTCCTTAGACCATGAGATCGTGTAACTCCCGGATACCGTAGGAGTGCTTTGGGTGTACCAAACGTCACAACATAACTGGGTGACTATAAAGGTATACTACGGGTATCTCCGAAAGTGTCTGTTGGGTTGACACGGATCAAGACTGGGATTTGTCACTCCGTATGATGGAGAGGTATCTCTGGGCCCACTCGGTAATGCATCATCATAATGAGCTCAAAGTGACTAAGTGTCTGGTCATGGGATCATGCATTACGGTACGAGTAAAGTGACTTGCCGGTAACGAGATTGAACAAGGTATTGGGATACCGACGATCGAATCTCGGGCAAGTAACGTACCGATTGACAAAGGGAATTGTATACGGGGTTGTGTGAATCCTCGACATCGTGGTTCATCCGATGAGATCATCGAGGAGCATGTGGGAGCCAACATGGGTATCCAGATCCCGCTGTTGGTTATTGACCGGAGAGCCATCTCGGTCATGTCTACATGTCTCCCGAACCCGTAGGGTCTACACGCTTAAGGTTCGGTGACGCTAGGGTTGTAGAGATATGTATATGCAGTAACCCGAAAGTTGTTCGGAGTCCCGGATGAGATCCCGGACATCACGAGGAGTTCCGGAATGGTCCGGAGGTAAAGAATTATATATAGGAAGTGCTATTTCGGCCATCGGGACAAGTTTCGGGGTCACCGGTATTGTACCGGGACCACCGGAAGGGTCCCGGGGGTCCACCGGGTGGGGCCACCTATCCCGGAGGGCCCCATGGGCTAAAGTGGGAAGGGATCCAGCCCAAAGTGGGCTGGGGCGCCATTTCCCCTAGGGCCCATGCGCCTAGGGTTGGGGGAAACCCTAAAGGGGGCGCCCCCTTGCTTGGGGGGCAAGCCCCCTCCCCTTGGCCGCCCCCCCTAGGAGATTGCATCTCCTAGGGCCGGTGCCCCCCCCTAGGCCCCCTATATATAGTGGGGGGGAGGGAGGGCCTCTCACCCCACGCCTTTGGTGCCTCCCTCTCCCTCTCCAACACCTCCTCCTCCTCTATAGAGCTTGGCGAAGCCCTGCCGGAGTACTGCTGCTCCACCACCACCACGCCGTCGTGCTGCTGCTGGAGCCATCTTCCTCAACCTCTCCTTCCCCCTTGCTGGATCAATAAGGAGGAGACGTCACGCTGATCGTACGTGTGTTGAACGCGGAGGTGCCGTCCGTTCGGCGCTAGGATCTCCGGTGATTTGGATCACGTCGAGTACGACTTCCTCATCCCCGTTCTTTGAACGCTTCCACGCGTGATCTACAAAGGTATGTAGATGCAATCCGATCACTCGTTGCTAGATGAACTCATAGATGGATCTTGGTGAAACCGTAGGAAAATTTTTGTTTTCTGCAACGTTCCCCAACAGAACTCTCAATGAAAGCACCAATGTCGGTGTCAAAACCGGCGGATCTCAGGTAGGGGGTCCCGAACTGTGCGTCTAGGCCAGATGGTAACAGGAGGCAAGGGACACGAAGTTTTACCCAGGTTCGGGCCCTCTTGATGGAGGTAAAACCCTACGTCCTGCTTGATTAATATCGATGATATGGGTAGTACAAGAGTAGATCTACCACGAGATCGGAGAGGCTAAACCCTAGAAGCTAGCCTATGGTATGATTGTTGTTCTGTATGTTATCCTACGGACTAAAACCCTCTGGTTTATATAGACACTGGAGAGGGTTAGGGTTACACAAAGTCGGTTACAATGGTAGGAGATCTACATATCTGTATCGCCAAGCTTGCCTTCCACGCCAAGGAAAGTCCCTCCCAGACACGGGACGAAGTCTTCAATCTTGTATCTTCATAGTCCAGGAGTCTGGCTGAAGGTATAGTCTGGCCATCCGGACACCCCCTAATCCAGGACTCCCTCAATACCACTCAAAATATTATTCATATCTATTTCAAAACCGAGCTCTGGCACCTCTACAAATCCCTGCTTCCCTCTACGAAGGGCCTATCCATTTACTTTTATGTTGAGTCATCATCCTCTTATTAAAAAGCACCAGTTGGAGAGAACCGTTGTCATTTGCATTCATTACTATTAGTTCACATTGAGTGTGACTTGAATGGATCTCTTTTACCATGAATTACAATGTCTAGTCAGTCCTTGATCTTTAAAGGTGCTCTGCATTTATGTTTAGCGGTCTCAGAAAGGGCTAGCGAAACACCATCTTGTTATATCATATCATGATTGTTTTGAGAAAGTGTTGTCATCCGAGATTTATTATTATTGCTTGCTAATTGATTATGCCATTGATATGAGTAAACATGAGACCCAAATGTTATTGTGAATATGGTTAGTTCATAATCTTTGCTGAAAACTTGAATGTTGGCTTTACATATTTACAACAAGAGCAAACAGAGTTTGTAAAAGTTTTTCTTTATCACTTTCAGTTTATCAACTGAATTGCTTGAGGACAAGCAAAGGTTTAAGTTTGGGGGAGTTGATACGTCTCCGTCGTATCTACTTTTCCAAACACTTTTTCCCTTGTTTTGGACTCTAACTTGCATGATTTGGATGGAACTAACCCGGACTGACACTGTTTTCAGCAGAATTGCCATGGTGTTATTTTTGTGCATAAATAAAAGTTCTCGAAATGACTTGAAAATCAACAGAGAATTATTTTGGAATATATAAAAAATACTGGAAGGAAGATCCACGTTAGGGGGGCCTCCACCTATCCACGAGGGTGGGGGCGCGCCCTACCCCCTGGGCGCGCCCCCTGCCTCGTGGGCCCCCTGACGCTCCACCGACCTCAACCCTGACTCCATATATTCACTTTCGGGAGAAAAAAATCAGAGAGAAGGATTCATCGCGTTTTACGATACGGAGCCGCCGCCAAGCCCTAAACTCTCTCAGGAGGGCTGATCTGGAGTCCGTTCAGGGCTCCGGAGAGGGGAATCCGTCGCCATCATCATCATCAACCTTCCTCCATCACCAATTTCATGATGCTCACCGCCGTGCGTGAGTAATTCCATCGTAGGCTTGCTGGAGGGTGATGGGTTGGATGAGATTTATCATGTAATCGAGTTAGTTTTGTTAGGGTTTGATCCCTAGTATCCACTATGTTTTGAGATTGATGTTGCTATGACTTTGCTATGCTTAATGCTTGTCACTAGGCCCGAGTGCCATGATTTTAGATCTGAACCTATTATGTTTTCATCAATATATGAGAGTTCTTGATCTATCTTGCAAGTCTATAGTCACCTACTATGTGTTATGATCTGGCAACCCCGAAGTGACAATAGTCGGGACCACTCCCGATGATGACCGTAGTTTGAGGAGTTCATGTATTCACTATGTGTTAATGCTTTGGTCTGGTACTCTATTAAAAGGAGGCATTAATATCCCTTAGTTTCCAATAGGACCCCGCTGCCACCGGAGGGTAGGACAAAAGATGCCATGCAAGTTCTTTTCCATAAGCACGTATGACTATATTCGGAATACATGCCTACATTACATTGGTGAACTGGAGCTAGTTCTGTGTCACCCTAGGTTATGACTGTTACATGATCGATGGTATCTGGCATAATTCTCTATCACCAATCCATTGCCTACGAGCTTTCCATATATTGGTCTTCGCTTATTTACTTTTCCGTTGCTATTGTTATCATCACTATAAAATACCAAAAATATTACTTTTGCTAACGTTACCTTTTACCACCGTTACCACTACTATCATATTACTTTGCTACTAAATACCTTGCTGCAGATATTAAGTTTCTAGGTGTGGTTGAATTGACAACTCAGCTGCTAATACTTGAGAATATTCTTTGGCTCCCCTTGTGTCGAATCAATAAATTTGGGTTGAATACTCTACCCTTGAAAACCGTTGCGATCCCCTATACTTGTGGGTTATGAATCACCAACACACCATCTATTACCTTTTGGAGAGTGGTGTCTCCTAGATTGGGTAGGTGTCACTTGGGAGCCTCTGTCAAGATTGTGGAGTTGAACGAAGGAGTTTGTACGGGCAAGGAGATCGCCTACTTCATGAAGATCTACCCTAGTGAGGCAAGTCCTTCGTGGGCGATGGCCATGGTGGGATAGACAAGGTTGCTTCTTCGTGGACCCTTCGTGGGTGGAGCCCTCCGTGGACTCACGCAACCATTACCCTTCATGGGTTGAAGTCTCCATCAACGTGGATGTACGATAGGACCACCTATCGGAACCACATCAAAAATCTCCGTGTCTACATTGCGTTTGCTCCCTCCAAACTCCTCCCTTTACCTTCATATGAAATTTTTTTACATTCCGCCGCTATACTCTTAGAATTGCATGTGTAGGTTAATTACTTGAATTGTGTTAAGTAGCTAAAATCTGCCAAGACTTAAAATTGGGAAAAGGCTAGATTTTTATTTGGTTAAGTAGTCTAATCACCCCTCCCCCCTCTAGACATACTTTTGATCCTACAGATTGTAACAAACCGAAATGAGAAAACATATTGTGCCATTGACATGTTCGTGGGTCCTCAATTGTCATCTTTACAATGAAGAACTGATGTTACTGTAACTATCTATCACTATCTTCACACTCAAAGGGTATGCCCTAGACCAGGAATGGTTTCTTCTCTCACTTTCCTCGCGCTCCCTACACGGCGCAAAAGGAGGAACCGTTTCCCTTCGTCAGCACTGGTGGCGAGGCCATGGGCTTTCCCTCCCTCTGTCTACTGCTCCGGCAACGGGAGGGTTGGGGAGCCCCGGTGCCTCATCGTTGGCTTGTAGATAGGATATGCCAGGTCTTCGTTGCGCAACGGCTTTGATGGTGACAGCGGCGGCCTACTACCGAATAAAGGTGTTGCGACTCTCCCCATCTCAATGGCATTGTTCGTGGTGGCGTCGAAGAGTCGATGGCATGTATTGCTCAATGGCCGCTTGGATCAATGAGGTTAGGTTTTTTTTTGGTTTGGTCCGAGATTTGTCGTTCTCTTTGACTGTTGCTATGATGACCTGAGCGGTAGAACAAATGGCTTGGTCATGGGTTGGTGGTCGACAGCAGGCATCCCCTGTGTTGTTTTTCGACTTTATCCGATGAAGACAGTGGTGCCGGTGTCTAGTGGGAAGAATGGGGATGTTCCCCTGGTCGACGCGCCACATTAGAGATGGTTCTGTCGCTCCCTATGGATGGTTTCATCGGCTCACAAAGCGGCTTTTACTGCGATGGTGCTCCTCTGGACCACGGCGTGAAAGTTTTTTGTCTCCTTCCATTCGGTGGTGATTCGGCGACGACGGAGGTTGGAGACGATTGATGGTTGTTCTTTGTGAAGTGACCCCCTAAGGCTTGATTGTATTTTTGAATTTTAGGAGGCCCTTTTGCAATCATACCGAGATACGTGTCCTCCTTGCTTTGTCTAGAATTGGGCTACTGTGATGTTATAATCCTGATTTGTCATTATGAACATGTAGTTACCTCAAACGGGGGATGCTCTAGATCTCTACCATCTAGGAACCCGTCCCCCCCCCCTAAAAATGCTACACGCACGGAGCTTTACGGGGCTGCAACGGACCCGTTCCAACTTATTGCTAAACTCCCCCCTGATTTTTATGGGGGTGGTCCTACTTCACCTCTTCTTCCCAATCACAACTTTCCACATCAGCACGTCCATGAAATCCTTCCGTGTGTGTAGTAAAGCTCCCCCCTCCGCCCACACCCCTCTTTCATTCTGAAGGAAACTGCCCTCACGTCAAACACCCGCCTCCCCTAATCACAGAAGGTGATCTCACCCCTATTTTGTCTATAGCCGTCAAATTCAATGCCTACTACTTATATATCTTACACCACACTCTAACCCCGTCTCACTCGCAACATTGTTAGTATCATTACTATGTAGGTGAGTCATACCAGATCGCCGTCCCCGGCCCATCACAAACACTTCAGTAAAGTTGGTGTGTGCGCCCCGCTCCCCACCATGCGCCACATGTTCTTCCATGCCTTAACGTCGACTCTCTCCACTTGTCACACCTGAATCGCTGCCACGCCACCTGCCCTTTCTATAGTGGAGACTCGGCGAGCCTAGACCCTAAACCATGAATCCAAACCCCGTATTCGCCGCCGGCATGTACAAAGAAGGAAGAATTCGCCACTCCTAGAGCAGAGATCTACACGGCCGACAAAATGGTGAGAAACCCAACTGAAAAAAAAACAAGATCGGCAACAACGCGGTGTGGAGCACAAGGTGGCAAGACAAACCAAAATGGAAGGTAGCCGGCGGATTCAAGGCGAAGGCTCGGGGTGGCAACCCCCACCATCCACCCTTTTCTTTCCCGTTCCTCACCGAAACCCATATAAACCCGAGGTCGAAGGAATATGTATTTGACATTAAGAAAGCAGTAGCAATAAACTAAACGATCATATGCTATGCTAACGGATGGGTCTTGTCCATCACATCATTCTCCTAATGATGTGATCCCGTTATCAAATGACAACTCATGTCTATGCCCAGGAAACCTTAACCATCTTTTGATCAACAAGCTAGTCTAGTAGAGGCTCACTAGGGACACGGTATTTGTTTATGTATCCATACATGTATTTAAGTTTCTGGTTGATACAATTCTAGCATGAATAATAAACCTTTATCATGATTAAGGAAATATAATAATAACCACTTTATTTTTGACTCTAGGGCATATTTCCAACATGTCCACCACACATAGACACCAAAGAGTGGATTTCATAGATTATCATTCTTGTTCTGCAATCACCACCATCACCATACATATTAGTGTGGATCTAAAGGACTATAAAAGTAAAACACGAAAACTATATACTATCAACATGATAAACCATATTACAATACTAAGCATATCACCCATGACATAATGTACATTGTTCCATTGAAGTTAAAAGTTATATGTTGTGCCTCGTAATTCTATGCATTATATGTCAAATATATAGAATTATGGTAAATAGATATGTCTATATGATGAGGTTGTGTTCTAAATTTGTATCCATTTCGTGAATTAATGTCAACATCAAAATACTACTCTCTATACTTCTAAAAATGGAGGTAATTAATGGATGCCATTTTAGATAGAAGTAAAAGTTATGTGTGTTGCGACTATAATTATTGATGTTGTGGAACGATTTTAAAGATCGCAATTGTCGATTAATGGTTGTCACAAATAACACTATGCATCGATTGCAACAAAAAAAAGAGAAAACATAATGTGTCATTGACATGTTCGTGGGCCCTCATTTGTCATCTTCACAATGAAGAACTACTGTTACTATAACCATCTATCACTATCTTCACACTCAAAGGGGATGCCCTAGACCGGGGACGGTTTCTTCTCTCACTTTCCTCGCGCTCCCTACACGGCACAAAAGGAGGATCTATTTCCCTTCTTCCAGCGCCGGTGGCGAGGCCGTGGTCTTTCCCTCCCTCTGTCTGCTGCTCTGGCAGCGGGAGGGTTGGGGAGCCCCAGTGCCTCATCGTCGGCTTGTAGATAGGATAGGGCTAGGTCTCGTGGCACAACGGCTTTGATGGTGACAGCGGCGGCGTACTGCTAAATAAAGGTGTTGCGACGACCAGTGGCGGAGCTTAGTGGATATCAAGCTGTGCCATCGCCCCCCCCCCCCCTACCCAGGAGATTTGTTCATATTATCATAAGTAATTGCCCATAGATTCATAGAAATCTAGCCTAAACCTGATGTTAGTTCCCCCCCCCAGCCCATTTGCCCCTCCTAAGATGTGTCCCAAGCTCTGCCACTGGCGACGACGGCGTTGTTCGTGGCGGCGTCAAAGAGTCGATGGCATGTATTCCTCAATGGTCGCTTGGATCAACGAGATTGGTTTCTTTTGGTTTGGTCCGGGAATTGTCGTTCTCTTTGACTGTTGCTGTGATGACCTCAGCGGAACAAATGGCTTGGTGGTCGACAACATGCATCCCCTGTGTTGTTTTTCGACTTTATTTGATGAAGAAGGTGGTGACGGTGTCTAGCAGGAAGCATGGGGATGTTCCCCGGCCAACGTGCCACATCGGATATGGTTCTGTCGCTTGCGACGGATTATTTCATTGGCTCATAAAGCGGCTTTTGTCGCGATGGTGCTCCTCTAAACCAGGGTGTGAAAGTTCTTCGTCTCCTTCCAATTTGGCGATGATTCAACGACGACAGAGGTCGGAGGCGGTTGATGGTTGTTCTTTGTGAAGTGACCCTCTAAGGCTTGGTTGTATTTTGAATTTTAGCGGGTGTCCCTTTTTCAGTCATACCGAGATATGTGTCCTCGCTTTATCTAGAATTGTGCTATTGTGATGTTATAATCGTGATTTGTTATTATGAACACGTAGTTACCTTAAAAAAGGGATGCTCTAAATCTCTACCATCTAGGCAACCCCCCCCCCCTTTTAAAAATGCTACACACACGGTGCTTTACGGGGCCGCAGCGAACCCCTTCCAACTTACTGCTAAACTCCCTCCTGATTTTTATGGGGTGGGTCCGTTTCACCTCTTTTTCCCAATCACAACTTTTCACGTCAGCACGTCCGTGAAATCCTTCTGTCTGCGTGGCAAAGCTCCCCCCTGCCATTTCGAAGGCAACTGCCCTCAGGTCAAAAACCCCGCATCCGCTACTCACAGAAGGTGATCTCATCCCTGTTTTGTTTTGTCTATAGCCATCAAATTTAATGCCTACTACTTATATATCTTACACCACACTCTAACCCCGTCCCACTCGCAACATTGTTAATATCATTACTATGTAGGTGAGTCATACCCGGTCGCCGTCCCTGGTCCGTCACAAACACTTCAGTGAAGTTGGTGCGTGCGCCCTGCTCCCCGCCATGCGCCACATGTTCGTCCATGCCTTGACGTCGACTCTCTTCACTTGTCACATCTGAATCGCTGCCACGCTACCCCGCCCTTTCTATAGTGGAGGTTCGGCGAGCCTAGACCCTAGACCGTGAATCCAAACCCCGTATTGGCCGCCGGCAGATACAAAGAAGGAAGAACCCACCCACTCCTAGAGCAGAGATCTACACGGCCGACAAAAAGATGAGAAACCCAACTGAAAAAAAAAACAAGATCGGCAGCAACGCGGTGTGGAGCACAAGGTGGCAGGCCAAATAGAAATGGAAGGTAGCCGGCGGATTCAAGGCGAAGGCCCGGGATGGCAACTACCACCATGCATGCACCCTTTTCTTTCCCGTTCCTAGCCGAAACCCATATAAATACGCCGCCACCCTCCCAGGAACGCCGTCATTTGTCTCTTTCATTCCTCCTCTCCTCGCCAGCTCGCCGAGACTGAGTGGCCGCGCCTGGAACACGTCGCCGGCGAGTTGGCGAGCGCGCCCATCGCGCGTGGGATAGACCTGGTAAAGCAAGATGGCGCGCCCTCCCGTCTCTCCGTGCCCTCTCTCTTGCTGCACGCTCATGCCTCTCTCTCGTGCTCTCACCACAGGACAGTCCAAGGCAGTACGAACACGCAGGGGACAGTCGATCGAGGCGCCGTCCGTCTCGATCGCCGGCGGTACGTGGCCAGCACCCCGATCGAGCGAGGCTCTGTCACCGATCGAGCGAGTAAGCAAAGACTTGTCGGTCCCTCCCTCCTCCCTCGCTTCTTCCATTTTCCTTCTATATCTGCATGGCCCTTCCACGTCGAGATGCCGTGTTTGTTTCCTTGTTCGTCTCTTGCTCTGCTCCGGCCGATCATGCGCGGCTGTTCCGCCAGCTCTCCAGGCCGATCCCGACGGGGCTACATATCGTGCAGAATGGTGTGATCTCGCTCCTGTCCTGTATGTAGATCTGCAGTACCAGCAGAATTACATATACAGATAAAAAAAGGAATTACAGGTCGATCTATACATCCTCAAGAGAAGAATTACATATCATCTACAGTAGCTAGTGAGTTTGGAATTGCCAGGGGCATTTGAATTTTGACAAGTCTCGTACGTGTGCGACGCGCTGAGGTCTGCATGCCTGAAGTGTGTTACACCGATCACGCGCTGGTCCTATCGCCGTGAAGTCTACTATTATTCGTATTCACATATAATTTGCCTTCTGTGGGACATGCATGCACGGCAGGTATACACCCAAGGGGCATATCTTTTTCAATCCTATAATAAATTTATTCAAGATTGCAATCCCGTACTACATTATTTTGCCCAGTTATTGCTATATTTCGAAATCTAGTACTCCCTCTGTTTTTATATAGTCCGCATATTAGTTTTGGTCAAAGTCAAACTTTGTAAGTTTTGACTAAGTTTATAAACAAAAATATTAATATATACAATAAAAAATCAATACCACTAGATTTATTATTGAATGTACTTTCACATCATATAGATTTGTTATGGTAAATGTTTATATATTTTTCTATAAACTTGGTCAAACTTTACAAAGTTTGACTTCGGTCAAACCTAATATGCAGACTAAATAAAAATAGAGGGAGTAATAAATTGAAAGGGCCCTGGTTGCATATCGCCCCGGCCGAGAGCGGCCGCAATAGCTCGACGTGTCAGTAAATGCTACCGTAACTCTACTCCTTTTGCTATTCTTGAATGATGATTACCCTTTTTAGTTTTGCTAAAGCATATCAAAATGTGTTCTAAATATTGCACATCTAAGTTCAATGACATTAATTTTACGCTAAGATTCATGCAAGCATTTTTTTATCTTTTTTTAATTGATTGAGTTATTTAGATGTGCGATAACTAAGGCATATATAAATGTGTCTTAAACAAATCTTTATCCTTTAGAGTGGTTGCCAATTGGTAACTGCTTGGCAGCTTTTTTGGATATCATTAACTAATTAATTGCTTGCATGCATGGTCCAGCCCGTGCTTGCTTTTGGATCCCTTGTTTTCAGGATTTCTTTCCCCTCTCTTTTCGGGTGAGATCAGCTCGGCCGTTTCCACTTCTCGTTGCTCAGTCATGCTTTGGAAGGTACATACTCTACTCCGTTTAAGAATTAAGATTCTTGCCTCAAGTTGATTAATCACATATGCATGTGCACACTGCTTCTTCTTTTTTAGAGAGAGAGAGGGGCATGTGCACACTTGGCTTGGCTCTGTGCATTGAACTCGAGAGCTTTGTCCGGTTAACCGTGATGCCATTTATCAAAAAAGACTTTTGCCCTATTTTATATATAAAGCGATGATCAACAGCATCCGGTACAAAGTCACGCCCCACAACACACCGTGATGCCATTTCGTTGCTCATCAGCGACGAATTCATTTTTGCTTTTCTTTTCTATTTTTGTAAAATATAAATAACACGGAGGGTGGGGGAGAGGGGGTCAGGAATTTGCCACTTGGATATATTTCCAAAAGGGGCAGCCCTCAAATGTTCACAACAAAGGTAAAGTGAATCACAAAAAAAAAGAGAAATCGGAGGGGGAGGGGGTACCAAGGCAAGCAATCCAGCGGTGTGCTGCACGGTTGTCTTTCCGACATGCTTCGTGGTGGCGGTGGTGGTTGCACCTCTTGGTCGTATGGGCAGCAAGGGATTTAGCGGCGGGAGGCTCTGGCCTGCTCTGGCGGTACCCAGATCTGGTGTAGTTGGGCTTGCTCTGGTTGCAGTGGTGAAGATGAAAGAATAGAGTGCAGAGGATAGGAAGCACATTCTTCGGAATCCTCTACCCCCCCCCCCCCCCCGAAGGGCGACACGGGTGGCGTTCCCATCCGCTACCTCTGGCGCTCCTTCCTTCTCCATCCTCTTCCTCGCCGCCGCCGGTCAGCGCCCCTAAGTAAAGCCGCAGTGGTGTGGAGGAGGTCGCTCGTTCCTCTTCTCGTTGCTCAAACAGTTGAGTTGTTGTCACGGCTCTCGAGAATTGATCAAGCACAGAGTCATGCTTTGGAAGGTACATACTCTACTCGGTTTAAGAATTAAGATCCTTGTCTCAAGTAGATTAATTGCATATGCATGTGCACCATTCTTCTTATTATTATTTGAGAGAGAGAAAGGGACATGTGCACTCTTGGCTTGGCTCTACGCGTTGATATTTGAGAGTTTTGTCCGGTTAGGTGTGATGCCATTTCGTTGCTCGTGAGTGATAAACAATCCGATCAAACTTTTCTGTTTCAGTTTTGCTTTCCTTTTCTATTTTTGTAAGGAAAAAATCAAAGCCGAGGGAGAGGGGGGGATCCGAGCATTTCCCACCTGAATATATTTCCAAAAGGAGGCAGATCTCAAATGTTTACAAAGAAGGTAAATGGAATCACCCAAAGAGAAAAAAGAGAAATCAAAGGCATCGGGGGGGGGGGGGGGGGGTCCGAAGGCGAGCAACGAGCAATCCGGCCGCCTGCTTCAGGATGATAGGCAGTCGACAGATGTGAGCGCCAAGAGTAGCATCATCCCGGCATGCCTTCCAAAGTAGAGGGAGAGAGAGGGTGTGAGGCCTCTAAACCCCAAGACCACCCCATTGTGGTGCTTCTAGAGTTGCCAACAACACAAGATGGTGAAGGCATTGGTAGTGTCGGGGCTGACAGCGGTTGGCACGTACATGAGGTGGAGATTTTGCACTTCGGCGCTTTTTCAAGAACAACAATCCCAACCGAGTTCTAGAACCACGAAGCAGACATGCACCGGAAGATCAGGTGATCGACAGTTTCATGGGGTTCATGGTAGAGGGGGCACACCATGCCTTCCAGGGCGACAATCCTATTTGTTTACTTGTAAGAAAAATCCAGTTTGATCCCCTTTCCCTTCCCGGGCCGCTCGCTCGGGAGGCTCTGGAGGTGCCAAACCTAGCGCCGAGAAGCCCCCGCCTCCATGAGATCCCCTTGCCACCGCCGCCGACGGCAGCGGCGGCGCCTGGCCCACAAAGTCGACGAGTGTGGTCGGCGCGCCCCGACATGCCTTCCTCGTGCGGGGGAGGGCGTCAAGCGGGCAGCGCGAGTGAGTTCTTCCGGTGCGGCGGAGCATAGCGAGGTGCACGTGTGGGGCACAGCGAGGTGCGCAGTGGGGCACAGTGAGGAGCGCAAGCACGACGGAGCGCGGCGGTGCACGACGTGGAGCATAGTGGAGGAGCACAGGCGTGGGGGTGCCGTCCAATTGGAGCCGACATGGGTGACGGCGGAGGCGACGCCGCTCGGACATAGAGAGGCACAACGACTCTCGACCAGGTGTTACCGCGCGAGCAGCGGCCGGACCTCGCTGCAGTGTTTGGACGAGCGGTGGTGGCCTCCTGGTGGCACTGGCGCAGGTGCTAAAGGAGAGGGCTTGGACCGGATCTGGGGCTCTAAGCCGCAACCGCTATGCTTCTGCCAGCCAGGAGTTGGTGGGTTGGGTACTGCATGAGGTCGAGATTTGTTCTGGTGTTGCGGGGTCTTGGTCGTGCCGGAGGTGGAAGGTGAGCTGTGTGACGGAGGTTGTGCGGTGTGTCGGTGTTCCACGACGTTCTGATCACATTGGCGAGGTGCTGCGGCGGTGGCGGAGTAACCCAACATGGACAGTGGCCTCAATACAGTGGGGATGGTTGGAAGTGCGCGACATTACAGATGAAAATCTTTGCCCGTCTTCGGCCGGTGCTAGCGGCGACGGCGCCTGTGGGTGTCGTTTCCCTCCTTCAAGGCGTCGCGGAGGTGTGTCGGCATGCCCTCTTGCTTGGGTTGTTGTCTCCGGGCGAAAGCCTAGGCCCCTTTTCGGATCGGCGATGGCGGTGTCTCTGATATGGTGACTGTTGAGAGCCTCGTGTGGGGAGACATGGTTTGGAGGTTTTGTGTTGCGGCTCTTCTATGCTTGCCGCTGGTCCAGGTAGATCTTCATCGGCACAATGTACGCCGTTGCCGGTGAGTCAAAGACGATAACTTGCTTGGGTCTATCTGAATCCCGCCATCCACTCGCCATCTCCTTTTAGGCATTCTAGGGTGGTTGGTGCGTCAGGAAGGGAGGCCCGGTTGTAGTTGTTGCTCTTTGAGGTGACTGGTGTTGGTCGAGACGCGACTTTGTTGTTTTGCTCAGGGCACACTCTCTGCGTTGCGTTGTAATGTCTGTGGTGGTTGATCTTAAACTTAAATTGTATGTAAAGCCATTTGTAGAACCAGACATCAATCTAATGGCAGGGTTGAAGTATACCTGGCCATACCTCGGGCCGGGCCGGGCTTCGGGCCAGGCCTAGCCAAACTTGACGCAAAAAACCCAGGCCCGAGCCCGGTCCGGCCGGCCATCGGGCCTGTTTTTTGGGCTCGAGCCCAGCCCAAACATGTAAAAGCCCGTCGGGCTCCGGGCCAGCCCGGCCCGACCTTCAGAAAAATGCAAAAACGACGGGCCCAGGCCTGGCCCGGCCCGGCTATCAGGCACAAAATCTAGGCCCGAGCCCGGCCCGGGAGCAGCGCCAGGCCGGGCCAGGTCGGGCTTTTTCGGGTCAGGCTGGCCGGGCCGGGCTTCCCATGGCCAGGTATAGGTTCAAGTGACACATCCTCAGTGAGTGAACTTTCCGTATATACGGGTCTTCTGGAGGTCGTTTCAATATAAAGCCATTTTATTTGCTCAAAAAATATAAAGCCAATTTACAGTTAAAATGATTTTAACACGGCGGAGCAGTGACCCCCCTACCCACCGCCAAGATAGAAGTTTGTGCGTTCCAGTCCCGCCACCACCACCGCCACCCCTACCCGCCGCCATAGCTCACCGTGAGCTTCGCCGGTCAGGATTCCGCACTGCGTAAACGCCAAGTAGCCGGCCGTTCGCCGCCGGCCCGCAGATCGATGGAGGCCTCTCGCTGTAGCTCGAGGGACGCGACGCTGCAGCTTCCCGTCGCGCTCTTATCCGTTCCCGCCGTCGCCCCCTCGCCGCGCGCCGACCTCTGCCTGTCCCTCGTCATCGCCCCGGCCCTGGCGGCTCCCTTTCCCCGTCTGGTGCCTCCGCGATCACCAGGACCGTCGAGGCCAACACCTCGGGTCGGGGGTGACGACTGACGGCGAGGAACGTCATGACGTGCCGGACGATTGCCGGTGAGCCCAGCTGCGAGGTGAAAGAGAACCGGGCAGCATTGCCGGAGAAGAGGGAGAAGGAAAGAGCTGTGATGGATTGTCCGCCGCCGCCCACAACCTGTTCGATGTATTGGCTGTGTGTGGATGTGAAAACAACAGCCAAGGAAGGGCATTTCGCTACAAATGTGAAATGTAAAATGAACATTTTGACCCTGACAGAGTAGCATATTCAGGTAAGTGTTGCAAATGGCATGACATATCTGGACAGTTTGTACAAGAGCAATCTTGCACGTGCAATTTCTTTGGAAGTTGGCGATGGTATTTAGAATTACATTGGCATGTATCCAGATTCCCCTTGCCTGGGACTCTTAATCTTACATAGTAATTTCTTATTTCTTATTTAGCATATGTATATACCAATCTAGAACACCAGCTTAAGCTTTGTTGAATCACCTTCTGCTTTGTTGAATCCACGATCGTCTATTGGCTCATGGAAGATGCCCTGATTAGTTTTTTCTGCCAAGTGCTCCTTCCGTTTCTAAATATAAGACTTTTTAGAGACTTCAATAAGGACTACATTCAGATGTATATAGGCATATTTTAGAGTGTAAATTCACTCATTTTGCTTTGTATGTAGTTGGTATTGGAATCTCTAAAAGGGCTTATATTTAGGAACGGAGGGGATATTTTTTAGCACCTTATTTCATTTGTTTGCCTGCAAGATTTATTGGTTTGATGTATTGTCATTGTTCAAAACTCTGTTACCTCAGCACTGATACTTACTCTTGATTGTCCCCTCCTTTTCCAGGATAGCCTCTACCTGTTGGTCCAACTTCTCTGTATTATCCGTATATCTGCATCGCCGGAATCTGATAAAAGGAATCTATTTGCTCTGAGGAATGCAATTCCTCAAGGGAAAGGCTTTCTCCATGACTGGTTTGATCCAAAAACTCCTCCATGCAGCTGGTCAGGTATAACTTGTGCGGGAGACGCGGTTGTGGCCATAGATCTGTCCCATGTGCCACTCTATGTCCCCTTTCCGTCATGCATCGGGACATTCCAGTTGCTTGTTCGGTTAAAGGTCAGTGGATGTCAGTTCAATGGTGAGCTCCCAGAAGTTGTGGGAAATTTGCGGCAGCTCCAGTACCTAGACCTGAGCAATAATCAGCTCGCTGGCCCCCTACCAGTTTCACTATTTGACTTGAAGATGCTTAAAGAACTGGTGCTTGACAAAAACTGCCTTTCCGGACAACTGAGCCCTGCCATTGGTCAGCTTCAGCACCTCACTAAGCTATCCATGTCCATGAATTCCATCTCTGGAAGCCTTCCTCCAGAGCTGGGAACCTTGCAGAACCTGGAGTTTCTGAACCTTAACAGGAACACATTCAGTGGGTCGTTACCGGCAGCTTTCAGTAATCTGACCCGGCTCTCATACCTTGCCGCAAGCAATAACAGCCTCACTGGATCAATATTTCCTGGAATAGGCACATTGGTGAACCTCAGGAGACTTGTTTTGTCGTCAAACGGTTTGACTGGGCCAATTCCTGAGGAGATTGGTCAACTAGAAAACCTGGAAGTTATAAATTTAATGAACAATGGTTTCACTGAAAGCATTCCAGAAGAGATTGGTCACCTGAAGCGGCTAAAAGTGCTTAAACTCTCCAACTGCAAGTTCAATGGTGCCATACCTCGGTCAATCGGTGGTCTTGAAAGCTTGATGACTCTTGATATATCAGGGAACAACTTCACTGCTGAACTCCCAACATCTGTCGGTGAACTGAGCAATCTAATTAAATTGTTAGCAGTTCGTGCAGGGCTCACTGGGGCCATACCGAAAGAACTTGGTAACTGCAAGAAGATTACTGTTATAGACCTGTCCTTCAATCATTTTACTGGCTCTATCCCTGAAGAACTTGCAGAGTTAGAAGCTATTATCAGCTTTAAAGCGGAAGGTAACAGACTGTCGGGTCACATTCCAGATTGGCTTCAAAACTGGGGGAATATTAAGTCCATATCGTTGGTGAACAACATGTTCAGTGGGCCTCTGCCATTGCTGCCTTTGCAGCATTTGGTTGAATTCTCTGCCGGAAAGAACCTGCTCTCAGGCCCTATCCCTGCCGGGGTGTGTCAAGCTATCTCTCTGCGGTCACTCAACTTGTATAGTAACAATCTGACAGGGAGTATCAAGGAGACATTCAAAGGATGCAGGAACCTCACTATACTGAGTTTGCAAGTTAACCAGCTCTGTAGTGAGATACCAGAATACTTGGCTGAGCTACCGCTAGTAAGCCTGGATCTCACCCAGAACAATTTCACGGGGTCTCTGCCTGACAAGTTCTGGGAGTCATCAACTGTTCAGGAACTCTATCTCAGTGACAATAACCTCACCGGCATGATCCCTGAGAGCATTGCCGAACTTTCCCACTTGAAGATTCTGCGGATTGACAATAACTACTTGGAAGGACCAATTCCACGGTCGGTCGGCACTCTAAAGAGTCTGATAACATTGTCTCTGCGTTGCAATATGTTGTCTGGGAACATCCCGGTAGAGCTCTTCAACTGCACAAACCTCGTCACGCTAGACCTGAGCTATAACAGTCTGACCGGACACATCCCAAGGGAGATATCACGCTTGACACTGCTTAATAGTTTGGCTTTGTCTAATAATCAGCTGTCAGGCACTATCCCTTCCGAGATCTGTGTGGGATTCTCGCACGCGTCTCACGTTGATTTGAGATTTTATCAGCACCAACGACTTCTTGACCTGTCATACAACCAATTGACTGGTCAGATCCCAACAACGATCAAGGATTGTGCTGTAGTGGCGGAACTATACCTGCAAGGCAACTTGTTGAATGGAACTATTCCTGCAGAGCTTGGCGAGCTGATGGGTCTTGCAACCATTGACCTGTCTTTCAATGCATTAGTAGGACATATGCTTCCTTGGTCTGCGCCATCTGTACAACTTCAGGGCCTTTCTCTGTCTAATAACCGCCTGAATGGATCCATTCCTGCTGAGATAGGCCACATTCTTCCTGCAATTTATAAGCTGAACTTGTCGGGTAACACGCTTACTGGCAATCTACCCCAGTCTTTGCTCTGCAACCATCACCTAAGCCGTCTGGATGTCAGTAACAACAACCTCTCTGGAGAAATCCTATTCTCCTGTCCCGATGGGGATGAAGGATCCGTGAGTGCCCTGAACACGTTCAATGCAAGCAATAACCATTTCTCAGGGAGCCTCGATGTGTCTATCTCCAACTTCACAGGGCTGACCTCTCTTGATATCCACAGCAATAGCCTCAATGGGAGCCTGCCTTCAGCTGTCTGCAATGTTACCACTTTGAACTATCTTGACTTATCAAGCAACGATTTCAGTGGCACCATCCCATGTGGTATATGTGATATGTTTAACCTTGTGTTTGCCAACTTCTCTGGTAACCACATCGTTGGCACGTACAACTTAGCGGACTGTGCTGCTAATAACATCAATCACAAGGCGGCTCATCCATCTTATCAAGTTTCACTAGCGGCAATCGTCTGTGGCATTACGATCATTATCATTCTATTGGTTCTTCTGGGGGTTTACTTGAGACGGAGACTATTGAAGAGAAGGTCCTCGTGGGCTCTTGTACCTGCGAGCAAGACCATGGTGACCTCCGAGGAAACCTTAAGGAGCAAACTCCTAGGGAAGAAGTCACGGGAACCTCTGAGTATCAACCTCGCGACATTTGAGCACTCACTGATGAGGGTCGCCGCAGATGATATCTTGAAAGCCACTGAGAATTTCAGTAATCTACACATCATAGGCGACGGTGGCTTTGGCACTGTCTACAGGGCAGCACTCTTCGGAGGCCGGCAAGTTGCTGTCAAGAGGCTGCACGGTGGCCACCAGCTCCAGGACAACCGTGAATTCCAAGCTGAGATAGAGACCATTGGGAAGGTGAAACACCCAAACCTTGTTCCCCTCCTTGGCTACTGCGCTTCCGGCGATGAGCGGTTCCTGATCTACGAGTACATGGAGCACGGGTGCCTCGAGGCATGGCTGAGGAAGAACCGGACTGACGCAGCCTACTCGCTGGGATGGCCAGACCGTCTTAAGATATGCCTTGGCTCTGCCAAGGGCCTGGCGTTCCTGCACCACGGCTTCGTGCCCCATATCATCCACCGGGACATGAAATCGAGCAACATCCTGCTGGACTGGGACCTGGAGCCGAGGGTCTCCGACTTCGGCCTCGCGAGGATCATCAGCGCGTGCGAGACCCATGTCAGCACCAACCTCGCCGGCACGCTCGGCTACATCCCCCCGGAGTACGGGCTGTCGATGCGATGCACCGCAAGGGGCGACGTCTACAGCTTCGGCGTCGTCATGCTAGAGCTGCTGACCGGGCAGGAGCCAACGGGGCAGGAGGTGGATGAAGGCGGCGGAAGCCTCGTCGGCTGGGTGCAGTGGATGGTGGCGCGCCGCCGCGAGAAGGAGGTGTTCGATCCCTGCCTCCTGCCGGCTTCGGGCGCGTGCAGGCAGCAGATGGCGCGCGTGCTCGCCATCGCCCGGGGCTGCACCGCTGACGACCCGTGGGCGAGGCCGACCATGCTGGAGGTGGTGAAGGGCCTGAAAGTGACACAGATGATGGAAAGCACGCCTCCGGCGACGACGACACTCTCCAGAGCGGGCCTCCGGTGGTGACAGGCTCTCTCCAGGGAGGACATGTGATCCAATGATAAACCCTTTTTGCGAGAGATAACCTTTCTTCTTTTCATTTCATTTCTGAAAGGCGATAGCCCAATCGTTGTAAGCTTGTATCAGCGGAGTAAGCTTCAGTTATCTGGAGAATGTGACGAGTCGCTGCAGCAACGGTGCTGCTGAAGTGCTGATCAAGCTGCGTACATGTATCCTCAAATAATGCTGTGGCTCTTCTTTTGAGTTTTTAGCTGGTTACAAGATATATATGCACCGTCTCCTTGATCTGGCAGTTTATATGTATGGCGAGCTCGGGATATGCAATGCCTGGGAGCGTTTCCATACGCGGTGTGTTGGTTGCTTCATACTGTATATACTACTAGAACCCGCAAAAAAAAAAGGAAAAAAAAAAGAGGAGTTCAGCTCCAAGACATTATACTGGACGTGCAAATAGGCAATGTTTTCTTTCACTTGTGTCAAATGCGTGGATGTATGTCGTAGGGGTCTAGAGTTGCTGAGATGCTGTTTTCAAGAACAAGTACTAGTACAATGCTGAACCTGAGGGGTATAATTCAGAACTTGTCTTTGTGACTTTGCACTGGCAGGTTGTATTATTCCCTGAGTCTGAAGTCCAGAGCTGCTTCGATCGGCAAGCGAGCAAACATAAATGGAAGCCGTTTGCTTCGAGTGACGCGTCCTTTTGCAAATGTTTCTGTCCACACAATGAACTGAAAGTGGCAGAGGCGAAATTCTGGTTCGAGTCCTTATAGTTATAGTTTTTTAGTAGTGATCTCTGTTCATGGAGATCACGAGGCCACCGATACCCTCTGTGGTACCGTGGTACGGTGGGATAGAAGAGTGGCATGTGGGCTTCTCTCAAAAGAGAAAAACTTTCACACCGCTGGCAAATTCCACCGTCTCTCCTGCTTGAATATCGTTCAATCCATAAACATGTGCGATCCCATCTCCAACTGAGACCACTCGATCGATCTCATCCACTTGAAAGTTCTTGTAAAACTTGGTCATTCTACTTTCTAATAGAGTTGTGAGTTCTGCATATCCGAGTATTATATCATGTTTGGAGCATGGAATCAAGCCATAGACAACGATCGGTCATCCAATCAACCAGATAGCTGTCAAAAGCACTGAAACAAAAAGCTACTCCCTCCGTTCCTAAATATTTGTCTTTCTAGACATTTCAAACAGACTACAATATACGGATGTATGTAGACATATTTTAGAGTGTAGATACACTCATTTTGCTCCGTATGTAGTCACTTGTTGAAATCTCTAGAAAGACAAATATTTAGGAACGGAGGGAGTATATGTATATCTATTGTTACCTATGTTTATATTTGTCAAACGTACAAAAAAATATTCATCATCATCACTTCTTTACATCTCCTATGTATATGCACATTTATGGCATACTGGCAACAACACCAAGCACATAGCTTTTTCCCAGCTTGCAAATTTCCACGGGAGCTCATCTGGCTACACATGCATCAGATGATCCTTTTCCTCCTTAAACCACATCAATGGATCGACGAGCCATACTATATTATGGTTATGATTTCATTGAAGAGCGCGTGCAGTCCCAGCTTCACTCCACTTCTTGCCTCAGCAAGTAGCAAGATTTCTTGTGTGCGTCAACTTCTTTGCATTGCTGAAACCTCTCAGTAAGTAAACCTTATCGGCAGGAATACGTGTAAGATATCAACATTCCCAGCTATCTGTCGGAGGCGATGGCTTCTTCGATCCTCCTAATGACGATGCTGAGACCATGTCCGCTTTCAAGTGCTTTGACGGCAGCTCTATGTGCTTTCTTGTGCCACTTCAGGAGGTTGTAAGACTGCATCACTGACCAGCGAGCTCTATTTGCCATCTGGTGATAAGCAACGAAAGATACTCATGGACTGTTTTTGGTTTATTAAGACGAAGGTAAGAAGAGACACATCAGAAGAAGAATATAGACCTGTGCGACAGAAAGCGGAGGATCGAGCAGAACACACAAACTCCTGAATAAATTCTCGTCATTTTCTCCTCCTTCTGCCTCCCCGTATACAAGTGCTTCTGCGGCGATTCCAGCAAACAGAATCATGCAGTATCTGCAATTACGATCTCGCTTCAGTACAGAAGAGACGATGTCCAACAACTCCAAGTGTCGAAATCGAAACATAACACCTGGTTACATACCTGTCAAATGCTGTACTAGACAGATGACCCTCACCAAGTTCTTTCTCCATTTTTGCGTCCCAGAACTGTGTTCCTGCCTGCAGAGGTGTGACATTACACATCTTGAGATCTCTATGAAAAGCATATCTCAGATCCTTAAGGATTTTTTGACACATTGTGCCACAATCTGCACAAAGAAAAACAAGGAAGTCTAATCCTATATTCTTACTCTTACGAGCACTGGCGGAGCCACCTCCTGGCAACCCTGGGCAGCTGGCTGGGCTCGGCTGGCAAGCCTCCCTTAGAAACATTTTTTTTAGTCGAAACAGTGCTGTGTTTGAGGTTGAAGATGACTAATGTTTGGGCAAAAGTTCACTACCATAGCAATGCACATGAAATTATTCATGATGTAGCACACAGCGAGCAATCTGGTTCTATGTTTAAGCTAGATTATGAGAAGGCCTGATAGAGTAAATAGAGAATTTATTAATTCTATGATGCACCAGAGGGGCTTTGGTGCTAAATGGATGAATTTGATACAATCCTTGCTCTATAAAGGTCAATAGCAACTTCTTTGAAGCTGGTCAACCCTATCTCTCCTTTACTATTTAACCTAGTAACTGAGTGTTCACTAGAATGCTGATGAAATCTGCTAGGCATGGTTTAATATCTGGTTTGAAAAAAAAAATCTGCCATGATCCTTAAGCGGATCCTCTCTTGCTTGGAACAAATATCCATCACAAGTGTGAACTTATGCCTATCAACATCGATGCTGATTAAGGCCAAACTTATGCCCAAACCTTATGTTGCAGATTAGGGGAATTTCCTATGAAGTATCTTGGAGTTCCCTTGCACTATAACAAACTTAGAAAGGAGGACTTGCAATCTGTCATTGATAGTGAGAAATTAGTTCTTATTCAATCCTGGTAAGCAAATATTCCTATTTACATGATGAGTATCATTAAATTCCCTATGAAGTATCTTGAAAATGGGCTATAGCTCTCATAAATTCTCAGATGGCATACTGCTTCTGGATATGAGCCATCATAAATATCATCCAACCCATTGGTATCTGTTGACACAGGAAAAAAAGAATTTGGAGCCCATTGGTATCTGTTGATACAGGAAAACAATAATTTGGTGGTTTAGGGGTACAGATATGAGCATGTGTCTTCTAGACCTTGGGTTAAAAGATACTCCCTCCGTCCCATAATGTAAGACGTTTTTTCACACTACACTAGTGTCAAAAAACGTCTTACATTATGAGACGGAGGGAGTACCATTTAAATGACAACAAACTCTAGAAACAGATAATTGTTTTGCAAGTATAGAACTCAGGACCCAAACTTATTTGCCTGTCCTACCAATGATATCTCTCCCTTTTGGAGGAGGGTGTCTTATGGGCTGCAAAAGCTGGTATGATGGGATATCAGTGGAAGGTTGGAAATGTCAAAAAGGTGAAGTTCTTGGAAGACCATTGGTTTGGCACCTCAAGTCTTGCTATTCAATTCTAGGAGTTGTATGGGCATAATATTTCCCTGACATCTAGGATTGGGTGCAATATAAAAGATACTTTTAGAAGATGTGTAGATCAGAATCGGCTCAACAAACAGTTTGATGTGATTCATATTGCTAATTCGCTTCAGATTAATGAGTATGATGATGCTATTATCTGGAAGTTTGAATCAAAAGGGATGTACTCTGCTAGTTAATTTTACACTATCATCAACTTTAAGGGAGTTATGCCTGTACATGTTCCTGCTGTTTGGAAGCTAAGCTGTCCCACCAAAAATCCACATTTTCCCAGGCTCCTAAATAGAGACAATTTAAATAAAAGACAGAATGTGCCTGATCTACCTTGGCCGGAACCTGCGAGAATGAAAGAAATCCCTCCTCGACTCCATCCAGGCCCTAGACCTCCGGGCCGACTCCACGGGCCTTACCTCGGAGGAGTGGCTACTCCGGTACGATCTTGAGGATCAGCTCATGGTCATATATACGGATGAGGAGGCCTACTGGCGTCTGCGGGGCACACAAAATTGGGTCCTCAAGGGGGACGCCAATACGGCATATTTTCAGGCCATTGGCAATGGCCGGCGGCGCCCGAACACCATCCCCTTGCTTTGGGACGGTGAGACCCTCCTGCGGCGACTGGAGGACATCCGGACCCATGTCGACGGCTTCTATAAGGCCCTATTCTCAGCCTCCCCTCGGGGAGGAGTTGCTCTGGCCCACGACATCTAGCCTGAGCACATGCGCGTTTCCGCGGCAGATAATGCAGCCCTCACGGCTCCGTTCTCGGAGGAGGAGGTCTGGGCTGCCATCAAGGGCATGAACCTGACGTCCACTCCGGGGCCAGATGGCCTCCCTGTGAAGTTCTTCCAGACTTTCTGGAATGTCATTAAGCAAGGGGTCATGGCCCTTCTTGAGGAGTTTTTTGTGGGCTCCATCGACCTAGCCCGCCTTAATTATGGGATTATCACCCTCATCCACAAGGTGCCTGATGCCTTCGACATTCGCCAGTTCCGCCCGATCACGGTGATCAATGTGATCTTCCGAATCCTGGCAAAGGGGTACGCCAATAGGGTGACCCTCTTGCGGACCGCATCACCCACCCCGACCAGTCGGCCTTCATCCAGGGACGCTATATCCTGGATGGAGTCCTAGTCTTCCATGAGGCTCTCCATGAAGTTCGCTCCAAACACCTCAAGGCGGTCTTCCTGAAGCTGGACTTCCACAAGGGTTATGACATGGTCAGCTGGGCCTTCCTTCGGGAAGTTTTCCTCCGGAAGGGTTTCAATGATCGTTGGGTTACCAGGGTCATGCAGATGGTCTCCTCGGGCCGGACCGCCGTTAACATCAACGAGGAGATTGGACCCTACTTCCCCACCTTCTGTGGGGTGCGTTAGGGCGATCCTCTTTCCCCGTTCTTGTTTAACATGGTGGTCGATGCGCTCGCCTCCATCCTCGATAAGGCTAAAGAGGCGGGCCACCTCCGCGGGATAGTCCTCGATAAGGCTAAAGAGGCTGACTCGCTGGCTGTGGCAGATTGCGAATGGGGAAGGGGGCCTTTGTCTACGCATGATTCAGAATAAATACCTGCATGGCCAGCCGCTCGCCTTCTGTCAGTGGTCTGGTTGCTCTCAGTTCTGGCAATCTCTAATATAGTTGCTCCCGGTCCTCCGCATCGGGACCTCCATCTCGGTGGGGTCTGGAGCGTCCACCCTCTTCTGGTTCGACCGGTGGGCCGGGGACCGCCCTTTCGCGGCCCGTTTCCCGGATTTGTTCGCCATCGCGGTCGAACCTAGGATCTCTGTCGAGGTGGCCCTTATTGACTTAGGGCGCCTCGTGTTCCGGCGGCCTTTCGGGCCCCCGGACCTCCTCGCCTGGCAGGACCTTCTAGCATGCATCGCCCTACATGAGCCTAACGTGGAGCACGCGAACGACCGCTTCTCATGGCATCTAGAGCCGTCAAGTAGCTTCTCCACTACATCCATGTACCAGGCCATCGCAACGACACCCGGACCTGAGCCTCTCGTGGTGATTTGGTCGATCCGTCTACCGCTGAAAATCCGGATCTTCCTGTGGCAATGGATCAGAGGTCGGGTCCCCTCCGGTGTGGAAGTGCTCAAGCGGAATGGCCCGGGAGATGGGATGTGTCCGCTCTATGGGACAGAAGAAGACTCGAAACACATCTTCTCTTGCGTATCCGCACAATTCCTATGGAGTTGCCTCCGCGAAGCGGTGGGTGGTAGTTGGTGCCACAACAACTTCCCCAACCTCTTCGCCAAACTCCAGGCTTCACCGCCAGCTGTCCGCCACACTAGGTGGCTGACTATTGGGGTCCTTGCCTGGACACTGTGGACGGTCTGAAATAAGCTTGTGATCCAGCGTGTGCCTCTAGGACGTGCTACTGACGTTGTGTTCAAAATGTGTGGTTATTTGCAGCTTTGGTGGCCGCTTAGCCGCCCCCGGGACCGAGATGCCATCACCACCATCATCGCTGATCTTCACGCGATGGCTCTCCGCTTGGCGCCGCCGCTTCCTCCTCCGCCACCAGAGCCGGATTAGATCCTCACATTCTGTGCCGCCACTTGTTTTTCATTTTTGGGCTTGTTGAGTTGTGCCCTCAGCAGAACCTGTTTGTACCTTGTGTTGTGCTACTTCGTGTGCGGGGTGTGGGTGCGTGTGTTTGCTGTGTGACCTTTGTTGGACCTTGTGGCTTCGGAGGTTTGCTTTATATATAAAGCAGGGCAAAAGCCTTTTCCGGTATCATGTGTACTCTGTTCTGAAGCTGAGGCATGCATGCTTGGAAAGTGATTTCTCATTTCACTGGACTTCCAGGCATTGCTAACTTACTTTGAGGCTGGAGCCTGTTTGTGGATAAGTAATACAACCATAAAGTAGCAAATGACGTTATGGGGGTTGTGGAAGCTTCATAATCATATTTGCTTTAATCAGCACATATTTGTCCGGAATGCGGGTGAGTTGGTGGAAAATTGCTGCATTTCTTTCAGTGGCGGCTCCTGTGCTCGGAGGGTGCAAGAGAGCAGATAGACAGAGCGGTTCCATCCTGAGTCTCTGAAGATGGAGTTCCCATGGCCGCAGCATGCTAATTCTGAAGCCTGGGAAGGTACTATGGCCAGTCTTGTGCGCTGGGCCGCTGGCTGGAAGCCACCTCGCTGAAATTCGTGGAGAATGAGATGATGCTTCATGTCGTCCCCAACATCTGAGTGCAATCTGGGGTTCTGGTCGTGTGGATGTCTTTTGTTATCTCCTTGTAACACGGTTAATAGATGTACAAGACGTTCTCTGAACTTTTTATTTACTTCTTTTGTTTTGCTGGGGTAACGCTTCTGTTATTCCCCCGTGGACTGGTGATGTAAAACCTGAACCGATTTGGTTTCGTGGTCAATGGAACTGGGGCGGGGGCCTATTCTTTTAAAACTACCATAGCCACAGTTAGGCTTTGCCCAGGCTCCAAAGGCTGGCTAGCTCAGCCACTTCTTACAAGACATATTTCTTTAGTCTTGGCTACTACATACCAACTTGGTGAGGTTTATTAGCCTTCTAGATCAGCAAATACTTCTAAAACTGCATCTAAATCCAACTTGAAAACAAAATACTTGTGCATACTTTCTTAATAATGTATGCAGGAACATGGGCAGATTGAACTCAGTCACACCACTTGCTAGTGATGGCAGTAGAACATTTGTTACTTGTAACTTGTAAGTAAACTTAACTCAAAATTTTGAGAAGGCGGGATGATGTATTGAAACGACAGAAATTACACTACTTCATCAGATAATAAACATAAAAAAAACAACTAGCACAACATACATATAATAAAAGAAAAAAATAGTAAAGGTGGTACCTGGCCTTGAATGCCCATCCGCAGTGCCACAAAAGGATCCAGGATGACTCCTCGTATGGGGCAGCCCATTAGATAAGCTAGACACAGGTTCATGAAAGTAAGATGTGTTAGGGTAAAAACTAGTCTCAGAAGTCAGATGCTATACAAATAGCCATTGTTCCAAATATTGGCCACTTAATCGCTACTCGGTGGGTCACCGAATAGCCGATTAACTGGTTTATCGGCCAATTAACTGGCCAATTCGCCTATATTATCCCTTATCGTCACCTGACCGATATGGTACCAGTTACCGATATCCTGAACAATGCAAATAGCAGACTGCAAAACTAACAAATAAAAGCTACCATCCCAAAGTTGGATCGATACAGGACTTGAGACCATAAAACAGTGTGAGACATTGAAGGAAAGAAATACCAGTAAGAAGATGTCCGGCTTCATGTACAAGGACTCTGCGCTTGTATGGAGGCCAGAAACATGAGATTTGTGCAGCACAAGTACCACCAAGAAAAAGTGCATCTCCGGTTGCTAACGCCAATATCGCAGCCAAGTTAGGCCGTACATCCACTCCTTGGGTTAGTAGAAAAGATGCACCGCCAAAAAAAGTAGCCAGAACATAACGAGAATTTCCTGAGAGACCCCACTTCTTTGGTGCAAGCTTTGCAGCTGAGAAAAGTAAAACATGAAGAAGATAAGGGCTACATAAGAAGGTGAAGTCCTAAATTGGTGCATTATCCTATTTCACATATCCACTGGTAAGACAAGGAGTGTTGCAGTATGAGTTTGAAAAAGAATGCCACTTCAATGTTTGAATAAGGAAGAACACAGATGAAAGAAAGGGAATATTGCCTCAATTTTCACCTTCCAGGCCTGTCATCTCCTTTAAAATTGTCGGCGTAACTTCTCTCGGTCCCTCCAGAACTGCAGCAAAAAGGGTATAAAATATCTCTTGACCTAAATGAAAACTATCAGTGCATTGCTGTAAATACAGAGCAAGCCAAGTGCAAAATTTCAGGGCGTTCCTTGACTGAATCAGTATAGTGAAACACTTTCAGATCAGTTCACAGCTTCGCATTCTACATAGCTTATACAAGCTAGAATGCTGGATTTTACCATGAACCCCGCAGACCTCATCGAACATTGCTAACAGCTAACAAACCGAATTCTACACCAAGTACAAATTTGAAGGCAGTTTGGCAACTGGGATACTAATTTTGGATAAAATGGCCCTCAAACCCATTCAATTATCACGCAAAAAATGGGACAATTAACGAGAGATCGGCGTTTACCTATGTTCTTGCACTTGCCGAAGTTGGCGAGGACCCCGCGGTCGGAGAGGAACTGGTACGCCCGGCCGACGAGCCGCATGTCATCTGCGTCGATGCAGGTGTCCAGCACCTCCCAGTCCCGCCCCGGCGACAGGGGGAGAGCCACCTGCGTAGCCGCATTCGTGGCCGCTTCCGGATAAGACGCGGGCTCCACGGACTGCAGGAAGCGGAGCGCGCGGGAGAGGTCCTTGCTCTCGACGGCGTCCTCGAACTCGCTCCACTCCCTGAGGGAGCCCGCGCGGAGGCGGGTCCCGGGGCGCGGCGGGCGGGACGGGAAGGGGAGGAAGCGCTTAGAGGAGGGGGGAGCCGGCTGGGAGGCGGAGAGGGCCGCGGTGGAGGTGAGCGGCGAGGAGCAAGAGGTGGACGCCATTGGTGCGGTCACGGAGGTGGGTTGCTCTGCTTCGCTGTGACCGTCGTGGCGTCGCCCGCTGCCGGTCGTCAGGCCTGTCCGGTATGACTGATTTTTTTTAGTGGTAAGACAAAATTGTATTCATCAAACTCCACATAAAATGGGATACAAGTTAGGTCATGAGGTTGGCCAAATCAAACATGATCCCATGATCCAGTCTAAAAGCATACCGAATACTTCGCTAACTTATGTGCTTCATAATTCACAACACGACATTCGAAAGAAAAGTTAAAAGTGAAAAAAGCTACTTGGGATTTAATTTCGTCGATAATAGCTTCATAGCTTTCCTTCAACCCTTAAGGCTACCGCATTCACCGCTAGTTGTGAGTCAGATGATATAGCGACATTTTGTAGATGCAGATCCGCTGCTAACGCAAGTGCCTCCCGATATGCGATCACCTCAAACGTGGTCGGATCATGTGAAACGTCAATCACCAATCCCGAGCTTCCCTAATAATTCCCTCTGTTGTCTCTGCATACTGCTACAGCCGAGCCTCTTTTTACTAGTTGGACTCCCACGATGACATGGATCTTACTGAACTCCGGGGGTGGAGCTCTTGGTCTTGATGGTGGTACACTGGGTGGAACAAGCGCTGCTCGAATTAGAGTCCACCCTCCTTCCTTGATCATGTCAAGATCTTCGATATAATGATTGATGAAGCCTTGTACCGCATGCGGGCTATGAAAGATGCCCTCATGAATAGCTTTCCTTTTAGCTGCCCATATAGCCACAAAGTAATAGAAAGTTTTACAAGGAGGTCATGCGGCAATGTTTCCATGCGCGTGAACAGTCATTGCTTCGCATTCGGTTGGGTAGTGGATGATATCTTTTGTGCCAGCTCCTCATTAACTAATGCCGAGGTACACCTGGACATTGTGTAATCGACCAATGAATGCCTCCACGAATCCGGTGCTCCACAGATGCCGCACGCGCTCGAATTGGTCATGCGCTGGTGAGCCCTGACATCTTTAGTGGGGATCGAATGTTTCGATAAACGCCAACGGAACACTCTAACCTTGCCTGGAACCTGGACCTTCCACAAAGTTTTCCATGCCTTCTTCTCTTTGGTCGTTGAAAGTGCAACTAATCCCTAAATGGTTTTGGTAATTCATAACAACATATATATCATTGATCTAATGCTTATTGAAAATAGATTTCAGAAAAGATCAATGATTGGCATGGCAAGGACATGAGATTGTGGACCCCTCAAAATGTTAAGGACATGGATTGGCAAAGCCTCAAGACTCTGCATTTTCTACATTTTTTGTTAAATGGTCCAAGATCGCATTGAGTCCATAGGAAAGTCAATACTATTAAAAGGGGATGCGGTTTTGATCATGACTCAATTACTCAAGTGCTTAGTGATATTGCTCCAAAAATCCTCAAACGCCTTCTCCAAATCACATATGTCCAAACCCTAAAATTTCATCTCGGTCCCACTAAAAAGATTTATGCCGGACCCACCAAGTTGATCCTACACACTGCCAAAGCCAAATCCTAAAATTTCGGTCTCACCGAGTTGTTGTGGCCAAGTTTCTATAAGCCAATTTGTTCATTTTGGAATCACCGAGTTGAACTGATCGGAACTATCGAAACAAAGTCCTGCCTAGGTTATCACATTTCGGTCTGTCTGAGATTTCCACTTCGGTCCCACCAAAAAGCCAAACATTCATATCTTTTACACAGGTCGGTCTCAACGAGATTTTGCTCCGGTGTCACCGAGCTGAGTCAAAAGTGTGTAACGGTTGAATTTTGGGTGAAGGCTGTAAATACCCCTCCACCCCCACCTACTCTGGGAGGAAGCGCTTGGAGGAGGGGGAGGCCGACTGAGAAGCGAAGAGGGCCGCGGTGGAGGTGAGCGGCAAGGAGCAAGAGGTGGTTGCCATTGGTGTGGTCGCGGTGGTGGGTTGCTCTGCTTCGTTGTGACTGTCGTGGCGTCGCCCGCTGACGGTTGTCAGGCATGTTAGGTATGATTGAATGTTTTTGTTTTTTAAACGGCCCACCGTATCCCCACGAGCAAACCTGGTCAAGTGGGCCGGCACGGCCTGACCCTCCACTAAACATGCCTGGCAGCACGATCCAGGGCGGTTTGTTCATAAATGGGTTGCCGTGATGGCACGTGTGCTGCACTATCAGGCCCAGATATGGCATAGATTTTAAACGTGCCGGCCGGCCGGTCTGTAATGGGCTGTTTGGTCCTAATAGGCCATTACGGCCCAATTACTTAAAAAAATCTGAAAATCTGAAAAAATACATGAAACTCAAAACCTGAGGCAAAGTTTATGTGGAATAAATCTTGAGCTTTCTTAGTGGCTGCCTCATTAAAAAATTTCATCATTAGGAAGGAAAAGGAGTACAAAGCCATGCACTAGATTACAAAAGGATAAAAAATTACAAAGCGTACAACTGTTCTTCCTCTTCTTCAGTGGTAAGATTTTTGAACTTGGCTTTCTGTCTTGTTTGTAAATGCTGGAAGATAACCATATAAGCCAAAACTTAACTATGTCATTATAGATAAGTTCCAAGTAAAGTCATAGAAAACCAAGATTCATTTTCTAAAGGGAAGTGCAGACCAACATCTCACCAAAATCATGACTTCACGAGAAATGAACTAGTTTCAGAACAGAAGCCAAACAACTCAGGATCAGGCAATAGATATTTAAGCATGGACCTCAGTTAACAAATAGGATCTGAAATCACTTGGGTGAAGCTTTCATGAATTATTAGCCCAGCTCACCCAAAACCAAAAAAAAAATAAACAAAATAAAATAAAGAGGCTACATGTGGTGCCCAACTATTAAGCCAAAATCATTCAATGAAAAGAAGTCATCCTTGTGAAATATCAGAAGCGTCTCACCTCCCATGGGAGGCCGCGTAGTGCTATATTGATTGATCGGGGCTTATCCCGTCTAACGCATACATTGTTCTGTTACAGCCGTGGTTGGCAAGGAGAGAATAAAGAGGTAAGAAAAGCAACAGTGAAAAGTAAATAAGCTAGAGGTAGACGATGAGCGAACGCAAGCCATCCGATCTTCTTTTCCGTCATTGATCCCCAGCCGTTCATTATCTGAACCGGTACAGTTAACTGAAGACTAAAACACCTAGCAAGTTCAGTCACAATGCCCCGTTGTGAGCGCGATCTTGTCTTCAAGAAGCTGAAGGTTGACGGCGCCATGCTTTGACTGTCTTCTTGAAAAAGGCTGGGAATGTATGCTTCATGAAATCCACGTCTTCCCAAGTTGCGTCATCCAGAGGAAAATTCAGCTGGCTAATGTGGAACACTGGGTGGATACCCACGTTTGCAGCTGCAGGTGATATGCCACAGTGCCCACATGATACAGTACTCGAAATGGTCCGAAGAACTTCCTTTGCAGCTTGATGTGAGAGTGAAGGCCGAAAGCATATGGCTGAAGCTTCCAAGTAAATCATGTCAACTACTGCGCTTCATCGTTGACAGCAGTTGTCAGTGTTGACAGCAGTGCCTACCATCGAGAACTCACTGATTTGTCGCTGTGGATATCCATATAAGGCCTCAAAAGGAGTCTCTTGGAGAGACGAATGAAAAGAACTGTTGTACAGTATTCAGCCATGGGTAAATGCTGAACCCGTTTCTTCGAATCAGTAGAAACCAGGCAGCAAAGGTAATTTCAATACACTCGTTCACATGTTCAAGTTGCAAGATCAGTCTGACAATGTCGCATTCTCCATTGGAGATGCATTTTGATGTATGAGTTCCATATCAAGAAAGACTTTTTCCAAAGATGTTTCCAGCTAATTAAAACAAGTCAAAACTGGAACAAAACCATATAAGCCAAAGCTTACCTGCATCATAAACCAAGATTCATTTTTTTAAAGAAAAGCCAACAAAGTGTAGACCAGCATCTCAATCAAATAGTTTCAGAATAGAAGCCAAACAACCATAAGGATCAGCCAATAGATACTTAAGAAATGGACCTCAATCAACAAACAAGATTTGAAATCATTTGTGTGAAGCTTTCACTGATTAGTACTCAAGCCCACACAGACCCAAAAATAAAATAAAATAAAGAGGCTTCATGTTGTGCTCCAGCTAAGCATTACAAATTCAACTGATCTAAGTCCAATTGTTAAGCCAAAATCATTCAAGGAAAAGAAGTCATCCAATTTTAGCAAAAGAACCAATATTAAAGCACCGTGTCACATGCTGAGTATCAAGGCACAATGAACATAAATTTGTTCTTAACAGTTCAAGATGGAAAAAGAAGGACAGCAAGAGCTTGAATAGCGAAAACAAACTGCTAACCATCGACAGGGAAAATGCTCTCAGGTTATTATTATACTCCCTCTTCTAGTTCTGGAAAAGTTATTGGCTTAGGCATGGGTTTAATTAACTTTTTCCAAACTTTGACTCACTATATTTCATAATATTTTTGGATTGGAAATGTGAAAACAATGTGTAGGTTTATCTCATAAAGTACTTTCAAAAAAATATTGTCTCGAAGAACTTTACAGTAATGATGTATAATAAAAATAAAGGTTATCTCTCATAAAGTATTTTAAAGAAGTACGTATAGATTTGAAGAGTTTTATAGTTAACGAAAATAAGCAGTAAAAGTTGCATTATGGGGGCTTCTTCAGAACTAGACTAGAGGGAGTATGTTCATCATTGAGCAACACACACATATTGTGGTGCTTCCCGATCAACCTAAAGCCTATTTTTATTCACAAAAAAAAAACTAAAGCCTATTTAAAAGGTGTATACCATCCAATTTAAGAGATAATTTTTAATTCTGGAAAACTTAGTGGTTTTGATTTACGTTTTGTTAGTGTAAATAAACAGAAATTACTATGTAAAAGAGGGGGAGAGGTGGTAGATCTTACCATTGTGTGTTACCTGATCTGACTGGAGCTAATGAGGGTTCCCAAATCCGACACCGAACCATCTTGCAGTTAACAGCTGAAGGATATTGTCTTTAACCTCGCAGTATCTTTGGGCCCAGCCTTTTGGTTCGGTGTCATCAACTGCTAAGCCAGGAGCCCGGTCCTTTGAGTCGAGGTTGATCGGATCTTTCCAATCAGCCACATAAGCGGACACGCGCCTCTTGAACTTGACTTTGAACTCCGACCAAGCTTGGTATTTGTAGTGGTTAACACGTGCGAACGCAGTCCAGATATGTAACGCCCCGAGACCAATGTGCCAGATGTCCGTCAGTTATTCACTGTCGTTGTCATGTTATTTTCTTATGTGTTGCATCTTGTCATGTCATCATGTGCATTGCATCATCATGTTTTTGAAACTTGTTTTCGCCCGGATTCTCCCAGTTCCTTCTGTTGTCCGTTCTGAGCTCAGACACACTTGCACGCGTCCGCGGCACGTCCGAAATATTATTTTATAAGTGGCCGGAAAATGTTCTCGGAATGGGATGAGAGTTGACGTGTGATCTTATTATAGTGTAGATAGACTGCCTGTCAAGTTTCATCGCATTCGGAGTTCGTTTGACGCCCCAACGGATAACTATAGCGGCAATATAGCCGGTCTAACATCGGACGTTTTCGGTTCTCCGAAAACAGTCGCCGGGCCTCTCTCTCTTCTCTTCTCTCAGCCTGAGGCCTTCTGCACAGTCCACTACCTACCGCCGGGCCTAGCCTAAGCTCTCTCATCAGCCCGTGGCCCTCCTCGCGCGCGCGCCCGAAAAGCTGTCCCGTACCCGACCCGGGCAGTCGTCACCGTTGGTTCCGGATCATCCCAAAACATCTCTAAAATATCTTCGGTTATTTGTTTGGTCCATCTAACCTATTTTATCTCGATCATCCAATTTTAATCGGATGATCCAAACTCCCCTCTTCTCTATATATAGTCCAACCTCATGCCTATTTTGGACTAAACCTAGCACTAGCCCTCCATTCCCGTGCAGCCGCCGCCGCCCCTTGTTTTCCGCGCCTGGCCAGCCCACAGCCGCCACCTCGCACCACCAGATCCACCATACCACAGCCAACTAACTTGTTGCAGCTCCCCACCGTTGATCTAGAGCGTCAGATTCAGATCGAATGGCCCCCGTCGCCCCAGTTCATCCCGCAAAGGCTCTGGATCAAGCAGTCCCGTGCAGCGCTGCAAGGCCCGAGCGCCTCGTCTCCTCCCGTGCCTCCGTCCAGGACGGATCGGGAGCAGCACCTCCCTACGCCAACTCGCCGGAGCAGAGCACCTCTCTACCTCGCGCCCCTCCTCTTTTCCTTTCCCCGTTGCGGTCTCCTTCCTCTCACGTCTCCCTCTCTCCCGTTCTACAGGAGCCACCGCCGCCAGGGAACCCCGCCATGGACGCCCGTCGAGCCGCCCCTAAGCTTCGTCCGCACCGCCGTTTCCTGGATCCGCCCGTCTTCGCTGTCTCCGGCGCTGCCGGAGCCCCAAGACCCCTCCGCCAAGACCCGTCGTGGCCGCTGTCATGCCCCGCCGCCGCTTCCTGGTTCGACTGCCCGTGCGAGGAGACGACCAGGAGCAAGCCTAGCGCCCGCGTTGACCGCTCCACCACGTCGGCCCAGCGTCTCCAGCGAGGCCCAGCTGCGTGACCTACCGGCCTCCCTCCTCCACCGAGTGGGCCGAGGCCCATGGTGAGGCCAGTTGCGCGCCTAAGCCGGCCTGCCCGTGAGGCCGCCGCCAACCTCCCTCACTAACTGGGCTTGGCCCATGGTGAGCGCCCAGTCCGCCCAGTTTCAGCCTGCTGTGTTTTTTTCAGATCTGGGAATTTAGTTGTTATTCCAGAGAAAGCAGTTTTACAGAAAAGCCCTTCAAGTTCATGCACTTAATAACTAATTAACCGTGCACCGGATTAAAATGATCTTTATATGTAATATGTCTAGAATTTTGTCTAGTTTAATAATATGCAACTTTCACCCATGTTTAAGATGTTTAAAGTGATGTTTGTTTAAATTTGTCCCTATGCCATGTTAAAATGATTTAATTCATAACTATTTAACTGTAGCTCCAAACCTAACAAACTTTATATGCATTTGGGGTAGAAAAATGCCTAGTTTAAAATGGTGTACTTGTTTTGCATGTTTATTAACTCTAAAATTATGTTTAGGGCAGAACAGTATCAAACCTAATATATGCATATGGGGATTTACCGGAATTGTTGTTCATTGCTTCCGGCCTCATTTAACCTTGACTAGATAGGTAGTTTTACTTTGCTTCACCCTCTTGCCATGTTTGACAACATTTAATATTGTTGGGTACATAACCAAGAGGGAACTAAATAATTGATGTGGTGTTCCGTCAATATGCAACCCGTTCCATATTGTGCTTCACTTAATTTGTAGGATTGCTTGTGCACTTTGCCATGCCATGCCTCTTTAAACCGGACATGCATCATACTTGATTGCGCATCGTGCCATGATTATATGATGGTTGTTTTACTATATTGTTTGCTTTCTTTCCGGTGTTGCTTCTTCGGATTGGTTCCGATAACGTCGCGTTTGTGAGGACCCGTTCGTCTACGTCCGTTTGTCTTCTTCATGGACTCGTTCTTCTTCCTTGCGGGATTTCAGGCAAGATGAACATACCCTCGAAATCACTTCTATCTTTGCTTGCTTAGTTGCTCGCTCTTTTGCTATGCCTATGCTGCGATACCTACCACTTGCTTATCATACCTCCCATATTGTTGAACCAAGCCTCTAACCCACCTTGTCCTAACAAACCGTTGTTTGGCTATATTACCGCTTTGCTCAGCCCCTCTTATAGCGTTGTTAGTTGCAGGTGAAGATTGAAGTTTGTTCCTTGTTGGAACATGGAGATGTTGTTCCTTGTTGGAACATGTTTACCTGTTGGGATATCACAATATATCTTATTTAATTAATGCATCTATATACTTGGTAAAGGGTGGAAGGCTCGGCCTTATGCCTGGCGTTTTGTTCCACTCTTGCCGCCTTAGTTTCCGTCATATCGGTGTTATGTTCCCGGATTTTGCGTTCCTTACGCGGTTGGGTAATAATGGGAACCCCTTGACAGTTCGCCTTGAATAAAACTCCTCCAGCAATGCCCAACCTTGGTTTTACCATTTGCACTAACAACCTACCACCTTCCCTTGGGTTCTGCAGACTCAAGGGTCATCTTTATTCTACCCCCCCGGGCCAGTGCTCCTCTGGGTGTTGGTCCGAACTGAGCTGCCTGCGGGGCCACCTCGGGGAAACTTGAGGGTTGGTTTTACTCGTAGCTAGTCTCATCTGAGTGTGCCCTGAGAAAGAGATATGTGCAGCTCCTATCGGGGTTTGTTGGCACATTCGGGCGGTGTTGCTGGATTTGTTTTAACCTGCCGAAATGTCTTGAAGAACCGGGATACCGATTCTAATCGGAATGTCTCGGGAGGAGGTCTATTCCTTCGTTGACCGTGAGAGCTTGTGATGGGCTAAGTTGGGACACCCCTGCAGGGATTTGAACTTTCGAAAGCCGTGCCCGCGGTTATGGGCAGATGGGAATTTGTTAATGTCCGATTGTAAAAAAACCTGAAGTTGACCTTAATTAAAATGCATCAACCGCGTGTGTTACCATGATGGTCTCTTTCCGGCGGAGTCCGGGAAGTGAACACGATATTGGAGTTATGCTTGACGTAGGTTGTTCTAGGATCACTTCTTGATCATAGATTTCTCGAACGTGCTTTGCCTTCTCTTCTCGCTCTCTTTTGCGAATATGTTAGCCACCATATATGCTAGTCGCTTGCTGCAGCTCCACCTCTTACCTTTACCTTACCCATAAGCTTAAATAGTCTTGATCGCGAGGGTGCGAGAATGCTGAGTCCCCGTGGCTCACAGATACTTCCAAAACTAGCTTGCAGGTGCCGTTGAACCGTGCAGATGACGCAACCAAGCTCAAGAGGAGCTCGATGAAGATCTTGTCCCTTGTGTTGTTTTCGTTCTAGTTGATCAGTAGTGGAGCCCAGTTGGGGTCGATCGGGGACCTTTGTTGCATTTGGTGTTCTTTTTTTATTTTGGTTCCGTAGTCGAACCCTGATTGTATTTAGATGATGTAATGCTTTATTCATGTATTTGTGTGAAGTGGCGATTGTAAGTCAACTATGTATCTTTTTTCCCTATTGTATTACATGGGTTGTGTGAAGATTATCTCACTTGCGACATTGCTTTCAATGCGGTTATGCCTCTAAGTCGTGCTTCGACACGTAGAAGATATAGCCGCATCGAAGACGTTACAAGATGCTTTTGAAAGTAGGCTTGAGCTTAAAATGATGGACCACATTCATGAGGGATGGTTCCACGGCGTCGAGGCGGACCAAGGATTTGTGCCGCTGCGGGCTCTTCAACCGGCAAGTGTAGCCCTGGCAGACCCCCTCCGGTGGATGTGCTGTTTGGCCCGAGGGGGCAAAATCATAACAAGCAAGGTATATTTGGCCAACGCTATCATCAACAGAAATAACGGGCTCTAGCAAAGATTTTGATGGCTTCTCTAATCCTGCCCAGCTTGTTGAGAAGATGAACTCATCAACATCTATGACAGCCATCCATTGGCACGAAGCTTGCTGTGTGGCCGCGCAATGAGACAGACCAGCTTCTTGGACCTTGGTCCAAGGCCATGGCACGGTTGTGATGTTGAGCCCGGAGGATAAGCTGCGCCACTAGGCCTGCCAAGTTGTCCTCGCTGCCATTATCATAGATAAAGAACTGATCCACCCCAATCGCACTATGGTAGAGTGCCCACTCCCTGAGAAACTTGGAGATGTTGCGTCCCATTGTGCAGGCGCAAATTGAACTCTTTTGAGGAGTCACCGAAGAAGATTCAGCTTGCTGTCGACGAAAGGTTGCAAGGGAGGGCATGGGATCCTCGCCGGTGACCCCTAGTGTGACAAGAACCTTGGTGCTTCCTCCTGACTTGACAGGTGTCGGCGGCGAGGGGCAGCGAGTAACTTGCTGTACTGAGGTGATTGCCGGTGTAGTTGCCAGCATGGTATCGGCGCCGTCGCTGTAGCGATACAGGCACTGAAGGCCTTGGCGGCGGCTGATTCCCTTAGCGAAGACGAGCACGTCGCCTCCGTCCAGATGAATCTGGAGCAGCTGCGGCGGCCGAGGAGGTGGAGGAGTGGAGTAAGAGCGGCGCTTGGAGCTGCTGGAAGCTCTGCGCTGGGTCGGGAAGGCGGCAGACGTATGCGTGAAGTCCGGACGCCGGCAGCATCCCGAGCGGTCTCGCCGGGGAGGAAGCCCCGCCCTGGAAGGCGCAGATGGCGTCGCCGGTAGGCTCAGCGTCGTCCAGGATCAGGACCTCCTGGTCGGGAAGGAGGACCGCATCCGCGTCCTGCTGCGGCGGCGATTGGCTGGCGCGGAGGCGGAGGGGCAGAAGGCGCCGCGCGAGGCTGTCATCGCTGAGGCGGAAGGGCGAGTATTGGGATTGCGGGGACGGCGACGGAGAAAAGTCGGCAGCGAACGGGAAGGGCGGGGGCGCCGGACTGTCGGCGACGAGCGGGAAGGGGGCGCCGAGGCCGAGGGGCAGCGAGAAGACCGGGCGGCCCGAGTAGGCGTTGTGGCCTCCGCTTCCGGCTAACAGCAGGAGAGCTCCGACTGAGACGCCGCCGACGATGCGGCGCAGCCGGCTGCAGCGGCGGTGTCGCGGCATATTGGATTCGGCGGGAGCACGGCGGGAGCTTGATTTCGCGGGAGAAGGAGCGTGATTTGGCGGGAGCTCGAAGGCGAAAGATTGAGATTTCGCGGGAGCAGGGAGCAGAGCTTCGATTGCTGGGTTGCGACCGAGAAGACGGTCTCGGTCGATCGATCTGGGTTTAGGGTTTTCGACCCGACCCGAGCACGGATTGGTTTTTTTTTCCTCCCCGGGTCAGGCTGGCGGGCCGCTGGGTCGGTTCCACTTCCCGCGTCGGTCGGATTGGGCTCCACCACGTCATTACGATCAGGCACGCTGGATTTTGCGAAACGTGCTCTCTTTTCTTTTTTTTATAATGTAATAAAACGTGTTGCCTTCTCCAATTCCACGCCGAGCCTCAGGAGAGAGTTGTTAGGGTTAGAACATGTCTAGCAGATCCCGCGAACCGGTCCTGTCCGCTATAATAACTGCCGTTTTATGAGATCCATACTATATCCCCGGTCCGAACAGATACTTCAAATCGGGCCGCCCCGAAAAAGAATTTGTGGGATCCCGCATCCGCGAGCCCAATTCCTTCATATGTGCGGATTTCACCTGATTTTGTCGAATCCCCTTTCGGTTGTCGCGAACCCACTTCCGCCGGCTTCACCTCCCACCTCCCACCCCGTCGCCGCCGCCAATCCATCCTCTGACCTCGCTGTCCTTCCTCGCGGCGCTAGAATTCAGCCGAATGGCCGCCCCCTGGTGCGTCATACCATGTGTCGCCGCAGCTCTATATGCCCTGGCCTCCCACGGCCGCAACTCCTTCCGCTGCCGCTCCAATTCCTTCCGCCGCCGCTCCATGTGTTGCCTTCTAACTCCAAATCAATATCGAGCCCCCGGAGAGAGCGGTTAGGGTTAGCAAGGCGAAAAGGAGGCGATCGGGTCCTTTTGCGTTGAAGATGGCAAAGATGAAGGAGGCTATGCTAGCCAAGCATTGGGATGCAAAAGTGGCTATGGCCGAGGAGAAAGAGAAGCACAAAGAGGAGAAGTGTGAGAATAGGTGTGCCTTCGAGGAGCGCAAGCTCATCCTAGGGGAGAAAAAGAGGAAGGACAAGACGACCGCCGAGGAGGACCGGTTCATGATGATGAATCCGGAGGGCATGGATGCAATGGAAAGAGACTTTTGGGAGACGAAAAGAATGGAGATCATGCTCTAAAGAAAGATGGAGCTTCAAAAACTTATGGACGGTGGTGGTGTTGGGTTTGGTGGGTGTTTTTCTTTCGGCAATGTTGGTGGTGGCTTTGGCATGGGTGGTGTGGTGGTGTTGGCTTCGGCATGGTTGGTGGTGGTGGTGGTGCCAACTTCCACATTGGTGGTGGTTGCTTCGGCATGGGTGATGGTGGCTTCGGCATGGGTGGTGGTGCTCACTCTCCTGTCCAAGTTCGTGAGGATGGTGGTGCGAGCTCTTCGGTTCAAGTTCGTGAAGATGGTGGTGCGAGCTCTCCAGTCAATGTGAATGATGGCGATGGTGGTGCGAGCTCTCTGGTCAATGTGGATGATGGCGATGGAGGTGCTAGGGGCGATGTTGGTGGTGATGTTCTTCACAACAATGAGAATGTTGCTTGATTTATCTATGTCATTTAAGTATCTTTTGTCTTGTTTTATCATGCATTCATGAGCCTAAACTTGATACCTCGTATGTTGCGCATTGGATGCGACAAACTAGTATGATGATCAACTAGTGATATATATATATATATATATATATATATATATATATATATATATACACACACTAGCAAAAAGACCCGTGCGTTGTAACGGGAGAGACAATTGTATCTGCAAAATGCATTTGCAGTCAAGCTGAATTTAATCTTTACCGAGATATGTGGGAACAAAGTTTGCATATCTTTAATATGAACTAAATTTCTAAGTGAGTGACAAAAATAGGTTGAAAAATCAAGAGTTACACTAATAGAACTTTAAGAAAATAAACTCAAATCTGCAGTAGAGAAGTGCACTCGGGTAGTAACTTTTTCTCTTGAGGATTGCAATAAACATAGAATTTTTTTATATTTGATAGTACAAACGGAAAACTTCATATTTTGTGGTTGCAAGGTTGCATGATATTTTTTTCCGGATAAATCATGGTTCGCGAGTTCAGCTACGGAAATAAAAATATTCTTTTCTGATTTGAGATGACTTTTAGTTGAAGTGCGGCACATAGAAAACATGCCCTGGCACCATGGGTGTAGTAACTGGTAAAGAAAACTTTGTACATGAGCTCCCACATTAAAAGGCCAAGGGTACATAATGACGGGCAAAAAGGGAACGTGTTTACCTCATATAGAGGTCTTGTACTCCTTGTGGTTTCTCTTAATTTCTAAAACTAAATTAAAATTAAAAAGAGGTAAACACTTTAGTTGAAGTGCGGCACATAGAAAACATGCCCTGACACCATGGGTGTAGTAACTGGTAAAGAAAACTTTGTACACGAGCCCCCACATTAAAAGGCCAAGGGTACATAATGACTGGCAAAAAGGGAACGTGTTTGCCTCATATAGAGGTCTTGTACTCCTTGTGGTTTCTCTTAGTTTCTAGAACTAAATTAAAATTAAAAAGGGGTGACGACTGGATTCAAACCCGCACCTCCTGGGTAGATGTGTGGCGCTCTAGCCACTAGGCTACAACATCTTTGCTGATGTTAAGCGAGATTCGCTAGCTGATAAACCAAATTTAGCGCAGCGACCTGCGATGGAAAAAACGAAACGTTTTTTCTGACTTATAGGTGGCATACTCGGTAATTTGTATCAACTTTGGGGGTTAATTATATGACGTACGGGCAGAAGCAATAACCCTTTTATTATTAGGGTAGAGGTATATATATAGAAAGTCTATTAATAACCCAGGGTAAAGAATAAGTTATTCCTCCTTTCATTCCAACAATTTAGTTCCTCTCTGTCAGTAGTAGATTGTGTTCTGGTCTAAATTGATAAGCTATGTGGAGTTAGACGTGTGTTATATAGATCATGAAATCCATGCTTAGGTTCTTTCGTGTGCAGGTTACATTTTCTAGACATATAGGTAGCCAATTACTGGTTTCAGGACTACGTCATAGATTCGTGCATTGCACCATATCATTTCACTAGATGGTAAGTTGTGCGAAAAGAAGTTAAAAAGCTAATGATCATGGTGTTCAGTGTTATAGACTACAAGCATGCTAGAAAACAAATTCAGAACTAGCAAACAAAAGAATTGAGTTCGTCGCGATAACAATTTTCAGGAAACAATGGCTATTTCATATATATGATGGTGATTTTTTGGCGACTATTTCGGGGGAAAAAAACTTAGGCTATGTTTGGTAGCAAAGTATCAGAAAAAACAAAGTATCAAAAATTACAGTAATTTAATCAGTAGGCACACAATACCATAGTTTTAACTTAACAAAGTTTTTCTGGAGTATTCAGAATACAGACCACATGTTTGGCCACAGCACACAATGCTGTAAAATTTGCTGGCTAGCCGTTAATTAGGCAGTCGCATGCTGTAGTAGCGAGATGAAAAAGTAGTGGATGGAAGTTGCACCGTGGTGTAGTACTAGAATATATGGATCGACTAGATTAACGATGATTAGCGGCAGCGACGGCGGCGGAGTAATTAGCAAATGGATAATGAGAAGTAGTAGAAGTAGGAGGAAATAAGGATTCATCCTTTGCAGATAGTTTTTGTAGGAAAATGCTAATCAATTTATTAGCAAATGGATAATGGGAACTAGTAGAACTGTACTAATCAATTTGTAGGAAAATACTCCTTTCATTTAAAACATTAGGCATATAGTTTTTGTAACTTTACTTTTAGATATGTTTTCTCTTGTATTCCCTCATTTCTATACTCTCTTTCTCTCCCATATTTATTTATGGATGCTATGGTCATTTCACTGAACATCGTTTTTGTTCTGTGCCCTGTTTAATCCCCATTCTTGATCAAACATAGCTTATAAAAAAATGAAGGGTGATCTAGTTATTTTGTACACACAGTAATTAGTAAGTATTTGTGTTATGTGTGTACGTTGGTACTAGCAATTGCCGATGTGGTAGTTTGATAAATGAAGCTAGAAAACAGCTAGCGGTATCCAGCAAGGATAGGACAGGAGATGTCAAATTTATAAGTTTCCAAATGGCCGCCCAGAATGTGTAATAATCAAGATTGGCGAAATATTCAGTTTGCAGTACACATGTATCACAGCTCAAACATACCAATTACATGTGAATTGCGTTTCTTGTTCTGACATCATTGCATTTCATGATCCTCGGTATTTATTTCTATGCAATTACAACATTAGTTTGAATGGCAGCTGGATTTGGATTTATTGTTAGGCTTACTTTGTTTTTGTGTCCTATAAACAGGGTGAAGCTCGGCGAGAGAGGCCCTATAGTTTACAAATATTCGTGGAGCTCTCACAATGGCAGACAGAGAGAGGAGCTACTCCAGCATTGCACGGCTGACAGCAAGTGACTAATGCCCTAATCTTGTTGTGTAAATTAATGCAACTGGCGTTAACTTGTAGAGCATCATGTTGTTAGAATAGTTCTAAGGTCACCGTGTGATTTCGTTTACATTTTTGCTTGCTTGCCGGTGTACCAAACAAGATGGATGTAGCTTCTGCCGAGGTATGGACGAGGGGCGGGTCCGTTCCTCTGTTCCTGCTCTGTTCCCCTCCCCTAGGACATCAAGGTGCTCCCGCTACTGATTTCCCTGGGAGGATTCTTCGTCTGGGACTGCGATTCCGGTCGCTCTCTCGCTGCTTTCTTCCCCTCTCCATCTCCCTTGCCGCGCTACCTTGTGGTGGGTTGACCTAGATCTGTTTTGTTCGGGGCGATTAAGGGGCGATCTGTGCATCGCTACCCACCCTTGGCAATGGCAGACCGAGGCTCGAATTCCACCCTTGATGCGGCGGCTACTGGAGAGGCTGGGATCCTGGACTCCTTGGATCGACGCGCCCCCGCGCCTGCAACAAGGGATCCGGTGCCGACCCCCGCCCCGGTGCTCGGGGAGTTTGGTTCTGATTCTGCCCCTCGTGTGGTGGAGATGATGGAGCGCCTCCGTCTGACGGCGATTGAGGCGCAACCGGTCTTGGTGGATGATGAAGATGAGGTGGATCAGGTGGATCCGGGTCGTGCGCTGGTGGGGAAGGTGCTCTCCCCCAACGTCCTCCACATCAACACCATCCCATCGGCAATGAGGCCGGCGTGGGGAAATCCCCAAGGCTTGCTGTTCCATCCAGCAGGAGATAACCTGTTTGTGGCGGAGTTCGCCACCCCTGCAGACCGTGCTCGTGTTCTGGAAGGCTCGCCATGGATGGTGGGTCGCCATGCTGTCCTTTTCAAGGATTTTGATGCTGAAATTCAACCGACTCAGATGATCTTTGATCGACTGACCATATGGGCACGAATTATGGCCCTGCCTCCAAGACTGATGAAATCCAAGCTTGGTATGGAATTTGCAAAGTCGATTGGCAAGATTGTGCGTGTGGAGTCGGATGCCGATGGTCGCTGTTGGGGCCCCTACATGAGGGTTCGGGCCGAGGTTTTGGTTCAGGAACCAGTGGTAAGGTATGTTACTGTAACATCTGCCAAAACGAAGAGCACCGAAACATATTCAGTCATGTACGAGCGACTACCTTTCTTCTGCTTTTCATGTGGCCTGTTAGGTCACTCGTCGATGTTGTGCCCAACTCCGGGCGTCCGTGATGAAAATGGAGAGCTCCCCTATGCTGCCATGAAAGTGTGTGTTCCTGATGATCAACCAAAGCGGTCGGGGGGCTCAAAGTCCAGTTTTGCTTCTTCCTCGTCCGGCTTTTTTCAGAGAACCTCGGGACAGAAGACCTTTACTGCTGGTACTAGAATTTCTAATCCTAGCAGTCAAGCCAATAATGTTGCCAAGAATGATGTGGTCGATGAGACAGAGGTTTCCTCCCCAGCTAAGGGTGGTCCTGGCCGTGGTAGCTCATCCCGTGGAAGGGGGCGTGCCAGTTCTGCCCGTGGTCGTGGCCGAGGGAAGATTGGGGGCTCGGGCAAGGAATTGTTCCCGGTCTCTAAGTCAAAGAAAGGTATGTCCGGACAGAAACGCAAAACTGCTAAAGACACACCTGGTCAGCTCTCTGAAGGTACTACTTGCTCTGAAATCAATCAGCTTGCTATTGTTCTATCTGGCAATTCTGTTGGAGCTGCTCCTCCACTTGAAATGATTGGAGATATTGAGTCAGATAAGAAACAAAGGACTTCTCCTACCCGATCGGCGGATCCGGCGGTGGCTGCGGAGCAGCACCGCCAGATGCAATGAGTCTGTTATGCTGGAACTGTCGAGGCTTGGGGTCGGACTCGACGGTTGGCGAGCTTCGCTGGTTAGTGAAGCTTCACCGCCCCACCCTCCTCTTTCTCTCTGAGACAAAGATGAGGGATTCACGTGTCAGAAACTTTATGTGGTCTCTAGGTTTTACCGGGTGTTTGGCCGTTAATTCCGACGGCCTGAGTGGTGGTTTGGCTCTGTTTTGGACGGCGTCTGTTAATGTTTCTCTCAAGGGGAGCAATGCTTGATGTATTGATGTTCTTGTTACTTCGGAGGCGGGCTCAACTTGGCGTGCTACCTTTGTGTACGGCGAACCGAGGAGAGAGGATAGGCCACAATTCTGGGAGTTGCTGAAACGTTTGAAAGCTCAATGGCAAGGTCCTTGGATTGTATGTGGGGATTTCAATGAGGTTCTATCCTAGGACGAGCATTGTGGTCCCCGGGACAGATCTGAAGCTCAGATTTCAGCCTTTCGAGATTGTCTCATGGACTGTGAGTTGATGGATTTGGGTTTCTCCGGGCCTAAGTTTACATGGTGTAATCGCCAAGACCCGGAGTGCCATGTGAAAGTCCGGCTTGATAGAGCAGTGGCCAATTCAGATTTTGTAAGGTTGCATGATGTTTGCGCTGTTGAACATGTGATCACCACCTCGTCTGATCATTATGCTATCTTGATCGAGCTTGCCGGGCAGCCCACCCAGAGGACACAACGGCCAGTGCAGCAAGATTTTAAGTTCGAGGCTATGTGGTTGCGGGCAGCCGACTATAGAGAGCAGCTGGAACGTGCTTGGACTGAGGGGCGGAGTGGTGATTCTTCTCTGCAGGCGACATGGGACAATCTTCATCATGTCGCTGGGGCCCTTAAGTCCTGGAGTCGTGACACTTTTGGTTCTATCCGGCGTCAGATCAATAGACTGGAGCGACGACTTAAGTCCATCCGGTCTATGCCAGTCACGAACTCATCTTTGGCTGAGGAAAGATCTATTAAGACTCAATTATGTGAGTTATTTGAAAGAGAAGAAATCATGGCTCGTCAACGTTCGAGGGTGGACTGGTTGCGTGAGGGGGATCGCAACACTGAGTTCTTCCATGCTCGAGCTGCTGCCCGCAAGAGGACCAACAGAATCCAGCGTCTGGTCCGTGATGATGGGTCCTTTTGTGATACTCAACGAGAGATTAAAGGTTTGGTGCAACAATTCTATGAGAAACTTTTCACATCCGAACCTTGTGATGCAGCTGATGCAGTCCTGGATGCTATCCCTCAAAAGATTTCTTCTGAGATGAATGAGGATTTGAGTAAGCCCTACACTAACAAGGAAATCAAGGCTGCTCTATTCCAGATGGGTCCTACTAAAGCTCCTGGACCTGATGGTTTTCCAACCCTCTTCTATCAGAATCATTGGGACTTCTTGGGAGAGGAGATTTGTCGAGCCGTGAGATGCTTTCTGGATGGAAGCTCAATTCCGGAGGGTTTTTGTGACTCAGCGATCGTCCTTATTCCTAAAGTGACACGACCCATCTCTCTCAAAAAAAAGTGACACGACCCAAGCACCTGAAGAATTTCCGTCCAATTAGTCTATGTAATGTTCTTTACAAGATTGCCTCGAAGGTCTTGGCCAATCGTTTGAAGTTATTGCTCCCTGTTGTCATCTCTGAGTTTCAAAGTGCCTTCGTGCCTGGAAGATTGATCACTGACAACTCTCTTATTGCTTTTGAATCTCTTCACACCATCAGACATCAGCGAGCTAAACAACCCTTCTTTGCCTTGAAGATTGACATGACAAAAGCCTATGACCGTGTTGAGTGGAGTTTTCTTCATGGTTGCCTCTCCAGACTTGGTTTTAACCCTGCATGGATCAACTCAGTGATGAGGTGTGTAACCAATGTCCGCTATGCTGTAAGGGTTAACGGTGAGCTTACTGCACCTATTGCTCCATCGAGAGGAATTCGTCAGGGTGATCCTATCAGCCCCTATTTGTTTCTGCTCTGCACTGAAGGACTGTCAAGTCTGTTACTCCAAAAGGAGAGTTGTGGCGAGCTACATGGCATTAGGAACGGTCGTTCCGGTCCTCCTATCTCACATCTCCTGTTTGCCGATGACAGTATCTTCTTTGCTAGATCTGATGCTCGTAGCGTGGCTGCTCTGAAGACCACTCTGGAACTATATTGCTCTGGTTCTGGTCAGTTAATTAACAAGGACAAGTCCTCTTTACTCTTTGGTCGTGGTTGTTCGGAGACTGTTAAGCAAACAGTAAAGGCGAGTCTTGGGATATCTAACGAAGCCTTCAATGACACTTACCTTGGTATGCCTACCGAGGTTGGTAAATCCCCTACTAGTATCTTCAAGTTCTTGCCAGATAGGGCTTGGCGATGTGTTCATGGATGGTCCGATCGACCGGTCTCGCGAGCAGGGAAAGAAACACTACTGAAATCTATCATTCAGGCGATCCCTACTTTCATCATGAGCTGCTTTGAACTTCCTATGGCTATCTGCAGAAGGTTCAGACAAATTATTGCCGATGAGTGGTGGGGCAGAGAGGATGGGAAAAGGAAGATACACCGGAGATCATGGGATTGGTTCACAACGCCCAAGTCTTTTGGCGGGATGGGTTTTCGGGATTTGCACATCTTCAATTTGGCAATGCTAGGCAAACAAGGGTGGCGACTACTTACTGTTCCGGACTCCTTGTGTGCTCGTGTCTTAAAAGGCCGATATTTCCCTCACACGGATTTCTGGAATGCACCGGCTCCGCGTTCAGCTTCTGCCACTTGGCGCAGCATTCTTGCTGGCCGTGACCTGCTCAAGATGGGAGTTCAATGGGGAATTGGGGACGGCTGCCAGGTTCACATTACTTCTGACCACTGGATCCCTTCATCTCCGCCTTGTGTTCTCCAGCCGCTCTCTCCTATTCCTGCCAATGCTAAAGTTAAGTGCCTTATGTATGAGGAAAGCAGGTCCTGGAATGAAGCAACGCTGCGTGCCTTCTTTCGGAATGACGTCGCATGCGAGATTCTTCAGATCCCTATCTAAAAGCATGGTGAGGATTTTGTTCGACGGCCATTCACAAGATTCGGGGAATACACGGTGCGATCAGCCTACAATTTGGCTCGGTCTGCACACTTCCTGGAGTCTCATAGTTCAAAAGGAAAGGGTTTGAGTTCCAATTTTTCTTCCCAGGAAAAGGATTGGAGACTGCTATGGTCTATCAAAGCACCGGGCAAGATGAAAGTTGTCTTATGGCGCTTTGCGCACAATTGTTTACCATCTGGGGAACAACTTAAACGCCTCCAGGTACCCAATTCTAAACACTGCTGCTTTTGTGCTCGGTCTGAATATGTTGAGCATGCTCTGCTGTTTTGCCCACATGCCAGGGACGTGTGGGATATCATCAAAGAGGAATATAATTTCAGCTTGCACCGTGGCACTTTTCTGTCTCCAAGGCAATGGATTTTTGACTTCTTGGCAAGGTCGTCTGATCAGGTGCGTACTGTCCTAGTTGTGACCCTCTGGCATATTTGGGAGGCTCGAAACTTTGCGAGAAACAGTCCGAAGGCTCCCCATCCACGACGTACTGCTGAGAAGATCAAGGCTTATGTCGCCCTTATCCCGCAGCATCTTTTCCTTCCAGTATCTGAACATAGGCGTGAAACCAATGCTTCCAGCTCCGACTGGTCTCCGCCGCCGTCAGGTACCATCATGTTCTACTCAGACGCTGCAACTTTCTCGAGCCTGGATAAGTCTGGCATTGGGGTCGTCGGCAGGGATGACAGAGGTCAATTCGTGGTGGCCTGTAGCGAGCCGATTGAGGGTAGCTTGGAACCTGAAATGGCTGAGGCCATGGCTCTTCGACGTGCTGTTCTTTTGGCGCATGATGTACAGGTTTCAGATGTTATCTTTGCCTCTGACTGTCTCTCACTTGTGCAAAGAATCAACTCGCCTATGAGTGACCGTTCTTCAGTTGGAGTGGTGGTGGCTGATATCAAGTCTATGTCTGAAAGTTTCTCTTCAGTGTCCTTCAAGCATGTTCGTCGGAATTTGAATGTTCCTGCTCATGTGCTAGCTAAATCATGTATGAACTATTCTAGTCTTTGTGTGTTCCATTCTGTTCCGGATTGTATCCGGCAAACTCTGTGTAATGTTGTTCATTAATCTATAAAGCCGACTTTCTCTCTCAAAAAAAAAACAAGATGCAAGATGGCATATAATGTATTTTTACATTGAATCATGGATGGTGCATTGGTGACATTTTCTTTAGAGTATGATGATCATCTTTGTTTTACGTCGTCTCCCAACTTTATTTTGTTCTTATGTCGGCTTCAAAATTCCTACATTGGTGGTTGGCAAAATGACTGGAGTAGTATATTTCTTCGTCAGGTCGCTATGTTGGTGGTTGGCAAGATAACATAATGCACGTGCTGACTGACGTAAGATGGCGGCAAACAACAATGACCTGAGAAGCATCTCGGCCGAATCGGCTGGCCGACGACGGGGTGCAGGACAACGACCTGGAGAAGCATCTCATCTTGCTCTCCGTAGTCTATCCGCTCTCTATGGTCATTTCTCTGGCAGTTGACTTGAAGCTTTCCTTGTTCAAAGAAATTCATTGATGATTGAGCAGAAAAATTGACTTAGAGGGAGTGCCATAGAGCCCGTATGGGCAGAGGTAATTTAAGTAGCTTGTCCGCTGTAAAATTACATGGCAGGCAAAACAAACTAGCCAAGACTACGTTGCATGGAAAAATAAAACTGAATGGGTTTGTCACATGCACGATGTAACTCACCTCCATTCATCTCGTAAAATTACCTCACAAGGCCTTCTGCTTACGGTTGTTTCAGAGGGACACGCTCGTTCCTCCAAATTGTAATTTTACCTCCCAGGACCTTTTTCTTTGGGTGCGCTTAATTGTGGTGTGCGTAGGGTGTATGAAGAGAGGCTGGGGTGAGGAATATATATATATATATATATATATATATATATATATATATATACACATACATATATACATATATATGTATATATATATATAGCGGAGGTCTTCCTGAATTCCTGAACTCACAGAGGAAAAAAAGGGCCACGGCCACGCCCACCACCTCGTCCTCGATCCCCAACCTCCCCGATCCAGCGCCGTGGACCTCTCGCCCCCTGCCACAACTGTCGCCGCCCTGGCTCCGGTGCGCCTCCCGCTGCCGGAGTCGGCGCGCCTCCCCCCGCCGGCCACCCCCGTCCCTACCCCCGACCCCAATGCGCCCCCCACGCTCGTCCACCCCGACCACGACACACGTCCTGTCGCCGGCCAGTCCGGCCTCGTCGCCGTCCTCCGACCTCAGCGCGCCTCCCGCCACCGGCCACTCCGGCCTCGTCGGCGCCCCCCGACCCCAGCGCTCCTCCCGCCACCGGCCCTGGATCCATGCGCAGCCGACCCTGGATCCCCACGCGCCATCGGCCCTGGATCTCAGCATGCCGCCGTCGGCCCTGGATCCCAACCTGCCGCCCCGGCCGCTATCCTTGGATCCCACCACCGCGCCGCCCGGCAGTGGACCTCCGCGCGCGTCGCGGCCACCACATCCTGCACACCACCGCCGACGCGGACCACCCGCACCAATCACCCCCAGTGTTGAGGTCAAACGGGCTGCACTCGACTTTCACCAACCACCATCGCCGTCGGCGCCTTGGGCCCCACAACTGGCGTGACCCACCTACCCCGCTGCGTTGCTCGACCTCCCTCACCTGGTCCTTCTCGACGCCCGCCTTCTAGCCGTGTCGCCGGTTCCCCCACCCTGTAGCTATCGTTGACTTTCTTCCCACGGCAAATTTGAACTTCATCGTGTCGCTGGCTTCTTCCTCCAGATCTGAGCCTTTCTTCCTCCATGTTGCAGAGTGTTTCAAAATTCTAAGGTCCATGCCGAGGTCAGGAGGTGCCATCCCGTTGCTCGTCAACCTTCCCGGAGTCCGGCATCTCTTTGTGCTTTTGGTCGCTGTCATTTATGTCAATAGTGAGAGAGAGTAGAGTTTTTGTTGTATGCTTTACTGTCCTCGGTGTTGTTACTACATGCTCTGTGAAAAAAGCTCGCTTCCACTAGTAGGTTGCCGTTGTTGTACTGGAGCAAAAGGGAATTAACAATTAATATATAAGAATTTGTGTTTTGTTGTACTATCGCTACTTCTTGTAGCTTTGGTAAACAAAAGTTAAAATTTTGTTGAAATGTGTGCATCTTTTGCATTATATGGGAGTGAGAGATTGAGAAATATGAATGTGTATGTTAGTGCTCTATTGTGCTTGCTACTTTTACAACATCAGTCCTGCCATTCCTTTGTTTAATGAAAATATGAATGTGTATTTGCTGACTCAAACACAAAAATTCAAAGAAGTTCAATATAAAAGCCACTAGAAGTTCAAACACTAAAACTTCAGCAAAAATCATAAATTGAAAGATGCTTATCAAAACAAAGAGGTTCAAAAAAGGTACTTTGATTTTTATTGCAAAACATATTTTTCATGTTTCTAAAAAATCCAAGAAAGGTCAAATTAAATAACATAACATTTCAAAAAAGTTTATTAAATACGAAGTTTCACCAATTCTAAAATAAATTTAAATTCACATTGAAGTTCATGTATAAAAAAGTTGAAGTTCGCATATAGTACAAAGGTGCATTTCTAAAAAAGATGTAAGAATAAATTTATATATTTTCTAAGAATAAAACCAAGAAGTCCAAATTTCAAAAATAGAGAAGTTTGCTGTTTATAAAAACTCACATTTTCTTGGTACTAAAAGAAATAAAATGAAGAACTTCAAATCTTCACATTTCTAAAAAGCACACAAAAGAAGTTGAAAAAAAGTTAGAGCGGTTTTGATGTCTATAAAAAACTCAGATTTTTTCCTTTACTAAAGTAAAATAGGGAGAAGTTCAAATTGACAACAGACGAAAGTTCACGTACTGCATGGTATGAGAAAAATATGAGTAAAAATGTGAAGTCCAATTTTTTGTTGCTAGAAGTTCAAGTGCACATACCAGGAAAGTTCAAAAAGTTCCTCCTGTTCAACAAGTTTCCTCAACGGAAGCTCAAATTAAAATAACAAAAAATAGTTTAGAAAAATTAATTAGAAAAATATTGTGGAGGGTGTCCAATATTTATGACAAAACTGAGATATTTTGATGCTAAAAGAAATAAACCAAGAAGTCCAAATTATATAAAAAAGAGAAGTTCAATATTTATAAAAAAAACACACGTTTTCTTCGTTACTAAAGATTAAAATTAAAAAGGTTCAAATTAAAATAAAAGGAGTAGTTTGATGTTTACGGAAAACTCAATTTTTTCCATTTCTAGGAAAAATAAAGGTATGAGTTTCAATTTTAAAAAAATGTTTGATACTTATTTGAAAACATATTTTTTTCCTATGAATGAGACTAAGAAGTTCAATTTGAAATAACTGAGAAGTTAGAAGTATATAAAAAACTCAGATTTGTTGCAAGAAGTTCACGTGCACCTCCGTGCACGGTTCAGAATTTATATTGCAGGTCATTCGATCTCCAATTACATGTTTTAAAATGGCAAAAAATGATGTTCAACCTTCAATTCTGTGTAACTCAACGTATACACAAAAATGTGAGAGAAGTTCATTTTGAAAACAACGAGAAGTTCAAGTACGGCAAGGAATGAATTTCAGGTGAGAAATAAAAGTATAGAAAAATAAAAGCTTAAAAGGTTTGTTGACAGAAGTTGAAGTGCTCTATCCGGGAAAATTCAAAAATTCTTGCGAGAAAGGTTCATCTTGTATTTCCATCTTCAAAAACACAAAAAAGAATTATTATTTTTGTGTTTTAAAATAATTCTCTCAATCCACGAAGAAGTTCAGTTATTATTTGGGAGCGATTTGATTTCAAAAAGAAAACAAAATTTCAAATTATAAAAATGGAAAAAGTTCATGTACTACATGGTGTGTGTTTAATATGAGAAAAATGAATTAAAAGCTAAGGCCCAATTTTGTTGTTGTTATAAGTTCAAGTACTCGGTCGGAGAAAGTTAAAAAAGTTATTGTAAGAGAGGTTTGTACAAAAAGAATATCATTTGTGTAACACTGACGAATGGATGAGAAAATTACAAACGAAAAATATGTCACAAAAGTTCAACGTGAAAACAACAGGAAGTTCACCTACTACATTGAATGAATATCAGATGAAAAACTTTTAAAATCGTCGCGAGTATGAAAAAATGATCAACACGGGAAAGTTGCGTGTTTACAACAGCTTTCCATCGGGATATCACTTGCTCAATTTCGGTGAGTGGATGGAGAGCTACAAGAAGTGGATGGAGATCTACGAGCAAAAAAAACACGTGCAAAACAGAGTGAAGTTCAAGTAGAAATGCCGAGAAGTTCAGGTTCTTCACGCGGTGCATTTTCGAAGAATTTGTTTCGCGATACAGGCAGAACAAATGATCTCTTTGTTTTTGAAATTACTTAAAAACGGCTAGGAATCAGAGAAAACCATCAACATGAAAAAGTTTCACATTTTTCGTAGCTTTTCAGTGGTATATTATTTGCCCCATTCCGATAAAGTTTGTAGAAATTACGGCAAAAATACGTTTTTAGCCATTTTCAAAACTGACATAAAACCGTAATGAATTAGGAGAAACAATATATACAAAAAAGTTTCGCATTTCTTCATGCTTTCCAACGCCATATCATTTGCTGCATTTGGACGTACGGTTAAAAATTAGCTTGAAAATACGAACTCGGTGGAACTTGTACCGTTTTCTAAATTACTTTTAAACCGTTCAAAATTAGAAAAACTTTTAACATGAAAAAGTAGCGCATTTTCATAAGCTTTCCAATGCCATATTATTTGCCTCAATTGGATTAGCTGTTTAGAAATGACATCGAAAATACGAACTCGGGTGTTCCGTTTGCGAAATTCTACGATTTTCCGAATTACTCTTTAACCGTAGGGAATTAGAGAAAACTTTCAACATGTGGAAGGAGCGGTTTTGCAGCAGCTTTCCAACGCCATATTATTTGCCTCATTCCGATAAATGGTTTAAAAATGTGATCGAAAATACGATTCACGTTTTTTGTACAAAGACAAAACGGTTTTCAAAAGTGCTCTTAAACCACTTATATTTTGCCAAAAATTTAACTTGGGTCATATAGCAAGCCCCATTTAGACACCTTTTAGCTGAAGTTCAACCTAGCACACGGGGAAGGTCAGGCGTGTTACTCGGGAAGCTCATGTTGTGATCACGGGATCAGAATAATATTTTCATCACAACCTGAACTACCTGAGTAACGCGCCTGAATACACACACACACACACACACACACATAAACACTATTCTGATCATGGGATCAGAATAATATTCTGATCATAACCTGACCTGCCCCGCTGGTAGTACGTTGAACTTCCTTTGTACTAGGTTGAACTTCCGCTAACATTGCCCAACCGGGGCTTGCGATATACCGTTGGAAAGCTATGGACACCAATATCACGACCCAACTTAAATTTTTGACAAAATATAAGCGGTTTAAGAGCAGTTTTGAAAACCGTTTTTCTTCACACACAAAACGTGAATCATATTTTCGATCGCATTTCTAAACCGTTTATCAGAATGAGGCATATAATATGGCGTTGGAAAGCTGCTGCAAAACTGCTCCTTCCACATGTTGAAAGTTTTCTCTAGTTCCCTATGGTTAAAGAGTACTTTGAAAAAATGTAAAATTTCGTAAACCGAACAGCTGAGTTCGTATTTTCGATGTCATTTCTAAACGGCTAATCCAATTGAGGCATATGATATGGCGTTGGAAAGCTTATGAAAATGCGCTACTTTTTCATCTTGAAAGTTTTTTTTTCTAATTTTGAATGGTTTAAGAGTAATTTAGAAAATGGTCCAAGTCCTACCGAGTTCGTATTTTCGAGCTAATTTTTTAACCATGCGTCCGAATGCAGCAAATGATATGGCGTTGGAAAGCTTGAGCAAATGCGAAACTTTTTGGTATATATTGTTTCTCCCAATTCTTTACGGTTTTAAGTCAGTTTTGAAAATAGCTAAAAACTTATTTTCGCCGTATTTTCTACAAACTTTATCGGAATGGGGCAGATAATATATCGTTGAAAAGCTACGAAAAATGCAAAACTTTTTCATGTTGATGGTTTTCTCCGATTCCCAGCCGTTTTCAAGTAATTGCGAAAATGACAAGATCATTCGTTCCGCCTTTATCGCGAAACAGATTCTTCAAAAATGCACCGCGTGAAGAACGTGAACTTCTCGGCACGTGTACCTGAACTTCACTCTGTTTTTTCACGTGCTTTTCTTGCTCGTAGCTCTTCATCCACTGCTCGTAGCTCTCCATCCACTCACTGGAATTGACCAAGTGATATACCGATGGAAAGCTATTGTAAACACGCAACTTTCCCGTGTTGATCATTTTTTCATACTCGCGATGATTTTAAAAGTTTTTCATCTCAAATTCATTCACTATAGTAGTTGAACTTCGTTCTGTTTTCACGTTGAACTTCTGTGACGTATTTTTCTTTGTAATTTTCTCATCCATTACGTTAGTGTTACACAAATGATACTCTTTTTGTACAAACCTCTCCCGCGATATACTGTTAGAAAGCTATGGACACCAGTATCATGACCCAAGTTAATTTTTTGGTAAAATGTAAGCGGTTTAAGAGCAGTTTTGAAAACCGTTTTTTCTTCATACAAAAAACATGAATCATATTTTCGATCGCATTTTAAAACCGTCTATCGGAATGGGGCAAATAATATGGCGTTGGAAAGTTGCTACAAAACCGCTCCTTCCACATGTTGAAAGTTTTCTCTAATTCCCTATGACTAAAGAGTAATTTGGAAAACCGTAAAATTTCGCAAACCGAACAACTGAGTTCGTATTTTTGATGTCATTTCTAAACGGCTAATCTAATTGAAGCAAATGATATGGCGTTGGAAAGCTTATGAAAATGCGCTACTTTTTCATGTTGAAAGTTTTTTTTAATTTTGAGCGGTTTAAAAGTGATCTATAAAACGGTCTAAGTTGCACCGAGTTCGTATTTTCGAGCTTATTTTTTAACCGTACGTCCGAATGTAGCAAATGATATGGCGTTGAAAATATTGAGGAAATGCAAAACTTTTTCTTATATATTGTTTCTCCAAATTCCTTACTGTTTTAAGTCAATGTTGAAAATGGCTAAAAACATATTTCCCCATAATTTCTACAAACTTTATCGGAATGAGGCAAATAATATACCGTTGAAAAGTTAAGGAAAATGCGAAACTTTTTCATGTTGATGGTTTTCTCTGGTTCCTAGCCGTTTTCAAGTAATTTCAAAAATGAAGAGATCATTCGTTCTGCCTTTATCGCGAAACAAATTCTTCGAAAATGCATCGCGTGAAGAACCTGAACTTCTCGGCATGTCTACTTGAACTTCATTCTGTTTTTCACATGCTTTTTTCCCCGTATCTCTCCATCCAGTCACCGGAATTGAGCAAAGAATATGCCAGTGGAAAGCTGACGTAAACACACAACTTTCCCGTGTTGATCATTTTTTCATACTCGCGACGATTTTAAAAGTTTTTCATCTCAAATTCATTCACTATAGTAGTCGAACTTCCTGCTGTTTTCACGTTGAACTTCTGTGACATATTTTTCATTTGTAATTTTCTCATCTATTTCGTAAGTGTTATACAAATGATATTCTTTTTGTACAAACCTCTCTCACAATATTTTTTAACTTTCTTCGACTGAGGACTAGAACTTATAACAACAAAACTTTTAGTCTTTGTTTGTTATTCCTTTTTAATACAAAATGCACATCGTGTAGTACATGAATTTCTAGCAGTTATCAATCTGAATTTCTCTCGGTTACGTGAGAATATCTGAATTTTAATCTAAATTTCTTAATCCCTTTTTTATGAATTTTGAAGCGCTCTATTTTTAAAAGTTGAACTTCTTGTTATTTTATTCTTGAAGTTTTCTATAATCATCGAACTTCTCCGTCTTTTTAATATGGACTTCCTGGTTTTTTCTTAATCTTTTTTATGAAATTTTGAAGCGCTCTATTTTTAAAAGTTGAACTTCTTGTTATTTCATTTTTGAAATTCTTGTTTGCATTCTTTAATATGAGGAAAATCTAAGTTTTTATAATCATCGAACTTCTCCATATTTTTAATTTGAACTTCGTGGTTTTATTTCTTTTAGTAACGGGAAAAATCCTGAACTTGCTGAGTTACACAACCTGAACTTTCCTATGTAGGAACCCGACCTTTGGGCTATCTTCACAACTGTGTCTCTCCGCGCGAATTATTCTGGTCAGTCGTGTTCTATGTGATGTAAGTGTAAAATTTATTTTTGAAATTGAACTTCATACTTTTATTTTTCTCAGAAACAAAAAGAATTTGAGTTTTAAATGTTTTGAAGTTAATTTTGAAAATGTCCAAAAATGTTTTCTTGTCGTCATGTTTGCATAATTTATCAGAACGGGGCAAATGATACACCATTGGAAAGCTATCAAAAATGTGAAACCTTTTCATGTAGAGAGTTTTCTCTAATTCCAAGCCGTTCTGAAGAATTTTTTAAAATGGCAAGATCATTTGTGATGCCTTCATCGTGAAAGCAGAGTTTCCAAAAAATGCACTTCAAGAAGAAGTTGAACTTCTGGGCATGTCTGTTCGAACTTCTTCCTGTTTCCTTTCCGTAATGTGGACTTCTTTGTTTTATTCTTATGTACGCGAAAAGTCTGAGTTTCGTAATAATTTTTTAACCGATCCGCTTTTTCAAATTGAACTTCTTTATTAATGAGGAAAATTTGAGTTTTTTATATAGGTTGAACTACTTCGTTTTTCAATTTGAATGTCATGTTTTTATTCTTTAGTAATGAGAAAAAATCTGAATTTTTTATAAACATTAAATTGCTTCATCTTTCAATTTGTTCGTCTTGTTTTATTTTCCATTAATGGCAAAAATCCAAGTTTTGTAAGAAACAAAAAACATTGAACCATTCCCTTATTTTAATTTGACCTTCTAGGTTTATTTAGAAACGGGGATCATCCTTTTCATAACTTCAAATTTAAAACAGGCAAAATCCCATTTTTAGAAACGAGGGAGATAAGGGACTTGAACGGCCTGGATTCACCAATTTGAACTTCAAGAAAAATTGAAAAATAATTATTTACTCGATTTGTTGCAAACGAGGGATATCTGGACGTACATCAAGTCATTTTTTCATAAGCCAAGTACAGAAACAATGGATCAAGAAAAAAAAAACATATTTTTGTTATTCTCCCGGCTTGTTGCCATACCAACAAAGACATGTTGTATCTCTCATTTCTCACCACGCTGTAAACTAAAAAAACTGTAGAAAAACACACTTTTGGGGATGGTCGGTGCTCCCTCAAGCTTGGGGAAATAACTACAGAGAACCAAAACCGATTCTTTTTATGTTGGCACTTTAGGTGAACGAAACCACATGCTCCTTTTTTTTCATCAACTCATCTTTTTTTCTAGTTTTTTGGTGAAGTTCAATTTTTGGCCTGCTGATTTGTAGTAGCATAGTAGTGCAAGCATATTGCGGGGGCGCCGATGAGTGAAAGTATGAAATCAAAACTATGAGGCCCAAATCTCGTCAGAGCATCCGGGGGCGCTACATATGTGAACCTCCAGCGGCGGTGTAGTTGAACGACCCAGAGGTGGCATTGATGAACGTCATGCTGCAGCGGTGGCGCCGATGAAATAAACTTTTTTTACTCTCATATCACTGTTCAGAACACATCTAGAATCAAGGACGAATAAGAGGAACACACCACTAAAATATTCCATGCCCAGTGTCCAAGCGCATGAGCATTATGCACTTTACGAGATTATGCTTTTGTACTAACTAGCACAACCAGAGCAACTTTAATGCTTCAAGAAGAAAAGAGCAGCTTTACATAGTCAGCAACCTAGTTACCTGAACATCTGAAGAACAAAAACAAGGACGATGTAGAGTTAGATTTTTAGAGTGGCAAGTTCCTCCAAATTGCCAAACAAGAAGCACTTGTGAAGACAGATGGGTAGTCGCCTTAGTACAAACATGCAGAAGCGGTGGCATCACAACAAGCAAGGCAGTAGAGGGAGAGAACACCAAGAACGCCACACCATTGTCATCGATGCTGCCGCGGTTGCACCATTGCATTGCCTGAACTTCTCTGTCTCTGTCTTGCGTGCACGCTCGTATGAAGGTATTGCATTCTGCTTCTAGCTTGGCTTCTGTTAACACAGCATGTGGCTGTCGTGTGCACGCGAGCACCACACACGCTACGGTCGTGAACCGGACACAAGCACACATGCGCCGTTGGACTGCACAGGCTCACCGGGCGAACTTCATAGGCTGGATGGAGCTCCTTCTTCCTTCCAGCCGAGTCGCGCCCAGTGTCGGCGAGCAAGACCATGCCTCAGGCCAGCTCCGTTGGTCACCAATCAGCAGGATGATGCCACAGGTCAAAGACAAGCTATGTGTACGCGCCGCCGAACTGCAGCCTTCCCGGCTCGTGCGTGCCACTGAGCAACCTCGTTCATGGACCGAGGAGAAGCCATCGTTGACTGAAGGTCATCCACGAGGAGCAGGGGCGGAGTTGAACGACCTGATATATGGCGAAGTTGAACGGCCCAGGTGTGCAGTGCCGACTGTAGGTGGTGTGGATTGTTGTGGCGACGCTTGGCTAGCTGCAGGTCGAGATCCCTTGTTGCTGCAGGTCGACATCTCCTCCACCTGCAGGTAGTGCCCAATCTGCACATGGGCTGGTGGTCGCCGACGAGTGGAGCGTGGAGACGCCGCGCTCGGGGTTGGAGGGAACAGGAGGAGGCAGCCATCGACGCGCCATGCTCGTGGACGGAGTACCTAGCCGGAGCAGCACCACCTCCCACGCACAACCCATCGGACTTGAGGCTTCGGTGAAGTTGAACTGAGCGGGATCCATGGCTCGGAGGCGGCACATGGGATCCACGGTTCGCGACGACACGCGGGATCCAGGACCGCAGCGGTTGCTCGGGTGGTGGTGTTGGGGAGCCGTGGTGACGATGAACGGAGGCGATGGGGATCAGTGGCGGCGGCGCCGGGCGGAGGCGATGGGGACTTGCGGCGGCGGCGGGTGGAGGTCCTGGGGAGGCACGACGGCCGTAGAAGGTAGAACGGTGGTGTCGGAAGGAGGCGGGGCGGCCTCGCGCCGGGTGGAGGCGGGGGCGGCGGCTCGCCGGAAGGAGAAGCGGGCGGCAGCGCCGGGAGTAATCGGGGTCGGCAACGGGGTGGTACTGGTGTCGGGGTGGAGGTGGTTGGGAGTCGGGACGGCGGCGCACCGGGTGGAGGTGGTGCGGCGCCGGTGGCCCGAAGCCGGGCCGGCGCCCCGTCGGTGACTGCAGGGGAGATCAGGAGGAGGTTGGGGATCGGCGGAGATGACGAACGAGTGGGCGTGCAGTGGCCTTTTTCTTTTTTCTCCTCGGCGGGTTCCGGAGTTCGGGAACGTCTCCGACGCGCCCTGTATAGAGTCGATTGTGATTCAAATAGCTATTCTGATTTCAGGATCAGAATAGTCTTACTATTCCGCAATATATATTTGCCTATATTTATGCACTTGTGATGATGAACATGAAAATATTTGCCTATATTTGTATTTGCTGGCCACGAGCCCTCCGACACGCAACATATCCCGCAAACGCGTCCCGCAAAACATTTGCGGGATGGTTTACATGAATTGTTCCGTGGGAAGACTCTAATACGTCCCAAACATATCTACTTTTCCAAACACTTTTGTTCTTGCTTTGGACTCTAATTTGCATGATATGAAGGAAACTAACCCGGACTGACATTGTTTTCAGCAGAATTGTCATGGTGTTATTTTTGTGCAGAAATAAAAGTTCTCGGATTGTGCTGAAAAATTATGGAGATTATTTCCAGAATATATAAAAAATATTGATGGAGAGAACTACCGGAGGGGGCCACCCAGGAGCCACAAGTTTAGGGGGCGCGCCCTATGAACTTATGACCCCCTGAGCCTCCAGTTGCACTAATTCCAATGCTATAAGTACCGCCTCGTGAAGAAAAAAATCAGAGAGAAAATTTCATCACAATTTACGATACGGAGCCATCGCCACCTCCTGTTCTTCATCGGGAGGGCTGATCTAGAGTGTGTTCAGGGCTCCAAAGAGGGGGATTCGATGTCATCGTCATTATGAACCACCCTCCATCAACAATTCCATGATGCTCGCCACCGAGAGTGAGTAGTTCCTTCATAGGCTTGCTGGACGGTGATGGAGTTGGATGAGATTTGTCATGTAATCGAGTCAATTTGTTAGGGCTTGATCCCTAGTATCCACTATGTTCTGGGATTGATGTTGTTATGACTTTACTATGCTTAATGCTTGTCACTAGGGCCCGAGTGCCATGATTTCAGATCTGAACCATCCATGTTTTCATGAATATATTTGAGTTCTTGATCCTATCTTACAAGTTGTATGCACCTATTACATGTTATGATCCTCATACCCCAAGGTGACAATAATTGGGATTCTTTCCAATGATTACCGTAGTATGAGAAGTTCATGTATTCACTAAGTGATAATGCTCTGTTCCGGTTCTCTATTAAAAGGAGGTCTTAATATCCCTTAGATTTCCGTATGGACCCCGCTACCACGGGAGGGTAGTGATGACCCACAAGTATATGGGATCAATCGTAGTCCTTTTGATAAGTAAGAGTGTCGAACCCAACAAGGAGCAGAAGGAAATGACAAGTGGTTTTCAGCAAGGTATTCTGTGCAAGCACTGAAATTATAAGCAACGAGTAGTTTGATAGCAAGATAATTTGTAACGAGCAAGTAACGGTAACGGTAACAAAAGTACAGCAAGGTAGCCCAATCCTTTTGAGGCAAAGGACAGGCCAAAACGGTCTCTTATGATAAGCGAAGTGTTCTTGAGGGTACACGGGAATTTCATCTAGTCACTTTCATCATGTTGGTTTGATTTGTGTTCGCTACTTTGATAATTTGATATGTGCGTGGTGAAGGAAATATGCCCTAGAGGCAATAATAAAGTTGTTATTTATATTTCCTTATATCATGATAAATGTCTATTATTCATGCTAGAATTGTATTAACCGGAAACTTGATACATGTGTGGATACATAGACAAAACACCGTGTCCCTAGTAAGCCTCTACTAGACTAGATCGTTAATCAAAAATGGTTAAGTTTCCTAACCATAGACATGTGTTGTCATTTGATAAACGAGATCACATCATTAGGAGAATGATGTGATGGACAAGACCCATGTGTTAACTTAGCATGTTGATCGTTCAGTTTTATTGCTATAACTTTCTTCATGTCATATACATATTCCTTCGACTACGAGATTATGCAACTCCCGGATACCGGAGGAATACCTTGTCTGCTATCAAATGTCACAACGTAACTGGGTGATTATAAAGATGCTCTACAGGTCTCTCCGAAGGTGTTTGTTGGGTTGGCATAGATCGAGATTAGGATTTGTCACTCCAAGTATTGGAGAGGTATCTCTGGGCCCTCTCGGTAATGCACATCATAATAAGCCTTGCAAGCAATGCGACTAATGAGTTAGTTGTGGGATGATGTATTACGGAACGAGTAAATAGACTTGCCGGTAACGAGATTGAACTAGGTATGGAGATACCGACGATCGAATCTCGGGCAGGTAACATACCGATGACAAAGGGAATAACGTATGTTGTCATTACGGTACGACCGATAAAGATCTTAGTAGAATATGTGGGAACCAATATGAGCATCCAGTTTCCACTATTGGTTATTGACCAGAGAGGTGTCTCGGTCATGTCTACATAGTTCTTGAACCTATAGGGTCCGCACGCTTAACGTTCGATGACGATTTTGTATTATATGAGTTATGTGATTTGGTGACCGAATGTTGTTCGGAGTCCTGGGTGAGATCACGGACATGACGAGGAGTCTCGAAATGGTCGAGAGGTAAATATTCATATATAGTAAGATAGTATTCGGACACCGGAAGTGTTCTGGGGGTACCGGGTACGTATCGGGTCACCGGAAGGGGTTCCGGACAATCCCCGGCAAGCTATATGGGCCTAATGGGCCAAGAGAGGGACAGACCAGCCCCAAAAGGGGCTGGTGCGCCCCCTATAGGTCGAATAGGAGAAGGAAAGGAAGGGAAGGGAGAAGGAAATGGGAGGATTCGGCCTCCCCCTTTCCTTCCCCTCCCCTCTCTCTTTCCTTCCCCCTCCGATGGATATGGAAGGGGGGAGGCCGACTTGGAGGAGGCGCCCAAGTAGGATTACTCCTACTTGGGGCGCCCCTTGCAGCCCCTCTCCCTCTCCCACCTATATATATGTGGGGGTGGCACCGCTAGAACACACAACATTCATTCCTAGCCGTGTGCGGCGCCCCCCTCCACAGTTTACGCCTCCGGTCATATTGTCGTAGTGCTTAGGCGAAGCCCTGCACGGATCACTTCACCATCATCGTCACCACACCGTCGTGCTGACGAAACTCTCCCTCGACACTTTGCTGGATCAAGAGTTCAAGGGACGTCATTGAATTGAACATGTGCAGCATTCGGAGGTGCCGTACGTTCGGTGCTTGATCGGTCGGAACGAGAAGAATTTTGACTACATCAACCGTGTTGTCAAATGCTTCCACTTTCGGTCTATGAGGGTACATGGACACACTCTCCCCCTCTCATTTCTATGCATCTCCTAGATAGATCTTGCGTGAGCGTAGGATTTTTTTTGAAATTACATGCTATTTTCCCAACAGTGGCATCCAAGCTAGGTCTATGCGTAGATGATATGCACGAGTAGAACACAAAGAGTTGTGGGCGATCATAGTCATACTGCTTACCACCAATGTCTTATTTTGATTCGGCGGTATTGTTGGATGAAGCGTCCCGGACCAACCTTACATGACCATGTTCATGAGCTCGATTTAGCGGGAGTGGGAGCGTGATTTGGCGGGAGCAGCAGGAGCTCGAAGGCGAAAGATTGAGATTTCACGGGAGCAGGGAGCAGAGCTTCGATTGCTGGATTGCGACCGAGAAGACGGTCTCGGTTGATCTGGGTTTAGGGTTTTCGATCCGACCCGAACACAGATTGTTTTTTTTCGAGTCAGGCTGGCGGGTCGCTGGGTCAGTTCCACTTCCCGCGTCGGGCGGATTGGGCTCCACCACGTCATTACGATCAGGCACGCTGGATTTTGTGAAATGTGCTCTCTTTTGTTTTTTACAATATAAAACATGTTGCCTTATAGCTCCAATTCCACGCCGAGCCTCCGGAGAGAGCGGTTAGGGTTAGGGTTAGGGTTTGTGGATCCATCCTGTATCCCCGGCCCGAACAGATACTCCAAATCGGGCCGTCCCGGAAAAAAATTGTGGGATCCCGCATCCGCAAGCCCAATTCCTTCGTATGTGCGGAATTTCACCCGATTTTTCAGATCCCCGACTTTCGGTTGTCCCAAACCCACTTCTGCCAGCTTCACCTCCCGCCTCCCGCCCCGCTGCCGCCGCCAATTACAAGGGGAGGTAAGGAACTGCCATCTAGCTCTACACTTGATTCACTTTCTATTTTGAGTAAACTTGCGACACCTACACCTGCTATTTATTCTGTATGTCGCATGTTATTGATGATGCCACTTCTGCTTTGCATGACGATTATGATGAAACTACTTCTATGATTGATAATACTGTGCCATTAGGTGAATTTCTTGATGAACAACTTGCTAGGGTTAGAGAGAATGAATTTATTGAAACTGATAATATTGACGAAAGTGATGATGAAGATTCTCCCCCTAGATATGAATTGCCTGTTGTGCCTGAGGGTTATGTTATGGATGAAGAAACTGTTGGAAATATGCCCTAGAGGCAATAATAAATTAGTTATTATTATATTTCCTTGTTCATGATAATCGTTTATTATCCATGCTATAATTGTATTGATAGGAAACTCAGATACATGTGTGGATACATAGACAACACCATGTCCCTAGTGAGCCTCTAGTTGACTAGCTCGTTGATCAATAGATGGTTATGGTTTCCTAACCATGGACATTTGGATGTCGTTGATAACGGGATCACATCATTAGGAGAATGATGTGATGGACAAGACCCAATCCTAAGCCTAGCACAAAGATCGTGTAGTTCGTATGCTAAAGCTTTTCTAATGTCAAGTATCATTTCCTTAGACCATGAGATTGTGCAACTCCCGGATACCGTAGGAGTGCTTTGGGTGTATCAAACGTCACAACGTAACTGGGTGACTATAAAGGTGCATTACAGGTATCTCCGAAAGTGTCTGTTGGGTTGGCACGAATCGAGACTGGGATTTGTCACTCCGTGTAAGCGGAGAGGTATCTCTGGGCCCACTCGGTAGGACATCATCATATGCGCAATGTGACCAAGGAGTTGATCACGGGATGATGTGTTACGGAACGAGTAAAGAGACTTACCGGTAACGAGATTGAACAAGGTACCGGGATACCGACGATCGAATCTCGGGCAAGTAACATACCGCTAGACAAAGGGAATTGTATACGGGATTGATTAAGTCCTTGACATCGTGGTTCATCCGATGAGATCATCGTGGAACATGTGGGAGCCATCATGGGTATCCAGATCCCGCTGTTGGTTATTGACCGGAGAACGTCTCGGTCATGTCTGCATGTCTCCCGAACCCGTAGGGTCTACACACTTAAGGTTCGGTGACGCTAGGGTTATAGAGATATTAGTATGCGGTAACCCGAAAGTTGTTCGGAGTCCCGGATGAGATCCCGGACGTCACGAGGAGTTCCGGAATGGTCCGGAGGTAAAGAATTATATATAGGAAGTGCTATTTCGGCCATCGGGACAAGTTTCGGGGTCACCGGTATTGTACCGGGACCACCGGAAGGGTCCCGGGGGTCCACCGGGTGGGGCCACCTGCCCCGGGGGGCCACATGGGCTGTAGGGGGTGTGCCTTGGCCTATATGGGCCAAGGGCACCAGCCCCAAGAGGCCCATGCGCCAAGAGAGAGAGAAAAAAAGGGGAGAGTCCTAAAGGGGGAAGGCACCTCCGAGGTGCCTTGGGGAGGATGGACTCCTCCCCACCCTTGGCCGCACCCTTCCTTGGAGGAAGGGGCAAGGGCTGCGCCTCCCCCTCTCCCTTGGCCCTATATATAGTGGGGAAAAAGGAGGAGCAAACGAATCTAAGGCCTGGCGCCTCCCTCTCCCTCCCGTGACACATCTACCTCCTCCCGCAGCGCTTTGCGAAGCCCTGTTGGAATCCCGCTACTTCCACCACGCCGTCGTGCTGCTGGATCTCCATCAACCTCTCCCTCCTCCTTGCTGGATCAAGGCATGGGAGACGTCTCCGTTTCGTACGTGTGTTGAACGCGGAGGTGCCGTCCGTTCGGCGCTAGGATCATCGGTGATTTGAATCACGACGAGTACGACTCCATCAACCCCGTTCACTTGAACGCTTCCGCGCGCGATCTACAAGGGTATGTAGATCCAATCCTCCCTCGTTGCTAGATGACTCCATAGATTGATCTTGGTGACACGTAGGAAAATTTTGAATTTATGCTACGTTCCCCAACAGAAACTGCTAGAGACTTTTTAGCTTGCAATGATAGATATGATCTTAAGAAACTGTTAGCTAAGCTGAAGGAAAAATCCTTGAATGCTAGAATGAAACATGACCTTGCTTTTGCTACTTCACCTATCTGTATCACCGATAAGGATTATGATTTCTCTGTCGATCCTGAGTTAATTACTTTGGTTGAATCTAATCCTTTTTATGGCTATGAATCTGAAACTGTTGTGGCACATCTTACTAAATTAATTGATATAGCCACCCTGTTCACTAATAATGAGAAAACTCGCTATTACTTTATCCTTAAGTTGTTTCCGTTCTCATTAAAGAGTGATGCTAAAACATGGTTTAATTCTCTTGGTCCTGGTTGTGTGCGTAGTCCCCAGGATATGATTTATTACTTCTCTGTTAAATATTTCCCTGCTCATAAGAAACAAGCTGCCTTAAGGGAAATATATAATTTTGTGCAAATTGAAGAAGAGAGTATCCCACAAGCTTGGGGGAGGCTTCTCCGATTACTTAATGCTTTGCCTGATCATCCTCTCAAGAAAAATGAAATACTTGATATCTTTTATAATGGACTAACCGATGCTTCCAAAGACCACCTAGATTGTTGTGCTGGTTGTGTTTTCAGGGAAAGAACTGTTGATCAAGCTTAATTGCTATTGAATAATATGTTGAGTAATGAAAATGATTGGACACTTCCTGAACCAACTCCTAAGCCAACTCCGAACAAAAGGGACATTCCATTTCTCAGTCCTGAAGATATGCAAGAGTCAAAGAAATCTATGAAAGAAAAAGGTATTAAAGCTGAAGATGTTAAGAATTTACCACCTATTGAAGAAATACATGGTCTTGACAATCCGACACAGGCAGTAAAGGTAAATTCTCTCTATAGATTTGATGAAGGTGATATTCCTCGTTATAAGTCTACTAGCCAATGCTTAGATGAGTTTGATGATTTTATTATTAAACAAGAAAACTTCAATGCCTATGTTAGTAGACAATTGAAACATAATGCATGTATGATTGAACACTTAAGTGATTATATGTCTAGAGTTAAAGGTGAACTTAAACTCATTAGTAAACATGCTTCTATGGTTACCACTCAAGTAGAACAAGTACTTAAAGCTCAGAATGATTTGCTTAATGAATTAAATAATAAGAAAAATGATAATGCTATTAGAGTTGTGACTAGAGGGGGTAAAATGACTCAGGAACCTTTGTATCCTGAGGGCCAACCTAAGAGAATTGAGCAAGATTCTCAGAGAACTAATGTTGATGCACCTAGTTCTTCTAAGAAGAAGAAAAAGAAAAATGATAGAACTTTGCATGCTTCTAGTGAACCCGTTGTTGACACACCTGAGAATCCGAATGATTTTTCTATTTCTGATGCTGAAACACAATCTGGTAATGAACATGAACCTAGTGATAATGTTAATGATGGTGTTCATGTTGATGCTCAACCTAGCAATAACAATGATGTAGAAATTGAACCTGTTGTTGATCTTGATAACCCACAATCAAAGAATCAACGTTATGATAAGAGAGACTTCGTTGCTAGGAAACACGGTAAAGAAAGAGAACCATGGGTTCAGAAACCCATGCCTTTTCCTCCTAAACCATCCAAAAAAAGATGATGAGGATTTTGAGCGCTTTGCTGAAATGATTAGACCTATCTTTTTGCATATGCGTTTGACTGATATGCTTAAAATGAATCCTTATGCTAAGTACATGAAAGATATTGTTACAAATAAAAGAAAGATACCAGAAGCTGAAATTTCCACCATGCTTGCTAATTATACTTTTAAAGGTGGAATACCAAAGAAACTTGGAGATCCAGGAGTACCAACTATACCATGCTCCATTAAAAGAAACTATGTTAAAACTGCTTTATGTGATCTTGGAGCCAGTGTTAGTGTTATGCCTCTCTCTTTATATCGTAGACTTGATTTGAATAAGTTGACACCTACTGAAATATCTTTGCAAATGGCTGATAAATCAACTACTATACCTGTCGGTATTTGTGAGGATGTGCCTGTTGTGGTTGCAAACGTTACTATTTTAACAGACTTTGTTATTCTTGATATTCCCAAGGACGATAGTATGTCTATTATTCTTGGTAGACCCTTTTTGAATACTGCAGGAGCTGTTATTGATTGCAACAAAGGAAATGTCACTTTTCATGTTAATGGTAATGAGCATACGGTACACTTTCCGAGGAAACAACCTCAAGTCCATAGTATCAATTCTATTGGAAAAATTTCAACGATTACTATTGGAGGTTTTGAATTCCCTCTTCCTACTGTCAAGAAGAAATATGATATTCTTATTGTTGGGGACATGCATATCCCCGTTGAGGTAACCTAGTGTTATTCGAAAATTCTCCGGTTTCATGTTATTCGAAAAGAGTTTGTTAACAGGACTTGATCAACCTTGTTAGTGGATTCCTTTTGATGAGCATGAGATGGATGAAGTTAGAAAGCACAACTCTCTGTACCCTCCTTTTACTTTCTGTTATTTAGATTAAATAAAGTAAAAATAGTATTTTCTGTCTGTTTTCTGAATTATCCTTGCAATAAAAAATACCCTGAAAATAAAAGTTCTCCAAATGTCTTGAAAATTTTATATGATTTTTTTCTAGAATATTTAAGAATTATTGGCACTGAGAACACACCAGGGGGCCTCACCACCTGGCCACGAGGGTCCAGGGCGCGCCCCCTGCCTCGTGGACCCCATGTGGGTCCCCTCCACTTATTCTTGCACCCACACACTTCGTCTTCGTCCAGAAAAAAAAAATCCTCCACCAGCTCAAACCTGAGTTCTAGCTCATCTTGCTGCCATTTTCGATCTCCTTGCCCAAAGCTCCATTCACAAAACTGCTTTGGGGGATTGTTCTTTGGTATGTGACTCCTCCAATGGTCCAATTATTTTTTGTTCTAGTGCTTTATTTATTGCAAATTTTTGCTGCTTAGGTGACCCTGTTCTTGAGCTTGCATGTCAAATTTATGTGGTCAAAATTAGTTTCAATGCATGATATGGCCTCTAGGCACTTGTAGGAGTAGTTGCTATCAATCTTGTTGAGTTTGATTCACTTTTATTTTGGGTCACTAAAAATTTTAAAAAAAATTCAGAGGAAATGATGAAGAGATTGCTGAGGGGCTCTTCGAGCCGAAGCTCGAAGGATAAGTAAAGTGAAGAGAATAAGACGCCCAGATATAATATCCCCTCCATTAACCCCAAAAGTTATTCCATATGAGTCCACCATACCTTCCTATATGCGGTACCTACCTGCCGTTCCAAGTAAATTTGTATGTGCCAAACTCTAAACCTTCAAATGAAAGTCTGTTTTGTATGCTCGAATAGCTCATGTATCAACTAGTGTTGTCTATATCTTCCATGCTAGGTGGGTTATTCTCAAGAGGAGTGGACTCCGCTCCTCATTCACGAGAAAATGGCTGGTAACCGGGATGCCCAGTCCCATGCTTAAATTAAAATAATTTCAAACAGAACTCCCCCAGGATTGTTGTTAGTTGGAGGCACCCGTTGTTTTGGATAAGCCATGGATTGATGTTTGTTGGTGGTAGGGGGAGTATAAACTTTACCATTCTGTTTGGGAACCACCTATAATGTGTGTAGCATGGAAGATATCGAGATATCTCGGTTGTTATGTTGACAATGAAAGTATACCACTCAAAATATTATTTATATCTATTTCAAAATCGAGCTTTGGCACCTCTACAAATCCCTGCTTCCCTCTGAGAAGGGCCTATCTATTTACTTTTATGTTGAGTCATCATCCTCTTATTAAAAAGCACCAGTTGGAGAGCACCGCTGTCATTTGTATGAATTACTATTAGTTTACATTGAGTATGACTGTGATTGGATCTCTTTTACCATGAATTACAATGTTTAGTCAGTCCTTGAACTTCATAGGTGCTCTGCATTTATGTTTTGCAGTCTCAGAAAGGGCTAGCGAGATACCATCTTGTTATACCATATTATGATTGTTTTGAGAAAGTGTTGTCATCTCAGATTTACTATTATTTCTCGCTAGTTGATTATGCCATTGATATGAGTAAACATGAGACCTAAGTGTTATTGTGAATATGTTTAGTTCATAATCTTTGCTGAAAACTTGAATGCCGGCTCTACATATTTACAACAACAAGATCAAACAGAGTTTGTAAAAGTTTTCCTTTATCACTTTCAGTTTGTCAACTGAATTGCTTGAGGACAAGCAAAGGTTTAAGCTTGGGGGAGTTGATACGTCTCCATCGTATCTACTTTTCCAAACACTTTTGACCTTGTTTTGGACTCTAACTTGCATGATTTGAATGGAACTAACCCGGACTGACGCTGTTTTCAGCAGAATTGCCATGGTGTTATTTTTGTGCAGAAATAAAAGCTCTCGGAATGACCTGAAACTTCACGGAGAATATTTTTGGAATATATAAAAAATACTGGCGAAAGAATCAACGTCAGGGGGTCAACACCCTATCCACGAGGGTGGAGGCGCGCCCCCTGTCTCGTGGGCCCCTTGATGCTCCACCGACCTCAACTCCAACTCTATATATTCACGTTCAGGGAGAAAAAAACTAAGAGAGAAGGATTCATTGCGTTTTATGATACGGAGCCACCACCAAGCCCTAATCTCTCTCAGGAGGGCTGATCTGGAGTCCGTTCGGGGCTCTGGAGAGGGGAATTCGTCGCCGTCGTCATCATCAACCATCCTCCATCACCAATTTCATGACGCTCACCACCGTGCGTGAGTAATTGCATCGTAGGCTTGCTGGACGGTGATGGGTTGGATGAGATTTATCATGTAATCGAGTTAGTTTTGTTAGGGTTTGATCCCTAGTATCCATTATGTTCTGAGATTGATGTTGCTATGACTTTGCTACGCTTAATGCTTGTCACTAGGGCCCGAGTGCCATGATTTCAGATCTGAACCCATTATGTTTTCATGAATATATGTGAGTTCTTGATCCTATTTTGCAAGTCAATAGTCACCTACTATGAGTTATGATCCGGTAACCCCGAAGTGACAATAATCGAGACCACTCCCGGTGATGACTATAGTTTGAGGAGTTCATGTATTCACCAAGTGTTAATGCTTTGGTCCGGTACTCTATTAAAAGGAGGCCTTAATATCCCTTAGTTTCCAATAGGACCCCGCTGCCACGGGAGGGTAGGAAAAAAGATGTCATGCAAGTTATTTTCCATAAGTACGTATGACTATATTCAGAATACATGCCTACATTATATTGATGAACTGGAGCTAGTTCTGTGTCACCCTATGTTATAACTGTTACATGAGGAATCGCATCCGACATAATTATCCATCACTGATCCATTGCCTACGAGCTTTTCACATATTGATCTTTGCTTAGTTACTTTTCCATTACCACTGTTACAATCACTACAGAATCAATACTATTACTTTTGCCACTGTTACCGTTACTTCCATATTACTTTGCTACTAAATACTTTGCTGCAGATATTAAGTCTTTCAGGTGCGGTTGAATTGACAACTCAACTGTTAATACTTGAGAATATTCTTTGGCTCCCTTGTGTCGAATCAATAAATTTGGGTTGAATACTCTACCCTCGAAAACTGTTGCGATCCCCTATACTTGTGGGTTATCATAGTGCTAAAAAATACAATTATACAGGCGAAATCATTTCCGATCATAAGTACATCCACACAGTCAGTCCCCGCTAAACGTTTCCGTTCGTATATAGATCACACACGGTCGCTCCAAGGAAAACGCTTCTGTTCGCAGGCACATCACACACAATTTTCCCCGTTAAATCATTTGTGATAGCATTTCCATTCCACACGGTATTAAAAATTTTATTGTTTGCATTACTGAATGCATCACACACAATTTTTATGTGGTAAACGCTTGCGCCAGGTGGCCTAATGCAAACAGTTTTCAAGAGGATGCCGTGTGTGATTGTTCATTAATCCAACACGGTTTATTCCTAGAAACTGCATGCGTTGTTTGAGGCCATCGCCCACGGTGTTTTCTCAATAACAGTTTGCAATAGAAAACCCAATTAGTTGCTAATTATCCTATTACTAATAATCCATTTATTAATCTAATTGACATTTCATATTAAGCACACAATATATTTCATTTTCATAATTGAAATACATCAGAGTACAACATCATATAGCTTCAGCACTCAGCTACCCCATTACACAACTGCATCAGCACCAAGTTTCACATGCAACATCTATAACCTTTCAAAATTATCATCATAGACGGTACATAGACATATGTATCTCATCTGAAAACCACTGAAGTAGAAGGCGAATATTGAGCCTTCATTGATGTTGAAGGTCTTTGCAACTTTAGGCCAATGCCTGTGGATGATTGACCATCCATCTTTCGTCCTCTTTAGGAACACTTCAATATTGAACTGTGGGTGTTGTATGAATACCTTCCTCGCCTCCTGACCATACATGTGGTTTGAGAGGTAATCATCAATGAACTGCTTTGGAAAGGTGAAAGGATCGAGAAGAGGTGTCTAGAGGAGGGTGAATAGACTCTTAGTAAAGAAAAGTGGCAGTTTTTAATTTCTTTAAGTTAAGGTGGAGTTTTATAATAAGTTTAACCATTCAAAATACATTCAAGCAGGCATGGCAAGAGTGTATGAGCAGTAGAAAGTAAAAGCATGCAACTTTCAAGAAAGTAAAGGGATGGGATTGGAATGTGCAAACGCAATTGGAGACTCGGAGATTTTTGGCGTGGTTCTGATAGGTGGTGCTATCGTACATCCACGTTGATGGAGACTTCAACCCATGAGGGTAACAAGTGAGCGAGTCCACGGAGGGCTCCACCCACGAAGGGTCCACGAAGAAGCAACCTTGTCTATCCCACCATGGCCATCGCCCACGAAGGACTTGCCTCACTAGGGTAGATCTTCACGAAGTAGGCGATCTCCTTGCCCATACAAACTCCTTGGTTCAACTCCACAATCTTGACGGAGGCTCCCAAGTGACGCCTAACCAATCTGGGAGACACCACTCTCCAAAAGGTAATAGACGGTGTGTTGATGATGAACTCCTTGCTCTTGTGCTTTAAATGATAGTCTCCCCAACACTCAACTCTCTCTCACAGATTTGGATTTGGTGGAAAGATGATTTGAGTGGAAAGCAACTTGGGGAAGGCTAGAGATCAAGATTCAAATGCTTGGAATGGAATATCTTGGTCACAACACATGAGTAGGTGGTTCTCTCTCAGAAAATGAATGCTGAAGTGTAGGCACATTCTGATGGCTCTCTTCTATAATGAAGGGTGGAGGGGTATATATATATAGCCTCTACACAAAATCTAACCGTCACACACAATTTACCAAACTCGGTGGGACCGAATCAGAAAACTCGGTCAGACTGATTCAGTTCATAATGTGACCGTTAGGCATTTCGATGGGACCGATATGATCAACTTGGTGGGACCGATGTGCTAGGGTTAGGGTAAAACTTCATCTCGGTTTGACCGATTACAGAAACTCGGTGAGACCGATTTTGGTAATAAGCAAAACAAAGATTTGGTCAGGCAAACTCGATGGGACCGATTGGTTATCTCGGTGGGAGCAAAATAATTGCAACAGGCAACAAAGATTTTGCAAGCCCATCTCGGTGAGACAGAGATCCCATTGGTGAGACCGAATTGATTAGGGTTTCTAGCGGTGGCTATATGTAACGCCCCGAGACCGATGTGCCAGGTATCGTCCAGTTATTCGTTGTTGTTGCCTTGTTATTGCTTGCGTGTCATGCGTTGCATATCATGTCATCATGTGCATTTCATTAGCATACGTGTTCGTCTCATGCATCCGAGCATTTTCCCCATTGTCCGTTTTGCTTTCCGGCGCTCCGTTCTCCTCCGGTGGTCATTTCTACCTTCTTCTCGTGTGTGGGGATTAAACATTTCCGGATTGGACCGAGACTTGCCAAGCGGCCTTGATTTACTACCGGTAGACCGCCTGTCAAGTTTCGTACCATTTGGACTTCGTTTGATACTCCAACGGTTAACCGAGGGACCGAAAAGGCCTCGTGTGTGTTGCAGCCCAACACCCCTCCAAAGTGGCCCAAAACCCACCTAAACATCCTCCATCATCTCGGTCGTTCGATCACGATCGCGTGGCCGAAAACCGCACCTCATTTGCACTCTCCTAGCTCCCTCTACCTATAAATATGTGTCTCCTTCCGAAATTCTCGCGCAGACGAAACCCTAATTTTCCCTCCGCGCCGCGCCGGACATGTCCGACCCCGCGCCGGACGCGTCCACCCCAGCCGGCCACCTCACTCCGACCAATACCAGCGTGCCACGTTACCACTGCCACCGCCCTCATCCACTCACGCGCTGCCACCTCACCCTCTCTCTCCTTCCCACTCCGCCGGGCCCGCCGGAGCCCATCCGCGGCCCGCCGTGGGCCGATCCGGGCCGAGGTGCTCGCCGCCCTTGCCCTCATCCGCCGCCGCCCGATCCGGGTCCCGCCGCCGCCGGAGGTCCTCGCCGCCGGTCACCATCTCCGGTGACCCTTCGCCGGAACCGCGCAAGCTCGTCCCCGCCGCCTGTGCTCCCGCGCCGCCGGCGCCCGGGGCACCGCGCGCCGGCCGCCGGCCGCCGAAAGTCACCTCCGCCGCCGCCTCGTTCTTCGCCTCCGACGAACACCTCAAGCTCCGCCGCCATGTGCCTCGCCGGCCTTCCCCGAGAGCCCGCACCTCCCCGCCTGCCTCGCAGGCGCGCCTCCCTGCCTGCCTCCCCGGAGCGCGGCGCCGCGCAGCTGCCTCGCCGCACCGCCTCGCCTCGCCGTTCACGCCTCGCCTCGGCTTTCGCACCTCACCGGAGGTTCGCCGGAGCTCATCCCGGCCAGATCTGCCCCGGTGGATAAGATCCACCGGGAGATGAACCAAACGGCGCCATCCCGAACTGGATCCACCCCGTCCCGCTTCTCCTCGTCCCGGGTTGACTTTTGCGAGGTTAAAATTTCACTAAGTCCCCGAGAGTTCCATGTTTCAAATTCCCATGTTCATCATGCCATAACTCATCACCCGTAGCTCCGTTTTGCGCGTATAGCATATCATTCGTCTCAGAGAGTACATCATTTCATCTCATTGCATCATTTTCATTTGAGTTCATCTTGACGCCCGAAATGCTGTTGGAAGAGAGCTATTTGAGTTAATTGTCAGATCTGCTGCATCAAATAGCTATTTGTCATTTTTTGCCATGATTAACGTGTGCATGATATGCCCCTGAGCTCTACATGTATTTTGTTATATGCTTTGCCATCTTTCCAGAGGTGTTATCCATGTATTTTTGTGATGTGTGTGGTGAATAGCACAAGCTTGCAAAGTGGTGCATTCGTTAATGCTGATTTCAGAGACTTAGCAATTCCACCAAGTCCTTGATCTGTTTTTATCAATATGCCATATGTTCATGTTGTTTCCTAGTGATCCGTGCCTCTTTTGAGGATGATCAGTAAGGATGATTTGTTAATATTATAGTTCTCTATCCATCCATGTCTTTGTTTGCAATTTTGGAGCACCCTAGCTTGAGTCAATCGAGCTCTACTTTTGATATTTCGTGAATCTGGGCAGATTGTCTACTTGTTAGCGATTTTGCCGAGGATGTTGTAGTTGATCCGTGCATGCTATGTTATTGTTCTTGCCATGTCTAGCTTGTATAATGTGTATTCTTGATGGGTGTATGCTTAGATTGTCATGCCTTGCTCTATAGTGAGTGCATCGAGCTCGTAAACATGCCTACTTGATATCTGATTTGCATGCTCCAGTTTTTCACTAAGTTTGAGAGTCTGATTATGTTTGTGCCATCTTCACATGCTTGCAATTGTATTTTCTGATCCCTTTTGGCTCAAGGTCACTAAGGGACTTTTGTTAAGCTCTTTGAGTAGCTCCATGCCATGCCTTGCTTTGCCATGTTAAGTTCCTGTAGAATATAGTTTTCTTGCTCCAAAGTGTGCTACCTGATCTGAAATTCCAGGCTTGTGTTAATTTCACTAAGTCTGAAACCTGTTTACCAATTGCACTTTTGCCATGCTTGTTTGAACCTGTTAGTGGATGAATTAGCCGTAGCTCAGTGTTCATATTTTGTTAAGCATCTTGAGAGGATCCCTGCCATGTATTTTGTTGCCATGTTTGAGTGCTGTAGCATATTTAACTTGTTGCATTTAGATGGCTACTTGTTGTTTATCGCAGACCGACACCATATTTGTTTTGCTTGCCATTTCCAAACCGTGCATCCGATTCCGGCGTTCTTTATATCGATTTCAACCGAAATCATCTCCTCTTTCCATTGGCACTCTTGGATTTCCATGTTGAGGCCAGGTTCCATCTTTCCTTTGCAAATCATGCATATGCATCGCATACCGCATCCCGCATATCATATCATGTTCATGTGTTGGTTGTTTACTATGTTGTGTGCTTCTTTCCGGTGTTTGCTTCTTCGGGTTGGTTCCGGTAACGTCGCGTTTGTGAGGACCCGTTCTTCTTCATGGACCCGTTCTTCTTCCTTGCAGGATTTCAGGCAAGATGACCATACCCTCGAAATCACTTCTATCTTTGCTTGCTAGTTGCTCGCTCTTTTACTATGCCTATGCTGCGATACCTACCACTTGCTTATCATGCCTCCCATATTGTTGAACCAAGCCTCTAACCCACCTTGTCCTAGCAAACCCTTGTTTGGCTATGTTACCGCTTTGCTCAGCCCCTCTTATAGCGTTGTTAGTTGCAGGTGAAGATTGAAGTTTGTTCCTTGTTGGAACAGGGAGATGTTGTTCCTTGTTGGAACATGTTTACTTGTTGGGATATCACAATATATATTATTTAACTAATGCATCTATATACTTGGTAAAGGGTGGAAGGCTCGGCCTTATGCTTGGTGTTTTGTTCCACTCTCGCCGCCCTAGTTTCCGTCATATCGGTGTTACGTTCCCGGATTTTGCGTTCCTTACGTGGTTGGGTAATAATGGGAACCCCTTGACAGTTTGCCCTGAATAAAACTCTTCCAGCAATGCCCAACATTGGTTTTACCATTCGCCACCTAGCCTTTTCTTTTCCCTTAGGGGTCGCGCGCCCAAGGGTCATCATTATTTTAAACCCCCGGGCCAGTGCTCCTCTGAGTGTTGGTCCAACTTGTCAGCCGCCGGTGGCCACCAGGGGCAACTCTGGGCTGGCCTACCGGAAGTTTAGACAATCCGGTGTGCCCTGAGAAAGAGATATGTGCAGCTCCTATTGGGATTTGTCAGCACATTCGGGCGGTGTTGCTGGTTTAGTTTTACCTTGTCGAAATGTCTTGTAACTGGGATTCCGAGTCTGATCGGGTCTTCCCGCTAGAAGGAATATCCTTCGTTGACCGTGAGAGCTTGTGATGGGCTAAGTTGGGAGACACCTGCAGGGATTTGAACTTTCGAAAGCCGTGCCCGCGGTTATGGGCAGATGGGAATTTGTTAATGTCTAGTTGTAGAAAACCTGAAGTTGACCTTAATTAAAATGCATCAACCGCGTGTGTAACCATGATGGTCTCTTTCCGGCGGAGTCCGGGAAGTGAACACGGTGTTGGAGTTATGCTTGACGTAGGTTGTTTTAGGATCACTTCTTGATCATACTTTCTCGACCGTGCTTTGCCTTCTCTTCTCGCTCTCATTTGCGTATGTTAGCCACCATATATGCTAGTCGCTTGCTGCAGCTCCACCTCATACCTTTTACGTTACCCATAAGCTTAAATAGTCTTGATCGCGAGGGTGTGAGATTGCTGAGTCCCCGTGACTCACAGATACTTCCAAAACCAGCTTGCAGGTGCCGATGAGTCCATGCAGATGACGCAACCAAGCTCAGGAGGAGCTCGATGAAGATCTTGTCCTTTGTGTTGTTTCGTTCTAGTTGATTAGTAGTGGAGCCCAGTTGGGGTCGATCGGGGATCGTGTCGCATTTGGGGTCCTTCTTTTATTTTGGTTCCGTAGTCGGACCTTGATTGTATCTGGATGATGTAATGCTTTATTCATGTAATTGTGTGAAGTGGCGATTGTAAGCCAACTATGTATCTTTTTCCCCTATTGTATTACTTGGGTTGTGTGAAGATTACCTCACTTGTGACATTGCTTTCAATGCGGTTATGCCTCTAAGTCGTGCTTCGACACGTGGGAGATATAGCCGCATCGAGGGCGTTACACTATACCAAGTGAACTTGGTGGCGCCGGATGGATATAATCGATGGGGCCGAGTTTGACATTTGGTTTGGGACAGATGTGGATATGAGAAAGTGGTTGAGGGCTTTGGAGCATATTGTTGGGAAACGTGGTAATTTCAAAAAAATTCCTACGTACACGCAAGATCATGGTGATGCATAGCAACGAGAGGGGAGAGTGTGATCTACGTACCCTTGTAGACCGATAGTGGAAGCGTTAGCACAACGCGGTTGATGTAGTCATACGTCTTCACGGCCCGACCGATCAAGCACCGAAACTACGGCACCTCCGAGTTTTAGCACACGTTCAGCTCGATGACGATCCCCGGACTCCGATCCAGCAAAGTGTCGGGGAAGAGTTCTATCAGCACGACGGCCTGGTGACGATCTTGATGTTCTACCGTCGCAGGGCTTCGCCTAAGCACCGCTACAATATTATCGAGGATTATGGTGGAAGGGGGCACCGCACACGGCTAAGAATATGATCACGTGGATCAACTTGTGTGTCTAGGGGTGCCCCCTGCCTCCGTATATAAAGGATCAAGGGGGGGGGGGGGGTGCGGCCGGCCAGGAGGAGGGCACGCCAGGAGGAGTCCTACTCCCACCGGGAGTAGGATTCCCCCCCTTTCCTAGTTGGAATAGGATTCGGGAGGGGGAAGGAGGAGAGAGAGAAGGAAGGGGGGGGGGGCGCCGGCCCCCTCTCCTTGTCCTATTCGGACTAGGGGGGGGGAGGGGCGCGCGGCCCAGCCCTGGCCACCTCTCCTCTCTTCCACTAAAGCCCACTAAGGCCCATATACCTCCCGGGGGGTTCCGGTAACCTCCCGGTACTCCGGTAAAATCCCGATTTCACCCGGAACACTTTCGATATCCAAATATAGGCTTCCAATATATCAATCTTTATGTCTCGACCATTTCGAGACTCCTCATCATGTCCGTGATCACATCCGGGACTCCGAACAAACTTCGGTACATCAAAATGCATAAACTCATAATATAACTGTCATCGAAACCTTAAGCGTGCGGACCCTACGGGTTCGAGAACAATGTAGACATGACCGAGACACGTCTCCGGTCAATAACCAATAGCGGAACCTGGATGTTCATATTGGCTCCTACATATTCTACAAAGATCTTTTATCGGTCAGACTGCATAACAACATACGTTGTTCCCTTTGTCATCGGTATGTTACTTGCCTGAGATTTGATCGTCGGTATCTCAATACCTAGTTCAATCTCGTTACCGGCAAGTCTCTTTACTCGTTCCGTAATACATCATCTCACAACTAACTCATTAGTTGCAATGCTTGCAAGGCTTATGTGATGTGCATTACCGAGAGGGCCCAGAGATACCTCTCCGACAATCGGAGTGACAAATCATAATCTCAAAATACGCCAACCCAACATGTACCTTTGGAGACACCTGTAGAGCACCTTTATAATCACCCAGTTACGTTGTGACGTTTGGTAGCACACAAAGTGTTCCTCCGGCAAACGGGAATTGCATAATCTCATAGTCATAGGAACATGTATAAGTCATGAAGAAAGCAATAGCAACATACTAAACGATCGGGTGCTAAGCTAATGGAATGGGTCATGTCAATCAGATCATTCACCTAATGATGTGATCCCGTTAATCAAATAACAACTCTTTGTCCATGGTTAGGAAACATAACCATCTTTGATTAACGAGCTAGTCAAGTAGAGGCATACTAGTGACACTCTGTTTGTCTATGTATTCACACATGTATTATGTTTCCGGTTAATACAATTCTAGCATGAATAATAAACATTTATCATGATATAAGGAAATAAATAATAACTTTATTATTGCCTCTAGGGCATATTTCCTTCAGTCTCCCACTTGCACTAGAGTCAATAATCTAGATTACACAGTAATGATTCTAACACCCATGGAGCCTTGGTGCTGATCATGTTTTTCTCGTGGAAGAGGCTTAGTCAACGGGTCTGCTACATTCAGATCCGTATGTATCTTGCAAATCTCTATGTCTCCCACCTGGACTAGATCCCGTATGGAATTGAAGCGTCTCTTGATGTGCTTGGTTGTTTTGTGAAATCTGGATTCCTTTGCCAAGGCAATTGCACCAGTACTGTCACAAAAGATTTTCATTGGACCCGATGCACTAGGTATGACACCTAGATCGGATATGAACTCCTTCATCCAGACTCCTTCATTTGCTGCTTCCGAAGCAGCTATGTATTCCACTTCACACGTAGATCCCGCCACGACGCTTTGTTTAGAACTGCACCAACTGACAGCTCCACCGTTTAATGTAAACACGTATCCGGTTTGCGATTTAGAATCGTCCGGATCAGTGTCAAAGCTCGCATCAACGTAACCATTTATGATGAGCTCTTTGTCACCTCCATAAATGAGAAACATATCCTTAGTCCTTTTTAGGTATTTCAGGATGTTCTTGACCGCTGTCCAGTGATCCACTCCTGGATTACTTTGGTACCTCCCTGCTAGACTTATAGCAAGGCACACATTAGGTCTGGTACACAGCATTGCATACATGATAGAGCCTATGGCTGAAGCATAGGGAACATCTTTCATTTTCTATCTATCTTCTGCAGTGGTCGGGCATTGAGTCTTACTCAACTTCACACCTTGTAACACAGGCAAGAACCCTTTCTTTGCTTGATCCATTTTGAACCTTTTCAAAACTTTGTCAAGGTATGTGCTTTGTGAAAGTCCAATTAAGCGTCTTGATCTATCTCTATAGATATTAATGCCTAATATGTAAGCAGCTTCACCGAGGTCTTTCATTGAAAAACTCTTATTCAAGTATCCCTTTATGCTATCCAGAAATTCTATATCATTTCCAATTAGTAATATGTCATCCACATATAATATCAGAAATGCTACAGAGCTCCCACTCACTTTCTTGTAAATACAGGCTTCTCCAAAAGTCTGTATAAAACCAAATGCTTTGATCACACTATCAAAGCGTTTATTCCAACTCCGAGAGGCTTGCACCAGTCCGTAAATGGATCACTAGAGCTTGCACACTTTGTTAGCTCCCTTTGGATCGACAAAACCTTCTGGTTGCATCATATACAACTCTTCTTCCAGAAATCCATTCAGGAATGCAGTTTTGACATCCATATGCCAAATTTCATAATCATAAAATGCGGCAATTGCTAACATGATTCGGACAGACTTAAGCATCGCTACGGGTGAGAAGGTCTCATCGTAGTCAATCCCTTGAACTTGCCGAAAACCTTTTGCGACAAGTCGAGCTTTGTAGACAGTAATATTACCGTCAGCGTCAGTCTTCTTGAATATCCATTTATTCTCAATTGCTTGCCGATCATTGGGCAAGTCAACCAAAGTCCATACTTTGTTCTCATACATGGATCCCATCTCATATTTCATGGCCTCAAGCCATTTTGCGGAATCTGGGCTCACCATCGCTTCTTCATAGTTCGTAGGTTCATCATGATCTAGTAGCATGACTTCCAGAACAGGATTACCGTACCACTCTGGTGCGGATCTCACTCTGGTTGATCTACGAGGTTCAGTAGTATCTTGTTCTGAAGATTCATGATCATTATCATTAGCTTCCTCACTAATTGGTGTAGGTGTCACAGAAACAAGTTTCTGTGATGTACTACTTTCCAATAAGGGAGTAGGTACAATTACCTCGTCAAGTTCTACTTTCCTCCCACTCACTTCTTTCGAGAGAAACTCCTTCTCCAGAAAGTTTCCGAATTTAGCAACAAAAGTCTTGCCTTCGGATCTGTGATAGAAGGTGTATCCAATAGTTTCCTTTGGATATCCTATGAAGACACATTTTTCCGATTTGGGTTCAAGCTTATCAGGTTGAAGCTTTTTCACATAAGCATCGCAGCCCCAAACTTTCAGAAATGACAACTTTGGTTTCTTGCCAAACCACAGTTCATAAGGCGTCGTCTCAACGAATTTTGATGGTGCCCTATTTAACGTGAATGCGGCCGTCTCTAGAGCGTATCCCCAAAACGATAGCGGTAAATCAGTAAGAGACATCATAGATCGCACCATATCTAGTAAAGTACGATTAAGACGTTCGAACACACCATTACGCTGTGGTGTTCTGGGTGGCGTGAGTTGCGAAACTATTCCACATTGTTTTAAATGTACACCAAACTCGTAACTCAAATATTCTCCTCCACGATCAGATCGTAGGAATTTTATTTTCTTGTTACGATGATTTTCAACTTCACTCTGAAATTCTTTGAACTTTTCAAATGTTTCAGACTTGTGTTTCATTAAGTAGATATACCCATATCTGCTTAAGTCATCTGTGAAGGTGAGAAAATAACGATATCCGCCACGAGCCTCAACATTCATCGGACCACATACATCTGTATGTATGATCTCCAACAAATCTGTTGCTCTCTCCATAGTACCGGAGAACGGTGTTTTTGTCATCTTACCCATAAGGCACGGTTCGCAAGTACCAAGTGATTCATAATCAAGTGGTTCCAAAAGCCCATCAGTATGGAGTTTCTTCATGCGCTTTATACCGATATGACCCAAACGGCAGTGCCACAAATAAGTTGCACTATCATTATCAAATCTGCATCTTTTGGCTTCAACACTATGAATATGTGTGTCACTACTATCAAGATTTAATAAGAATAGACCACTCCTTAAGGGTGCATGACCATAAAAGATATTACTCATGTAAATAGAACAACCATTATTCTCTGATTTAAATGAATAACCGTCTCGCATCAAACAAGATCCAAATATAATGTTCATGCTTAACGCTGGCACCAAATAACAATTATTTAGGTCTAATACTAATCCCGAAGGTAGATGTAGAGGTAGCGTGCCGACTGCGATCACATCGACTTTGGAACCATTTCCCACGCGCATCGTCACCTCGTCCTTAGCCAATCTTCGCTTAATCCGTAGTCCCTGTTTTGAGTTGCAAATATTAGCAACAGAACCAGTATCAAATACCCAGGTGCTACTGCGAGCATTAGTAAGGTACACATCAATAACATGTATATCACATATACCTTTGTTCACCTTGCCATCCTTCTTATCCGCCAAATACTTGGGGCAGTTCCGCTTCCAGTGACCAGTCTGCTTGCAGTAGAAGCACTCAGTTTCAGGCTTAGGTCCAGGTTTGGGTTTCTTCTCTTGAGTAGCAACTTGCTTGCTGTTCCTTTTGAAGTTCCCCTTCTTCTTCCCTTTGCCCTTTTTCTTGAAACTAGTGGTCTTGTTGACCATCAACACTTGATGCTCCTTCTTGATTTCTACCTCGACAGCTTTCAGCATTGCGAAGAGCTCGGGAATAGTCTTATTCATCCCTTGCATATTATAGTTCATCACGAAGCTCTTGTAGCTTGGTGGAAGTGATTGGAGAATTCTGTCAATGACGCTATCATCCGGAAGATTAACTCCCAGTTGAATCAAGTGATTACAATACCCAGACATCTTGAGTATATGCTCACTGACAGAACTGTTCTCCTCCATCTTGCAGCTATAGAACTTATTGGAGACTTCATATCTCTCAATCCGGGCATTTGCTTGAAATATTAACTTCAACTCCTGGAACATCTCATATGCCCCATGAAGTTCAAAACGTCGTTGAAGTCCCGGTTCTAAGACGTAAAGCATGGCACATTGAACTATCGAGTAGTCATCAGCTTTGCTCTGCCAAACGTTCATAACATCTGGTGTTGCTCCAGCAGCAGGCCTGGCACCCAGCGGTGCTTCCAGGACGTAATTCTTCTGTGCAGCAATGAGGATAATCCTCAAGTTACGGACCCAGTCCGTGTAATTGCTACCACCATCTTTCAACTTTGCTTTCTCAAGGAATGCATTAAAATTCAACGGAACAACAGCACGGACCATCTATCTACAATCAAACATACATAAGCAAGATACTATCAGGTACTAAGTTCATGATAAATTTAGGTTCAATTAATCATATTACTTAAAGAACTCCCACTTAGATAGACATCCCTCTAATCCTCTAAGTGATTACGTGATCCAAATCAACTAAACCATGTCCGATCATCACGTGAGATGGAGTAGTTTCATTGGTGAACATCACTATGTTGATCATATCTACTATATGATTCACGCTCGACCTTTCGGTCTTCGTGTTCCGAGGCCATATCTGTATATGCTTGATTCGTCAAGTATAACCTGAGTATTCCGCGTGTGCAACTATTTTGCACCCGTTGTATTTGAACGTAGAGCCTATCACACCCGATCATCACGTGGTGTCTCAGCACGAAGAACTTTCGCAACGGTGCATACTCAGGGAGAACACTTCTTGATAATTAGTGAGAGATCATCTTATAATGCTACCGTCAATCAAAGCAAGATAAGATGCATAAAAGATAAACATCACATGCAATCAATATAAGTGATATGATATGGCCATCATCATCTTGTGCTTGTGATCTCCATCTTCGAAGCACCGTCGTGATCACCATCGTCACCGGCGCGACACCTTGATCTCCATCGTAGCATCATTGTCGTCTCGCCAATCTTATGCTTCCACGACTACCGCTACCGCTTAGTGATAAAGTAAAGCATTACAGCGCGATTGCATTGCATACAATGAAGCGACAACCATATGGCTCCTGCCGGTTGCCGATAACTCGGTTACAAAACATGATCATCTCATACAATAAAATTTAGCATCATGTCTTGACCATATCACATCACAACATGCCCTGCAAAAACAAGTTAGACGTCCTCTACTTTGTTGTTGCAAGTTTTACATGGCTGCTACGGGCTTAAGCAAGAACCAATCTTACCTACGCATCAAAACCACAACGATAGTTTGTCAAGTTGGTGCTGTTTTAACCTTCGCAAGGACCGGGCGTAGCCACACTCGGTTCGACTAAAGTTGGAGAAACTGTCACCCGCTAGCCACCTTTGTGCAAAGCACATCGGGAGAACCGGTCTCGCGTAAGCGTACGTGTAATGTCGGTCCGGGCCGCTTCGTCCCAAAGATCTTTTATCGGTCAGACCGCATAACAACATACGTTGTTCCCTTTGTCATCGGTATGTTACTTGCCCGAGATTCGACCATCGGTATCTCAATACCTAGTTCAATCTCGTTACCGGCAAGTCTCTTTACTCGTTCCATAATACATCATCTCACAACTAACTCATTAGTTGCAATGCTTGCAAGGCTTATGTGATGTGCATTACCGAGAGGGCCCAGAGATACCTCTCCGACAATCGGAGTGACAAATCCTAATCTCGAAATACACCAACCCAACATGTACCTTTGGAGACACCTGTAGAGCACCTTTATAATCACCCAGTTATGTTGTGACGTTTGGTAGCACACAAAGTGTTCCTCCGGCAAACGGGAGTTGCATAATCTCATAGTCATAGGAACATGTATAAGTCATGAAGAAAGCAATAGCAACATACTAAACGATCGGGTGCTAAGCTAATGGAATGGGTCATGTCAATCAGATCATTCACCTAATGATGTGATCCCGTTAATCAAATAACAACTCTTTGTCCATGGTTAGGAAACATAACCATCTTTGATTAACGAGCTAGTCAAGTAGAGGCATACTAGTGACACTCTGTTTGTCTATGTATTCACACATGTATTATGTTTCCGGTTAATACAATTCTAGCATGAATAATAAACATTTATCATGATATAAGGGAATAAATAATAACTTTATTATTGCCTCTAGGGCATATTTCCTTCACATATCACTAAGAACTTTGAGCAAGCAAGCCATTAAGCAAGACCTCATCCCCTTTTAATATTATTGGCTTTCCTAAGGACTCAATGTGATCTTGGATCACTAAACTAAAAATGTAGAGCCTTGAGCTTTTGAGCTTGAGCCAATCCTTTGTCCTTAGCATCTTGAAGGGGTTCCACATCCTCTTGTCCACGCCACTCCATCTGTTGAACTTATCTGAAATATACTAGATAAAACATAATTTCAACAAGAGATATGTTGACATTAATTACCAAAACCACCCAGAGCACTTGTGCTTTCAATCTCCCCCCTTTTTGGTAATTGATGACAACATACATCAAAGCTTTAGATAAAGATATGAGGAATAGTAGGTAAAGCTTTTGAAAAGACATGTAACATGCATAGGCTCCCCCTACATGTATGCAATCATGTAAATGCAGAGTATAAGAGCATGTGAATGCATAATCATGATAGAGCAAGCAATGAGTTACATGTATCTTAGCTATATGCATCAGAGCAAATGATGTGGATATAGGAATTGTACCTTCATGTTCATGAGTCCTTCTTGCAAACAATATGTACATCAACAAGAGATCATCATGCACATGGGTGAGATGCATATACTTACCTTGTGGTCTTAAGATGGCTTAGGAAGAGATGAACCTGAGTAAACAAGGTTAGATAACGCAGATATATCTACTAAACATAGCAAATGGCAAACCACAAGAGTACCAAGACTGGGATGACATGTAGAGAATGAGTACTAGGTACTCCCATTGCATATAGACATGTACCCAAGGATAAAGATATGCAATGAATTCAAGATTTCCTTCACTTAGATGTCTTTCTCCCCCTGAATCTTATATTTGATAATGGGAGAATATAGGGAACAGAAAATCAAAGCAAAACAGATCAGAGCACAGAAACATAAGACAAACTAGCATGTCTTTCCCCTATTAAAGACATGTGACTTCTCTCCTCTTGAATACGAATCATCTGGGGTCTCCGGGGTCTCTCTCTCCGTATGATGTGATTAAGCACTCTCCCCCTTTGAACACTACAAAAAAAAGACACATCCGTCACATTTTGGGCCGAACGAAATTTTTTTTTGTCATACATATGACACTTCTATGACGATAATTGTGACAAAACCTGGTATCATCATAGATGTGGTGGGCTCCTACTTCTGTGACAAAAAATCATGACAGAAAATGGGCTTTTCGTCCTGGGCGGGCCAGAGACGCAGCTGCATGACATTCTTTGGGCCATCCATGACCGAAAAAACCATGGTAGAAGCGAGGGGGAGGAAAATTTCAGGGAGTTCCCAGTTACGGTGGGAGGTCGGGGGCCGAGCGATGCGCGTTTCTCTCGTACACGTACGCGCGTGTGTGCGAGGCGTTGGCTCTAACTGAACCCGAGCGAGGCGTTGGGCTCTAACTGAACCCGAGCGATTGCACTGCAGGCTATGCATTACTGAACCCGAGTGATCGATCGATGGCTGTTAACTGAACCCGATCGAGCGATTCCTTCGCTACTGCTGCTAATTGAAGCCGATCGATTGGATGAACAGTGAGCGTTGCGAGGGGGGGGGGTGGTTGGATGAACAGTGAGCGGTGGCGTTGCCTCTGGATGAACAGGACCCCGTGGTGTGGAGGGCTGGATGAACAGTAGACGGTGGAGGGGTGCCCGTGGAGGGGTGGTTGAAGAGGACCCCGTGGTGTGGAGGGCTGGATGAACAGTAGACAGTGGAGGGGTGCCCGTGGAGGGGTGGTTGAACAGTAGCCGATGAAGTAGCGCGTGGTGGAGGCTGGATGAACAGGAGCCCGTGGAGGCTGGAGGAGGTCGACGGTGGAGATGAACAGTATCCCGTGGAGTCCCGTTTTGCGATACGCCACACCCCTACCAATGAACAGGAACCCCGTTTCGACCGTAGGAGGTCCGTTTCGTCCGTTTTGCGGTACGCCGCACCCCTCCCGATCAACAAGACCCCCGTTTCGATCATAGGAGGTTCGTTTCGTCCGTTTTGCGGTACGCCACACCCCTCCCGATCAACAGGACCCCCGTTTCGACCGTAGGAGGTCCGTTTCCTCAGTTTTGCGGTACGCCACACCCCTCCCAATCAACAGGACCCCGTTTCGAACGTAGGAGGTCCGTTTCCTCCGTTTTGCGGTACGCCAGGCCTCGTTTCCATCGCCTGTTCCATCCAAGCCCTCCCGATGAACACGACCATGCATTCCGTTCCGACCCAGCCGGTTGGCTCCCACACGTTCCGTTGCCTCCCGACGAACACGACGCATTCCGTTGCCTCCCCGTGAACACGAGCATTTCGTTGCCTCCCCAAGAACACGACGCATTCCGTTGCCTCCTCATGAACACGACGACGACATTGTTTCTCCGTTCCGACCTAGCCATGTACACGAGCCCTGGTCGTACGTATGTGCGAGTAGGCGTTCGAGACCCCGCCCGTATGTACACATACGTGGCTGTATTTTCTTTCTTGCACCCTGGCCGCTGTACGTACGTGTACATGCTACGTGCGCACCTCTACTATGACACGTACGCGCCTCTACTACGACACGTGCGCGCCTCTACATCCACCAGTATATATGTACGTGCACGTTCGCGACCAGAATGACAACGCTACGTACGCTTCGATCAGGTGGGTCCCGACTGTCAGGCACTTCCTTGCATGTGAAGATGTAGCTGGTGGGTCCCAGCAGTCAGGGGGGCGAATCATTTTTTTGCTCAGACGCACTTCCTTGCGTGCGAAGATGTAGCTGGTGGGTCCCAGCAGTCAGGGAGGCGAATCGTTTTTTTGCCTGGACGCACTTCCTTGCATGCGAAGATGTAGCTGGCGGGTGCCAGCTGTCATGGGGAAATGTTTTTTCGCGAAATACGGTGGCCCGTCCGGTGGGTCCCCGCTGTCAGGTGGAGGAATCATTATTTTGCGCGTAATAAGGAGGCACTTCCTAGCTGCGGCCGTGGACCCAGCTGTCAGCCTCTCCACGTACAGTCCACGTCCGATGGAAGTCATTCCTTGACCACATTGACCATGCCGTGCCGAGAGCACCACGACGGTGGACGACGGCGAGGACTAGGAAGGGGACGACTCGGAGCCGGGGAAGACGCAACAGTGGATGCCCACGCGAAGAGGAGTACGAGGGTTCACTGGTTTGGCTGCGGTGTGAGGCTGCTGTCGCCGCAGAATAACAGGGGGTGTGGGTGAGTAGAGGGATGGCCTGGCCAGCGGTGGGAGTAGTAGGGGGCGGTGAGGCCTCCGCGGCATCACAGCCGGCCACGGGAGGCAGGAGCACGCGGCACGACCGACGCTGGTTTGGGCGACTGAAGCAAGAAGACCAGAGGTTCAAGAAGCACTACGGCCATTGGATGAACATCGTACGGTAACATGAGCTAGAATCGTTCATATTGACTAAGTTGACAAAGCCCTCCATCCCCGTCAACTTGGTAGGCCCACAAGTCAGCCTCCCACTATGCTGGGTTCCAGCTGGCAGGGGGAATATTCATTTTTTGTGCGTAATAAGGAGGCACTTCCTTGCATGCGAAGATAGCTGGTGGGTCCGACATGTCAGCGGGGGCATGTTATTTTTGCAAAATACAGAGGCCCTTCCAGTGGGTCCCAGATGTCAGGTGGAGGAATCATTATTTTGCGCGTAATATGGAGGCATTTCCTTGTGTGCGGCCGTGGACCCAGCTGTCAGCCTCTCCACACACAGTCTACTTCTGATGGTGTTGTTCGTTGACCATGTTGACCACGCGGCGCCGAGCGCATCCAAGGTGGTGGACGACGGTGAGGCCCCAGACAGCAACGAGCCGGAGATGGGAAGACGCGGGAGTAGAGTCACAGAAGGAGAGGTGTACGAGGGTTAACTGGTTCTAGTGCGGTGTGGTTCGGCTGTCGGTGGAAAAGAACAGGAGGTGTGGAGGGGTGGAGGGATAGCCTGGCCAACAGTGGAGTAGCGCTTCATAGCGAAGCGTGCTAAGCAGAGCTGCTAGCAGCAGGAGGCGGGAGGTGGTCCCGGCGGCGCTGGAGGAAGAAGACGAGAGATTGAAGATGGATGCCGGTCGTTGGATGTAAATCCAATGGCTAACATGTCAGAATCATTTGTTGACTAAATTGATAACGACTTGCGTTGGCTTCGACCTATTGGCCCACATTTCAGCCTCCAAAAAAGTGGCACGTATTCAATCCATTTTTTCAGAATTTACAGTCTTTTTTTGCGCGATATAATTTACAGTCAATTTGATCTTTTTTTTGAATTACAGCCATTAGCTGGGCTGGGTGAACAAATAATGTAGCGTCCATGCGGCCCATTTATTTTATTTCCTAAAAAATTACAGGCCATTTTCACTTTCTCGAAATACACGATTTTGTTGGGCTGATTCTAATTATAATGTTGGGTTGGGCCAGCAATGTTATGAAAAAATAAAAAGGGGCTGAGCATTTTGTTATAAATATATTTAAATAATAAGTGATATTATTACATTCGTCCTTAAATCTTACCAAGCTTTTGTATACAATCACTAGGATTTTCGTGGCAAAACAATCCAGGATTTTATTTGTTAAGAAATTATTTTTATAAGTTAATAAGATGTGGGATATTGTTTTCTTACATATGTAAGTATCTGTTAAATATATGATGACAATAAAAATAATATATAATAACATATAAAATAATTTAAATATATATATAATATAGTTAGAAGGGAAACATAAGTTGGACCTGGCATTCCTATTCTTATATAGAAAAATAGAACAGACCTCTGCGTTTTCTTCAAAAAAATACATAAATTGGGCTGCCAAAAATAAAACCTCGGATGGGAGGTCCATAGGCCGGTCGATACATGACGGCCCTAAGAAAATACAAACAGGGCTATGGACCTCCCATCCGAGGTCGTGGGCTGCACATGTTAAAAATGAAAGCCTAGATGGGGCAGCCCAAAACCACGTCCAACACTTGCAAAGCTTCGTCCCTCGTTTTCACTGTGTTTCGCACACTCGACATTGTGTGGGCATTTTGACTGTGCATCATATGAAGATGTGCTATGCATGAATGTTGATCAACATGATGTTAACTGGCTGGTAGTTCCATTTTCGACCATGAATAAAACTTCCAACATGATGTTAACCCTGTTTGAAAAGGCCGTGTTAATATAAATGCTCTGCCTCTGAAAGTTGCAGTTTCTTATCGAAAACTGAACTTGCAGTTTCTTATCTGAAACTAAAACTTGCAGTTTCTTCTTTGAGAATCACATTGTCTGCACTTTTACACTCCTACGAAACTACATTTTTAAGTGCTAAAAATAGATCTCTAGAATTCATAAAATACTTCATATGCTCAATACTGCAAATCTAAAATTCAAAAGACATTCATATCTGAAAGTACTCTCAAAATACACAAAACAAAACACAATTCACAACCTGTAAATACTAACAACCTGAAAGTGCAACTATCCCTAGGTGGTTTTGGTAATTCATAACAACATATAGCTCATTGAGCTAATACTATTCCAAGATAATTATTTCAGGAAAGCTCAATGATTGGCATGGCATGGATGTGAAAGTGGAACCCTCAAAATGCTAAGGACAAAGGATTGGCTCAAGCTCAAAAGCTCAAGACTCTTCATTTTATATTTTAGTGATCCAAGATCACATTGAGTCTTTAGGAAAAGCCAATACTATTAAGGAGGGATGAGGTGTTGCTTAATGAGCCTCTTGCTTCATGTGCTTAATGATATGCTCCAAAATCCTCAACTACTTTCCCATATCCACATATGACCTAAACCCTAAGCCAAACTCGGTCCTACCGATTCTTCCTATCCGGCGCCACCGAGTTTCACTTGCCATTAGCCAATGCCAAACCCTAGCAATTCGGTTCTACCGATAAGGATCTCGGTCTCACCGAGATGGGGTTGCAAACTCTTTGTTTCCCTTTCGTAACTTTTCGGTCCCACCGAAAGAGCGAATCGGTCCCACCGAGATTGCAATGTAAACTCAGTGTTTCCCCTTTGTAACTTTTCGGTCTCACCGAGTTCCACTCGGTCTCACCGAAAGAGCAAATCGGTCCCACCGAGTTTGCCTGACCAACTCTCTGGTTAGCTAATTACCAAATTTGGTCTCACCGAGTTTGTGTAATGGGTCTCACCGAGATTACGTTATGCCCAAACCCTAACCGAATCGGTCCTACCGAGTTGCATGTCAGTCCCACCGAAATTCCTAACGGTCACTAGGTTTACTATTTCGGTCAGACCGAGTTTTCTGATTCGGTCCCACCGAGATTGGTAAATTGTGTGTAACGGTTGGATTTTGTGTGGAGGCTATATATACCCCTCCACCTCTTTCTCATTCGGTGAGAGAGCCATCAGAACACACACATCATTCCAACTCATATGTTCTGAGAGAGAACCACCTACTCATGTGTTGAGACCAAGACATTCCATTCCTACCATATGAATCTTGATCTCTAGCCTTCCCAAGTTGCTTTCCACTCAAATCTTCTTTCCACCAAATCCAAATCCTATGAGAGAGAGTTGAGTGTTGGGGAGACTATCATTTGAAGCACAAGAGCAAGGAGTTCATTACCTACACACCATTTGTTACTTCTTGGAGAGTGGTGTCTCCTAGATTGGCTAGGTGTCACTTGGGAGCCTCCGACAAGATTGTGGAGTTGAACCAAGGAGTTTGTAAGGGCAAGGAGATCGCCTACTTCATGAAGATCTACCGCTAGTGAGGCAAGTCCTTCATGGGCGATGGCCATGGTGGGATAGACAAGGTTGCTTCTTCGTGAACCCTTTGTGGGTGGTTGATTCTTCGTGGACCCTTCGTGGGTGGAGCCCTGTGTGGACTCGCGCAACCGTTGCCCTTGGGTGGAGCCCTGTGTGGACTCGCGCAACCGTTACCCTTCGTGGGTTGAAGTCTCCATCAACGTGGATGTAGGATAGCACCACCTATCCGAACCACGGGAAAAACATCCGTGTCTCCAATAGCGTTTGAATTCTCCAAACCCTTCCCTTTACATTCTTGCAAGTTGCATGCTTTACTTTCCGCTGCCAATATACTCTTTGCATGCTTGCTTGAATTGTGTGATGATTGCTTGACTTGTCCTAAAATAGCTAAAATCTGCTAAGAACTAAAATTGGGAAAAGGTTAAGTTTTTATTTGGTCAAGTAGTTTAATCACCCCTCTAGACATACTTTCGATCCTACAAGTGGTATCAGAGCTTTGGTCTCCATTTGCTTGATCTCCATAGCTTTTGGTGGTCATAGCCTTGGTTTCACAACCTAGGAGATTATGGCGTCTAGCGAGGGAAATTATCACCGTAGAGGTCCTTACTTTGATGGTACTAATTTTGCTAGTTGGAAGCATAAAATGAAAATGCATATTCTTGGACATAACCCCGCTGTTTGGGCTATTGTGTGTGTTGGTTTGCAAGGTGACTTCTTTGACGGGAGAGAACCAAACCGTGAAGCTACCACGGATGAGTTGAAGATGTTGCAATACAATGCTCAAGCTTGTGATATTCTCTTCAACGGATTGTGCCCCAAAGAATTCAACAAAATCAGCCGCCTTGAGAATGCAAAGGAAATTTGGGACACTTTGATTGATATGCACAAAGTTACCGACTCTGTCAAGGAATCCAAGTTGGATGTGCTTCAAAGCCAACTTGACAAGTTCAAGATGAAGGATGGTGAAGGTGTCGCTGAAATGTACTCTAGGCTTGCTCTCATCACAAATGAGATTGCCGGCTTAGGAAGTGAAGAGATGACCGATAGATTCATCATCAAGAAGATCCTAAGAGCCTTGGATGGAAAATATGATACCGTGTGCACATTGATCCAAATGATGACCAATTACAAAGATCTCAAGCCAACGGAGGTGATTGGAAGAATTGTTGCTCATGAGATGTCACTTAAGGATAAAGAGGAACTTCACAACAAATCAAGTGGTGCCTATAAAGCCTCATGTGAAGCCCCTACATCATCAAGTGAGAAACAAGACTTCAATGAAGAATTGAGCTTAATGGTGAAGAACTTCAACAAGTTCTACAAGAGTAGAAGCAAAGATAGAAGCTCCAAGTCAAGGTCCTACAATGACAAAAGATCTTCTAGTCGAGAGCGAAACTGTTACAATTGTGGAAGACCCAGACACTATTCCAATGAGTGTACGGCTCCCTACAAGAGAAGAGAAGATTCTCCAAAAAGAAGAAGCAAAGGATCACCACCAAGAGAGAGAAGGAGTAGAGATGATCGTTATGAACGAAGATACTCACGGAGAAGCAAGGATTTGGAAAGGAAGGAAAAATCATCAAGGAGCTACACAAGACGAAGACATCAAGCTCATGTTGGTGAATGGGTATCCGGCTCCGACTCCGACAGCCACTCCGAGAGAAGTTATCACTCCGACTCCGAAGATACTCAAGATGAAGGTGTTGCCGGTCTAGCACTTGTGTCAACCAACTCCTACGACATATTTGACTCACCAAATGAAGGAATTGGAAGATGCTTCATGGCCAAAGGTCCTAAGGTAACACACCCCGAGTATGTTGATTTCAATAGTGATGAAGATGACTTGTTAGGTGATGATTTGCTTGGTGACAACTCTAGTGATGAATACTATGATGAAAGACCAATTAATCATGCTAATCAAGATAAAACGAATGACAATGATAAGGAGAAGATTGAGGCTCTGACTAAAGAACTAAAAACTATTAAGTTAGCTCATGACACTATCTTCGAAGATCATCGAGAACTTTTAAGAGCTCATGAGAAACTACGCTTTGAAAAGCTCAATATTGAGCAAGAGCATGAGTTCTTAAAGGCAATCAATGATGATCTCCGCAAGAAAAGTTCTTCTTACATTGCCAAGCGTTTACTCTTATCCACTTACATGCCTCAAGTCAAGTCTAACAAGAAAGATTCTTCCTCTAGTAGTAACAATGATCATGCTAAATCCAATATTGTTGCTTCTAGTAGTTCTCTTGATTCCACTAATGATTCTCTTAGCCAAGTTACACTTGAGCAAGAAAATAGCTTATTGAAGGGAATTATAGAGAAAGGAGTGTACAAAAGCCTTGCCGGGAGTAAGCAATTCGAGGAAATTGTGCGCAAGCAAGGAATGCACCGGAAGAATCAAGGTGTTGGTTTTGAACGAAAGTTCAATGGCAATGGAGTTTAATGGGAAGAAGATCAATACCCCAAGACAAAGTTTGTTCCTCAACAAGAGAAGTATACTTCTTTCAAGGGGACACAAGCTCAAGATGATCTTCCACCACAAGACTACGAGCAAAAAGGCAAGGACAAGCTTCAAGAGGAAATTGATGCATTTGAAGAAGCTCCTAAGACCTTAGTTAAGTGGATTCCCAAGACTACTTCAAGTTCCACTTCATCAAGTACGACTACAACTCCAAGGATTCCCATCAAGATGATGTGGATCCAAAAGAAGAAGAACTAGAGAGTTCTCGAGGGTGACTCCGCCAACATACTTCACCCTTATCATTTTGGCAAGAACAAGTGCAATCAACTTCCACATCTTGCACTAGTTCAAGGAGTCACAAACCCTCTTGTTGGTAAGACAAGGGACAAGGTAACCTAAAAGTTATCATGGACATCATCTTTTGTGTGCATCACTCTATGTCTATGGATATCCTTGTTTGTTCCTTATGGGACTAACCCATGTAGGTATTGAAAGTGCAATTCACTCAAATGGATAGCTCCAAGAGATCTACATCAACATTGAGCATCCACATCTTCGATATCTACATGAAGTCATCATCGACAAAACCCAAGGTTAGTTCATCCCTCTTAGGGGGGATATCACATCTAGGGGGAGCTTTACTCTAAGACTTGAGCTAAAGCAACTCTAAATATGTGAACACAACAATGCTTTATGTAAAAGTGGTAACCCCACTTGAGCTTAAACGATGAGTATGACCTATGATCAAGTGTTCTCACTTGACTCCTAAGTCAATATACTCATATATAGATGACCTAGTCATCGCAAATTGCTTGATAGATGCTAGATTTGGTTGTGCATGCCTTGCCACATATTTCATTTGCCATCTTATTGTGTGAGCATGCTGGTTGCATATTTTACTCATTCGAGGACATCCACTTGTTGTTTTGATTGTTCGGCTTTATTTCTTTTTGCCAAGTGGATGGACAAGAATGCCTAAGAACCTCCTCTAGCTATCTATGCTTTTCTCTTCTCAAACTCTATTCATGCTGCATCACAAAATTTGATCAAGTCAGATTCGAACCACTCTGTGTGAGGAGCGCTCGGAGTCCCCGATTCGTCATAGACTTAAACTTCCAAAACCTCTTTATGATTCTCGGTCTGACCGATACTCCACTTTCGGTCCTACCGAGATCATTAAGTTGATCTAGGTTTTCGATCTCGGTGCAATCGATTTGAACCTTTCGGTCACACTGAGTTTCAGTAACTGCACACAGTTATGAATCTCGGTGCCACCGAGTCGTTCCACTCGATCACACCGACAGGGTCGGGCTATATATAGTCACGGGCAAAATTTGGAAATTTCTCCGAACCCCTTCGCCCGCGCGATAGCCTGCTCTGCCCTCGAGGTCTCCGGATCGTCTTCTCGCCGCCAGCAGCCTCCAGTCGCTGGTCTCCGTCGCCGTCAACGGGAATTCTGCCCCGCCGTTGCCGCCGTAGCAAGTCCCCGCCGAACTAGGGTACGAACTTGATCTTTGTGCTATTCCTCAATCTGATTCCTAGCACATTGTGATCATATTGTTTCTAGCCACGTTTGAGAAACTTCTATCCAGTCAAAACGCTCATAGTTTAGGTTTGATTCGAAAATTCTAGGTTTAGGTTTCCGCCGAAACTATCTCGGACCCACCGAGTTGAAAAACTCGGTCCCACCGATTTGGCTTATGCCATTGCACAAGTTAGACTCGGTCTGACCGAGAATTACTTATCGGTGTGACCGATTTTTGGACTTAGTGAAACCCTAGCAGTCTCGGTGCCACCGAACTGTGACTCGGTCCTACCGAGTTCACTACTTTAGGTTCCAAAACTGCTTCGGTATCACCGAGTTTGAAAATCGGTAGATCCGAGATGATTTCAGTGGGAAACTAAAACTAAGTTTTTGGATCATTCTTTTTGCAAAAATCTCTGCATTTTGTGATGCTCATCCACTCTATCTCCTCTATAATCTATTCACAGGGTCAGCAGTCAGTTTGCAGCATGTCAGACCAGAGTGATAGCCAGAATCTGTCAGAGCAGCAAGTGGTGATGAGTGAGGGCACTAGTCCCTCCAGTTCATCTGATGAAGGCAGCAGGAGCACTCCTAGCAATTTGCCAAAGGCTGCCACGAGACAAAGGAAGAAGAAAACTTCAGACTCTGAAGATGAGGACTATGTGGCAGAGGAAGAGGCCACTTCCAAGAGAATTGAACCAGCTCAAGGCACTAAGCCAGGTCTAAAAATCAAAAGGCCAGCAGGCAGGCAACCCATGTCAAAGGCTAGAGCCTCAACTGAGAAGCCCACTTCCCAAGAGCCAACTGCAGCTGAGGGCAAGAAAAGGAAGGAGAGGGTGAAGAAGACTGTGGCTAGGGTGCTTGGCAAAGCTTCCATCATGGAAGAGGAAGAGGAAGAAGAGGCAGCTGCACCAGCGCCCAAGGCACCCAAGCTAATGGGTGATGCCATAAGGTCATGGGCTACTGCATCTAAGCCCAAAGCTGCCTCCAAGCCAAAACCTAAGAGAAATACAAGGAGCATTCCTGCAGCTAAGAAGAACAAGGCCCCAGTGCCTGAGACTGTTGCTGAGGATGAGGAAGAAAATGTCCTAAGGAAGCTAAAGCCCAAGATCCCAGACCACAACGATGCTCATCCTATGGCTCAGGATATGAAGCTCAGGAGAGACTCAGGGCTCAGGAAGTGGAGAGAAGCAGATCCATATGCTTCTAGGAGAAGGACTGCAGTGGACTACAGGTTTCATACCAAGGAGTAGCAGGATTTCTATGAGACAGTGCTACTTGACAAGAAGCCAATTGTATGTGACATGAGATGGGTCGACTGGACCTATATCAAGGACAATGAAGAGTACTACCCTGGAGTATTTGACAGCATTAGTGCGTGTGGAGTTGCAGACTTTGTTGGGCAGAAGCTCACAAAGTGGAACGAGGAGCTAATCATGCAATTCTACTCCACAACACACTTTTATCCGGATGGCAGGATCACATGGATGTCAGAGGGTACAAGGTACCACTCTACTGTTGAGGAATGGGCGAAGCTGATCAATGCCCCAGAGGAGCAAGCAGATGACTTGGACATTTATGCCAAGAAAAAGATGGAACACAACTCCATGTCCAACATGTACAAGGAGATTCCGAATGAAGCACTTGACACGTTCAAGTTTGGCTCAGTGCATTATCTGCTATCAGGATTGCCTACGATCAACTGGATCCTTAGGCACACCCTTCTGCCCAAGTCTGGAGATCACAAGATGATCAGAGGTCACGCGATCAATTTGCTTCATGTCTTTGACGTGCCTCAAAAATTCAAAGTCATGAGCCTCATAGTGGAAACAATCAAAAGGACTGCGGCAGATCAGAAGAGGAGCTGTGGATATGCCCCTCAGATTCAGGAGCTCATCAACTCCAAGATGGGCACGGGCGTATATTTGTTGGATAAGGAACACCTGCCCATCCGTCCAGATTTCGAACATAATCAAGTTGTTATGACTGAGAATGAACCATCATCTGCCCATGCACAAGCTCAGAAGGAGAAGGCGAAGAAGGAGAAAGCTGCCAGGATGCCTACTCAAGCGGAGGCATCTGATTACTTCCTGAAAACCAAACAAGAGCAGCTTGGTTACCTGATTGCGTCCACCCTGCGGATTGAGCAGAGTATAGCCACCCTGACTCAGAAACAGGCGAGTTTAGAGAGGATCATGGAACAGAGGTTCTATGACTTGGACATCAATGTGACAGAGATACAGACTGCCGTGGAGCAGCTCCAGGAGGACATGAATGAGAGGAGAGGCAGGACCACGACTGATGCTTTTGTGAGGGTGCCACGAGGTCCGAGGTCGTCTGCACTGCCAGTTGCTGACACCAGAGCTACAACGTCTGCACCAGCCACAGCCTCAGTTCCACCAGCTCCAACATCCATTTTAGCCTCGACTCCGACCACGTCTACCGAAGGCTTCGTCCTTGGAGTGCTCCGGACTCCACCACCACCTGAAGATCAAGCCTGAGCGTCGATCTAGTGCTATGCATTTTCTAGGAACTTTTTGGTAACTTGTTGCCAAAGGGGGAGAAGATGTATAGATCATAGGCTTCGAGAGAGAGAGAGTGTTGCTTTTCTCTCTTGCTTTATTTGGTGGTTTTTCGAACTTATCTGCTTTTGAGTGCTTGATACTACGTCATTATTTGTGAGACATTGATGATCATGTGTTTGCTTAATGCTTGCTTAAATATTATCATTCTATCTATCGTTTGTGATCATTCACTATTCTTGGTGATGAGTGCATGTATTTCAATCTTATCATTTTTGAGCGCTCCACCAAGATGTATGTGACATGGAAGAGTAACCCATAATTCTAATTCTTTGTGCATTTGCAGTCCAAAGCAAATTTTAAATATGCACAAATTTAGGGGGAGCTCTTACTTATCACATACTTCTCAAAGCGACGATATATTTCATGATTATTATCTTTTGTCGAAGCTTTGATCTATATGTTGTCATCAATTACCAAAAAGGGGGAGATTGAAAGTGCAACTATCCCTAGGTGGTTTTGGTAATTCATAACAACATATAGCTCATGGAGCTAATACTATTCCAAGATAATTATTTCAGGAAAGCTCAATGATTGGCATGGCATGGATGTGAAAGTGGAACCCTCAAAATGCTAAGGACAAAGGATTGGCTCAAGCTCAAAAGCTCAAGACTCTTCATTTTATATTTTAGTGATCCAAGATCACATTGAGTCTTTAGGAAAAGCCAATACTATTAAGGAGGGATGAGGTGTTGCTTAATGAGCCTCTTGCTTCATGTGCTTAATGATATGCTCCAAAATCCTCAACTACTTTCCCATATCCACATATGACCTAAACCCTAAGCCAAACTCGGTCCTACCGATTCTTCCTATCCGGCGCCACCGAGTTTCACTTGTCATTAGCCACTGCCAAACCCTAGCAATTCGGTTCTACCGATAAGGATCTCGGTCTCACCGAGATGGGGTTGCAAACTCTCTATTTCCCTTTCGTAACTTTTCGGTCCCACCGAAAGAGCGAATCGGTCCCACCGAGATTGCAATGTAAACTCAGTGTTTCCCCTTTGTAACTTTTCGGTCTCACCGAGTTCCACTCGGTCTCACTGAAAGAGCAAATCGGTCCCACCGAGTTTGCCTGACCAACTCTCTCGTTAGCTAATTACCAAATTCGGTCTCACTGAGTTTGTGTAATGGGTCTCACCGAGATTACGTTATGCCCAAACCCTAACCGAATCGGTCCTACCGAGTTGCATGTCAGTCCCACCGAAATTCCTAACGGTCACTAGGTTTACTATTTCGGTCAGACCGAGTTTTCTGATTCGGTCCCACCGAGATTGGTAAATTGTGTGTAACGGTTGGATTTTTTGTGGAGGCTATATATACCCCTCCACCTCTTTCTCATTCGGTGAGAGAGCCATCAGAACACACACATCATTCCAACTCATATGTTCTGAGAGAGAACCACCTACTCATGTGTTGAGACCAAGACATTCCATTCCTACCATATGAATCTTGATCTCTAGCCTTCCCAAGTTGCTTTCCACTCAAATCTTCTTTCCACCAAATCCAAATCCTATGAGAGAGAGTTGAGTGTTGGGGAGACTATCATTTGAAGCACAAGAGCAAGGAGTTCATTACCTACACACCATTTGTTACTTCTTGGAGAGTGGTGTCTCCTAGATTGGCTAGGTGTCACTTGGGAGCCTCCGACAAGATTGTGGAGTTGAACCAAGGAGTTTGTAAGGGCAAGGAGATCGCCTACTTCGTGAAGATCTACCGCTAGTGAGGCAAGTCCTTCGTGGGCGATGGCCATGGTGGGATAGACAAGGTTGCTTCTTCGTGGACCCTTTGTGGGTGGTTGCTTCTTCGTGGACCCTTCGTGGGTGGAGTCCTGTGTGGACTCACGCAACCGTTGCCCTTGGGTGGAGCCCTGTGTGGACTCGCGCAACCGTTACCCTTCGTGGGTTGAAGTCTCCATCAACGTGGATGTAGGATAGCACCACCTATCCGAACCACGGGAAAAACATCCGTGTCTCCAATAGCGTTTGAATTCTCCAAACCCTTCCCTTTACATTCTTGCAAGTTGCATGCTTTACTTTCCGCTGCCAATATACTCTTTGCATGCTTGCTTGAATTGTGTGATGATTGCTTGACTTGTCCTAAAATAGCTAAAATCTGCCAAGAACTAAAATTGGGAAAAGGTTAAGTTTTTATTTGGTCAAGTAGTCTAATCACCCCCCTCTAGACATACTTTCTATCCTACACAACCCTAAGCTCCTCCTGACAATTCACAACCTTCCCGACTATTGGGCTGGGGGACAGCCCCCTCCTATTGCTCGGCGGCAGACAGCCGCCCCGTGGGACGATGTGAACGGCGAGGGAGACGATGGCGGGGAAGCGTCGTCAGGCCAACTGCTTTTCTCCTCTTGCAGTTGGGTTCGGTCGACGAAGACTCCACCGGCTCGCTCTGGCAGGACACCCTCACAAAGGGCACCCTGTAGATGCTCAATCCTTCAATCTCTGGTGGATGCTCCATCTGGGATCGATACTCCCACCACCGCTCCCTCACGATCAGATTCGGTGAATCTGTTTGCTCCATGGCCCAGAGGAGCAGCTCTATGTACTCCGGCGCGACTCCGTCCGGGAGTATCGCCACCTTTTTGCTCTGTTGCAAATATTTGGCCATGGATGTCGCCCTCGCTGCTAGTTGGTCCTTGTTGTCAAACCAAGACTGTATCTCCAACATCCTAGCTAGCTTCACAGGGTCGCCGTCTGCGATCCTCACGTATCGGTTGTACTCCTCCATTGATCTACTTCTCCACAACACCTTCACTCGCCGGTGGTGGTTTTTGAATGGAAGAGGATAGGAGCAGCGCTGGTTTTGGATTAGAACGGGAGAGGAGCGACGTTGGTTTTGGACTGGAATAGGAGAGGAGGGGCGGCGGTTTTGAAATGGAAGAGGAGAGGAGCGGCGCTGCATTCAGATTGGAACAGGAGAGGAGCAGCGGTGGTTTAAGAGGAGAAGAGCGGAAGAGCGGCGCTGGTCTTGGAAGTATTTTTTGTTGTTTTGCGTATTTTGGGTCAAAGTTTGACCACGTACTGTATTTGACAAGCAAAATGTGAATGCATGTCACCAAAAATTGTATCGTTTGGTTCATATCTGAATGTACTTTCAAATTATATTATTTTTGCAACGTATAACATATATTTTATGTGCGATAATCATGGTCAATTATGACCCAGAATAAAAGGGAGGCTAGTTAATGTGGGGTCGCTTTCTTAATTGAAGGGTAAATTGATTTTCATTTTGATCCAGTCACAGCGCGCCGGCCCTCTCGTCCAATCCTAAATCGCCGCCGCACGCTCCTCTCCCTCTTCTCCATTGCAAAACCACCTCCTCTCCTCTCCATCATCTCCATTCCAAAACCACCATCTCTCCTCTCCCTCTTCTGATCTTCTCCATTGCAAAACCACCTCCTCTCCTCTCCATCACCTCCATTCCAAAACCACTGTCTCGCCTCTCCTCTTCTGATCTTCTCCATTGCAAAACCACCTCCTCTCCTCTCCATCATCTTCATTCCAAAACCACTATCTCGCCTCTCCCTCTTCTCTATTGCAAGACCACCGTCTCTCCTCCCATCTTCCAAAGCTAGCACCGGACCACTCAGAAGGACATCTATGGAGAGGATGCAGCAGCGAATCAGGCAGATCACCGGCGGTGACTAGGCAAAGTTAGCCAGGTTGAAGGAGACCCTTAGTTGGTTTGAAAATGAGTGGGAGATTTCAATGACGGTGCGGGCCATGTGGCAATGTATGCGAAAGAGCGAGACGGCGGCGATGAGGGCGGCGATGTACATGTACTCCTCGGCGGCAGTCACGCCGCAGACCTCCGAGTTCATCGAGTATCTCCTCTGGGCGATGGAGCAGATAGATTCGCCCGAGGTGACAGTCAGGCGGAGGTGGTGGGCGTACAGGTCGAAGGTCGAGCACCCAGAGGATAACGAATCGATCGAGTATGGTGTGCCGTTCGTGAGGGTGCAGAGCCAGCCGGAGCCACAGGAGTATTCGTTCTCCCACCGCAAGAGGAGGCCGGATGGCACGACGTCACTTCCCCGCCGTTCTCCATGGTTCCCTCGATGCTTGCCTCGTTTCAACGGCAGCGGTAGGGTTTAAGGTAAGCTTCGCACTAACCTAATCTTCCACCTGCTCATGCTTACAATCAGTGTGACAGCTAATGAAAATCATGCCTACAATCAATCTCCGAGTACTATGCCAATCACCCTAAAATAGCTCTGGACCTTTGGGTCAAAGTTGTGACACAGTGTACAAATAAAGAAAAATAGATTGGTGCTTCTTTCAGAAAAGAGTACTCCCTAGAAAACTGCCAATATAAGCTACTAGTATTTGGTTAGATGATTTGCTGCCGAGAAAGATCCGTCCGCAGAGAGCGCCACACATCCCACTGGTGGTGGTGGATGCCAATGCGTGCATGCAGCATGGTTGGTGTCGGTAATTTTTTTACTTGGAACACCTCGCACTCTGCATATATGCCGGTTCCATACGTACATTTGTGCAGTTCCACCAAAATGCAGCTGAATAACCCTGTTTGCACAGATAATGAAAAAGCGTGATTACATTATAGTGGCACTAGTTGATGAAACACACAAAATAAATAGAAGAAAAATATTGCGATAGTATCATAGTATGCCATGCCGCGAGGGCAAGATGTGCCCTGCGACGCCTCATACTACACATCGTCCCAAGTCTCCCAAATACACCTTCTGCCAGTGATGAACATCAGTGTACAGTGGTAGTACAAGGAGGCGCCTTGAGACATTCAAATCTCTATTTTTGTAAATATCAACTAAAATTAAGCACCCCAGTTTGCAAAAATGCTTAAACATTAACAATGGGAGTAGTTGATGAAACATACATTAACAAAGAGAAGTACTTTCTTTATCTACATTGGAAATGAAATGATAGAGATGACACTCGCTCTATTTTAACTGTATTATTACTTCATTTTATCAGTGACACTAGGGTTGAGCAGGTGGCAAACGAGGTGTACCGTGTGTCGCAAGGATGGAGGCCGGAGGTGTTTAGACTAGGATGCTGAAGCTGGCTCTTTCAGTCACCAACATGGATGATTCAATTCATGGGACCTTTTGGTGCAGTTCACGTAAAATGAAGCAATGTCCCGTTAGCTAGCAGCTTCTTCTTCAATTTTTTAAGAAAAAGGCTCCAGCCCCGGTTCCATTTCCATCAGAAAACGAAACCCACAGAGCTTCTTCTTCATTAGTTGCAATAAAATTGAGCAACATCAAGGTTGGTTGTGAAGCTCCTGGAATGCTGAACTATAATTTGGATATCATTTCTGCAGTTCAACTAAGATCGAGCGTGAAATGTATATCTCTGTTTGCACAAAAAAGGTGGAAAGGAGGGTGACTAACAAGTGATGAAATATGCATCAAATGAAAAGAAGCATGTTCCTTATCTGAATGGCAATCCTACAAGGACAGTAGCAATTTCTAAAGCACTGGCATTGTTAGATATTAGTGTGGGCATTAGGATTAACTATGACAACCATTAAATACGTCATTACTTTGGGCACGGGAGAGTAGGCGGACCAGGACAGTTGCATTTCTAACGAAAAGAACCAACTTATCTTAATGGGAAATTTTAGCAGGACATGTAAAGAAGTGCCATTGATTCATATTACTGGAGGCATTACATTGAAAACAATATTGGTTTAACGTGTCCTTACTTTTAACAGTGCGACTGCTACATTTTAGCAGTGGCATTACATAAGAGTGGCTCGGGGCAACAAACATCAGAACATGATATCTAGGTTGGTCCCATTTTTGTTCGATATAGCCACCTTATACTGTGTGAGGCTAGAAAATCTAGTGCTGGACTTACTCTATTGACTTGTCCCCCAGTCCCCACTTTCTTTCCTTTTTCAACCAATAGAATGGGTTTATATTGAGTTTGTACTGCGTTTCCCTTTATTTCCCTATTAGACCTAGAGACCAGTTGGATAGCCAATCTCTGCTACTTTTCGCCCCCATTATTTCCTCTTTCGACCAAGTCCTAGATTCAGGTAACAAATCCTCCCCCACCCCCTTTCTTCTTTGTTTGAACCAAGTAGTACTAGATTCGAGTGCATGAACTAGTTTTACCTCTTAAACGTAAAAAAATCAGGTAGTTTTCGAACAGCCGATCGATCCTATCTATGAGGGGGCCTGATAAATAGTAAAAGATACAAATGCAGCGACGTCAGGAGCTCAGGAAGTAGAGCAAGGACGGTTTTGAAGGAAGTTATACATGATGGTCGCCGGGATGTCGCTAGGTGGGCGGCAGGAGGCCGGATCTGCCCACACTACGGCAGCAAGGAAGAAGGGGTCGGAGGCCCTCCCTCGCCAGCAGTGTTTTGGAGAGAACGGCAAGGCGGGCTGATCGGGACGCGCCCAGCAGTGGTAAGAGCCGTCGCCGAGGACGACCGCGTAAATATTGCACCTTCTCGCCTTCCCCGGTGGAGAGGATCCGGCTGGATCTGTGACCAGCGGTGAGCAGAGAGAGAGAGAGAGAGAGAGAGAGAGAGAGTGGCCACCGCTGTCGTGTTTAGATCTGGAAAGGCCGAGACAGTGTGAAGAGAGCAACACTAGAAAGCAAGCACGGAGGCTCCTGTCTATATAGTGGAGTAGTACTAGTTTTCTTTTGTCTACCGGAGCCGGCTTGACCTCGTCAATGACTGTCGAGAAGTCTTCATGCACGTGGACCGGAGGCACAGTTGTCGTCATTTTGATCTGAAGCACCAGATTATAACATATAACATGAAAAAATGCCACATGACAAGAAATCATAACCTCACTGCCCAAAGAAGACAACATGAATCCCGACGGACAAACTAGACGAGGAACAAAGCTCAAATTAAAGATAAACTCATAGAAAAGGGGTCCGTCGATAGATGTCCTAATTAACATAGTCGGCTTGACCTAGATGGCAGCCGAGTAGTCACTGTTCATGCATGTGCCCCCAATGACTAGCCCAACTCAATTTTGCGAGATGACAAGAAACCTTTTTTTAGATTTATCACCACAACTACAACCATGTACAACACAGCCTGCACGATATGTAGAAGATAGCCAATCCAGGCGTGTCTGCTGGAGTCTGGTCACATGCATGGACGAACTGATCTTCCATGTCTTGCAGGGATCGTCCAGGCACCAACGTAGTACAACACTTCTCTAGTACTATCGCTCGTCTCCCTATTCTATTAAGTCACCCGACTTGCGGGGCCGGGGAGTGTGCCTATGGTCGGTTCTCAATTGCCGTCCCACATGTAGTGCAAACGCAATATGACGCGCGTTCCATTCGGAGAGCAGCGTGCTAGACCGACCGACCGTCTGGGGTGCGACGCAAACGTGACGGGCGTGCTGTATAATCCGTACATGTGTACCGCCGTTTTCTAGATGCTTTGCTCCATGGCGCGGGTGCAATTCATGGATACAAAATTAGTATACTGTATACTATTTAAAAGTCGAGGGCGGGGCTTTTCCTGCGCGGTAGGCAGCGGAGCAGTTCCGCCTAGTCGGTTCGACAGAGACGCGAGAAGACGAGGGAGTAGGCTGCTGCAAACGAAAGGCTGTGTGATTTGACAGCGAGTTACTCCTGGACAGGTGGGGCCCCGTGATTTGACTTGCCATTATCATTTTAACTGCAGTGCTACGACCGGCGTGAGTCTCCCGATTCCTGACCACCTCCATACAGGTGCCTCTCCCAATGCTCCACCATGTAGTAGAGGCTGGCTCTTGCATGAGAGACCACTTCTCCACTTTTTCCTTGCCTCTCTTTCCTCCACATATGCAAAAATTCCATGTAAAGCGCACTATTGTACTTACTTTTACTTGCTCCTACAGGTGCTTAAGCTTGCCACATAGGCATAAAGTCTGATGTGGCAAGTTAATCAAGAAGAGAGAGACTAGTTTGGTGACCCAAGGAAGAAACAGTGCTAAGCGCGTGTACCTAGGTGAAAAGACAATTTTGAGTCTATAGCTAATTAAATGAAGCAAACTTAGCAACACCATTTCATTGGAAGAGGTCACTCCTTGGCAAATGCAATAAATACTAGTACTCCCTGTGTCCCATAATATAAGAATGTTTTTGGCACTACACTAGTGTTAAAAACATTCTTATATTATGGGACGGAGGGAGTACGAAGAAAGACATAGAGAGGAGTAAAAAATACACTTATAGCCAACCTTATAGCCAACCTTGTTGTAGTATGAGTGACTAAGTGATGACTATGTATGACATGCCAACATCAAATAGCCTAACGCACTGTGTTAAATCTCCAAGGGCGCGACCGCGCGAGAGACGCGACGGTCGTGGTAGGTGTGACCATGATACAGGCTACTGGCAGCCCTTGGATCTGAGATCAAACGGTCGCATGCTAAGTTGCTGAAAATTTGCAGAATAACCCTCCAGGATAGGATATTCACCCATAGGTCTAGAATCACGCCATGCAACCGTTTGATCTCAGATCCAAGGGCTCTCGGAAGCCCGTATCATGGGAGAATGGAAAGCCACTACCCTGCCGTTCACACGCTGGTAGTTCGCTCCTACTCGTCCCCGCACGTCCTTCAATACTACGGCGGTTCGTTCCTAGTCGTCCCGTCCATTCACATTATGGTAGTTCCACTAATCCTAACCCTCCTCCCAAATCCATGGCGTCCCAAATCTCCATGAACGGCGGTGAGTACAAGGTTAGAACCATCACCATCGATGAGTTCGACGTCATCTACACCGGTTCTTTCGCGACGGTGAAAGGACTTTCTCGCTTCAGACACATGCTCGAAGACTCAGATGATGAGTGGGTCGCTGGGCTAGATGTTGAGTACACCACAGTCCTGGGACAAGAGAAGGATCTAAAGGACGAAGAGAGGAAGAAGCCCGCCGTGATCCAGGTTTGCGTGCATGACTTATGCTTGGTCTACCACATATGCTATGCCGACATTGAGTGCTAGGATTTTAAGGACTTCCTCGAGAGCAACCTAGTCAATTCTTTACTGTAAACTTTGGTAATGACAAAGAAGTCCTGCGTCGGATAGGCCTCGTTGTAGGCAACACCTTCGACCTCCAGAAGAATCGGTTGGTGTCCTCTCGTCATCCTTCAATGCTGACCCTGGCAGGAGCCATGGTTCATCCTTCGTACGGTAAACTGGAGAAACCTCCATACATGTTTCATCATCATGCATGGCAGTGAAATGTACTAGATATAGACCACATCCACTAAGCTGCAATGGATGGCTACCTTTGCTTCAATATCTACAAGGGTTGGATGAAGAGCAATAGCCAAGTGTGCGGTTCAAGCAAAGAAGTATCGGCCAAGAGGAAGAGGGACAAGGACGAAGTCGAGGACGTGGACGAGGACTCCGAGTAAGGTGGCAGTGTCGTTGCTCATGGTGGTTCTAATGCATTGTCTACCGGAATAGTTGCAAAGTTTAATTTAGGGTGTGCTTAATTTAATTTGAGGGGTGTGTTGTGCTGAGCCCCCAGTAGAACTATGTTATGTTTCTTCTCGTTACTTTAACTCTTCAGTACGTACATACTAGTATTTCTTACATTTCATCTTTTAGTTGGTATAGTACTACCACTCGTTTCTTCACATTATATACGTACAATATATATGGCCAACATCATATAGCCAGCAGTTTAGTTGTCAAAGAATTCCAGGGTGCTTAGTTTTGTCAAATAATTCCAGGATGCTTAGAGGGTGCTTGGATCCAAGGGACTTATTTTAGTCTGACTAAAAATAGTCTCTTTAAGAGGCTAAAGTTCCAAGCACCCCTGACTAAAGAGGGGCTAAAACTAGTCTTGAGACTAAATTTTTTAGTCAGGGGTACCCCTACTAAAATTTGGATTAGTCCTCTCTCTACTCATTTAACTCCTCTCCTTTAACATAGGCGAGTTCTGGATTGGAGGGTTTGGAGGATAATAAATGCTCAATAACTTGATTTTAGCCTTTTTAGTATTTGGATCCAAGCATGGGTGAGGCTAGCATGTTTTAGTCCCACTACTTTTAGTCATGGGACTAAAACGTATCCAAGCACCCTCTTAGTTTTATTTGAAGGGTGGGTTGTGCTGGACACCATTATTGTGACTAGCCTTTTTAATAGTACTATATGCATAATTTGGCGATGAGCGCTCTCTATATGTACCACCTTTTTTTTAATTTCATGTTTTGCTCCATGGCGCAGTCCATCGATACTACTGCTGTACAAAAGTATACATTTTTTAAAAGGCTAGAGGGCGGGGAAGTCTAGCTTGGTCGGTTTCACGAGAGGCGAGGGCCTTTGTGATTTGACAGCTCATTACTGGTGGAAGGCGGGGCCTTGTGATTTGACTGCTCGTATAAATGCGCCGACGACCTGATCGAGGAGGAGCGAAGAACCGTGCGGTATACTCAAGTTTTCCTCTGGAGTAGTACTGCGACGGAGGAGCACGAAACACGGCAGCCCAGTGCCATATGGCGCTAAAAAATTATCTAATTTGCTAGTCATCTCATTGTTAGCATTGTTCTATTCATTCCATAAAAAAACATTGTTCTATTCATGCCTCGCAGAGAACGTGACACGTGCGGCGAAACACCCGAAGCAAAAGATGAAACACAGGAGCAAAAGAAGAAGGAAGATTATCACCCCAAATGATCTAATTCGTCGCGGAGTCGTAACCGCTTCTTCATCGCCTCCACGACCTCCATCTCCTTGCATGTCTCCTCCGCCATCTTCTTCATTCTGTCCATGACACGGGATTTCTCGACGCGAGCCTTCATCATATGTTCCACGGCCGCATTATGTACCTTGATAGCAGCCGGGTGCTCGATGCGGAGCTTCGCCAACTCCTCCTTCTGTTCCATGATGAGGGCCTGCAGCATCTTCATCGAGGAACTACTATTCTCATGCAGCTTCTTCTAGCCGGCGTTCTTCTCCTTCAACAGGTCGATCTCATGGTAGAGCTTCGCCTTGTCCTCCTGAAGTCGCAGGATTTCGCCGGTCGCCTTCTTCTCCGAGGCAATGCTCTTCTTTAGTAGCATCACCAAGTCGGCGGTCAACTCCCCCTGCTGATTGAGCTCAGCGGGCATGTCGTCGAGGCTCTCCTTCAGCAACTCCATAAGCCTTGGATGAACTCCTTCTGCTTATTGAGGTGCTTATTGAGCTGATCGGGCATGTTGTCGAGGGATAACGACTCCAGCTCCGCCGGCTCGGCATGTTCGCCTCCATGGCTAGGGCGCTCCTAGGAGCCATCGCCTGCCCGTGAGAGATCTTTCGAGGTCTCTGTGTGGCGGTGAGCCCTCTTTTTTTTCCGCAGCCTTGGTTGCCGCTCCCTTGTTACGAGTAGTTCTCGACCTAGAGCTCTGCTCATCGGCCATGGTAACGACGGACGAAGAAGAAGCACTTATGAGGAGGAAAGGTAGAGTAATTTTCGGTTAGGTAGTTCCCCTTTTTATAACCTAAGTACTAGCACTAGTACTAATACCTGCATAGTGGGAACACGTTCAGGTTTGGTACGTACTAGTAGGTGTGAGCAGGCTTTCGAATGTGATGGGAACAAGGTAAAGATTAATTGATGGTTTTGGTTTCGGGGCCCGAAACGGCTCCCGATGAGTTTAGCGGAACATAAATTTCAAGTACTACACTGCTCAAATGCATAAATATTATGTTACTGTCAAAAATTGGCACAAAATACGAAGGAGACCAATGGAAGTACTACTAGCAACCCACGATTTAAGTACTCGCATGCGCGCAGTGGAGTAATAATGTCTTTCTTCCGCCCTCACGTCCACTCAATTTGCATGCGCTGTATTAATTGACCATCAATGAAGTGAACGACTTTACACGCGTCAAATTATCACATGGGGTGGATCTTGGTACAAAATTGCGTCCGCCCGTGTACCCGCGTGTGCATGCGAGGGAATGAGTGTGTGCGTGGCGTGCATGCACATCTTCCCTTCGTGCATGTACCGCCAGTATGGCTCAGGGAGGACGAGTACATTCTTCTGGAACCAGCAGGACGTCACTGTGATCAATCCACGCAAGGAGGTTGCGACAACGCCTCCACATGTGCCACGTGGCTTCATGAACTGTAAGAGAGACACTGTGTAGCGTGCCATTGGTATTCTAATTTACGTGTTTTGCACATACTCGAAGTACTAGTAAGGTACACGTGCATTGCATGCATCAGATTTTACAACCAAATTATGAATAAATACCACACTATAGCATGTAAGCTCTGAGTCATATATGCCTGATGTAGCCCTTCGTTTAATTCTTATAGTTCATCTCATTCAAAATAAATTAGTTTTTATAAAAAAGATAAGAACGCGGGAATAGGAAAAACATGGGATTATAGTGGAATGTCGTCTTGAATCCTACAGGATTGTATGAGTGTTTGATTGTGCATAGAAAAAACATCGAATTCTTTCAAAGAGGTTTGAGTGGATGGGATGTTTCCTATGAAATCTAGTGCAAATGAATCATATGGAAAAATTCCTATGGTTTACAATCCTACGAATCAAACAACCAAGATAGGAAAATTTTCTAATGATTAGAATCCTCCAAAATTCCTTTGAGAATCCTTTGAATCAAATAAGCCTTTAATCTATTTTATGATTCATGGAATTGTGCGTTGTAAAGCATAAAGTAAAAACAAATAATGGAAATTCAACTAGAAAAAAAGTTTGGGCAGTTATGGTACGGAAGATTCTAGAACAAAAGAGAACCACTGTTGTTTTGAGGTTTGTGCATTATGCTTAAGTTCAACCATGGAGTCTGCTAGATTGTACATGTGGCAAAATCCGGTGGGGGGCTAGAAGATGGTGCGAGGGGCCGAGTGGAGGGAGACTATGAAGGAATACACAAGTGCGAGATCGATATTTAGAGAGAGGGGGCAAACACGTGCGCTGTTGCGCGCAGTGGCGGAGCCATGAAAAATAAATGATCTAGGGGGCCAAGCATTGCTAATCCTTTACGAGGAGGGTCAATTCATGAACTTAAACCATTTTTAGCAGCAATTGTCTAATGATCACATTCATATTAGCCTCGATATATAGTGATGTTAGGGGGGAGGGGGCAGGGCCCTTACTGCCCCTGTCTTCGCCATTGTGCACGCGTGTGAGAGATGAAGCAGAAGGCATGGATGATGAGAGGGGGACGTTGGATATATAATTAATGTGGGTGTATTAGCTATATATGTTAATCCTATATAGAGAGGTATAGATTGATCGATGTGGACGTGGGAAAGAGGGTGAGACCTCACTGGATATATCGATTGATTGGTTTGTGTGGAAAACTATGAAAGACCTAGCTATATACACACATACATAGAGGAACATCGATCGTTGTGCATGCACGCGTGAGAGATAAAGAATGCCCGATATGATGGAGAGGGGGGATGTGTGTGGGTGTGTGCCTTCATGGGAGACCGACCTGAAGAAAAAGATTGCATGCGTGCGATGGATAATGCCGACTGGTAGTGTGTGTGCATGCATGCACGAGAGAAAGTTAGTGGTACAATTATAAAGAGAAGACTACTGTGTGGGTGTAAAAGAATAGGTGAGGTCATAATCAATGTAAAGTTGAATTCAAATATTTGAATAAGAGATCCTGATGTTTGAAACCCATGCATGCATGAATATAATGGAGATCTGCGCGGTGTGGTTTGGAAACGAGCATGTTGTAATGTATACACATTGAACAAGGTCAGACTGATTTGAATTTGATATACCGATGGCAGACATCATTTGGCCACGTCGCAATCGTGCATGGACACATTATTCTAATTGGAGATGATGGGCGGTTTTCGCATCACATATCTATATCTATACCCCTATATATATTATATTTTATATTTTTTATGTTGTGTGCGGGTAACATTAACTTTGAAAGATGGTCGTTGGATGAGGCGAATCCGATGGTCCAAAGATGGCAAATTTGAGCACTACTGGCCGTTGGATATCATATAGATTCCAACAGATTTCCCACATGTATAATCTAGAAGACTCCATGGTTGAACTTAAGCATAATGCACAAACATCAAAACACAAGCACTTCTTATTTGTTCTATAATCTTCCGTATCAGAATTGCCCAAATGTTTTTCTACATGATTTGCCATTATTTTTTTACTTTATGTCTTACGACGCACAATTCCATGAATCTTAAAATAGATTAGATTTCTTATAAAAACTAGATGATTTTGAATGAAATGAACTATAAGAATTAAACGAACATCTACATCATGCATATATGACTCACAACTTGCATGCTATAATGTGGTATTTATTCATAATTTGGTTGCCAAATCTCATGCGTGCAATGCACGTGTACCTTGCTCTAGTGTAAATGGTGTGTGTGTGTGTGGTGTGCATGTTGAGGCGCCTTGTTATGCCGAAAATTCAAGCTAGCGTCTCTGTCTATCGTGCTGCGAAACTCCCGCCTCTTCAACCCGCGCCTTGTTAGCCCGAAATATTTAAGATATATCTTTGTCTCGTTGTGCTCCGACAACTCCCTCCATCTCAACCCGCGCCTTGCTATTCCGAAATTACAACGCACGCGAAAACTCCCACCTCCTGTGAAATCCCGACACGCGAAATGCCCGTGGTACCCCTGAACCGAAAGAACCGCCTCAAATCAGTGGGGGTACTTTCGTAACTTACCCCACATTTCAGAAAAGCGCATCTCTAAGCCATGGTTCCCCACTGCCATCCCATCCGCCCACCCATTCGTACACCGAGGCCGCGAGAACCCACGACGAAACCCCACACCCTGCTCCGTCCGCCACCCAACCGGAGCCTCTTCCCTGACGACGTCATCCACAGCAACACCTCGACGTCCCTCATCCACCGTACCGGATGATGATCCGTCGTTGATCTCATCGTCCCACCGGTTTAGCCACCCCGTCCTCCACCTCCAAGGAGCTGCCCCGACGTTCCCCTCGTCTTTCGCGCCACCTCCATTCCCACACCGCCGTCTTCACCTGCACCACCGGAAGAGCATCATCATCATCGTTTCCTTGGATGAAGCTGTGGCCTAATCGGAGCCACCAAAGAGGTTGTACACTAATCGCCGCATTTTCTTCTTGATTCGATCTCACGGTGCTGCCGGCGCTCGGTCCCGAGCCGACACGGCGCGACTCCATCCACGGCGGCGTCGCCGGCCACTTCCTCCACGGCGTCGCTCCCTCGGCGGCGACATCCACATCAGTAGGAGCTACTGCTACTTTAGCTCTCGCTCGCGCTGCTGCTCTGCTCTTGCTCTCGGTCCCCTGCCTGTTCTGCTCTTGCTCGCGTTGCTGCTCTCGCTCTTGCTCTTGCTTGCAATGCTGCTCCGATTTAGCTACACTTCAGTCGACTGAATCAACTTTTGGGTCAGTCGATTTTCAGGGGGTGGGGGTGGGGGTGGGGGCTCGACGGGGTGAAGGAAGAACCAGCCACAGCGGGGAGGGGAGCTCGCTGGAGAGGTACCCCACTATCTATCTTAGGGTTCAGGATGGGGGCAGTGGTCGCTGGCGGTGGCGGGGCGTTGGCGTGGGGATCGCCGGAGAAAAAGCTCGGCACGGGGGGGGGGCCTAGAGGGATGGCCGGGGCGGCGGCGGACCGATGGTGGGGAGTGTTTTCGGGGCGGGCGGGGCGGCGCACCGCCGGCCACGGGCGGCGGGGGGCTGCTGTTTGGCCGGTGGTGGTTGGCGGCTCAGGGGGGTGGAGGTTGAAGATGAACCACAGACCCTTGATTTCGTATCCAACGGCTGCAAAATCGACTGACCAGAGATGAAAAAGTCAGTCGACCGACATGTAGCCTCACCTTGCTAGTGCGTTCAGTTTCGACAGCAAAATTCAGTTTCAACAGTTAAATTCAGTTTCGACAGTTAAATTCAGTTTCGACAGTTAGGTTCAGAGATGAGTGGCTGATGTATTTTACATCTAGCACTTTGTGGTTATGTATTTTACGTCATGTATTGGAGATACTATTAGAGTTCCACTCAGGCTAACGTTGTTCGTTGTCTCTCTTGTCCTGCTTCAGCCTCGGCGTCGTACAACTCATCGGAGCTGCTCCAACGACGAAACCCTCCATCACAGTGGAGCAGTATCTCGGGCTCCATCTCCAGACGCCTAAGATCTTCTTCCCCTCCTCCGATAGCCAAGTCAGCCGGAGCATCCTCACCGGCCAACCCAATCACGCTGAGATCGACATGACTTCGCCAAAGAGGTTGTACACTTGTTGCATCTCTTTTTACTCTACATGTTATATATATTGTCCACTGAGCACTCGTAGTAACGGGGAAATACGGTTATTTTATCCTACTATATGACAAGCAGTGAGGTACCAGGCAACTTAGCTATCCTTGATGGACTCTCTTGAATTCCATCATTATTTATCTCCGCGCGTTTGAGTTGTGCATTTGTCGATGGACCTGGAAGTTGAGCTAGTATGCCAGTGGCCTGGGTCCAAAGTAATAGAAGTAGCACAAACACATTTTTTTAGTGTAGGATTTTCCTTGCTCAAGCCTGCCTACTAGAATCGCCAGTGCTTGAAAGGAAAAGTGAACGAAAAACATCGGAATTGGAAAATTTCCTATGGTACTACTTTTCATGAATTTAGTGCAAAGGAATGGAGCAAAGGAAAACTGTAGGATTTGTTCCTTTAGTGTCTCCTTAAAAGAAAACCCGTAGGAATTCTAATTTCCACTTCTCCTCCTTTTCATATTCCTATTCATCAAGCACAAGACTAAGAGATAGTAGTATAATAGCATTATAACCGTACATTTTCTTGTGGTTTGACTTAATCTCACCATGCTTTTTTGCATCCTGTGATCTTCCAATTGTTGTGAATCAAACACCCAGATTGGCAGAAATCCCGTGTTTTTAAATTCTCTGTTTTGCACGCGCATTCCTATCCTATTCCTGTCTATTTCCTATCCCTGCATTGTTAGAATCCTCAAATTCAAACAAGCCCTTACTCAATTACTTCTGTTACAGATATGTGTCAAAGAAAACCTTGTGTGGTTTGTCCTGCTCCTGCGGCACTGTGTTCCACCCCAGCTCAGCTGCTCCAACGACGGAAGGGTTCACCACAGCAGGGATCCGCTCTCCAGACTTTCTTTCGCCGCCTCAGATCTTCTTCCCCATCACCGGCAGCCATGGCAACTGCATTACCATCATCAACTGAGCAGATGACCTTGAGGACTACACGGGTCCGCAAGAGAGGTCGCACTCTTCCGTGTCTGCTTACGTTATGCGTCGCTTAATATGATGACATGCTACATTATCATCGTGTTCACCTATTAGACTCCAAGTCAGGTCCAAACTAATGCTGAAACTTGAGTTTTTAAATGGTTGTGGGGTACATATTGGGGCAGCAATCAGTACTATCTGTCTACTATCTGGTTAATCTCCGGTGTCTACTATGAGTTTCATGTTGGGTGCAAACAAGCATTAAATGAGACATTATCTATATTTTTTAACTAAAGCTATTATCTGCCTGCTATCATTGGTTTTGGGTCTATCCACAGTTTGCTACCACCACTCTGGATTTGTGCATGCACTCCTTACATAATCTCACTATGTTTTATTCCTATGCATGCCAGTTATTGTACACAATGGAACTGGTCATGTAGAGCAAAAGAGACGAGCCTTGCGTGGCAATAAAGTTTCATGCAGACGTCATTCCATGGTGGGCGTAAAGGCAGCCCCCCTCCACCCATTTCGGATCGTAATCAAGAGGAAGATAACTGTTCTGAGGGGGATTCAGAAGGAGAAGACCGCTCCTATTTACCCCATGAGGTCTTCGCTCTAACTTGGCATGCTGATGTTGGTAATATCATGCATATGGTGCCTTGCATTGCTTACTGTATACATTAAAGATGTCATCTGCTTAGTTTAGACATGCTTTGTGTCAATGCCATCTGTTTAGTTTCTTTATCGTATATGTGAATCATGCAATGCCATCTTGTCTAGCCAGGCATCATATATGTGAATTTTTCAATGCCACCCTGGTTAGCCAGTCATCTTATATGTGAATTATATCATGCCATCATTTTTTTATTACGTGTTAAATTTGTCAACAATTTTAGTACATTCAATTACTCTTCCTGTGCATCAGCCATTCGGCACGGTCATGGAAAAATCTGGAGTGGAAACAAGGTCTTCAGAGCAGACAATGCTATCTGACGAAGCGCATGTCTTGCTGGTTACCGATAGCTCCTTAGAGGAGGATTCAGAGACAAATGACCAGTCATATTTCCCCCCGAGGTGCATGCCCTAACTTGGCAGGGTTATGTTGCTCATATCATGCATATGGTATCTTGCATTGCTATGTCATTTGCTTAGTTTAGACATGCTTTGTGTGAATGCCACCTGTTTAGTGTCTAATTACCATATATGTGAATTATGCAATGCCATCTTGTTGCAAGACATTATATATGTGAATTATGCAATGTTATCTTGTTGCAAGGCATTATGTATGTGAATTATGCAATGCCATGCTGTTTAGGCAAGCGTCATATATGTGAATTATATCATGCCGTCCTTTTTTTGTATTTCTCATTTCTTTTGTCGACAATGTTTGTATATTCAACTGCTCTTCCTGTGCATCAGCCATTTGAATTGGTGATGGAGAAATCTGGAGTGAAAACAAGGTCTTCAGAGCAGACAATTCTACCTGCTGAAGCAGATATCTTGCTGGTTACAGATAGCTCTTCAGAGGAGGATTCAGAGGTAGATGACCAGTCCTATTATCCCCCTGAGGTGTATGCTCAAACTTGGCAGGGTTATATTACTCATATAATGCATATGTTGTATTGCAGTGCTTAGTTTTTACATCATATACACAATATTGAATGCCATCTCCTTAGTTGACACATCATATATGCGATTGCCCTCTGCTCACAGCATGTATCTGAATTATGGCATGCCAACCCATTTTCTAAAGACATAATATAGTTATATCATCTCATCCTGTTTACATAGTCATCATATCTTAAATTATGTCATTCTATCCGTGAATTATATCATGCCATCATGTTTCCATCGACGGCATGTTTGTGATTTATGGCATGCCAACCACTTTAATAGACACATCATATAGTTATATCATGTCATCCTGTTTACATAGTCATCATATTTTGAAGTATGTCATTCTATCCTGTTTAGTTAGCCATCATACATGTGAAATTGTGTCATGCTATCCTGTTTAATTAGCCATCATATATGTGAAATTATGTCATGCTATTCCGTTTGCTTAGACAACATAAATGTGAATTATTTGATGCCCTGTTTTCTTCCCTACTATCCATTGCACCTGTCTATCTTACAATGTCTGTACATTCAATTACTTTTCTTGTTTATCAGCCATTTCAATTAGAGGGAGTGATGGCAGTATCTATGGGAGTAAAAACACGGTCTTCAGAAAAGATCGTGCTACCTGTCGATGCAGATAGAACCACGGTTGTACTTGCCCAATAACCAGCCCCACCACACATAACCCACACTCATGCAGATTGTACCCCTACCCAGTTGGACAGAGAACCAGCTACACCCCTTCTAACCCCAACCCCAGCAGATAGACACCCAGTTCCCGTTGGCACAACACCGTCTCCACCACAGAGCACCCAAACACGAGCAGTTAGTAAGGCAACTGCAGTCAAATCACGAGGACCACCACTCCGAACCTTAAGTCAACGCTTAAAGCAGCAGAAGAATTGTTCTCAGGTGAGGTTCCATAGCTATGGTTCATACTAGTTTGCTCTTGCATCACTGTATTTACTAATACCAACTAATTTCAAATTTGAAGGATGCAATTGAAACTCCAATGGCGCAACAGGTATGTTTTAAACCTGTTTCTTCAACGTGTTTGGCTGTTTGCTGTTGTAACTTGCTCTATGTTGATTTCAGTTTCAATTGAACAAACATTTATGTTCTCATGCCATGCACATTACAAGTGTTGTTATTGCTGTGTAGTTTCCCACACTTATATTCTGTCTATGTTGCTTTGTCTTAAATAGATATGATTCAAACTGTATCTATCTTGATTTGGCAACATAAACTAGAATGATATAGAGCATACAGTGACCATACTACATAGATATATGTTTGTTTCATGCTGTTATCCTGTCCACCTTACTACTGAACTGGTTTACCAAAATGAGTTTCATATACTACATTGTAAACCTGAGATGTGTTTGTTTGTTTCTCTTTTAGAACGCGGATAAAATATTGGAGAAGAGTACCCTGTTATGCAATGGTAAAGGAAGTAATGCGGATAAGGTTCAAGATAGTGAGACATCCCTGTTGGTCTCCAAGAAAGCTGATAAAAACTATATTGAAGACACTGAGACAACCCCAAAGTCCTGTCTTGATGTAGTGTTTGAGTTACTGGCTACCACTGCTGGCACCAGCTCTTCGAACTCGTTGCCTGAATCAGTTTGGCTTCTTGAGTCTCAACTTCAAGTTGAAAGACATCGATCAGATGTTATGCGACAGGAAGCCGAAGGACTGAGGAAGTCCCTGCAGAATTCAGATGCATACTTTCTGGTGCAATAGCAAGCGCTGGAGGACTTAAGCGCCAAACAAGAGAAAGTTAATAAGCTTGCTAAGCATCTTGCCAGCATTATGGGTACCCAGGATATTGTTTCTTGAGCTCTTCTGAAGTGGTTTCAGTTCTGGACTTGTTTTGTTGCGGCGTTTATGTGCTGCTGTGTTCCCTATATTTGCACCGGTGGCGAACTTTGATGCCCAGTGGATGTAATATGTGTAATAGCCGTGATAGCCTAGTGTAAGTTGCTTGCTTATTTATTTCCTTGTTGTCTTATTTATTTGTTTGCTTGTAGTCAGTGCAATTCTTTTTCTGCAGTTTGCTAGTGGCTGCAATAACCTATTTTTAAAACTAGGCCACAATAACCATGGGCTAATATTTACTGTAGTGACACTGGGCCTCCTACGGGCCGTAGAAACAGTGGGCCTTCTACGGGTCGTATAAATAGTGGGCCTTCTACGGGCCGTAGGAACAGTGGGCCTTCTACGTGCCGTAGAAACAATGGGCCTTCTATGGGCCGTAGAAACAATGGGCCTTCTACAGGCCGTGTCGTATGATCGATTGGCCAAACATGGGCCAAACAGACCGCATTCTGGCCGTAAACGGGCTAGAGTTGGAATCGTGTGTTCATGGGCCGACCATAACAGGCCATCGTTAATAGGCCGTATTTGATGATGCTATGAAAACGGCCCAACGTATTAACGGACCACAAACGGGCGACTGTAACCACGGGCTGAATTTGGCCCACAAGTAGAAAATGACAGTAACGGGCCGTAAGTAAACGAATGCTGGAAAATAGCCCAAGAATAAATGGGCTCTGAGAAGGCCGAAAGATAACATGGGATGGAAACGGCCCAACGGAATAATGGGCCATTAATGGGTATAAAGTGATACACTGTTCTTTACGGGCCAGTTTCACCACGGGCCGTTAATGAGTGTAAAGTGATACACTGTTCATTACGGGTCAGTGTCACCACGGGCCGTTAATAGGCCAAGAGTTACATAGGGCCTCATATGGGCCGAAAGACATCATGGGCCATACATGGGCCAGAAGTGAAAACAGGTTGGAATCATATTGGATGGCCCAGATGACGCTACTGGGCCTAATTCGAATAGGGCGTAACGGGCCTTGGGTTAGCGGGCTGTAAATGGGCTATATGTGAACATGCCATTAACAGGCTTTCCATGGGCTGGCCCGCCACCTTTTGACCAAGTCAAACAGGCCGGCCTTTTCACAGGAATGGGCCTCTGTTGGGCCGTGCCATGTGTCGACGTATCATAGGCGCCTTCTGTCCAATGAGTGGATGACATCTGTCCCAGCGATGAGCCGACACGTGTTTCCTCCAGCCAATGATGATTTTACATGTGGAAAATCCCCATTGGTTGGGGCTGTTAACGGGTTATCGGATCCAAAACCCGACTTGATAGCTTAAGGCGTTCCGTTACGGTGGATGCCACGTGTCGGTCACCCTTGACGAAAGCACTTCTGTGACGCGCGATTTATCGTCATGGAAGTGGACACTTCCGTGATGATAATTTTGGTAATGTCATGGAACACTTCTACGACATCACAAGTATGACTATCTTGATTCTGTCATTAAATCGCCATGGATGTACATGCATGACAGAAAACGCGACCTACTGTGACAAACACGTATCATCACAGAAGTATATTTTTTTATAGTGGAAGTACTCTCCCCATTTTTAAGTGAGTAAGCTTTGATGTGATCTCTCTCTCCCCCTTTGACATCAATTTCCACGAAGGGATCTTCTGGATTGTGAGTCAAATAGGTTTGGTCCTTGAGTCACAGAGCAAAGTAGCATTTAGAGTGTGATGCTGGTAGAGGACAAGAATCATTGAGTGGAGCTGGAGAAAAAAAGGCAGGATGCAAGTGGCAAATTGTCTTCTCAGCACTGAAATCGGTAGCACCGAGTTGTATTCTTCGGTGGCACCGAAATTGTTTGGTTTGACCCAAAGTAGCAATTTGGTGTGTCCGAGTTCAACATAGGGAGAAATTTTTGTCACCTTAGCTCACTAGGCAAATAAGATCTCACAAAGATTTACAAGGAATTAACTGAAGGATTTGCAATGAATTTGATGCAGGGAATGCAGAACAAAACAAAGAAAAAGAAAATAAACCTAGATGAAGTTTTTTTTTTGAAAAGAGAAGGGAAACAAACATGCAAGAGACAAATGCAAGAATACAGAGAAATGCTAGAGAACTTCATCTAGAATTGGTCAGCGACAAAGTCACCTATGTTAGAGTATATTGACTAAGGAGTCAAGTGAGAACACTTGATCGTAGGTCATACTCATCGTTTAAGCTCAAAATGGGGTTACCATTTTTCATTTAAGCATTTGATGTATTCGCATCTTGTTGAGTTGCTTTGACCCATGACTTGGGGTAAAGCTTCTCTAAGATGGAATAACATACCTTGGGTGGTGGTGTTGAACTTGATCATGTAGTTGAACTTGTGTGGGATGCTCAAGATTGATGTAGCTCATCAAAGATTGGGAGCACCACTTGTAGTTTGAGTTCATCTACCTACATGGGTTAGTCTTGCAAGGAAGAGCACTTGTGTATCCAAATTGACAATCATGAATTTGATACCAAATGAAATTTGATATATAGAAATGGTCAAAGGATATGTTGAAAGGTTTCATGCTTCCTTGTCTTAAACCACCATATTGTAGAGAGTTGGTGATGTAGAGATTGCTCAAGATGTTAGTGATTTGCAATCTCATAGATTTTGATTCATCCAAGCACCTACAATGGTTAGATAGCATGCAAGGGTGCAAATATATCCACGACATATGATCATCACCATAAGAGAAACATCAAGGATTAGTCAAAGGCTCATGCCTTGCATGTATCCAAACGGAGTTTCTACTCCAACTTTGAAGCATCAATGATGTTCAATTAACCTCTCAAACGGCAAAATACTTTCTCATCAAGCAGTTTGGTGAATATATCCGCCAATTGCTTATCAGTACGAACATGCTTAAGATCAATGTCCCCTTTGGCAACATGATCTCGAATGAAATGATGACGAACTTCAATATGCTTGGTTCAAGAATGTTGCACGGGATTATGAGCAATCTTAATAGCACTTTCATTGTCACAAAGCAATGGAACATGTTTCACATTGATCCCATAATCTTTAAGAGTTTGGGTCATCCAAAGTAATTGAGCACAACATGAACCGGCGGCAATGTATACTGCTTCAAATGTTTGCCTGGTTTTGTTCACCAGCCTCTTCCTGCTAATCCTATTCTGAGCTGGGATTGGAAGAGTTCCTGTACCATGACAATTAAAATGTTTGCATGGCTGGTAATTTTGGACAGAGTTAACACCAAGGATATGATTCAACGACGCCATTGGAAAATTGATGACGGACCTAGTTGTGTCATGTGCTCGACTGGAGTGCTTGAGGATAGGAACCATCTTTTCTTCCAATGTACCTTCAGTATGAGAATCTGGAACTATCTGCAAGTTTCCTGGTTGGATAGCAATAATATGGTGCAAATTGCCTTACATGCCAGGAAAGAGTTCAATAAGCCTTTTTCCTCGGAAGTGGTATTTCTTGCATGGTGGAATATTTGGAAAGTTCGGAATGACAGGGCTTTTAGGCATGTCAACCCATCTTTTAGGCAGTGGAGAAATGGGTTTATTCATGACATTACTCTCCTTTCACACCGGATCAAGACCAGATACAAGGAAGCTCTACTCAAGTGGATTGATTTCTTGCCTCCTTGAGGGCCACCACATATGTATATTCATTCTTTTCTAGTTGTAGATTTTAGTGCTTTTTCTTTCTCTTCAGTTTACTTTAGCCTATCTTGTATAGCTTTTCTTTTTGTTTGTTCCTCACCTTGAGGAACCTTGTTTTGTATATGTTTGGTTCTTTTCTAATAAAATGTTGTGGGGTGTAAGCCCTGCAGTCTTCCAGGTAAAAAAAATGTATACCGCTTCGGCGGTGGATAAGGATACCGAGTTTTGTTTCTTGGAGGACCAAGATACAAGAGATCTACCAAGAAATTGCAAGTACCTGAAGTGGACTTTCTATCAACCTTTTCACCGGCATAGTCCGAATCGGAGTAGCCAACAAGATCAAAATAAGACCTCTTAGGATACCAAATGCCATCATTTGGTGTATGTATTAGGTATCTCACTATCCTTTTCACAGCCTTAAGATGACATTCTTTGGGGGCCACTTGATATCATGCACACATGCACACACTTAGCATAATATCGGGACGGGAGGCACATAGATATAACAATGAACCAATCATAGAGCGATAAACCTTTTGGTCAACCGGTTTGCCATCCTTGGTCAAGTCAAGATGTCCACTAGTAGGCATGGGGTTTTTCATACCTTTGCTTTATTGCATGTTAAACTTCTTGAATAAGTCCTTGGTGTACTTTGTTTGAGAGACAAAGGTGCCTTCCTTAGTTTGCTTGATTTGCGAACCAAGAAAGAACTTGAGTTCGCTCATCATAGACATCTCAAACTTCTCGTACATTAGCTTCCCAAAGTTTTCACTAAAATGAGGGTTAGTCGAACCAAATATGATATCATCGACATAAATTTGGCACACAAATAATTCACCATTAACCCTTTTAGTAAAAAGAGTAGAATCAATCTTTCCAATCTCAAAGCCTTTTTCAATAAGGAACTTGGTCAAGCATTTATACCACGCTCTAGGAGCTTGTTTAAGACCATAAAGAGCTTTGTGAAGTTTGTAAACATGGTCGGGTTTCTTAGGATTAACAAAGCCGGGAGGTTGTTTAACATAAACTTCCTCCTCAATTTCACCATTTAGGAAAGCACTTTTAATGTCCATTTGGTACAAGGTGATATCATGGTGATTAGCATAGTCAAGTAAGATGCGGATGGACTCAAGTCTAGCAACGGGGGCATATGTCTCACCATAGTCCATACCTTCGACTTGAGTGTAGCCTTGGGTGACGAGATGTGCTTTGTTGTGAACTACTTTTCCATCTTTGTCTTGCTTGTTGAGAAACACCCATTTGGTACCGATGATGTTGTGGTTGTTGTCAGGATTCTCGACCAATGTCCACACTTGGTTTCTCTCAAAGTTGTGTAGCTCTTCGTGCATGGCATTTATCCAATCCAGATCTTCCAATGCTTCTTCAACCTTCATAGGTTCAATGCTAGAGATGAATTGGAAGAAGCATTGAAAATTAGCCAAACGAGTTTTAGAGCGAGTGATTCTCTCGGTTTGAATATCGTTGAAGATTTGTTCAACGGGATGGTCTCGTGAAACTCTTGCTCGAACTCGTGGGAGCTTTTGTTTGGGTCGGGGTGGTGCATCTTCTTCATCAACTCGTTCTTCTTCTTGGCCTTCTTCATTATTGGTGTTGTCGTTCTCTTGTCTAGGTGGAGAAGGAGGTTGATGAGGTTCATCTTGGTGTACTTCCTCATTTTCTTCATCTTGGCATGTCCCACTTGTGGATGCTTCCATGTCAACTCTTGGTTAACCTTGCCATGAGGTAGAAGCTTCCACTTGGACGGACGAGGTACTCTCCTTCACCTCCATTGGACGAATCTTGCCAATAGACAAGTCTTGGATTGCTTCCGAAGGGTCTTTGTCTCCTACATCAATTGGCAATTGCTCTACTTGCGAGCCGTTAGATTCATGAAACTTCACATCTACCATTTATTCAACCTTTCGGGTGAAATTGTTGTAGACACTGTAAGTGTGAGAGTTTGAGCCGTAACCGAGTAGGAAACCCTCATGAGATTTAGGAGCAAATTTAGAACAACGATGCTTATTAAGAATGTAGCACTTTGAGACGAATACTCGAAAGTATACAACTTGGGGTTTGTTAGCGGTGAGAAGCTCATATGCCGTCTTGCCGAGTAGCTTGTGAAGATACAAGCGATTTGTTGCATGACAAGCTGTCTCAACCACTTCCGCCCAAAAGTATTTTGGCATCTTCTACTCATCAAGCATCATTCTTGCCATATCGATAAGAGTCCGGTTCTTCCTCTCAACAACTCCATTTTGTTGAGGCGTATACGTAGCCAAGAACTCATGTGAAATCCCTTCTTCGTCAAGAAAGGTATCCACATTTGCGTTCTTGAACTCCGTTCCATTGTCGCTTCGAACCTTCTTGAGCTTCACTTCAAATTGATTTTGGGCCTTCCTAGCGAAGGTCTTGAAGATCCTTTGGACCTGCGATTTATCATCAAGAAAGAACACCCACGTAAATCTTGAAAATCGTCGACTATGACTAGACCAAATGAGTTACCACAGAGAATTTTGTAGGCATTGGGACCAAAGAGATCCATATGAAGTAGCTCGAGCGGTCTCCTTGTGGTCATGATGTTCTTCACGGGATGACTTCCTCCAACTTGTTTTCCTGCTTGATAAGCACTGCACAATCTATCCTTGTCAAATATAACATATTTTACTCCAAGGATGTGATCACCTTTAATAAGCTTATCAAGATTCTGCATGCCCACATGACCTAATCTTCTATGCCACAACCAACCTTTAGAAGATTTAGCAATTAAGAAAGTTCTAGGTTGAGCCTTTTTAGTGAAATCAACAATCTAAAGGTCACCTCTACGTACACCGGTAAAGACCATATTGTGGTTATCTCTACGAAACACTTGGCAATCTACTTCAGTAAATAGGACATTGAAACCAAAGTCAGCAAGTCTAGATACGGAAAGTAGATTATATGCAAGAGATTTAACAAGCATAACATTTTGTATGGAGATATCATGTGAGATGGCCACCTTACCAAGGCCAACCACCTTACCCTTTGAGTTTTCACCAAAAGTGACATACTTTCGAGGGCCATCGTTTTTAGCAAGCTCACGGAACATATCCTTGTCTCCGGTCATGTGATCAGTACACCCACTATCAAGAACCCATTCCTTTCCTCCAGCCATGTAGCCGCGAAGATTAGCCATAAGACTAAAGTGTCTCATAGACTCATCGAGATCAAAGTCACTATCATCATCCTCATCATAGTATCCTTGTTCAACATTGTCTAGTGATGGATCAATTCCTAGAGAGGGTAATTCATTAGATAAATGGTCATCACAATAGTCATCTTTATGAAATCTAGTGGCTTCGGAGATGATATTGCTAATGATTCCAACACCTCCTTTGGCACGCGTATCATTAGTAAGCTCAAATAGACAACCACCAAATTTGGGATCATTGGAACTCATCTTACTCAATGCAATAGACTTATGAAGAATTTCATCCAAGTTTTGCAAGGAATAGTTTGGAAATCGTTCCTCAAGAAATATCCATATGGTGTAAGCACAATCAAGAGGAGGCAAGCTAGCAAACAAGTTTCTAGGAAATCCTCTAGTGATTAAGTTGACAGTTCTAAGATTACGGATCATGCCAATAGACTCATCATGGGTAGGGTGCAAAGGATCAACATGAGGTGCACAAGGGCTAGTAATGTACTTGTTCAAATGATACTCATTGAAAATCTCAAGCATCTCAATTTTCCACTCATGAAAGAACTCTCCATCAAGTATAGGCACTCTACGTCTAAGACTCTCCAACGTAGACTCATCCATCTTCCTCCAAAGGTGTTTAAACCAAAGCAATGGAGACCAATGCTCTGATACCAATTGAAAGGATCGAGAAGAGGTGTCTAGAGGGGGGTGAATAGACTCTTAGTAAATAAAAGTGGTAGTTTTTAATTTCTTTAAGTTAAGGTGGAGTTTTAGCACAAGTTTAACCATACACAATACATTCAAGCAGGCATGGCAAGAGTGTATGTGCAGCGGAAAGTAAAGCATGCAACTTGCAAGAAAGTAAAGGGATGGGATTGGAATGTGCAAACGCAATTGGAGATTCGGAGATTTTTGGCATGGTTCCGATAGGTGGTGCTATCATACATCCACGTTGATGGAGACTTCAACCCACGAAGGGTAACAGTTGCGCGAGTCCATGGAGGGCTCCACCCATGAAGGGTCCATGAAGAAGCAACCTTGTCTATCCCACCATGGCCATCGCCCACAAAGGACGCCTCACTAGGGTAGGTCTTCACGAAGTAGGTGATCTCCTTGCCCGTACAAACTCCTTGGTTTAACTCCACAATCTTGACAGAGGCTCCCAAGTGACACCTAACCAATCTAGGAGACACCACTCTCCAAAAGGTAATAGGCGGTGTGTTGATGATGAACTCCTTGCTCTTGTGCTTCAAATGATAGTCTCCCCAACACTCAACTCTCTCTCACAGATTTGGATTTGGTGGAAACATGATTTGAGTGGAAAGCAACTTGGGGAAGGCTAGAGATCAAGATTCAAATGCTTGGAATGGAATATCTTGGTCTCAACACATGAGTAGGTGGTTCTCTCTTAGAAAATGAATGCTGAAGTGTAGGCATGTTCTGATGGCTCTCTTCTATAATGATGGAAGGGTGGAGGGGTATATATAGCCTCCACACAAAATCTAACCGTTACACAATTTACCAAACTCGGTGGGACCAAATCAGAAAACTCGGTCAGACCGATTCAGTTCATAATGTGACCGTTAGGCATTTCGGTGGGACCGATATGATCAACTCGGTGGGACCGATGTGCTAGGTTAGGGTAAAACCCCATCTCAGTTTCACCGATTACACAAACTCGGTGAGATCGATTTTGGTAATAAGAAAAACAGAGAGTTGGTCAGGCAAACTCGGTGGGACCGATATGATCAACTTGGTGGGACAGATGTGCTAGGGTTAGGGTAAAACCACATCTCGGTTTGACCGATTACAGAAACTCGGTGAGACCAATTTTGGTAATAAGCAAAAAAGAGATTTGGTCAGGCAAACTCGATGGGACCGATTGGTTATCCCGGTGGGACCAAAATAATTGCAACAGGCAATAGAGAGTTTGCAAGCCCATCTCGGTGAGACCGAGATCCCATCGGTGAGACCGAATTGATTAGGGTTTCTGGCAGTGGCTATGTCAAGTGAACTCGGTGGCGCTTGATGGATCAAATCAGTGGGGCCGAGTTTGACTTTCGGTTTGGGACATATGTGGATATGAGGAAGTGGTTGAGGGCGGGCTTTTGAGCATATCACTAAGCACTTTGAGAAAGCAAGCCATTAAGCAACACCTCACCCCTTTTAATAGTATTGGCTTTCGTAAGGACTCAATGTGATCTTGGATCACTAAACTAAAAATGTAGAGCCTTGAGCTTTTGAGCTTGTGCCAATCCTTTGTCCTTAGCATCTTGAAGGGGTTCCACATCCTCTTGTCCATGCCACTCCATATGTTGAACTTATCAGGAATATACTAGATAAAAACATTAGTCCAACAAGAAATATGTTGACATTAATTACCAAAACCACCCAGGGAGCACTTGTGCTTTCAAAAGGCCTGAAAACAAGGATGTGCATAAATATATTCTCTATATTGGAAATGGGGCAAAGGAATAAAAAAGGCTAGGTATAATAGTTAGTACCATCATGTAGTGAACTGATGTCTTCTTCATTGTGCAGAAAAAAATCTTGTTGTTTTTTGTCGCTGATTTCTTTATCTTAACAATCTTTCTAAGTTTCTTGACTTGAATGATATTCATGGACAACTCATTTTCCCATATGCAAAAAGGGTCAAACAGTGGGTCAAAACTTCTGACAGCAGGACCTACATGTGCAAGAGCAAATTGTTAAAAACCTAAATATTAGAATGGTTCCTACAATTGCACAATAATGTGCTATTAGACAAAGGACCATACATGTGCAAACCTCGATTGTAAACCTCAGTGCTTCTCATTGTTTCCCTGCAACACATATAAGGTAGTTAGTCATCAGGTTAATTAAGGGTTCACATGCTATCATTAAAATATGTTGATGAAAAATAAGCACATTGCAGATTCATCAGATTAATTCAAGCCACATGGAAAACCCATTTATCCAAATGAAGCATGATTAAGAACTAGGAAATATAGCACTTGTATATGTTTCTCATGTATTAAGTGCAGCCAAATTTGATTTATTCCTCACATGCACAACAATACAAAATTCTACCCACGACAATTGGACATCGCATTGCAGAACTGAACCAAGTAGTTAACTAAACACCACAACAAATGAATCAAATGTTAACTGAGCACCACGTTGCACAATATAACATATTCCTAATAGAAGATCAGACAGTTCACCGAACCAAGCATGTTTGACCACTTGGAATTATAGCAATTGTATTTGTTTCTCATGTATTTTTATAAAGAAAAATTCAATTTTTTTCTCACATGGAAGACAATACAAAATTGCACCCTGAAGAATTGAACATGTAACATCCCAAATTTCTAATTTGGAATGTTATACATAGGTCATCATATGCACATCATATTTTATTTGCATTTTGGCTTTGTGATCCTAAAATCCTAAGCAACTCAAGGACCCACGAAGAGAGTTGGGGATTTTATTGTTTACATATTTGAATTTTCTCAAATATTGAAAAGTGGATCACTTTGGTTTTAATTATTTTTCTCTCTGAAAATATTTCAATATCAAAATATATGAGAGGGGATAATATGACTTCTCCAAAACAAAAGAAACATTGGAGGAAAATTATTAAAATCAAAGAAATTATTTTATTTGGATTTTATTGCTATTTTAGTTGAATTAGAAAATATGCATTTTTCAAAAATTGCATTTTAGGCCAAGAAAATGTTCACTAAGTTCTAAATATTTTATTTAGACGGTAAAAATTTGTTTTGGTATTTTTAGATTTTTATTTTTACTTATTTAGGATTTTTTTCTCGACGGAATCTTAAAAAAAAACCTTTGCCCGACTGGGCCGAAGGCCCAGCCGAGCCGGCCCAACCGCCCGCGCCGCCGCCGTCCCCCACAGCGCGAGTCCGCCCCGCAGCCACTGCCGGCCGTGTCCGCCTCAGACATGCCTCCCGAGGGCGTGCCCCCTCCCCTTCCCCTTAAAAGCCGAGCTCGGGCCCCCCTGGGACCCCAAGACGAGCCGCCGCCGACGCCGACGACGCCACCCCGCCCCGCAGCCCCGCGCAAACAGCGCCGTCGCCGCCGCCGCCGAGTGGTCGCCGCGCCTGATCTCACCGGAGCCACCACCGTTGACCCTGCCCGTTTGACCGGTCGGTTTTTCTTTGGTTAACCCTGGTTTTTTAGTTTTCCAATTTAATTTCTTAGATCGGATTTCGTCGGTTTATTTTATTTAGCGGACGTTCATCCGTTCGTTCGTTTTAACGAACGTTGTTAGCCGGTTAGGTTAAGACAGCGAACGTTCGTTTGTTGGTCTTTTCTTTTTATTTTATTTTCAGCCAGGGACCTATAAACAATTATTTTTATCACAGAGTAGCCCCTGAACTTCAAACCCTTGCCATTTCTAAACCCTTTGTCCAAATCCAGTGAAACCAACGCCAAAATCTTCGTCTGGAAGCCCTCTTTCCAGTTAATCAACTTGAACATGGTTTTGACAATTTAAAATTTGGTTTCAAGAAGATTTGAATTTGAAGTTCTTTTGACCGTAGTTTTAGTTCCGTAGCTCTGATTCGATTGATTCTTTTTGCAAATTGAAGCTCTTCAGTTGAACTTTCAGTTTGGATCTTCTTATTTAAATTTTTACCCTTGCATCTTTGCTTGAGTGCTTATGTATGCTATTGTTGGTTTGTGATAGAATTCTCGGAGTGCGCAACGTGCTACTACGAGTCACTTTGTTTTGCGGATCATCAGCAACGCAAGTAACACTTTGATCATACTCTTTTCTTACCCAATTTTTATGCGTTAGTTACAACACTCAAACATTGCATGAGTAGGATTTCTTAACATGTGGGTTTTGGGAAGTAGATGATGAGGTAGAACCTATTGCCCTTTTATTATCAAACCTTGGGAGTTAATTCTACGTTATGCTTATATCACCATGCTATGCTCGTAGATGTGGATTGGGTTTGAGTGTATCCTTGATAGATGTGAGATTGTTAATTAATGGTTAACTTAAGGTGGCTACGGATACGTCTCCAACGTATCTATAATTTTTGATTGCTCCATGCTATATTATCTACTGTTTTGGACTATATTGGGCTTTATTTTTCACATTTATATTATTTTTGGGACTAACCCATTAATCGGAGGCCCATCCCAGAATTGCTGTTTTTTTTTCCTATTTCAGTGTTTCGAAGAAACGGAATATCAAACGGAGTCCAAACAGAATAAAACCTTCGGGAACGTGATTTTCTCACCGAACGTGATCCAGGAGACTTGGACCCTACGCCAAGGCATCAGAGAGGCGGTCACGAGGGTGGGGGGCGCGCCCCCTGCCTCATGGGCCCCTCGGTGCTCCACCGACGTACTTCTTCCTCCTATATATTCATACATACCCCCAAACGATCAGAACAGGAGCCAAAAACCTAATTCCACCGCCGCAACTTTCTGTATCCACGAGATCCCATCTTGGGGCCTGTTCCGGAGCTCCGCCGGAGAGGGCCGTCATCACGGAGGGCTTCTACATCATCATAGCCTCTCTGATGAAGTGTGAGTAGTTTACCTCAAACCTTCGGGTCCATAGTTAGTAGCTAGATGGCTTCTTCTCTCTTTTTGGATCTCAATACAAAGTTCTCCCCCTCTCTTGTGGAGATCTATTCGATGTAATCTTCTTTTTGCGGTGTGTTTGTTGAGATCGATGAATTGTAGGTTTATGATCAAGTCTATCTATGAATAATATTTGAATCTTCTTTAAATTCTTTTATGTATGATTGGTTATCTTTGCAAGTCTCTTCGAATTATCCGTTTGGTTTGGCCAACTAGATTGGTAGTTCTTGCCATGGGAGAAGTGCTTAGCTTTGGGTTCGATATTGCGGTGTCCTTTCCCAGTGACAGAAGGGGCAGCAAGGCACATATTGCATCGTGGCCATCGAGGATAACAAGATGGGGTTTATTTCATATTGCATGAATTTATCTCTCTACATCATGTCATCTTGCTTAAGGCGTTACTCTGTTTTTAACTTAATACTCTAGATGCATGCTGGATAGCGGTCGATGAGTGGAGTAATAGTAGTAGATGCAGAACCGTTTCGGTCTACTTGTCACGGACATGATGCCTATATACATGATCATGCCTAGATATTCTCATAACTATGCTCAATTCTGTCAATTTCTCAACAGTAATTTGTTCACCCACCGTAGAATACTTATGCTCTTGAGAGAAGCCACTACTGAAACCTATGGCCCCCGGGTCTATTGTCATCATATCAATCTCCATCACTTTAATCTTGCTTTGCTTTTTTACTTTGCTTTTACTTTTCACTTTGCATCTCTATACTAAAATACCAAAAATATTATATCTATCAGATCTCACTCTCGTAAGTGATCGTGAAGGGATTGACAACCCCTAATCGCTCGTCTAGAAAGGATGACTGCTGAAATTTCGGATATCCAAGCCACCTTAGTCAATAAGATGGCCGCTAAACCGAATTCCTATGAAAATCAAGATGGAGATCTAAAAGTTATTTATGTGTCTCCTATTAAATCTTTGTTTTGCAATATGAATCTTGATGAAACTGAATATGATCTTCCTTTACCTAGAAGGCGTTCTAAAAATTCGGAGTATTTAGATCTTTATGATGAAATTGATGAAAGTGGGATTGAAAGAAATAAAAACCTAGATGTTGCTAAACCCACTATATTGGATTTCAAGGAATTTAATTATTAAAATTGCTCTTTAATTGATTGTATTTCCTTGTTGCAATCCGTGCTAAATTCTCCACATGCTTATAGTCAACATAGAGCCTTCACCGAACATATTGTTGATGCCTTGATGCAATCTTATGAAGAAAAACTTGAGTTGAAAGTTTCTATCCCTAGAAAACTCTATGATGAGTGGGAACCAACCATTAAAATTAAAATTAAAGATCATGAGTTTTATGCTTTGTGTGATTTGGGTGCTAGTGTCTCTACTATTCCCAAGACTTTGTGTGATTTGCTAGATTTCCGTAATTTTGATGATTGCTCTCTAAACTTGCATCTTGCGGATTTTACTATTAAGAAACCTATGGGAAGGATTAATGATGTTCTTATTGTTGCAAATAGGAATTATGTTCCCATAGATTTCATTGTTCTTGATATAGATTGCAATCATTCTTGCCCTATTATTCTTGGTAGACCTTTCCTTAGAACGGTTGGTGCAATTATTGATATGAAGGAAGGGAATATTAGATTTCAATTTCCATTAAAAAAGGGCATGTAAAATTTTCCAAGAAAGAAAATAAAATTGCCATATGAAACTATCATGAGAGCCACTTATGGATTGCCTACCAAAGATGGCAATACCTAGATCTATCCTCGCTTTTATGCCTAGCTAGGGGCGTTAAACGATAGCGCTTGTTGGGAGGCAACCCAATTTTATTTTTATTCCTTGACTTTTGCTCCTGTTTAGTAATAAATAAATTATCTAGCCTCTGTTTTGTTTGTGTTTTTTGTGTTTAATTAGTGTTTGTGCCAAGTAGAACCGTTGGGAAGACTTGGGGAAAGTCTTGTTGAACTTGCTGTAAAAAACAGAAACTTTAGCGCTCACAAGAACTGCTGTCATTTTTATTTGGAGAGTGATATTTAGTTAATTATTTTTTCAGATGATTAATAGATAAATTACTCACGTCGAGCAATTTATTTTAGAATTTTTGGGGTTCCAGATCTTGCACTAGCTACAGATTACTACAGACTGTTCTGTTTTTGACAGATTCTGTTTTTCGTGTGTTGTTTGCTTATTTTGATGAATCTATGGCTAGTAAAATAGTTTATAATCCATAGAGAAGTTGGAATACAGTAGTTTTAACACCAATATAAATAAAGAATGAGTTCATTACAGTACCTTGAAGTGGTCTTTTGTTTTCTTTCGCTAACAGAGCTCATGAGTTTTCTACTTTAAGTTTTGTGTTGTGAAGTTTTCAAGTTTTGGGTGAATTCTTTTGATGGATTGTGGAACAAGGAGTGGCAAGAGCCTAAGCTTGGGGATGCCCATGGAACCCCCAATATAATCCAAGGACACCAAAAAGTCAAAGCTTGGGGATGCCCCGGAAGGCATCCCCTCTTTCGTCCACTTCCATCGGTAATTTACTTGGAGCTATATTTTTATTCACCAACATGATATGTGTTTTGCTTGGAGCGTCTTGTATTATTTGTGTCTTTGTGTTTTAGTATGACACAATCATCCTTTCTGTACACACCTTTTGAGAGAGCCATACATGAATTAAAATTTGATAGAATACTCTATGTGCTTCACTTATATCTTTTTGAGCTATGTTGTTTTGCTCTATGTGCTTCACTTATATCTTTTGAGCGTTGTAATTTTGCTCTATGTGCTTCACTTAGATCTTTTAGAGCACGGTGGTGGATTTGTTTTAAAGAAACTATTGATCTCTCATGCTTCACTTAAATTATTTTGAGAGTCTCTTAATAGCATCGTAATTTACTTAATAATAATATGCTTGGTATTCAAGATTTGTGAAACTTTCTTTTGAGTGTGTTGAATACTAAGAAAAGATTGAAGCATGATAATTGTTTTGAGATATGGAGGTGATAATATTAAAGTCATGCTCGTTGAGTAGTTGTGAATTTAAAGAATACTTGTGTTAAAGTTTGTGACTCCCGTAGCATGCACGTATGGTGAACCGTTATGTGATGAAGTCGGAGCATGATTTATTTATTGATTGTCTTCCTTATGAGTGGCGGTCGGGGACGAGCGATGGTCTTTTCCTACCAATCTATCCCCCTAGGAGCATGCGCGTAATACTTTGCTTTGATAACTTCTAGATTTTTGCAATAAGTATATGAGTTCTTTATGACTAATGTTGAGTCCATGGATTATACACACTCTCACCCTTCCACCTTTGCTAGCCTCTCTAATACCGCGCACTTTTCGCCGGTATCATACAACTACCATATACCTTCCTCAAAACAGCCACCACACCTACCTATTATGGCATTTCCATAGCCATTCCGAGATATATTGCCATGCAACTTTCCACCGTTCCGTTCATGACACATTCATCATTGTCATATTGCTTATCCCGGTACACCGTCGGAGGCATTCATATAGAGTCATATTTTGTTCTAAGTATCGAGTTGTAATTGTTGAGTTGTAAGAAAAATAAAAGTGTGATGATCATCATTATTATAGCATTGTCCCAAGTGAGGAAAGAATGATGGAGACTATGATTCCCCCACAAGTCGGGATGATACTCCGGACGAAAAATAAATAAAAGAGGCCAAAGAAGCCCAAATAAAAAGAGAAAGAAAAGAGGCCATAAAAAAAGAGAAAAGGCCCAAATAAAAAAATGAATGAGAGAAAAAGAGAGAAGGGACAATGTTACTATCCTTTTACCACACTTGTGCTTCAAAGTAGCACCATGATCTTCATAGTAGAGAGTCTCTCATGTTATCACTTTCATATACTAGTGGGAATCTTTCATTATAGAACTTGGCTTGTATATTCCAATGATGGGCTTCCTCAAATTGCCCTAGGTCTTCATGAGCAAGCAAGTTGGATGCACACCCACCTAGTTTCTTTTTGAGCTTTCTTATACTTATAGCTCTAGTGCATCCGTTGCATGGCAATCCCTACTCACTCACATTGATATCCGCGCCCCCTGCCTTGTGGGCCCCGCGGTGCTCCACCGACGTACTTCTTCCTCCTATATATACATACGTACCCCCAAACGATTAGAACAGGAGCCAAAAACCTAATTCCACCGCCGCAACTTTCTGTATCCACGAGATCCCATCTTGGGGCCTGTTCCGGAGCTCCGCCGGAGAGGGCCGTCATCACAGAGGGCTTCTACATCATCATAGCCTCTCCGATGAAGTGTGAGTAGTTTACCTCAGACCTTCGGGTCCATAGTTAGTAGCTAGATGGCTTCTTCTCTCTTTTTGGATCTCAATACAAAGTTCTCCCCCTCTCTTGTGGAGATCTATTCGATGTAATCTTCTTTTTGCGGTGTGTTTGTTGAGACCAATGAATTGTGGGTTTATGATTAAGTCTATCTATGAATAATATTTGAATCTTCTCTGAATTCTTTTATGTATGATTGGTTATCTTTGCAAGTCTCTTCGAATTATCCGTTTGGTTTGGCCAACTAGATTGGTAGTTCTTGCCATGGGAGAAGTGCTTAGCTTTGGGTTCGATCTTGCGGTGTCCTTTCCCAGTGACAGAAGGGGCAGCAACGCACGTATTGCATCGTTGCCATCGAGGATAACAAGATGGGGTTTATTTCATATTGCATGAATTTATCTCTCTACATCATGTCATCTTGCTTAAGGCGTTACTCTATTTTTAACTTAATACTCTAGATGCATGCTGGATAGCAGTCGATGAGTGGAGTAATAGTAGTAGATGCAGAATTGTTTCGGTCTACTTGTCACGGACGTGATGCCTATATACATGATCATGCCTAGATATTCTCATAACTATGCTCAATTCTGTCAATTGCTCAACAGTAATTTGTTCACCCACCGTAGAATACTTACGCTCTTGAGAGAAGCCACTAGTGAAACCTATGGCCCCTGGGTCTATTCTCATCATATCAATCTCCATCACGTTAATCTTGCTTTGCTTTTTACTTTGCTTTTACTTTTCACTTTGCATCTCTATACTAAAAATACCAAAAATATTATATCTATCAGATCTCACTCTCGCAAGTGACTGTGAAGGGATTGACAACCCCTAATCGCGTTGGTTGCGAGTAGCTATCGTTTTGTGCAGGTACGAGGGACTTGAGCGTGGCCTCCTACTGGATTGATACCTTGGTTCTCAAAAACTGAGGGAAATACTTATGCTACTCTGCTGCATCATCCCTTCCTCTTCGGGGAAAAACCAATGCAAGCTCAAGAGGTAGCAGCTACTTAAATACACATCTGGGTGGATTGGTTGTGGGCACCTGGAGAATCCAGTGTTGTCCTAGGATATCCCGGAGTACCCGTGTGATCATCCTATGGTTCGCCACCCAGGCTCAAAGGGATCATAAGATTTATTCATGCTAGAAACTTCCGTGTGCATCCACAAGCTATTATGGGCTCTAGCATAGTGGAGTAAGTTCCATGACCTCTTCTAGTGGTAGGCTAGCAGATGTAGGGGATGTAGGTTGGTACGGTCTACCCGAGGTTAGAGTTAATGCTTCTGAAAGACTGTGTCTCGGTCATCCGTTTCTCAAACACCTGTAGTGCAGGAAATCCAATGGAGGAGATCGAGTCTTGTGGGGAAAAGTGTGCAAACCTCTGTAGAGTGTACAAACTAATCATGGTTAGCCGTGTCCCTGGTTATGGACATCTTGAGTATCTGGATCTTGGATTATCATGTTGATCTCATCACTCTATTAATTAATTTGTTGGGTTATTAATACTGTTTAATTGGGATTGAGTTGGAGGAACCTTCTCAATGTTTAACAACTACCATGATAGTTAAATAAAATATATTTCTTTGTTGTAGGGAAAAATTGCTTTTCGCAAAAACATTAAAACCGTAGAGCCCCCACCAGCGTCATATGCATGTAGTGATAGTCTTTACTTGTGCATTGCTCTACTGTGTTATGTTGCCAGCATATTCCATGTGCTGACCCATTTCGGGTTGCAACATATCATGTTGCAGACTTTTCAGACGAAGAGTAATGTGTGCTAGGTCGTTCTCGTGCACTCAGCTATGCCGTTAGAGTTGATGGACTGACTTTATCTTCCAAGTCTTCCACTGTTATCTTGTTTAGATGTCCTTAAGCCATATTTATTGTAATAAGTTCTCTCTTGAGACTATCGGTGTAATAAGTGTGTGATTGCTACTCTGTTATAAATCCTTTGAAGTACTGTGTGTGTCAGCATTACTGATCCAGGGATGACACTTATGCATAGAGATTCGACCGTTTGATGTTGGATTGCTACAAGATGGTATCAGAGCACACGCTGAATGTAGGACACGACCACTAAGATGAGCCATAGGTCACTCTTCTCTACTCATTTCTGACTTCTCTCCGTCTTCTACTCTATAGGATGGTGCACACAAGGAACAAGTTTGCACAGCCGGATGAAGATACACCTTTTGGACGACACTTGAAGGAAGTCACTAGGTACCTGAACATTGGAATACCAAGCTTCACCGGGACCTACACCGCCACTTTACCAGAACAGGAGCGTTGGATGATTCGAGTTCAAGTTCCAGGAAGGACATTCACGCCAGTAACTGAGCCTATAGAGTTTTCCTTTGATGCATCAACCTGGAGTCTAGGAAAGAGCATGGCAGCCCACATCGCCATAGGACTCATCGGCGAAGTTTATCACAAGGATCTTAAGGACACTATCTACCAGATATGTGGGTGCCAAGATGAGCAATGGGAGATGATCAGCACCAGGAAGGACAGGTCCATTGTAGTTTACATCCAGGAGTTAAACCAGCACATTCGTCGCCAGGAGAACCAAATGTGCGCAAGCATGATAGATCTGAAGAAGTTGATGACTAGGAACATGGAGCTGGAAGAGGAACTCAAGTCTACACACGACGGATACTAGGAGGAAATCACCATACTAGTGGAGATGAATGACGACCTGACAAGGAAGCTAGGAGTATTCATGGGAGATCCCGCACCAGGAGGAGACGACGACCATCCCAAGGACTACATCATCATCGAGGACACCGACTCCGACCCCAACAGTAGTGATGATGATTATGAAGACGAAGCTGGAGCAGATATCATGGAGTCTTCTACCGATCAAAATTTTTAGTAGACCACCATATTATTAGTAGTATTTCCCCCATGTATATAGTAGTAGTCTGAGCACTGTAACGATAGTTAGGTCGATTGTATGCCCTTTCTTGAGATTTTTTTGGTGTGATATGTTTATGCTTGTCTCATGTGCATATGGATAGTGCTTTCTCACTAGACATCATTCTATTCTAATCTCTCCCCTCTAAACCCATCAGATGCCTCCGAGACATGACCCCGGATTTGTCTTCCCACCGGAGCTCACTCAGTTGATCCAATAGCAGAATACACTGATGCAGTTGCTAGTTCAGAATCAAGGCAACAACAACAATAATAATAACAACAACCAACCGCCACCCCTCCAGTTGACAACTTAGCCCATTTTCTGAGGTTACAACCGCCGGTGTTTTCCAGTAGCACCGAGCCCATAGTTGCTGATGACTGGCTACGTAGGATTGGAAGGGAGTTGACCACCGCAGGTTGCACAGATGCTGAGAAGGTGTGTTTTGCCGCACATCAATTAGATGGACCCGTAGCCTCATGTTGGGAGAATTACACAACCAATTTCCCCATAGCCAATGTTACTTGGGAGCAGTTTCAGTAAGCGCTCCGCATTACTCATGTCTCAACTGGAGCTATGAGCATGAAGAAGCGTGAGTTTCACAACTTACGCCAGGGCAACCATACCGTGGGACAGTACGTGGATGAGTTTAGCAAGTTAGCTCGTTATGCCCCAGATGACGTGGCCACAAATGTCGCGAAACAAGAGAAGTTTATGGAAGGGCTGAATGATGAGATGAGTATGCAGTTAATGGTGGCAACATTTAACAACTACCATGAGTTGATAGATAAGGCTCTTATGATTGAAGGGAAGCAACAGCAGATTGAGAGCTGCAAAGGGAAGAATGGACCAGGGAAGTACAATTTAGGAGCTCAGCAAAAACCCCGTTTCACCCCGAACTCGGGAGGATATACCCATAACCATGGAGGACATAACCACAATGGAGGAAGTTAGCATAACCACATGACCCCAAGAATGGAAACGGGAATGGAGCAGGCAGTAATCAGAACCGCTCTAACCCAGCCACACCCGCCAAGAGGGATCTAAGTCACGTTACTTGTTTCAAGTGCGGAAAGACTGGACATTACTCCACCGAATGTCCTAAAGCAAAGAATGGAAATGGCAATGGAAGCTCTGGGAAGAAGCCCAATCCTTTCAACAAGGGACAAGTGAACCACGTGAACGTGGAGGAAGTTGAAGAGCAGCCAGATGCAGTTATCAGTAAGTTTTTGGTTAAGTCATTTACCGCTCTCGTTATTTTTGATACTGGTGCATCGCATTCATACATTTCAAGGGGATTTGTGGACAAGTTTAAGTTACCCACCTTAGCCCTTAGGACACCCTTGCTAGTAAGCTCACCAGGTGCAGAGTATATGGCCAGCTGATGGTGTGAACGGTTACACTTAAACATTGGCAGCCATGTTTTCCCCTCAGACCTAATAATTCTGGAGTCACAAGGATTGGACGTGATATTGGGTATGGATTGGCTATCAAAGTATGGAGGAAACATTGATTGTGCTAGTAGGTCAATTCTGCTCACCACCCCGGAGGGAAAAAGGATTAAGTATGTATCCAGGCATACCCCAAAGAGGACTCATGTAAACTCCCTCACGGGTGTTGTTGGGGATATTACTGATGGGAATAAACCGGCTAGGAGAGGCCGGGTTATCCCCATAATGAGTTATTATATTTGAAGCCCATGAAGACAAAGATGGTGGCGCTTTATGAAGGCCCAGGGCCCAAAGGTGGATTAAGGCCTATAGACATAAACCGACATTGATATGTAAACTTGTGATGTAAGATAGAAAGAGTAGAGACCGAGCCGGACACGTTTATGAGCCGGCCTCAGGATTCTGTAAACCGACGGGCGTCAACCTATGTATATAAAGGGATGACCCGGCGGCGGTTTGGGGACAACGAAAACAATAACTCGAGAGGCAGGCAAAGCAGATTCGCTCCCTGGTCATCGAAACCTTAGCAATACCATCACAACTGGAGTAGGCTTTTACCTTCATCGTAAGGGGCCGAACCAGTATAATTCCTTGCGTCCCTTGTTCTGCTTTAACCCCTTTAAGCTAACCCATCGCGATGGCTCCATGAATAAGTCCTCTCATTAGGACATTTGCCATGACAAAACCACGACAGTTGGCACCCATCGTGGGGCGATCGCATGATGGTTTCGAGTTCTTGAAGGGCAGCTTCAAAGGACTCAAGGGATACGCTATGGGCCGGATGACCAAGAGTCGTCGCGGCAAAATCTACATCGACGATGTAGGCTGGGGCCCTGAAGCCGGCTCGATCGAGTACGGGTACCGGGTCCCCTTTGGCGAAATACACGTCTTCATTGGCAAGATCGGTGAACCGGGCCCTGAGCCGGACGTCTGCACCGACATCATCGAGATGGCTCAGCGTGCAAGACCTGCCCGCATTCATCATGCCGTGAAGCGTGCCTTCGTGGGAGTCATCCACGGAGCGGAATCTGAGGATAGATCGGTATCTGGTGGCGAAACCGTCGTTTACTCTGATGACGAATCTTCAACTGGAGAAACCGAGTCGTTGTATCAGTTGCATGATGGCCGGATTAGCGGTGTTTCCGATGGCGACAGTATTTCAGACCTCCTTGAACCGCCGAGCCGAGTTGCGATCTTCATGGCCGGTACACAATTGGTGCAACATTCTTCTACCGCTGCAGCTGTGATTTCCGGTTCAGCAGCGGCAACACCAGCAGGAGCAGGGGGCTCTGCACCACCACCGACTCAGGTTTTGTCCGATTTGTTCGATGCTTTGGCAACATTGCTAGCGGCGGAGGTTGACGCGGCAAACCAGGATTAGCATAACGCGGAGATTGCAAAGGTAAAAGATCAGATAGATCAAGCTAAGGTGGATCTGGCAGCAGAGAACACCAGGATGGCCGCTGAGCAGGCCGAGTTAGAGGCACAAGCCTATCATCTTATGCTGGACCAAAGTGCGTCAGAAGATGTCATGAGGAGAAGGTACCGATCTCACCTGCGACCAGTTTACGAGGGAAGAAACCTCTTTAACACGCAAGGAGCAGGCACCAGCAACCAGGCAGTGGTAAACTGAGCGGAGGCACCTGGAACAGGGGCACCGGCTCAGCTGCGCGTGATGGATCCGCCCCCTCAGCCTCGCCAGAACGACGTCCCATCACGGCACGTTTCAACGCCTCCGGGTCATTACTCTAACCCGATGGATAACATCGTTGCTGCTGCTTCACGATTGGCAGCTCTTCCGATCGATGGTGAGTCCCCAGTGGCAGTTGAGACACGACGGGCTAGGGAGCTCCTTCAGACGACCTTAACTCAGCAGCAGGCCTATTCATATAGCCACGAAAGGATTCATTCTACTACCCGCCCGAGCCAGAGTTACAGCAGGCATATGGATGAACCGGCCGTGTCAAGCAGTGCGCGGAATCGTAATCCACCCCGAGGCCATAACCCGGCGGGTGGCGGTGGTGATGCTCAGGATGTGGTGGATCGCGCTAGGGCATGTCGAGAGGCCGAGTTAGCGGCGCAACATGAAGCCTGCCAACTTACTCCGGTTCATCCAACAACGTCGGTGGAACCAGGGGTTACCTCCAGTTCTTTGGGGGTACCGTGTCTCGTCCCAGCACTGCGCAATGTACGGCTGCCCAAGGATTTCAAAGGCCCGCGTAAAGTGCCGAATTACACTGCCGATTTATCCCCCGAGTCATGGGTTGAGAGCTATGAGATGGCAATGGAGATGCTGGATGTGGATGATGCAGTGTGTGCCAAATACTTTACCATGATGTTGGAGGGAACAGCTCGCACATGGTTGAAAAACCTGCCGGCTAACTCCATTGGGTCGTGGGCCGAGTTAAGGGCCCGGTTTATCCAGAATTTCAAGGATACTTGCAAGCAACCCATGTCAATTGTGGATTTAGCTGCCTGTGTCCATGAGGAAGGAGAGTCAACAACCCATTGGGTGCGCCGGGTTTTGGAGATTTTGCATTCATCAGACTGCATCAATACCGATACAACAGTTTTAACATTGGAAGGCAATTGCCAGTTTGCACCTCTAAAGTTGAAATTGGGACGGCTCAAACGTCATTGCAATGACATGGGAACACTTATGGCAGCTCTGGTGAAGTATGCCGACTCCGATAGTACCAAGGACCCCGAGTCTGACGACGACAAGACAGGGAAGGGAAAGAAGAGCGGCAGCACCAAAGGGCAGCATCATAACCCGGCGGGTCACGGAAACAGCCGTAAGCATAAAGCGGATAACAGTTTAGATTTTGTGGCTAATACCAACGCGCATGACAAAGGCCAGCGTCGTAAGGGTAAACCGCCCCCGCGTGGTGGAGCACCAAATCCCAATCTAGAGCGCATGTCTCACCTGTTAAACCAGCCTTGCCCGAAGCACGGGTCACGGGATAAGCCGGCCACACACCTCTGGAAGGATTGTTATATTATGCAAGAATTCAAAAATTCAGATTTTTTCGGTATGATCACGGATCGGGCGGCGGTTTAGGCCCCGGATCTCATGGGCCGGGTTACGGTGGAGGCAATTCCGGTTTAGGTTTTCACGGTAATCAGAGCGGACATGTCAATCAAGGCAATCAGGGCAACCAAGGTGGTTATAATCATCAGGGGAGTCAGCAGCAACAGTAGCAGTCGGGTTACCAGAGCAACCCGAAGCAATTGAATAGTGGGCAGTACCATGTCTTCACCACAAGTTTGTGCAAACGCGATCAGAAGCTTCATAAAAGGGCAGTAAACTCCGTTGAACCGGCGGTGCCCCGTTACTTGCGCTGGTCTGAACAGCCCATTGTGTGGAGTCGAGAGGATCATCCACCTCGGGTGGATAAACCGGGTCATCTGGCATTAGTGGTGGCACCTCAGGTTGGAGGATACAAGTTCACCAAGGTACTTATGGATGGAGGAGTAGTATCAATATCCTTTATTATGAAACCTTCCGTCGCATGGGGTTAATAGATAAGAATCTTAAACTATCAAACGCCGTTTTTCATGGTGTGGTGCCTGGTAAATCGGCGTATCCTATTGGGAAGATAGCTCTGGAGGTGGCTTTTGGGGATGAGCATGACTCGAGATCAGAAACATTAACCTCTGAAGTAGTAAATATCAAGAGCCCATATCATGCCCTATTTGGACGGCCGGCTTATGCCAAGTTCATGGCAAGGCCCTGCTATGTTTATCTGCAGCTCAAGATACCGGGTCACAAGGGAACCATCACGGTACATGGAAGCCGTAAGATTGCTTTGAATGTGAAGAAGGTGATGCGGCTTATGCTGAGTCAGTTTGTGCAACAGAATAGTTGAAGTTCTACAAGGACAATGTTGATCCGGCAGATATGATTTCGTTGAAGAAACCAACTACATAGCATGATCCGGCCTTAAAGTTTAAACCGGATGATGAGACTAAGCTGGTTGATTTTGTTCCTGGCGATTCATCTCAACAGTTTAGTATCAGTGCTAACTTGGATCTGAAATAGGAAAGCGCGCTCATCGAGTTCATCTATGAGAACCAGGACATCTTTGCATGGAAACCCTCTGACATGCCAGGTGTACCGAGGGAACTCGCTGAGCACACTCTCAATATTGACCCCAAGTTTAAACCAGTTAAGCAATTCCTTCACCGGTTCAATGAAGAAAGACGCAAGGCCATTGGTGAGGAGGTAGCCAGGCTCTTGGAGGCTGGGTTTATCATTGAAGTATTTCATCCTGAGTGGTTGGCTAATCTGGTGCTGGTACTTAAGAAGAACAGCACTTGGCGTATGTGTGTGGACTACACAGATTTGAACAAGGCTGGTTCGGCAGATCCTTTTGCTCTCCCTCGTATTGATCAAATCATTGATGCGATGGCGGGTTGTGAGCGTTTGAGTTTTTTGGATGCATACTCTGGTTACCATCAGATCAAGATGGCAGTTAAGGACCAGGAGAAGACAACTTTTATAACTCCTTTTGGAGCCTTCTGCTATGTATCTATGCCTTTTGGGCTCAAGAGTGCCCATGCGACTTATCACGTTGTGTGCCAAATTGTCTTCATAATCAGATCGGCCGCAATGTTCATGCTTATGTGGATGATATTGTCGGTGTTCTGGGAACGGGGGTCCCCAGACTTGCCTGCATGGGGCCCATGGCGTGGCTGTGTTGGCAGGCCTGTACGGCCCATCTTCATCGACAAGGAACCAAGACCCTCGCGAGGGGCCAAGCCTCGCGAGGCGGATAACGCAAGACCTCCTCAGGAGCGACCTCACTAGGCTGCCTCGCGAGGAGCGGAGATATCAAGGCGGGGCGAACCTCGCGAGGCTCTCGTGACATGAGCCGTGACGATTGACGCCAGGCGGGCGGCAGCGTGCGCAGTGTCCTTGCTTCCTCTTTTGTGCTAAGGGGGCAAGCACAGGCGCAGAGTACTGAGGCATCAAGAAAAGGTTTCCATATTGGTGCAACGAGACCAAGACCCATTGGACGGCAGGACGGAGGTCACCGTGGAGCCCAAGACGGCGTCATCACCAGAACCTTTGGCAGGCGAAGACCACCTTTTGTCAGGATAGCTCGTACTAGCTGTCCCCTTTCAAATTGGCTGCCATTGTTGGCTCCCTTCCCGCTCAATATTTGGGAAGAGGACTAGGGCTTCTATAAATAGAACTATCCACCACAAAGAGAGAGGGGTAGAGAGGAGAGAAAGATTAGATCGAGAGCCAACCCTTAGCCACACCGAACACAAGAGCACCTCAACCTCAAGAGGCTGTTCTTCCCCTTGTACTGTTCATCATCAGCCCAAGAGGCAATCCACCACCACCACACTGGAGTAGGGTATTACACCACAATGGTGGCCCGAACCAGTATAAATCTTGTGTCTTTGTGTTGCGAGTGCGTAGAGTTCGTCCGTGAGACGTTAGCGAGCTAGGGCGTAGATCGATAGCAGGGAAAGAACTTCGCGCGCACTCCAGTGTTCGAACTTGCCAGAACCCCAAATCCGACATTTGGTGCGCCAGGTAGGGGTGCGCCGTAGCCTCTATTTGTCGATCGGCGCTCCGTCATCTCCATGGCGGATGCTCGCCGCGCTCGAGCTGAGCGTCGGGCTGCCCTCACCGGCCGCGTTGCTCAGATGGCTCCTGTCGGCGGGCCACCTCATCGTTCCCCGTCGCCTGCCGCCAACGCTGCCACCGGCCTGGCAGGGAACGAGCAGCAAGCGTCCTCGCTGCACCCATCGGTGCGACAGGACGGCCGCACCGCCACTCCATCTCTGACCCCATCCGGTTCCTCGTCCCACGCACGTCGTGTTCCCATGGACGCGCATGCCGCGCTCCTCATGGCGAGCGAGCTCCTGCGCTACCGCCCGATCGACGACCTCTACGAGGAATGGCTCGACCGCGTCGCTAAGCTCGTGCGCGCTGTAGGGGGCTCCAAGGCGCCGCCCCTCTCTCTACCTCACCCTCCTCTAGCCACGGGCGGCGTAGCTCCTGAAGCACCTCCACCACCTCTGCCCCAAGACGGTGCCTTGGCGCCAAGGCGCGCGACCCCATGGCGCGATCCACCACACCCGGTGCCCGCGCGCGAAGAAATAAGCTCCCAAGAAATTCCTCGGCTGCGAGAAGCTGCACCTGCGCTCCCCGTGCCGCCTCGCCAAGACCGCGCGCTACCCGCGGTGGCAGCGCGTGGGCCTCATCAAGTCCAAGCACCACCTTCGAGATGGGCCCCGGTGACCACGGCCGACTGCCGCGCCTTCACTCCTGAGCTGCGTAGCATCGCCTGGCCGGGCAAGTTCAAGTCGGATCTGCCTCCTCGCTACGACGGCACCCCCGACCCCGCGGAGTTCCTGTAGCTCTACGAGCTGAGCATCGGAGAGGCCAACGGTGACGAGAAAGTCATGGCGAACTGGTTTCCTATGGCTCTCAAGGATGGTGCTCGCTCCTGACTCCTGAACCTGCCGCAAGGCTCGATTTCCTCCTGGGACGAGATGCGCGACCGCTTCGTCGCCAACTTCCAGGGCACTCGCGACCGCCCGCCGGCCACGGGTAACCTTCGCCGCATCAAGAAACAACCAGGAGAGACCCTCCAGAAGTACATCCAATGCTTCAACAACACTCGCCTCAAGATCCCCAAGGTTACGGACCAGGCCATCATCTCCGCGTTCTCTGACGGCGTCCGCGACACCAAGATGAAGGAGGAGCTTGCTATCCATGAGGAGTTGTGCACATCTCAGGAGTTGTTCAACCTGGCGACCAAGTGCGCAAGAGCTGAGGAGGGGTGCCTCTCCCTCCTCGAGCTGCCAGCTGCGGGCGCAGAGAAGAAGAAGGCCAAGCCCAAGGACGTGAAGCACAAGGAAGCAGCCGTGCTCGCAGCGGAGACGGACACCAAGCGAGGCAGGGACCAGCCCGAGTCATCCAAGGGTAGCCGACCATTCTGCGCCTTCCACAACCTGAACACCCACAACACCAGTGACTGTCAAGAACTCAGAGCCATTCGCGAAGGACGCTTTGGTCGACGCCCCGAGCGCAGCGACCGGGGCTACGGTTGAGGAGGAGGACGTGGAGGCGGACGCTAGGATGACTGTGGCCCGCGCCAGGAGTGGCGCGACAGGCCTCGTGAGGACCGCTGGCAGGATCATCCTCGCGAGGGCGTCTGGAGGGACCAGCCTCGTGAGGATCGCCCTCAGGGCAACGCCGGTCTACCCCCGTTGCCGCCACCACCAAGAAGGAATGATGACCACCATCAAGACGAGGGGGCTGGGGGCTTCCAGGAGCCGCGTGCAATCGCCTAATGTGGCACAAGTACACAAAAAATAGGCTCCTTGTTGGGGGCCCCAGATTCAAGGATAGTTGGCAGATGATAGGTTCATAATATACTGTATAGAAAGTTTGTTGCCAAACCATGATAACAAGAGTGCAGAGCCAGTAGGCGGATCGTAGTGTAGATAATAGGGGTACACCATAACCACCATAAATAAATTGGGAAAGCGGAACTCGCTGGAAAGCACATGGTTTTACTGCTACTAATATGCAGCCTATCGATCACCTACAGGCCAGCACTATTCATCTGAAGGCGCACAACTGTTACTATCTGTTTAGTCTATCAAAGACTGCGCGGCTCCCACCATTTTCGGGGTATTATGGCAGACCAACATGAAGTGCGAAATCATTTAGCAGAACCGGCCCAATAGAGCTGTCGACTACAGATGTCCCTGCCCCCCTTCCCGACAAGGAACATATTGTGCTTACTAAATAAGAATAGAAGAGGAACATGTTAAAGAACAGAAGAGGAAGCATATTATTGATTTCCCCCTTCTTTCTACACAATGTTGGTTGCCCACCCATGATGAATCAGAGCGCCCGAAGAAATGCAATTCCATGATATCTCTCTATATGTGGCCACATGCATTTGGAAACTCAATTGGGAGCATTAGCTAACCAATTAAATGTGTGTCTGCTAGCTAATGTCAGTATCATATCACATTCGTACTTGAAGAACCTTAGGACGTATGATTGGCGTGTTATTTAGCTTTAAAGGGTGAACTACTGCTAGTAAGACACAAAGCAACTATGCATATCATAGTGTACATATAACGGGAAAACCATAAGCATCAGGAGTAAAATCAGCAAAGTGGAAGTTGTTGGAATATATGTGCTAGTATTGCCGGTACGTCTAGAAAGGCTTCAGATACCAGCTCTCTTCAACTGAAGGTGCGGTACTGTTAATATCGATGTAGCTCTTAAAGGCGACACAGCTCCCTGCATTTCCTTGCTAATCTTATAGGATTCAAGTGGGCAGGCCACTACAATTCCTATTCCCATGTTTACAAAATCCTACGAACCAAAGAGGCCCGAAGAGTTCAACGTGTCCATCACAACCGACCGTATAGAGCTCTACACTGCAAATGTCCCTGCTCATCTTCACTACAAGGAACATACTATACTACTATCATACTCCCTCCGTTCCAAAATATAAGTCTTTGTAGAGATTTCCACTATGGATCACATACATATGTATACAGATACATTTTAGTGTGTAGATTCACTCATTTTGCTCCATATGTAGTCCATGGTGGAATCTATACAAAGACTTGTATTTAGGAATGGAGAGAGTACTTATTAAAGAAGAACGGAAGAGGAACATGCTAAAGAAGAGCAAGCAGATTTTGGATAATAAAATGTTCGTTGCGCAGTGCTCACACATGATGAACTAGAGCGCATTAAGAATGCAACTCCCTACTGTCTCTCTATATGTGGTGCACGTGCGTTTCGAAAGTAAAGTAGGAACATTAGCTGACCAATTAGATGTTATCTATTTTAGTAATATCAGCATCATATCAGATTCGTATTTGAGCAACAAGTTTGGAATTATGAGTGGCACGTTGTTTAGCTTGATGGATTCAGGAGCATTGCTAAGCAACTACGATGATGGTACGAATATGAAGGCATGTCTGCATGCAAGTCGCGTCACTTTTGTCATTTGGGTCAGTCGACCATTTCAGGTGGTTGGATTAAGATCCTACATCTCCTAACCCTTCTTCTTCTTCTTCGTCTCTGATTCTCCCCATACAGAACACCGCACGGGCCGCCGATTGAACCACCGGCCCCGACCCCCCCCCCCCCGCCCTCCCCTGAACCGCCCCCACCGCATGTGTTCCTCCACCACCCCACCCCCACCCGCCCCCCCCCACCGGCATCGAGTTTTCTTCATTCGGCGAGGCCCCACCACCGCCCCCCACACACCACCATCCCACACCCGAGCCCCTTCCTTCGCACCGGCGAACTCCGGCGAGCTCTCAAAAATCGACTGACCCAATTTTGAAATTTAGTCTACTATCATTTAACTAGTGTGGAATATAAAAGGGGAAAACCATAAGCATTGCGAGTATAGTGTTGAGCATGCCATGGCAGATCTGAAGGTGCAAACCGGACAAAGGCAACTTCGCAACCAATGTTTGCTTTCAACTAATAAGTAAGTGATGGACAAGAAATCAGAGTAAAGTAGTGGCGATCTATTTTCTTGTTGCGATAAATAAGTTGAGCAGATACGAAAGAGTACCACCTCTGGTGTGGCGTCATGTATGTATTTGTTGAGAATTTGATGGTGCCGCGGTAGTGATGGCTGTCAGCGGCGTGGAAGCAGATCTAGGAGGGTAGATGGTGGCGGTGGGGCGCGATGGACGAGACGGTCGTAGGAGCGGCGCCAACAAGGTGGACGACGGCGGGGATGAAACGAGAGGACGGGATGCAAGGATCCCAGTCCGAAGCCGTGTGAGGGAGTCCTAGATTAGGGGGTGTCCGGATGGCCGGACTATACCTTCAGCCGGACTCCTGGACTATGAAGATACAAGATTGAAGACTTCATCCCATGTCCGGAAGGGACTTTCCTTGGCGTGGAAGGCAAGCTTGGCGATACGGATATGTAGATCTCCTACCATTGTAACCGACTCTATGTAACCCTAACCCTATCCGGTGTCTATATAAACCGGAGGGTTTTAGTCCGTAGGACAACACATTCATACACAACAATCATACCATGGGCTAGCTTCTAGGGTTTAGCCTCTCCGATCTCGTGGTAGATCTACTCTTGTACTACCCATATCATCAATATTAATCAAGCAGGACATAGGGTTTTGCCTCCATCAAGAGGGCCCGAACCTGGGTAAAACTTCGTGTCCCTTGCCTCCTGTTACCATCCGGCCTAGACGCATAGTTCGGGACCCCCTACCCGAGATCCGCTGGTTTTGACACCGACATTGGTGCTTTCATTGAGAGTTCCTCTGTGTCGTCGCCGTCAGGCTTGATGGCTCCTACGATCATCAATAGCGATGCAGTCCAGGGTGAGGCCTTCCTCCCTGGACAGATCTTCGTCTTCGGCGGCTTCGCACTGCGGGCCAATTCACTTGGCCATCTGGAGCAGATCGAAAGCTATGCCCCTAGCCGTCAGGTCAGATTTGGAAGTTTAAACTACACGGCTGACATCCGCGGGGACTTGATCCTTGACGGATTCGAGCTACTGCCGAGCGCGCCGCACTGTCACGACGAGCATGATCTAGCTCTGCCACCGAACAGTGCCCTGGAGGCCGCACCCGCATCGGCTTCGACCCTTAATTCGGAGCCTACTACGCCGATCGAGGATGGGTGGTTGGACGCCACCTCGGGGGCTGCGATCCCAACGGCGATCGAGCTGAACACCAGCCCCGCACTCTGCGAGACGCGTGACTCCAAGGAGCCGGACTCCTCTCCGGACTCCGAACCCTCCGTGCCCCTGCCGATCGAATCCGATTGGGCGCCGATCATGGAGTTTACTGCCACGGATATCTTTCAGCACTCGCCTTTCGGCGATATTCTGAAGACACTAAAGTCTCTCTCTTTATCAGGAGAGCCCTGGCACAACTACGGTCAGCAAGGTTGGGATACGGACGATGAAGAAATTTAAAGCCCACCCACCACCCACTTTGTAGCCACTGTCGACGATTTAACCGACATGCTCGACTTCGACTTCAAAGACATCGACGGTATGGACGCGATGCAGGAGACGATGAAGAACCAGCGCCTATTGGGCCCTGGAAAGCCACCTTGTCATACGACATATACATGGTGGACACCCCAAAAGAAGGAGATGGCGATGGAACAGCGGAGGATGACCCCTCCAAGAAACAGCCTAAGCGCCGGCGTCAGCGGCGCCGCTCAAAATCCTGCCAAAGCAAATACGGTGATTCCAGCACGGGAGACAATAATACTCCGGAGAATGCCGAAGAAAATCCCCTCCAGCAAGATTCAGCACAGGAGGATGGAGAAGCCAACCCTCATGAGAGAGCGGCAGACAGAGAGGTCGAGGACGATAATTATATGCCTCCCTCCGAAGATGAGGAAAGCCTCGACGACGACGAATTCGTCATGCCAGAGGATCCCGCCGAGCAAGAGCGTTTTCAACGCAGGCTTATGGCCACGGCAACAAGCCACAAGAAAAAACAGCAACAGCTTAGAGCTGATCAAGATTTGCTAGTCGACAGCTGGACTGAGGTCCTTGCGGCCGAAGAGCATAAACTCTAACGCCCCTCCAAGAGCTACCCAAAGCGCAGGTTGCTACCCCGATTAGAGGAGGAAGCACTTAAACCTACATCACCAGCACTTGATACGGCCGACCGGCCACCTCGTGGCCGCGACAGAGAGGCCTCTCGGCCCTCCACTCAAGCCGCACCCCGTACCAAGGCACGGGAAAATGCGCCAGACCTGCGAGATATGTTGGAGGACAAGGCAAGGCAAACAAGATCGATCTACGGATCGCGTGGGCGCCCCATGACTCGAGACGGTAACCGTCATGCCGGACACAAATCCGGTAAGGCCGAACACAGTAGACAAAGCTCATTGGAGCTACGTCGTAATATAGCCCAGTACAGAGGCGCCGCGCACCCACTATGCTTCACAGACGAAGTAATGGATCATCAAATCCCCGAGGGTTTCAAACCCGTAAACATCGAATCATATGATGGCACAACAGATCCTGCGGTATGGATCGAGGATTATCTCCTTCATATCCACATGGCCCGCGGCGATGATCTCCACGCCATCAAATACCTCCCACTCAAGCTTAAAGGACCAGCTCGGCATTGGCTTAACAGCTTGCCAGCAGGATCAATCGGTTGTTGGGAGGACCTGGAAGCCGCATTCCTCGACAATTTCCAGGGCACTTATGTGCGATCACCAGACGCCGATGACCTAAGCCACGTAATTCAGCAGCTAGAGGAATCGGCCAGGCAATTCTGGACACGGTTCCTAACAAAGAAAAATCAAATAGTCGACTGTCCGGACGTTGAGGCCCTAGCAGCCTTCAAGCACAATATCCGTGATGAATGGCTTGCCCGGCACCTTGGACAGGAAAAGCCGAAAACTATGGCAGCACTCACGACACTCATGACCTGCTTTTGCGCGGGAGAAGACAGCTGGCTTGCTCGTAGCAACAATATGACCAAGAACCCTGGTAATTCGGATACCAGGGACAGTAGTGGCAGGTCGCGTCGCAACAAGCAGAAGCACTGCACTAACGGCGACAATGCTGAGGATACGGCAGTTAATGCCGGATTCAGAGGCTATAAATCCGGTCAGCGGAAAAGGCTATTCAACAGAAATCCTAGGGGCCCATCCAGTTTGGACCGAATACTCGACCGCTTGTGCCAGATACATGGCACTGCCAAAAGGCCGGCCAATAACACCAACAGGGATAGTTGGGTGTTCAAGCAGGCAGGCAAGTTAAATGCCGAAAATAAAGACAAGGGGCTGCATAGCGATGACGATGAGGAGCCCCGGCCGCCGAACAACAGTGGACAGAAGGGTTTTCCCCCACAAGTGTGGACGGTGAACATGATATACGCAACCCACATCCCCAAGAGGGAGCGGAAGCGCGCGTTAAGGGACGTATACACGGTAGAGCTAGTCGCCCAAAGTTCAACCCATGGTCCTCCTGCCCGATCACCTTTGATCGAAGGGACCATCCCACTAGCACCCGTCATGGCAGATTTGCCGCATTGGTTTTAGACCCAATTATTGACGGATTTCATCTCACTAGAGTCCTTATCGACGGCGGCAGCAGCCTGAACCTGCTTTACCAGGATACAGTGTGGAAAATGGGCATAGATCCCTCGAGGATTAAGCCCAGCAAAACGACCTTTAGAGGCGTAATACCAGGTGTAGAGGCCAACTGTACAGGCTAAGTCACACTTGAAGTGGTCTTCGGATCTCCGGATAATTTCCGAAGCGAGGAGTTAATCTTCGACATAGTCCCATTCCGCAGTGGCTATCACGCACTGCTCGGGCGAACCGCATTCGCCAAGTTCAATGCGGTACCACACTACGCATACTTTAAGCTCAAGATGCCAAGCCCTCGAGGAGTAATTACGGTCAATGGAAACACCGAACGCTCTCTCCGAACGGAGGAGCACACGGCGGCCCTTGCAGCGGAAGCACAAAGCAGCCTCTCCAGGCAATTCTCCAGTCCGGTCATTAAACGTCCAGACACCGTCAAGCGCGCCCGTAGTAACCTACAACAAGACCGCCTAGCACGTTCCGAGCAGGCGTAGCAATGCGGCCCCAACCCCAGCCCTCGCAAAAATGCGACACCAGTGCTTCGCGTACATAACTATGCTCTAGAAATACCATGGGTACAGGGGGAGGGGCACCGTCACGGCACGCCCGAAACACGGCTTAAACCGCACCAAGGGTTGCCGATTTATTAATTTTCTCTTACTTTCAGGACTCCATTCTTCGGAAGGCATGTTCGGCAGTTCAATTGACGCACAAACGATGCAAGAACCAGGGAAGCAGACAAGCCATGCCGCATTACAGAACTCCCAGGTGGTCTCTATCACGAGCAGTATACCTGTTTCGCTTACCATTTCGCAGCCTGCCCCTGGAACGGACATGTTAAATAGTCCAACCTTTTGCTTATCGCATTATTTGTATTGTTCTACTTTGATCGCAGCCCTTTTTAATAAACAATGCTTAGCCTTTGTCTATTTTTGCATTACTCTTTTTTTACAAGTATATGTTCCTTAACGACATGTTGCACCCGTACACTTTGGTACGGCCAAAATACGCCAGGGGCTTTAGTACCCCTCAATATGGTGTGAGAAGTCCGAACACTTTAACAAGTGCGGCACCCCGAACTTATAGCATTATATGCATCGGCTCCGAATCATGTCTTGGGTTAATAGTTGGGTTTGCCCGGCTCCTATGTTTTGGTGCCTTACGTTCCGCTATATCGTCTAAGGTAGCACTTGGAGAACTACTGCGATTGTGCCCCAGTTGAGCTGGGTCGAGCACCTCAGTAGAGAAAGCTAAAACTGACTGTCATGATGAAGCGAGAGCTGGTCGCTGTTCGAGAGGTTTTTCGAGTCCCTAAAGACTTATGCCGCTTAGAGCGAGGAGTCGGCTCTGTCCGGCCAAGGCATGGATAGCGCCCCGAACTCGGTCTTCCGAATACCAGGGGCTTCGCCGAAATTTAAAATTATAGAATTCTATGGCTGAGTGAGAGTGTTCAAGCATTATAGTCCGATTGCCTTGTTCATTGTGCTGAGCGCCTCCCTCGAAGGACCCAAACATGGGAAAAAGAGCGCTCAGGTTTATCCCCGAACACCCCAGCACTAGCGGCACGGGGGCAGAAGCCGACGACTCGCCATCTCTCGGAATTGATAAACAGTCGCACAGAAGGTAATATTTTAAATTCCAACAGCATTGCTTAGCGCATATGAACAAGTTTTCAGCGCACAGGAAAAAACGAGCGAGTTTTACTCAAAAATTACATCCCTGGAACACTCATCCGCCATAAGGCAGGCACCCTTTAGAACATCCTTATAATAATTCTCGGGCTTGCGAAGCTCCTTCCCCGGCGGTGGCCCGTCATTCACAAGCTTCTCAGCATCCAGCTTGCCCCAGTGCACCTTAGCACGGGCAAGGGCCCTACGGGCACCTTCAATGCAGACAAAGTGCTTGATGACTTCGAGCCTTGGACAGGCCCCCACCAGCCGCTGCACCAGCCCGAAATAGCTACCATGCAGAGTCTCTCCAGGCCACAGCTGAACTATGAGGCCCTTCATGGCCTGTTCGGCCGCCTTGTGGAGCTCGACCAGTTGCTTCAGCTGGTCGCTCAGGGGCACGGGGTGCCCGGCCTCAGCATACTGAGACCAGAACACCTTCTCTGTCGAGCTGCCCTCCTCGGCTCGATAGAATGCGGCGGCATCGAACACGCTATTGGGAAGATCTGCGAATGCTCCTGGAGAGCTCCGGATTCGGGTAAGTAACAAGTAACTTACGTTTATGTATTTGCTTTGCATAAAGAATGCCTTACCCGCCGCTATCTTTTTCACCTCATCCAACTCCTGGAGGGTCTTCTGTGATTCGGCCTTGGCAGACTTGGCATTTTCAATAGCCACCGCGAGCTCGGACGCTCACGTCTTTGAGTCAAGCTCCAAACTCTCATGTTTTTCCATGAGAGCCTGGAGCTCTTGAAGCACCTTGCCAACCTCGGCCTCATACTTCTCCCGCTCGGTGCGCTCCGTGGCCGCCCTCTTCTCGGCCTCGACCAGCGCTTTCTTAAGGGTCGCCACCTCAGACGTGGCCCCTACAATAGCCACGATAATCCTGTCATTTTTTGCAATTGCACCTTTTTTTATATATTTAAAACAAGGTATTTCTTACCTTCCTTCTCCTCGAGCTACTTCTTGGCACGCCCGAGCTCTTGCTCGGACTGCTCGAGGTTCTGCTTTAGCGTGTCCACTTCCGCAGTTAGTACGGAGGATGCCAGCAGAGAAGCCAGCATACGCATATTGACTCCTTTTTGTTAGACTCCTGCGAATTTCATTTTGATCCTCTATTCGGCTTTTCTTCCCGAACGCAAAACAGAGCATCAGGGGCTACTGTCTATGCGATAATATTATTTACACATTCTTTACTTACCTCAAAGCCTGTTAAAAGGCCAGTACAAGCTTTAGTCAGTCTGCTCTTGGCGGACTGAACCTTCTGGACCACTGCACTCATAATGGTGCGGTGCTCCTCGTCGATGGAGGCATCCTTGAGCACCTCCAACAGATTGTCCGGTGCCTCCGGTTGGACGGGGGTCGCCGGCACGGTGGGCTTGCTCCTCTTGGAAGGAGGTCGCCCGCCGGACTCTGGAACCTTTGAAGGTTCCGGAGTGGTGTCCGGCCTAGGGCCTGACTTGGAGCCCTGGGGGGTTTTATCCCCTTTACTCCTGGAGTCCGGGAGGTCGCCTTGCGGCGCCTCCAGGACCACCACCTCCTGGCTTGGAACCCGTTGGGACAACACTTCGGCGTCATCCGTAGGGCGGGGGGAGGAAGCAGTCGGAAGCGAATTCACATCCGACGAGTCCAGTGAACCACTCGACGACGCGTCGAGCCGGTCTTTGGGTGGGCTGCATAAACATATTCGACATAAGGGAAAGCTGTGCAATAAAGGAATACTATGAATTACTCTGGTATACGGATACTTACGATTTCGCCAGGGGCTTGGCCTTGAGCGGCCACTCCTCTCCACCGTCGTCGGTGTTGGTGGAGTAGTCTGGAGGAAGGGTTTTCCCCTTCTTGGACCCTTCGGCCTCCCTGTTGGGGCGGCCTTCCTTTTCTTCCCTTCCCTCGCTGGAGGGGGAGAGGTCTCTTCTTCCTCCTCCTCGTCTTCGTGGGAGGAGTGCGTCTTGGAGTCGTCGGATGATGAATCCGACACCTCCGGGCGCCGGGCACTTTTTTGAGTCCCCGTGGCCTTCTTCTCCGGCACCACATAGGGCGTCGGGACCAGCAGCTTCGCCAAACGAGCGTCCGCTGGGCCTTCGGGCAAAGGAGCCGGACAGTTGATCTGTTCGGACGTCTCCTGCCAATCCTGTCAAGGGTAAGGGAGCTTAGATCCCGCATGGAGTCAAACTATGAAAAACTGGTACCCTGTAAAAGGTAAAAACAGCTTACCGCATGAGCGTGACGCTGCGTACTAAATCCGCGATCCTCGTTAGCGGATGCGGGGGCCTCGGCGCCCTTGAAAAGCACCTTCCAGGCATCTTCGTACATCGTGTCGAAGAGCCTGCTCAGAGTGTGGTGCCGCGCCGGGTCGAACTCCCACAGGTTGAAAGCCCGTTGTTGACACGGGAGGATCCGGCGGATGAGCATAACCTGGACTACGTTGACAAGTTTGAGCTTCTTGTCCACCAGGGTTTGGACGCATGTTTGGAGTCCGGTCAGCTCTCCTTTTTTACCCCACGACAGGCCCGTCTCCTTCCAGGAGGTGAGCCGCGTAGGGGGTCCGGATCGGAACTCGGGGGCTGCGACCCATTCAGGGTCGCGCGGCTCGGTGATGTAAAACCACCCCAATTGCCACCCCTTCGGGGTCTCCACAAAGGAGCCCTCGAGCCATAAGACGTTGGGCATCTTGCCCACCATGGCGCCTCCGCACTCCGCCTGGTTGCCGCGCACCACCTTCGGCTTGACATTGAAAGTCTTGAGCCATAGGCCGAAATGGGGGCGGATGCGGAGGAAAGCCTCGCACATGAAGATAAACGCCGAGATGTTGAGGACAAAGTTCGGGGCCAGATCGTGGAAATCCAGGCCATAGTAGAACATGAGCCCCCGGACAAATGGGTGGAGAGGGAAGCCCAGTCCGTGGAGGAAATGGGGGAGGAACACCACCCTCTCATGGGGCCTAGGGGTGGGGATGAGTTGCCCCTCTTCAGGAAGCCGGTGCGCAATGTCGTTAGACAAGTATCCAGCCTTCCTTAGTCTTTTGATGTGTCCCTCCGTAACGGAGGAGACCATCCACTTGCATCCCGCTCCGGACATGACTAGAGAAGGTAGAGGTGGGGAGTGCGGACTCGAGCGCTGGAGCTCGGGTGCGCAAGAATGGATAGGCAAAGGAGGAAGAAGGCGTAGGTGAAAAGGTGGATCCTTATCCCCTTATATGGGTGGACGCAACTATGTGTCCCCACCGGCCTGGTAAAACGCGCTTATCCCCAAGCGCCGTAAACAATGGCATGGTTGGGTTACCCATGCCCGTATTGATGAGAATCCCGTAATAAGGGGACACGATCTCTGCTTTAACAAGATGTGCCAAGGAAACCGCCTCGCGTAACACGCTGAGGTGGGACAATAGAACGATTCGAATAAAGACTTGGTCGTGGTGTGTCACACTACGGAATACGTCAGCAGATTAGATTTGTGTAAATATTATTCTCTCTATGGAAATATGTGGAAACTTATTTTGCAGAGACGGCACTATCTTTGTGTTCAAAATCTTCTATGAAGTACTTGGAGGAGGAACCCGCATTGCAATGCCGAAGACAATCTGCGTGCCGGACTCGTCGTCATTGAAGCCTGGTTCATGGGCTACTGAGGGAGTCCTGGATTAGGGGGTGTCCGGATGGCCGGACTATACCTTCAGCCGGACTCCTGGACTATGAAGATACAAGATTGAAGACTTTGTCCCGTGTCCGGAAGGGACTTTCCTTGGTGTGGAAGGCAAGCTTGGCGATACGGATATGTAGATCTCCTACCATTGTAACCGACTCTATGTAACCCTAACCCTATCCGGTGTCTATATAAACCGGAGGGTTTTAGTCCGTAGGACAACACATTCATACACAACAATCATACCATAAGCTAGCTTCTAGGGTTTAGCCTCTCTTGTGAAGCTTCTGGTCCCTCTTACATAAACTAGTGGTGAACACATGGTATTGCCCACTATTCAGCTGTTTTGGGTTGCTCTGATATCTGGACTGTTGCTGCTGATTACTTTGGCCGGGTTGTGGATTATATCCTCCTTGGTTACCAGGATGGCCTGACCTTGGAATCCTCCTCCACCTGATCCGGCGCCCGGGCCATGAAAACCGCCCCCACCTAAACCGCCGCCTGGGCCGTGACCTCCATCGAATGCATTTGAATTTTTAAACGCCTTCATGATTGTACAATCCTTCCACAGGTGGGTGGCTGGCTTCTCCCGGGTGTCGTGTCTTGGAAAAGGTTCATTCAATAGTTGCTCAAGGGTAGGACCTGACCCGCCCGACCAAGGGGGTTGCCTACCCTTGCACTGTTGATTGCCGCCCTGCGCATTGGTGTTAACGACAAATTCATTAGCCTTACGTTTATTACCTCCTTGATTTGTCGGGTTATGCTGGTGACCCTTGTCGTTGTCGTTCTTCTTTCCCTTCGCTGTCTTTTCTTCGTCAGACACCGGGTCCTTGGTACTATCAGAATCAGCATACTTGACGAGAGCCGCCATCAACTGGCCCATGTCATTGCAGTCACGCTTGAGCCGCCCCAACTTCTGCTTCAAAGGTTCAAAACGGCAGTTTTTCTCCAACATCAAGACTGCTAAGCTCGCATCCATCTTATCAGACGAATGTATTATCTCCTTGACCCGGCGCACCCAATGGGTTGTAGATTCACCGTCCTCTTGTTTACAATTAGTCAGGTCCACAATCGACATAGGCTGTTTACATGTGTCCTTGAATTTCTGGATGAACCGGGCCTTCAATTCCGCCCATGAGCCGATAGAATTGGGTGGCAACCCCTTCAGCCAAGTACGAGTTGTTCCATCCAACATCATAGTGAAATACTAAGCCATTGCTGCATCGCTGACCTCCAACAACTCCATAGCCATCTCATAACTCTCTATCCAAGCCCCAGGCTGCAAGTCAACCGTGTAATTAGGCACCTTACGAGGCCCCTTGAAGTCTTTTGGCAAACACTCATTACGTATGGCCGGCACCAGGCAAGGGACACCTCCGGTTCTTGTGGCCACTCCTGCCTCGACCGAGGTTGCTGGATAAGCCGGAAAAGTCTGATGAGCCACCTGCTCCGCTGCCAGTTGAATTGCTCGCTTAGCCTCTTGTTGGATCCTTTCCTGATCCGCCAAGTTAAGGGCTCCGGCCTGTACCGGCTCATGCCTGTGCGGCCGGTTGTGACGTTGAGCATTGCTTGACATATCAGCCGAGTCCATATGCCTACTGTAGCTTAGGCTCCGGCTTGGGCGAGGAGTTGAATGGATCATGTCTCGACTGTAAGAGTACGCATCCTGCTGTGCCAGAGCTGTTTGAAGAAGTTCCCTCACCCTTCGTGTTTCGATTGTTGCCGGCAAGTCGCCTTCCATCGGGAAGCCGCCAAACGAGCCGATGCTGCAATGAGGTTTTCCAAGGGATTGGAGAAGTGACCCGGCGGTGTTCGCACATAATGAGGCGAAGCGATATGTATGCGAGGTGGCTCCATGGCACGCGGTTGAGCCGGTGCCCCGGGCGTCGTGATCTGATTTGCCTCCGGCGGGTTGCTTGCCCCAGCCCCGGGTGTATGAAAAAGGTTCCTAGGATCGAGCGTTAGAGGTAGACGTGACTGAGTTTTCTGATGCCTTCTTCTCATGACCTCGTTTGACGCATTCAGATCCATCGAGAGCCGGAAAGTCTCTGCTTGAAGCTGTTGCGCACGAACGTCTAAAGCCGCCCGCTCTGCTGCCATCCTGACCTCCTCTGCTGCTAAATTTTCTTTAGCTTGTACCATCTCTTCTCACACGCGTGCCACCTCTGCGTCATGTTGGGCTGTATCTGCTGGTTCTACCACGGCGGTTAACAGAGTCGTCAGTTTATCCGTGAGGTCCATTAGAATCCGAGCCGGGGGGCACGCGGGGTCTCCTGACCTAGCTGCGGCCGACCCAGTAGCTGTTGCTGCTGCTGCTGTGCAGTTCTGCCCGGGCTGTGTCCCTGCCATGAAGACTCCGGCCCAATTCAGCGGCTCAAGGGGGTCCGGAATACCGCTGCCATCGGAACAGCCCCCGAGCATGCCATCCTGCAGCTGATACAAAGAGTCAGTCTCACCTGTTGATGATGTAGCGTCAGAATAGATGGCCGTATCAGCGCCTTCCATCGATCCTTCAGAGTATTCACCGCCGTGGACGCAGCCTACGAAAGCATGCTTCACGACAGATTGAACACGGGTGGTCCTCGTGCGCTGAGACGTCTCGACGAGGTTGGTGTGGACGTCCGGCTCAGGGCCTGACTCGCCGATCCGGCCGATGAAGACATGAATTCTGCTGAAGGGGACCAGGTACCCGTACTCAATTGAGCTAGCCTCGGGGCCCCATCCATCGTCGTTGATGTAGAGCTTGCCGCGACAACTCTTGGTCATCCGGCCCACAGCGTATCCCTTGAGCCCTTCAAAGTTGCCCTTCAAGAACTCAAATCCACCATGCGCTGGCCCCACGGTGGGCGCCAACTGTCGTGGAATTGTCACGACAGATTTCCTAGTGGAAGGACTTAGTCGTAGGGCCATCGCAACTAGGAAGCTTAAAGGGGTTCATCGGGACAAAGGACACGAGAGGTTTTATACTAGTTCGGCCCCTTACGATGAAGGTAAAAGCCTACGTCTAGTTGTGTTTGGTATTGCTGGGGTTTCGATCACCAAGAGGCTAACTCGTCGGCTTAGTTATCAATCTCTCGTTTCTTGCCCTAAGCTGCCACCGGGTCGTCCCCTTATATACATGGGTTGACGCCTGGTGGCCTACAGAGTCCCAGCCGGCTCATAAATCATGTCTGGCTCGGTGACTTCTTTTACATGCCTTTCTCTACAAGTCTTTCCTTACATACGGCGGTTTACAATATTGGGCCTTAAGCCGCCTCTAGGCCTTTTAGGCCTTCTATAAGATTTGATAAACTATCATCTTAATGTTTACTGGGATCCCTTTGTAACCCGCCATTGGGGCTGACCCGGCCCCACCTGGGTGGGTCTTAACTGATAGTTATATCCCCAACACGGGGACTCAGCAATCTCACACCCTCACGATCAACACTATTTAAGCTTAAAGGTAGGAAAGGGCAGTGAGGTGGAGCTGCAGCAAGCACTAGCATATATGGTGCCTAACTTACGCAAAAGAGAGTGAGAAGAGAAGTAAAGCACGGTCAAGAAACTAAAAATGATCAAGAAGTGATCCTAAAGCTACTTACGTTCCAGCATAACACGAGACCATGTTCTCTTCCCAGACTCCGCCGAAAAGAGACCATCACAGCTACACACGCGGTTGATTCGTTTTTAATTAAGTTAAGTTTCAAGTTCTCTACAATCGGACATTAACAAATTCCCATCTGCCCATAACCGCGGGCACGACTTTCGAAAGTTCAAAACCCTGCAGGGGTGTCCCAACTTAGCCCATCACAAGCTCTCACGGTCAATGAAGGATATTCCTTCTCCCAGGAAGACCTGATCAGACTCGGAATCCCGGTTACAAGACATTTCGACAATGGTAAAACAAGACCAGCAAAGCCGCCCGATGTGCCGACAAATCCCGATAGGAGCCGCACATATCTCATTCTCAGGGCACACCGGATAGGTCAAGCTACGAGTAAAACCAAACCTCGAGTTGCCCCGAGGTGGCCCCGCAGGCTGCCCGTTTCGGACCAACACTTAGAGGAGCACTCGCCTGGGGGTTTTAAAATAAAGATAACCCTTGAGTCTATAGAACCCAAGGGAAAGGGTATATGGTGGTGGGTAGGCAAATGGTAAAACCAAGGTTGGGCCTTGCTGGAGGAGTTTTATTCAAGGTGAACTGTCAAGGGGTTCCCGTAACACCCAACCGCGTAAGGAACGCAAAATCAAGGAACATAACACCGGTATGATGGAAACTAGGGCGGCAAGAGTGGAACAAAACACCAGGCATAAGTCCGAGCCTTCCACCCTTTACCAAGTATATAGGTGCATTAAAGTAAACAAGATATAATAATGATATCCCAACAATATCCATGTTCCAACAAGGAACAAACTTCATCTTCACCTGCAACTAGCAACGCTATGAGAGGGGCTGAGCAAAAGCGGTAACATAGCCAAACAACGATTTGCTATGAAAAGTGGGTTAGAGACTTGACATGGCAATATGGGGGCATGATATAGCAAGTGGTAGGTATCGCAGCATAGCAATAGAGCAAACAACTAGCAAGCAAAGATAGAAGTGATTTCGACGGTATGGTCATCTTGCCTGCAAAGTTCTCCGAGTTGACGAAAGCTTGATCCCCGTAAGCGTACTCAATGGGTTCCTCGATCACGTAATCGTCTCCCGGCTCTACCCAAAGCAAGAGCACAAGCAAAGGAACAACAATCAACCACGGTGCAATGCTCAATCAACATGATGCAAAACATGGCATGATATGCGAGATGTGATATGCAATGCATATGCGTGCTTCGGAAGGGAAAGATTGAACCAGGCCTCAACTTGGCAAACCAAGTGTGGCACTTGAAAGATGATATGTTTTCAGTCGAAATCGATATAAAGATCACCGGAATCGGATGCACGGTTTGCAAATGGCAAGCAAAACAAGAATGGCACGATTCTGCGATTAACAGCACGATGCCAACTAGAATGCAACAAGAAACTAAGCTACTGCACTCCAACATAGCAACAAAACACATGGCAGTGATCTACTCAAGATGCTTGACAAAACATGAACACTAAGCTATGGCTAAATCACAAAATAGCATGTTAAAACAAGCATGGCAAAAGTGCAAAAGATATGAGCATCACAGACTTGAAAACAACAACATGCCAGGAATTAACATCAGGAAGACATGTTTAGAGCAAGCTAACAACCTGCTACAGGAACATATCATAGCAAAGCAAGGCATCGCATGAATCTACTCAAAGCATAGAACAAAAGTCCGTTACTGACCATGAGTCAAAAAGGATCAGAAGATATGATGGCACCCATGTAAACATAGCAAGTTTCGTTAACAGATTCAGACTTAGCAGAAAACTGGGCATGGCAAAAACAGAATTATGAAGGCATCTTTGCGAGCTCGATTCACTCATCACAAGGCATTGCATGACAAGCTAAGAATACCTACAGCAAGATGGCATGTTGATGAAGCTAACCATGGCAAGAACAAGTTCATATCATGCACGGATCAACTACAACAACCTTGGCAAAATTGATTAACATGTAAACAATCTGCCAGGAACATTTTATAGCAAAAGTAGAGCAAGATTGAGTCATGATAGGGCACTCCATAATTACAAACAGGGGCATGGATGGAGAGAGCATAACCATATGTCCAAATCATCCTTACTGAAGCAACTCAAAAGAAGCATGGATCTCACTGTAGCAACATGAATACATGGCATAAAAATAACAGCAGAGCAATGACTTAGTAAAATCATAAGTCCCTGAAATCAGCAATATCACGAGAGATGCTTTGCATGCTTGTGCTAGTCACCACAAAGATCACAAAAATACATGGCATACACCCCTGTAAAGATGGCATGGCATAGACCAAAATACATGTATAGCTCAAGTCCATATGCAACACACAACAATTGTAGCAAAAATGACAAATGCCCATACTCTGCTAAGAATCAACACCTAACATTTTATAGCACTCTTGCATCAACTATTTGGGCATCAAGATGGACACAAACAAGCATGTCACAATGGAACAAAATGAAGAGCACATCATGTTGAACATTTTGATATATTCCATGCACAAAACGGAGCATATAGATGATAAGTTATGGCAGGTCAAAGGTAGCACCAGAATGTACAATTTTCATGACTTAGAGACAAAAACGGGGTCAACCTTCTGGATCAGATCCAGATCTGGCGTGGATGACAAGGACAGCCGGAGATGTCGCCGCGGTGGCCGGAGTTTTCACCGGAGAGGTGTGCCAGTGAGGTGGAGAGGCGGATCTAGGCGGGGGGTCACCGGAGCCGGGGACGAAGAGAGCGGAGGCGGTGGTCGGCGAGGCGGCGGACGGAGGCGGTGGCGCGGGGACCGGCGACGGCGGGCGGCGCAGCCGGCGAGCTGCGGACGGCGGCGGTGGAAGAGCAGTGCTGGCGAGGACGGGCGTGGGAAGCGGGGAGCTCGCGGAGCTCAGGCGCGGGCTCCCGCGGTCGGCGGCGGCGATGGGACGGGCCCCGCGGGCCGGATCTGGGCCGCGCGGGGCCACGGCGGCGCGCGGTGGGAACGACGGCGGTGGGGACACGTGGCGCGCGTGGGTTGGCTACGCGCGGTGGCGGTGGATGTGTCCGGTGCCGGTGGACGTGTACGGCGCGCGGAGGAAGGAGGAGACTAGGGTTTCAACCCGGATTTGAACGGGGAGGACCTATTTATACCTAGAAGGAGGTGGGAGTGTCCAAATGAGGTGCGGTTTTCGACCACGCGATTGTGATCGAACGACCGAGAGGATGGAGGGGGTTTGGATGGGTTATTGGGCACTTTAGAGGGGTGTTGGGCTGCAACACACACGAGGCCTTTACGGTTCCCCGGTTAACCGTTGGAGTATCAAACGGACTCCAAATGGCACGAAACTTGACAGGCGGTCTACCGGTGGTGTACCAAGGCCGCTTGGCAAATCTTGGTCCATTCCGAGAACGTTTAACACCTGCTCACGAAAAGAGACAAAAGGGGGCGCCGGAGGACGTAGGAGTGCCGGATTGCAAAACGGACAATGGGGAGAATGCTCGGATGCATGAGACGAACACGTATGCAAATGTGATGCACATGATGACATGATATGAAATGCATGACATGGACAAAATGCAAAATGAAGACAAAACCCAACCACGAGGGAAATCTCATAACTTAACGCCGAAAATGGCAAGAGTCAGAGTACAAATATGGCAAGTAACATCCGGGGTGTTACAAAAGGCCAAACAAACCCGAAATAATTCCAAAATTTAACAGGGCACTCATATAGTTCTATGTTGCCTCTGTAAAGAAAATCTGGGGGAGGCAAGGTATATTAGAAATGCCATTAGACATTGTTATTTTCACGTCAAACCCGTTGACCATGTTACATGACAAAAATAAGCCGATTCTCGCAATGATAAGTTAATGGTCTCCAGCACAACACACCCCTCAAATAAAACTAAGCACCCTGGAATTCTTTGACAAAACTAAGCACCCTGAAATTCTTTGACAACTGAACTGCTGGCTATATGATGTTGGCCATATATATTGTACGTATATAATGTGAAGAAACGAGTGGTAGTACTATACCAACTAAAAGATGAAATGTACGAAATATAACAAGAAGAAACATAACATAGTTCTGCTGGGGGCTCAGCACAACACACCCCTCAAATAAAACTAAGCACACCTGAAATTAAACTAAGCAACTAATCCGGTAGACACTGCATTAGAACCACCATGAGCAACGACACTGCCACCTTACTCGAACTCCTCATCCATGTCCTCGACTTCGTCCTTGTCCCTCTTCCTCTTGGCCGATACTTCTTTGCTTGAACCGCACACTTGGCTCTTTCTCTTCATCCAACCCTTGTAGATATTGAAACAAAGGTAGCCATCCATTGCAGCATAGTGGATGTGGTCTATATCTAGTACATTCCACTCCCATGCATGATGAAACTTGAACGGAGGTTTCTTCAGTGTACCGTACAAAGGATGAACCATGGCTCCTGCCAGGGTCAGCATTGAAGGCTGATCACGGGAGGGCACCAGCTCTTTCTTATGGAGGTCGAAGGGGTCGCCTACAACGAGGCCTGTCCGACCCAGGATTTCCATGTCGTTCCTAAAGTCTACAGTAATGAATTTGACTCGGCCGTCCTTGAGGAAATTCTTAAAATCCTGGCACTCAACATCGGCATGGCACATGTGGTAGACCAAGCATAAGTCATGCACGCAAACCTGGATCACGGTGGGCTTCTTCTTCTTTGCCTCCTTTAGTTTCTTCTCGCTTCCCAGTACTGTGGTGTACTCAACATCTAGCCCAGCTACCCACTCATCATTTGAGTTTTCGAACATGCGTTTGAAGTGAGCAAGGCATTCTTTGACCTTTGCGGAAGAACAGGTGTAGATGACGTAAAACTCATCACTGGTGATGGTTCTAACCTTGTACTCACCACCGATCATGGAGATTTGGGATGCCATGGATTTGGGAGGAGGGTTAGGATTAGTGGAACTGCCGTAATGTGAAAGGACGGAACGACTAGGAGCGGTTTATCGATTGTAAAAATGTTGAGTGGGGGCGCGTGCGAATGGTAGGGTACTGGCTTGCCTGGTGGATAAATGGATTCATGCATAGTACTATGGGGGCCCAATTAGATGTCATGTCTACTCGATGCCCAATTAAATGGCTTTCGATGTCATGTCAAGTGTCGGGAAAATTACAGGTGATACGAAGCTTTCTATTCTCCCATGATACGGGCTTCCGAGAGCCCTTGGATCTGGCATCGAACGGTTGCATGGCGTGATTCTAGACATATGGGTGAATATCCTATCCTGGAGGGTTATTCTGCAAATTTTCAGCAACTTAGCATGCGACCATTCGATCTCAGATCCAAGGGCTGCTAGCAGCCCGTATCATGGTCGCGCCTACCACGACAGTCACCTCGCTCGCGCAGTCGCGCCCTTAGAGATTTAACACAGTGCGTTAGGCTATTTGATGTTGGCATGTCATACATAGTCATCACTTAGTCACTCATACAACAAGGTTAGCTATAAGGTTGGCTATAAGAGTATTTTTTTTTGTTTACTTCTCTCTATCACTTTCTTCGTAGTATTTATTGCATTTGCCAAGGAGTGAGCTCTTCCAATGAAATGGTGCTTAGATGAGGTGCTATGGGAATTAAATGGCTTAGCAACTCAAGTCCCCAATGCATAGGTGCTTAGTTTTTTGTTGCTAAGTTTGCTTCATCTAGGTACACGCGCTTATCACCGTTTCTTTCTGGGGTCACCGAACTAGTCTCTCTCTTCTTAATTAACTTGCCACATCAGACTTTATGCCTATGTGGCAGGCTTAGCACCTATAGGATCAAGTACAATAGTGGGCTATAAGCCCGCTTTACATGGCATTTTTGCATATCTGGGGGAAAGAGGCAAGGAAAAAGTGGAGGAGTGGGCTCTCAAGCAAGAGCCAGCCTCTACATGGTGGAGCATCGGGAGAGGCACATGTATGGAGGTGGTCAGGAATCGAGAGACTCAAGCTGGTCGTAGCGCCACGGTTAAAATGATAATGGCAAGTCAAATCACCGGGCCCCACTTGTCCAGTAGTAACTCACTGTCAAATCACACAGCCCTACGTTTGCAGCAGCCTACTCCCTCATCTTCTTGCGTCTCTGTCGAACTGACTAGGCGGAACTACCCCGCCTACCACGCGGGAAAAGCCCCACCCTCGACTTTTAAATAGTATAGTATACTAATTTTATATCCATGGATTGCGCCATGGAGCAAAGCCTCAAGAAAACGGCGGTACACATGTACGGAGTATACAGCACGCCCGTCACGTTCGTGTCACACCCCAGACGGTCGTCGGTCTGGCACGCCGCTCTCCAAATGGAACGCGCGTCATATTGCATTTGCACACACATGTGGGACTACAATTGAGAACCGACCATAGGGACACTCCCCGGCCCCACAAGTCAGGCGAGTTATAGAAGTACATACGTTGGTACCTGGACGATCCCTGCAAGACATGGAAGATCAGTTCATCCATGCATGTGGCCAGACTCCAGTAGACACGCCTGGATTGGGTATCGTCTACATATCGTGCAGGCTGTGTTGTACAGGGCTGTAGTTCTGGTGAGAAATCTAAAAAAAGGTTTCTTGTCATCTCGCAAAATTAGGTGTCATGTGCTTCGGATCACTGCGAGGGTTAAACAACAACAACTGAGTTGGGCTAGTCATTGGGAGCACATACACGAAGACTACTCGGATGCCATCTAGGTCAAGCCGGCTATGTTAATTAGGACATCTATCGACGGACCCCTTTTCTACGAGTTTATCTTTATTTTGAGCTTTGATCCTTGTCTAGTTTGTCCGTCAGGATTCATCTTGTCTCCTTTGGGCAGTGAGGTTATGATTTCTTGTCATGTGGCATTTTTTCGTGTTATATGTTATAATCTGGTGCTTCAGATCAAAATGACGACAATTGCGCCCCCGGGGTACGTGCATGAAGACTTCTCGACAGTCATTGCCGAGGTCAAGCCGGCTCCAGCCGGTAGACAAAAGAAAACTAGTACCCCACTATATAGGCAGGAGCCTCCGCGCTTGCTTGCTAGTGTTGCTCTCTTCACACTGTCTCGTCCTCTCCAGATCTAAACACAATAGCGGTGGCCACTCTCTCTCTCTACTCACCGCTGGTCACAGATCCAGCTGGATCCTCTCTGCCGAGGAAGGTGAGAAGGTGCAACGTTCACGGGGTCGTCCTTGGCGACAGCTCTTACCCACTGCCAGCGCATCCCGATCAGCGTGCCTTGCTGTTCTCTCCCAAGCATCGCTGGCGAGGGAGGGCCTCCCACCCCTTCTTCCTCGCTGCCGTAGCATGGGCAGATCCGGCCTCCCGCCGCCCACCTAGCGACATCCCGGTGACCCTCGGGTATAACTTCCTTCAAAACCGGCCTTGCTCTACTTCCCGAGCTCCTGACGTCGCTGCATTTGTATCTTTTACTATTTCTCAGCCCCCCTCGTGTAGATAGGATCGATCGGCTGTTCAAAAACCACCTAATTTTTTACTATTAAGAGGTAAAACTAGTTCATGCACTCGAATCTAGTAGTACTAGGTTCAAACAAGGAAGAAAGGGGGTGGGGTGGGGGAAGATTTGTTACCTGAATCTAGGACTTGGTCGAAAGAGGAAATAATGGGGGCGAAAAGTAGCAGAGACTGGCTATCCAACTGGTCTCTAGGTCTAATAGGGAAATAAAGGGAACGCAGTACAAACTCAATATAAACCCGATCTATTGGTTAAAAAAGGAAATAAAGTGGGGACTGGGGGACAAGTCAACAGAGTAAGTCCAGCACTAGATTTGCTAGCCTCACACAGTATAAGGTGGCTATATACTGAACAAAAATGGGACCAACCCAGATATCCCCTTCTGATGTTTGTTGCCCAGAGCCGCTCTTATGTAATGCCACTGGTAAAATGTAGATGTCGCACTGTTAAAAGCAAGGACGCGTTAAACCAATGTTGTTTTCAATGTAATGCCTCCAGTAATATGAATCAATGGCACTTTTTTTCATGTCCTGCTAAATTTCCCATTAAGATAAGTTGCTTCTTTTCGTTAGATAAGCAACTGTCCTGGTCCGCCTACTCTCCAGGAGCTTCACGACCAACCTTGATATTGCTCAATTTTATTGCAACTAATGAAGAAGAAGCTCTGTGGGTTTTGTTTTCTGATGGAAATGGAACCGGGGTTGGAGCCCTTTTCTTAAAAAAAGAAGCTGCTAGCTCATGGGACATTGCTTCATTTTAGGTGAACTGCACCAAAAGGTCCCATGAATTGAATCATCCATGTTGGTGACTGGTGTCATCCCTTCTATGATGGCGTTGACTATAGATATGGTTCCCATCACGAGGTGTGTTCCTTTTTGGTCTGACCGTTTGCCAAAGATCCTGCGTGTTGATCCTGCTCTTGTGCTACTGTTTTGGCCCTGCCATGATAAAGCAGTAATGTTATTATTTTGCACCTTAATCTAGTGGCACTATTAATTTGAGGCAATGTTTTGGCACCACTAGTGCCACTTTTTTTTATATATCAAAAGAGGGGGTTCCCTCCGATTACATTAAAGAAACCCAACCATAGAGAACCATTATCCGACAACATCTCAGTGTAAACAGGCAGTTATGCAACTACTACTAGAACGAACTGAGTAATAGCAGGAGACAAGTTTGCCACAAAAGCTAGGCAGGTAGGGGGGACACAGCACCAGCTCGACCAAGTTTGGATTACAACCCAAATGCTACCACAGAAACATCAGGGGGAAGATAGGGACTGAAAGAGCCAGCTTCAGCATCCTAGTCTAAGCACCCCCGGCCTTCATCCTTGCGACGCACGGTACACCTCGTTTGACACCTGCTCGACCCTAGTGTCACTGATAAAATGAAGTAATAATACATTTAAAATAGAGCGAGTGTCCTCTCTATCATTTCATTTCCAATGTAGATAAAGAAAGTGCTTCTCTTTGTTAATGTATGTTTCATCAACTAGTCCCATTGTTAATGTTTAAGCGTTTCTGCAAACTGGGGTGCTTAATTTTAGTTGATCTGCACAAAAATAGAGATTTGAGTGTCTCAAGGCCCCTCCTTGTACTACCGCTGTACACTGATGTTCATCACTGGCAGAAGGTGTATCGGGGAGACTTGGGTCGATTTCCAGTATGATGTAATATTTTCTTCTGTTTATTAGTGTATGTTTCATCAACTAGTGCCACTATAATGTAATCATGCCTTTTCATTATCTGTGCAAATAGGGTTATTCATCTGCATTTTGGTGGAACTGCACAAATGTACGGATGGAACCGGCATATATGCAGAGTGCGAGGTGCCAAGTAAAAATTACCGACACTAACCCTGCTCCATCTAAGCATTGGCATCCACCACCATCAGTGGGATGTGTGGCGCTCACTGTGGACGGATCTTTCTCGGCAGCAAATCCTCTAACCAAATACTAGTAGCTTAGACTTAAAAAAAATACTAGTAGCTTATTTTGGCAGTTTTCTAGGGGTATACTCTTTTCTGAAAGAAGCACAAATCTATTTTTCTTTATTTGTACAGTGTCACAACTTTGACCCAAAGGTCCAGAGCTATTTTAGGGTGATTGGCATAGTACTCGGAGACTGATTGTAAGCATGATTTTTACTAGTTGTCACACTGATTGTAAGCATGAGCAGATGGAAGATTAGGTTAGTGCGAAGCTTACCTTAAACCCTACCGACGTCGTTGAAACGTGACGAGCGTCGATGGAACCATGGAGAACGGCAGGGAAGCGATGCCGCGCCATCCGGCCTCCTCTTGCGGTGGGAGAACGAATACTCCTGTGGCTCCGGCTGGCTCTGCACCCTCACGAACGGCACACCGTACTCGATCGATTCATTATCCTCTGGGTGCTCGACCTTCGACCTGTACGCCCACCACCTCCGCCTGACTTTCACCTCCGGCGAATCTGTCTGCTCCATCGCCCAGAGGAGATACTCGATGAACTCGAAGGACTGTGGCATGACTGCCGCCGAGGAGTACATTGTTGCCCTCATCGCCGTCGTCTCGCTCTTTTGCATACATTGCCACATGGTCCTCACCGTCCTCGAAATCTCTCACTCATTGTCAAACCAAGTAAGGATCTCCTTCAACCTGGCTAACTTTGCCTGGTCGCCGCCGGCGATTTGCCTGATTCGCTGCTGCATCCCCTCCATAGATGTCCTTCTGAGTGGTCCGGTGCTAGTTTTGGAAGATGGGAGGAGAGACGGTGGTCTTGCAATAGAGAAGACGGAGAGGCGAGACGGTGGTTTTGGAATGGAGATGATGGAGAGGAGAGGGGTGGTTTTGAAATGGACAAGAGGGAGAGGCGAAACGGTGGTTTTGGAATGGAGATGATGGAGAGGAGAGGTTCCCCTGACTTTCGGTCGCTGACAGGTGATTCTCACAGAAGAAACTGCAAGTTTCAGCTTCAGATAAGAAACTCCAAGTTCAGTTTCAAATAAGAAACTGCAACTTTCAGAGGCAGAGCATTTATATTAACACGGCCTTTTCAAACAGTGTTAACATCATGCTGGAAGTTTTATTCATGGTCGAAACTAGAACTACCAGCCAGTTAACATCATGTTGATCAACATTCATGCATAGCACATCTTCATATGATGCATAGTCAAAAAGATATGCTATTTTCAAGATGCCGACACAATGTCGAGTGTGCGAAAAATAGAGAAAATGAGGGACAAAGTTTTGGCAAGTGTTGGACGTGGTGTGCGTAGATGACAATTGGGACCCACATGTCAATAAAGGCAGAGGCAAAAAAAATTGGAGATATTTTCTCTGCACACGTGGAATCGAACCCGGGCGGAACAGTTGTCGGGTAGTGTCACTCAGCTACTAGGCTAGTTCAGTTGTTTCGTTACTAATAAGGCACTTCCTCATGTGGTCGGATCTTCTCCTGCGCCTTTGTGCGCTCGCCGCGACGCCGCTGTCTGCCATTGTGAACATGCTGAACAAACGAGATGAATCTGGAGAGGACTGTACGTGGAGAGGCGGACAGTCGGGGCCCACCAGGGCTATGGCCGTGCGAAAGCAAGTGCCTCATCGAAAAAATACTTCCTCCTAATGCTATACTGACGCTGGGGCCCACGGGTTCGTCAACATAGTTACATTTTTTAGGTGCTTCAACGTAGTTACTATAGGAGATAAATTCACAACGAAGCCGGGGAGCTGGCAGGTATCATTTATTATCACTGGGGCAGCAAGTATCAGCTGTGTTTTGGGCTGCCCCATCTAGGCTTTCTTTTTTAACATGCACAGCCCATGACCTCGGATGGGAGGTCCATAGGCCTGTTTGTATTTTCTTGAGGGTCGTCATGTATCGACCGGCCTATGGACCTCCCATCCGAGGTTTTATTTTTCCTGAAACATCGGCAGCCCAATTTATGTACTGTTCTATTTTTCTATACAAGAATAGGAACACCTGGTCCAACTTATGTTTCCCTTCTAACTATATTATATATATTTAAATTATTGTATATGTTATTATATATTATTGTTATTGTCATCATATATTTAACAAATACTTACATATGTAAGAAAACAATATCCCACATCTTATTAACTTATAAAAATAATTTCTTAACAATAAAATCCTAGATTTTTTTGGCAACGAAAATCCTGGTGATTGTGTACAAAAGCTTGGTAAGATTTAAGGACCAATGTAATAATAAATCACTTATTATTTAAATATATATATATAACAAAATGCTCGGCCCCTGTTTATTTTTTGATAACATTGCTGCGCCCACCCCAACATTATAATTAGAATAAGCCCAGCAAAATCGTGTATTTTGAGAAAGTGCAAATGGCCTGTAATTTTTTAGGAAAAACATAAATGGGCCGCATGGACGCTACATTATTTGTTCACCCAGCCAAGCTAATGGACTGTAATTCAAAAAAAATCAAATGGACTGTAAATTCTACCCCGTAAAAAATACTGTAAATTCTGAAAAAAATGGGTTGAATGTGTGCCACATTTTTGGAGGCTGAAATGTGGGCCAATAGGTCGGAGCCAATGCAAGTCGTTGTCAACTTAGTCAACAAATGATTCTGACATCGTTAGCCGTTGGATTTACATCCAACGACCGCATCCATCTTCAGTCTCTCGTCTTCTTCCTCCAGCGCCTCCGGGACCACCTACTCCCGCCTCCTGCTGCTAGCAGCTCTGCTTAGCACGCTTCGCTGTGAAGCGCTAGTCCACCATTGGCCAGGCCATCCCTCCATCCCTCCACACCTCCTATTCTTCTCCACCGACTGCCGAACCACACTGCACCAGAACCAGTTAACCCTCGTACACCTCTCCGTCTGCGACTCTACTACCGCATCTTCCCATCTCCGGCTTGTTGTTGTCCGGCCTCGCCGTCGTCCACCACCTTGGATGCGCTCGGTGCGGAGTGGTCAACATGGTCAACGAACAACACCATCGGAAGTAGACTGTGCATGGAGAGGCTGACGTCTGGGTCCACGGCCATGCAAGGAAATGCCTCCTTATTACGCGCAAAATAATGATTCCTCCACATGACGGCTAGGACCCACCGGAAGGGCCTCTGTATTTTGCGAAAAATGTTCCCATCGCTGACAGGTCGGACCCACCAGCTATATCTTCGCACGCAAGGAAGTGCCTCCTTATTACGCATAAAAAAATGAATACCCCCTTGAAAGTGCAACTATCCCTAGGTGGTTTTGGTAATTCATAACAACATATAGCTCATTGAGCTAATGCTATTCCAAGATGATTATTTCAGGAAAGCTCAATGATTGGCATGGCATGCATGTGAAAGTGGAACCCTCAAAATGCTAAGGACAAAGGATTGGCTCAAGCTCAAAAGCTCAAGACTCTTCATTTTACATTTTAGTGATCCAAGATCACATTGAGTCTTTAGGAAAAGCCAATACTATCAAGGAGGGATGAGGTGTTGCTTAATGAGCCTCTTGCTTCATGTGCTTAGTGATATGCTCCAAAACCCTCAACTACTTTCCCATATCCACATATGACCTAAACCCTAAGCCAAACTCGGTCATACCGATTCTTTCTATCCGGCGCCACCGAGTTTTACATGTCATTAGCCACTGCCAAACCCTAGCAATTCGGTTCTACCGATAGGGATCTCGGTCTCACCGAGATGGGATTGCAAACTCTCTGTTTCCCTTTCATAACTTTTCGGTCTCACCGAAAGAGCGAATCGGTCCCACCGAGATTGCAATGTAAATTCAGTGTTTCCTTTTTGTAACTTTTCGGTCTCACCGAAAGAGCAAATCGGTCCCACCGAGTTTACCTGACCAACTCTGTGGTTAGCTAATTACCAAAATCGGTCTCACCGAGTTTGTGTAATTGGACTCACCGAGATTACGTTATGCCCAAATCCTAACCATATCGGTCCTACCGAGTTGCATGTCAGTCCCACCGAAAATCTCTAACGGTCACTAGGTTTACCTTTTCGGTCCGACCGAGTTTGTTGATTCGGTCCCACCGAGATCGGAAAACTGTGTGTAACGGTTGGATTTTGTGTGGAGGCTATATATACCCCTCCACCTCCTCTTCATTTGTGGAGAGAGCCATCAGAACACATACACAATTCCAACTCATATGTTCTGAGAGAGAACCACCTACTCATGTGTTGAGACCAAGATATTCCATTCCTACCATATGAATCTTGATCTCTAGCCTTCCCCAAGTTGCTTTCCACTCAAATCTTCTTTCCACAAAATCCAAATCCTATGAGAGAGAGTTGAGTGTTGGGGAGACTATCATTTGAAGCACAAGAGCAAGGAGTTCATTACCTACACACCATTTGTTACTTCTTGGAGAGTGGTGTCTCCTAGATTGGCTAGGTGTCACTTGGGAACCTCCGACAAGATTGTGGAGTTGAACCAAGGAGTTTGTAAGGGCAAGGAGATCGCCTACTTCGTGAAGATCTACCGCTAGTGAGGCAAGTCCTTCGTGGGCGATGGCCATGGTGGGATAGACAAGGTTGCTACTTCATGGACCCTTTGTGGGTGGTTGCTTCTTCGTGGACCCTTCATGGGTGGAGCCCTCCGTGGACTCGCGCAACCGTTACCCTTCGTGGGTGGAGCCCTCCGTGGACTCGTGCAACCGTTACCCTTCGTGGGTTGAAGTCTCCATCAACGTGGATGTAGGATAGCACCACCTATCCGAACCACGGGAAAAACATCCGTGTCTCCAATTGTGTTTGAATTCTCCAAACCCTTCCCTTTACATTCTTGCAAGTTGCATGCTTTACTTTCCGCTGCCAATATACTCTTTGCATGCTTGCTTGAATTGTGTGATGATTGCTTGACTTGTCCTACAATAGCTAAAATCTGCCAAGAACTAAAATTGGGAAAAGGTTAAGTTTTTATTTGGTCAAGTAGTCTAATCACCCCCCCCTCTAGACATACTTTCGATCCTACAAGTGGTATCAGAGCTTTGGTCTCCATTTGCTTTGATCTCCATAGCTTTTGGTGGTCATAGCCTTGGTTTCACAACCTAGGAGAGTATGGCGTCTAGCGAGGGAAATTATCACCGTAGAGGTCCTTACTTTGATGGTACTAATTTTGCTAGTTGGAAGCATAAAATGAAAATGCATATTCTTGGACATAACCCCGCCGTTTGGGCTATTGTGTGTGTTGGTTTGCAAGGTGACTTCTTTGATGGGAAAGAACCAAACCGTGAAGCTACCGCGGATGAGTTGAAGATGTTGCAATACAATGCTCAAGCTTGTGATATTCTCTTCAACGAATTGTGCCCCGAAGAATTCAACAAAATTAGCCGTCTTGAGAATGCAAAGGAAATTTGGGACACTTTGATTGATATGCACGAAGGTACCGACTCCGTCAAGGACTCCAGGTTGGATGTGCTTCAAAGTCAACTTGACAAGTTCAAAATGAAGGATGGTGAAGGTGTCGCTGAAATGTACTCTAGGCTTGCTCTCATCAGAAATGAGATTGCCGGCTTAGGAAGTGAAGAGATGACTGATAGATTCATCATCAAGAAAATTCTAAGAGCCTTGGATGGAAAATATGATACCGTGTGCACATTGATCCAAATGATGCCCAATTACAGAGATCTCAAGCCAACGGAGGTGATTGGAAGAATTGTTGCTCATGAGATGTCACTCAAGGATAAAGAGGAACTTCACAACAAATCAAGTGGTGCCTACAAAGCCTCATGTGAAGCCCCTACATCATCAAGTGGGAAACAAAACTTCAATGAAGAATTGAGCTTAATGGTGAAGAACTTCAACAAGTTCTACAAGAGTAGAAGCAAAGATAGAAGCTTCAAGTCAAGGTCCTACAATGACAAAAGATCTTCTAGTCGAGGGCGAAACTGCTACAGTTGTGGAAGACCCGGACACTATTCCAATGAGTGTACGGCTCCCTACAAGAGAAGAGAAGATTCTCCAAAAAGAAGAAGCAAAGAATCACCACCAAGAGAGAGGAGTAGAGATGATCGTTATGAATGAAGATACTCACGGAGAAGCAAGGATTCGGAAAGGAAGGAAAAATCATCAAGGAGCTACACAAAACGAAGACATCAAGCTCATGTTGGTGAATGGGTATCTGGCTCCGACTCCGACAGCCACTCCGAGAGAAGTTATCACTCCGACTCCGAAGATACTCAAGATGAAGGTGTTGCCGGTCTAGCACTTGTGTCAACCAACTCCTACGACATATTTGACTCACCAAATGAAGGAATTGGAAGATGCTTCATGACCAAAGGTCCTAAGGTAACGCACCCCGAGTATGTTGATTTCAATAGTGATGAAGATGACTTGTTAGGTGATGATTTGCTTGTTGACAACTCTAGTGATGAATACTATGATGAAACGTCAATTAATCATGCTAATCAAGATAAAACGAATGACAATGATAAGGAGAAGATTGAGGCTCTAACTAAAGAACTAAACACTCTTAAGTTAGCTCATGAAACTATCTTCGAAGATCATCGAGAACTTTTAAGAGCTCATGAGAAATTACGCTTTGAAAAGCTCAATCTTGAGCAAGAGCATGAGTTCTTAAAAGCAATCAATGATGATCTTCGCAAGAAAAGTTCTCCTTACATTGCCAAGCGTTTACTCTTATCCACTTACATGCCTCAAGTCAAGTCTAGTAACAAGAACAAGAAAGATTCTTCCTCTAGCAGTAACAATGATCATGCTAAATCCAATATTGTTGCTTCTAGTAGTTCTCTTGATTCCACTAATGATTCTCTTAGCCAAGTTACACTTGAGCAAGAAAATAGCTTATTGAAGGGAATTATAGAGAAAGGAGTGTACAAAAGCCTTGCCGGGAGTAAGCAATTCGAGGAAATTGTGCGCAAGCAAGGAATGCACCGGAAGAATCAAGGTGTTGGTTTTGAACGAAAGTTCAATGCCAATGGAGTTGAGTGGGAAGAAGATAAATACCCCAAGACAAAGTTTGTTCCTCAACAAGAGAAGTATGATACTTCTTTCAAGGGGACACAAGCTCAAGATGATCTTTCACCACAAGACTACAAGCAAAAAGGCAAGGACAAGCTTCAAGAGGAAATTGATGCATTTGAAGAAGCTCCTAAGACCTTAGTCAAGTGGATTCCCAAGACTACTTCAAGTTCCACTTCATCAAGTATGACTACAACTCCAAGGATTCCCATCAAGATGGTGTGGATCCAAAATAAGAAGAACTAAAGAGTTCTTGAGGGTGACTCCGCCAACATACTTCACTCTTATCATTTTGGCAAGAACAAGTGCAATCAACTTCCACATCTTGCACTAGTTCAAGGAGTCACAAACCCTCTTGTTGGTAAGACAAGGGACAAGGTAACTTAAAAGTTTTCATGGACATCATCTTGTGTGTGCATCACTCTATGTCTATGGATATCCTTGTTTGTTCCTTGTGGGACTAACCCATGTAGGTATTGAAAGTGCAATTCACTCAAATGGATAGCTCCAAGTGATCTACATCAACATTGAGCATCCACATCTTCAACATCTACATGAAGTCATCATCGACAAAACCCGAGGTTAGTTCATCCCTCTAAGGGGGGGATATCACATCTAGGGGGAGCTTTACTCTAAGACTTGAGCTAAAGCAACTCTAAAGATGTGAACACAACAATGCTTTACGTAAAAGTGGTAACCCCACTTGAGCTTAAACGATGAGTATGACCTATGATCAAGTGTTCTCACTTGACTCCTAAGTCAATATACTCATATATAGATGACCTTGTCATCGCAAATTGCTTGGTAGATGCTAGAATTGGTTGTGCATGCCTTGTCACATATTTCATTTGCCATCTTATTGTGTGAGCATGCTGGTTGCATATTTTACTCATTCGAGGACATCCACTTGTTGTTTTGATTGTTCGGTTTTATTTCCTTTTGCCAAGTGGATGGACAAGAATGCCTAAGAACCTCCTCTAGCTATCTATGCTTTTCTCGTCTCAAACTCTATTCATGCTACATCACAAAATTTGATCAAGTCAGATTCGAACCACTCTGTGTGAGGAGCGCTCGGAGTCCCCGATTCGTCATAGACTTAAACTTCCAAAACCTCTTTGTGATTCTCGGTCTGACCGATACCCTACTTTCGGTCCTACCGAGATCATTAAGTTGATCTATGTTTTCGATCTCGGTGCAACCTATTTGAACCATTCGGTCACACCGAGTTGCAATAACTGTATACAGTTTTGCATCTCGGTGCCACCGAGTCGTTCCACTCGGTCACACCGACAGGGTCGGGCTATATATAGTCACGGGCAAAAATTTGGAAATTTCTCCGAACCCCTTCGCCCGCGCGATAGCTTGCTCTGCCAACGTGGTCTCCGGATCGTCTACTCGCCGCCAGCCGCCTCCAGTCGCTGGTCTCCATCGCCGTCAACGGAATTCAACCCCGCCGTTGCTGCCGTAGCAAGTCTCCGCCGAACTAGGGTATGGACTCGATCGCAGTGCTATTCCCCATCCGATTCCTAGCACATTGTGTTCTTAATGATTCTTGCCACAATTGAAACACTCCTATCCAGTCAATGCGTTCGTAGATTAGTTTTGATTCGAAAATTTTAGGGTTAGGTTTCCGCCGAAACCATCTCGGACCCACCGAGTTAAAAAACTCGGTCCCACCGATTTGGCTTATGCCATTGCACAAGTGAGACTCGGTCTGACCGAGAATTACTTATCGGTGTGACCGATTTTGGAACTTTGTGAAACCCTAGCAGTCTCGGTGCCACCGAACTGTGACTCGGTCTGACCGAGTTCACTAGTTTAGGTTCCAAAAACTACTTCGGTATCACCGAGTTTGAAAATCGGTAGATCCGAGATGATTTCAGTGGGAAACTAAAACTAAGATTTTGAGTCATTCTTTTGCAAAAATCTCTGCATTTTGTGATGCTCATCTATTCTACCTCATCTATAAACTGTTCATAGGGTCAGCAGTCAGCTTGTTCGTCATGTCAGACCAGAGTGATAGCCAGAACATGTCAGAAGAGCAAGTGCAGATGAGTGAGGGCACTAGTCCCTCAAGTTCTTTAGATGAAGGCAGCAGGAGCACCCCTAGCAATCTGCCAAAAGCTGCCACAAGACAAAGGAAGAAGAGAACCTCAGAATCAGAGGATGAGGACTATGTGGCAGAAGAGGAAGCAACTTCAAAGAGAGTAGTGCTTGAGAAGGAACATGGCTCAGCTCAAGGCACAAAGCCAGGGATGAAAATCAAAAGGCTAGCAGGCAGGCAACCTATGTCAAAGGCCAGAGCTTCAACTGAGAAACCCACTCCCATAGAGGCAGTTGCTGCTGAAGGCAAGAAAAGGAAGGAAAGGGTCAAGAAGACCGTAGCCAGAGTGCTTGGAAAGGCTTCCATCATGGAAGAAGAGGAAGAAGAAGAGGTTTCTGCACCAGCACCTAAGGCACCCAAGCTAATGGGTGATGCCATAAGATCAGGGTCAACTGCTTCTAAGGCCAAGCCAGCTCCAAAGCCAAAGCCAAAGAGGAATACAAGGAGCATACCTGCAGCTGAAAAGAACAAGGCCCCAGTGCCTGACATTGCTGAAGAAGAAGAAGGTCAAGTGCTCAGAAAGCTCAAGCCCAAGATCCCAGACCATAGTGATGCTCATCCTGTGGCTGAGGACATGAAGCTCAGGAGAGACTCAGGGCTGAGGAAGTGGAGAGAAGCAGATCCATATGCTTCAAGGAGAAGGACTGCTGTTGACTACAGGTTCCACACTAAGGAACAGCAGGACTTTTATGAGACAGTGCTGCTTGATAAGAAGCCCATAGTTTGTGATGTGAGATGGGTCGACTGGGAATATATCAAGGACAACGAAGAGCATTATCCTGGAGTGCAAGACAGCTTCAATGCTTGTGGAGTAGCAGACTTTGTTGGGCAGAAGCTCACAAAGTGGAATGAGGAGCTTATAATGCAGTTCTACTCCACAGCACATTTGTATCCAGATGGGAGGATCACATGGATGTCTGAAGGTACGAGGTACCAATCTACTGTTGCTGAGTGGGCACAGCTCATCAATGCCCCAGAGGAGCATGAGGATGACTTGGAGATTTATGCCAAGAAGAAGATGGACCACAACTCTATGTCCAATATGTACAAGGAAATTCCAAACGAGGCACTTGATACTTTCAAGTTTGGGTCTGTGCATTATCTTCTGTCAGGGCTGCCAACTATCAACTAGATCCTTAGGCACACCTTGTTGCCCAAGTCAGGTGATCACAAGATGATCAGAGGCCATGCAATCAACTTGCTACATATCTTTGATGTGCCACAGAAGTTCAAGGTGATGAGCCTCATGGTAGAGACCATTAAGAGGATGGCAGCTGATCAAAAGAGGAGCTGTGGATATGCCCCACAAATTCAGGAGTTAATCAACTCAAAGATGGGCACAGGCATATACTTGTTGGACAAGGAACACCTGCCCATCCGTCCAGATTTTGAAGATAATCAAGTTGTTATGACTGAGAACGAACCATCATCTGCACAAGCACAAGCAAAGAAGGAGAAGGCAAGGAAGGAGAAAGTTGCCAAGATGCCAACTCAAGAGGAGGCATCTGAGTATTTCTTGAAAACCAAACAAGAGCAGCTTGGTTACCTAATTGCATCCACCCTGCGGATTGAGAAAGGACTAGCCACCCTAACTCAGAACCAGGCAAGCCTAGAGAGAATCATGGAACAAAAGTTCTATGACTTGGATGTCAAGGTGACAGAGATTTAGACTGCAGTGGAGCAGCTCCAAGATGACATGCAGGAGAGGAGAGGCAAGACTACAACTGATGCCTTTGCCAGAGTGCCACGAGGTCCGAGGTCGTCTGCAGTGCCAGTTGCTGACACCAGAGCCACCACGTCTGCACCAGCTACAGCTTCAGTTCCACCAGCTCCAGCATCTACTTCAGCCTCAACTCCAACCACGTCTACAGAAGGCTTCGTCCTTGGAGTGCTCCGGACTCCACCACCACCTGAAGATCAAGCCTGAGAGTCGATCTAGCACTATGCATTTTCTAGGAACTTTTTGGTAACTTGTTGCCAAAGGGGGAGAAAATGTATAGATCATAGGCTTCGAGAGAGAGAGAGTGTTGCTTTTATTCTCTCTTGCTTTATTTGGTGGTTTTTCGAACTTTGTTTGCTTTTGAGTGCTTGAGATACTATGCTTGTGAGACATTGATGATCATGTGTTTGATCATAAGCTACACTTAATGTTTGCTTAATGCTATTATCTTATCTATCTTATGTGATCATTCACTATTCTTGGTGATGAGTGCATGTATTTCATTCTTATCATTTTAAGCGCTCCACCAAGATGTATGTGACATGGAAGAGTAACCCATGACTCTAACTCTTTGTGCATTTGCAGTCCAAAGCAAATTTTAAATATGCACAAATTTAGGGGGAGCTCTTACTTATCACATACTTCTCAAAGCGACGATATATTTCATGCTTATTATCATTTGTCGAAGCTTTGATCTATATGTTGTCATCAATTACCAAAAAGGGGGAGATTGAAAGTGCAACTATCCCTAGGTGGTTTTGGTAATTCATAACAACATATAGCTCATTGAGCTAATGCTATTCCAAGATGATTATTTCAGGAAAGCTCAATGATTGGCATGGCATGGATGTGAAAGTGGAACCCTCAAAATGCTAAGGACAAAGGATTGGCTCAAGCTCAAAAGCTCAAGACTCTTCATTTTACATTTTAGTGATCCAAGATCACATTGAGTCTTTAGCAAAAGCCAATACTATCAAGGAGGGATGAGGTGTTGCTTAATGAGCCTCTTGCTTCATGTGCTTAGTGATATGCTCCAAAACCCTCAACTACTTTCCCATATCCACATATGACCTAAACCCTAAGCCAAACTCGGTCATACCGATTCTTTCTATCCGGCGCCACCGAGTTTTACATGTCATTAGCCACTGCCAAACCCTAGCAATTCGGTTCTACCTATAGGGATCTCGGTCTCACCGAGATGGGATTGCAAACTCTCTGTTTCCCTTTCGTAACTTTTCGGTCTCACCGAAAGAGCGAATCGGTCCCACCGAGATTGCAATGTAAATTCAGTGTTTCCTTTTTGTAACTTTTCGGTCTCACCGAAAGAGCAAATCGGTCCCACCGAGTTTACCTGACCAACTATGTGGTTAGATAATTACCAAAATCGGTCTCACCGAGTTTGTGTAATCGGTCTCACCGAGATTACGTTATGCCCAAATCCTAACCATATCGGTCCTACCGAGTTGCATGTCAGTCCCACCGAAAATCTCTAACGGTCACTAGGTTTACCTTTTCGGTCCGACCGAGTTTGTTGATTCGGTCCCACCGAGATTGGAAAACTGTGTGTAACGGTTGGATTTTGTGTGGAGGCTATATATACCCCTCCACCTCCTCTTCATTCGTGGAGAGAGCCATCAGAACACATACACAATTCCAACTCATATGTTCTGAGAGAGAACCACCTACTCATGTGTTGAGACCAAGATATTCCATTCCTACCATATGAATCTTGATCTCTAGCCTTCCCCAAGTTGCTTTCCACTCAAATCTTCTTTCCACAAAATCCAAATCCTATGAGAGAGAGTTGAGTGTTGGGGAGACTATCATTTGAAGCACAAGAGCAAGGAGTTCATTACCTACACACCATTTGTTACTTCTTGGAGAGTGGTGTCTCCTAGATTGGCTAGGTGTCACTTGGGAGCCTCCGACAAGATTGTGGAGTTGAACCAAGGAGTTTGTAAGGGCAAGGAGATCACCTACTTCGTGAAGATCTACCGCTAGTGAGGCAAGTCCTTCGTGGGCGATGGCCATGGTGGGATAGACAAGGTTGCTACTTCGTGGACCCTTTGTGGGTGGTTGCTTCTTCGTGGACCCTTCGTGGGTGGAGCCCTCCGTGGACTCGCGCAACCGTTACCCTTCGTGGGTGGAGCCCTCCGTGGACTCGCGCAACCGTTACCCTTCGTGGGTTGAAGTCTCCATCAACGTGGATGTAGGATAGCACCACCTATCCGAACCACGGGAAAAACATCCGTGTCTCCAATTGTGTTTGAATTCTCCAAACCCTTCCCTTTACATTCTTGCAAGTTGCATGCTTTACTTTCCGCTGCCAATATACTCTTTGCATGCTTGCTTGAATTATGTGATGATTGCTTGACTTGTCCTACAATAGCTAAAATCTGCCAAGAACTAAAATTGGGAAAAGGTTAAGTTTTTATTTGGTCAAGTAGTCTAATCACCCCCCCCCCTCTAGACATACTTTCGATCCTACACCCCTGCTAGCTGGGACCCACAATAGTGGGATGCTGACTTGTGGGCCAACTAAGTTGACGGGGACGGAGGACTTTGTCAACTTAGTCAATATGAAGGATTCTAGCTCCAGTGACCGTACGAGTCCATCCAACGTCCGTAGTGCTTCTTCAACCTCTGGTCTTCTTGCTCCAGCCGCCCAAAGCAGCGCCGGTCGTGCCTCGTGCTCCTGCCTCTCGTGGCCGGCTGCGATGCCGCGGAGGCCTCACCGCCCCCTACTACTCCCACCACTGGCCAGGCCATCCCTCTATTCACCCACACCCCCTGTTATTCTGTGGCGACGGCAGCCTCACACCACAACGAACCAACGAACCCTCATACTCCTCTACGTGTGGGCATCCACTGCCGCGTCTTCCCCGGCTCTGCGTCATCCCCTTCCTAGGCCTCGTCATCGTCCACCGCCCTAGTGCTCTTGGCGCGGCGTGGTCAACGTGGTCAAGGAACAGCTTCCATCGGACGTGGACTGTATGTGGAGAGGCTGACAGCTGGGTCCACGGCCACAACAAGGAAGTGCCTCCTTATTACACGGAAAATAATGATTCCTCCACCTGACAGGAGGGACCCACTGGACGGGCAATCGTATTTCATGAAAAAAAGTTCCCCCCTGACTGTTGGGACCTACCAGTGACATCTTCGCACGCAAGGAAGTGCATCCGGGCAAAAAAACAATTCGCCCAACTGACTGCTGGGACCCACCAGCTACATCTTTGCACGCAAGGAAGCGCCTGACAGTCGGAACCCACCTAGTCGAAGCGTACGTAGCGTTGTCATTCTGGTCACGAACTACGTACATACTGGGCGATGTAGAGGCACGCACATGTAGAGGCGCGCACGTAGCATGTACACGTACGTACAGCGGCCAGGGTGCAAGAAAGTAAATACGTCCACGTATGTACATACGGCGGGGTCTCGAACGCCTACTCGCACGTACGTATGACCAGGGCTCATGTACATGGTTGGGTCAGAACGAAGAAACTGCGTCGTCGCCGTGTTCATGGGGAGGCAACGGAATGCGTCGTGTTCATCAGGAGGCAACGGAACGTGTGGGAGCCAACCGGCTTTGACAGAACAGCCAATGGAAACGAGGCCTGACATACCGCAGAACAGAGGAAACGACCTTGTGTTCGACTGGCCACGTTCGAAATGGGATCTTGTTCATCGGGAGGGGTCTGGCGTACCGCAAAACGGAGAAAATGAACCTCCTATGGTCGAAACAGGGATCCTGTTGATCGGGAGGGGTGTACCGCAAAACGGAGGAAACGGTCTTGTGTTGGAGCGCTACGGTCAAAACGGGGGTCCTGTTCATCGGGAGGGGTGTGGCGTACCGCAAAACAGAACTCCACCGGATACTGTTCATCTCCACCGTCGACCCCCTCCAGCCTCGATGGCTACTGTTCATCCACCGTCGACCACCTCCAGCCTCCACCTGCGACTGTTCATCCACAGGCTCCTGTTCATCCAGCCTCCACCGCGCTACTCCACCGGCTACTGTTCAACTAGCCCTCTCCATGGGCTCCTGTTCAACCACCCCTCCACGAGCTACTGTTCATCCAGCCCTCCACCATCTACTGTTCATCTTGCCCTCCACGGGGTGGTCCTGTTCATCCAGCCCCAACCGGCTCGATCGATCGGCGTCCTGTTCATCCAGAGGCAACACCACGGGGTCCTGTTCATCCACCCCCACCGGGAACTGTTCATCCAACCCCCCCCCCCAGCAACGCTCACTGTTCATCCAGAGGCAGCATCGATCGGCTTCAGTTAGCAGCAGTAGCGAAGGAATCGCTCGATCAGGTTCAGTTAACAGCCATCGATCGATCGCTCGGGTGCAGTAACGCATAGCCTGGAGTGCAATCGCTCGGGTTCAGTTAGAGCCCTATGCCTCGCTCGGGTTCAGTTAGAGCCCAACGTCTCACACCCACGCGCGTGCATGTACGAGAGAAACGCGCATCTCTTGGCCCCGACCACCCACCGTAACCGGGAACACCCCGATATTTTCCTCGCCCTCGCTTCTACCACGGATTTCTCCGTCATGGACGGCCCAAAGAATGTCATGTAGCTGCGTCTCCGGCCCGCCCAGGATGAAAAGCCCATTTTCTGTCATGATTTTTTGTCATAGAAGTAGGACCCCACCACATCTATGATGATACCGTGTTTTGTCACAATTATTGTTATAGAAGTGTCATAAGTATGACAGAAAAAAATTCGTTCGGCCCAAAATGTCACGGATGTGTCTTTTTTTTGTAGTGTGTGTCGGTCATCTACGTCGGAGCGGGGTCATCCCCACTTCCGCACTACGTAGCCAAGCTGTGGGCGAATGGCCCGCCGGGGGAGCCCAAAGGCAGGACCGACGCCGTCATGGTGGAAATGGAGGTGACAAGCAGCAAGGATCCCGGCGACGTTGTCATGCATGAGCTGACCTTCTTCACAGTTCTGCCCAAGCTACTGGCCGGGGCTAAGCTGGTGTCCCTCCACATTCAGATTGAGAAGCTCACATCCTAAATGATTCTACAGTACCTTCTGTTTATCTTAGTAATATGCTAATATAGGGGTTAGCTCGGTCTACTTTAGCTTAAGAGATGGTGGGCTTTGGTGGCGATGCAGCAATTACTTCGACATCATATCAGCAGTTAAAGTAATTTCCAATAGTTGAACGGATATTTTGTGTCTCTTGGATATAAAGATCCTCTGGGTAAGAAGTATAACTGCTTATAAGAAGTATGTATAACAACTTATATGCTTGTTTGTCCAGGAAGTGCTGCATACTTGTGCGAGTTGACGCGACACATCAAAGTAGTACTACTAGTAGTACTCCCTCCGATCCTAATTTCTCTACGCATGAGGCTGGTCATAGTGGGAGTAACATAGGTAGTAACATAGACACCACATAAGCAAAAATGATGAGGTGGCAAGTAATTAATGAGGAGAGAGGCAAATAGAGAGTGGGGAGTAACTTAGACTAGTGTTATGCATATGACACTAGTCTAAGTTATTACCTTCATCATGCAAAGTAACATAATAGTAGTATCATAGATGGCTTCATTTATCTTGTCTTGGAAAGCGCTATGTTACAGTAACATATTATGTTACCACCTCTTATTAATTACTTGCCACATAAGTTGAATTTTCTCGAAGTGTGCTATGTTACTACTTCCTCCATCTAGGTGTATAAGACTAGCCACAGTGGGGAGTAACTTAGAGTAGTAACATGCATATGTTACTAGTCTATGTTACTACCTCCAAAGTGGGTAGTAACATATGTGTTGTGTCATGCATCACTTCATTTATTAGGTTGTAGACTCATCTTTTCTTGATATGTGTGATGTTATTGTAACTAGCTATGTTACCACGTGCCTCTCTTTCTTCATTAATTACATGCCACATCATCTATTTTGTCTAGATAAGTGTGATGTTACCATCTATGTTACTCCCACTGTGGGTAGTCTAAGTCATCTTAGGTTGTGCACCGCGACCAAGGCAGAGGGAAAAACGAGAGAATTTAATGTCTTTTTGCTAATTAATAGCATTGCATGCAATGAACTAACCACTGCATGTCATGTTTGTTAGTCTCAAGTCGTTAAAAGCATGCATGGCCCACATCTCTTATTGGTTGATACGTCATGAAATATGAAACGAGAAGGGAGTTAATTACCGTGCCTAAGTGTTTTGGGTTTATTTCATTTTCGTAAGGTGACTTACACACCTAGATGGAGGGAGTAGTTAAGTTACTCCCACTATGACTAGCCTAATATGTTACCATCACATAGCGCTTTCCAATGCAAAATGAGTCTACAAAGTAATAAATGAAGACATGTAGTACTATGTTATCACATACTCTATATGACACTACCCACTATGAAGGTACTAGTAACATAGACTAGTAACTAGTCTATGTTACTCTCCACTATGACCAGCCAAAGTAGAGGCGCGGGTACCAATGAGGGTCTGGTTGTGTCTATACTTGGACAACTCACCCGACTGCATGCGCACCAGGCAGACGAAGCGCGTGTCGTGTTGGTGCCGTGTGCGGCCCGCACATTAACCAAAACCTCACGCCTCCATCTTAGCCTCCGCGTTTTAAACTTCTCAATCTCAAGGCCAATGAGCAATGTGAAACTTATGATAGAGCCAATCAGATGGTTGAGAACACTACAATTCGTAGCTACAAATGCGTGTGTGAGAGAGGACGAGTGCGTGTGTGCACCTCTTCTCTTCCTGTATAACGTACTAAACTCAGAGTACAAGTGTATGTGGGTGGCATCGACCTAGGGAGCAGTGATGGTGCATGCGAGAAGTCCTGAGAGATAGGTGTAATGCATCTGAAAAAAAGACTAGTCTATAGCTCGCCACGAGGCTATTCCTATCGAATGCCAAGCGTAAGATATGTATCCGACGGTGCCGGTTTTTGCACATACACAGCAGTAGAAAAAGAACTAGTACCATGGCATATGCTACACCACGGCCGAGAACACGTGCCCACGTTACGCCATCCGGGAATAGTGCCGCACTTCGAAATTAGAACCGTCAATACATTTTGAGCGCGTCTCGTCACATTCCAAATTACTACTGCCACACTATATTTAATTGCAAACCTGTTCACACCGATCACAACCTAAATGGTTTCCCACTTAGGAGTGTATTAGTAGTACTCGTTTATAAATACTACTATGCCAAGATGATTGCACATTCCTCCTCAACTCCTCATCCACAAAAAACAATCAAGTCAATCAAGCCATGGCTAGCGTGAGTTCTGGGTCGAGAGATTTCCACCAGGGAGAGGCGAGCATGGAAGAGGAAGCACGAGAGATGTCCCGCCTCATCGCGAAAGCAGCCGACATGTCCAGTCACACAGCAGTAGCAGCATCGAGGTCCCGCCATGCTGCCGAAGCAGCACGGAGGTTCCTCCGCGCCATTGATGTAGCAGACTGGTCCGGCCACGCCGCGGAAGCAACAGAGACGTCCTGCTGCGCCGCTGAAGTAGCACGGAGGTCCCGCCGCACCGCGACGGCCTGGGAAAGTTTCTCGGGGGCAAGCGAGGACTCTTACAGGCGCATGCATGCGCTGGTCCGTAGCCAGATGGATCAGATCTCCGGCTGGGTGAGGTTGCAGGACAAGGCTATCGGCGTCATCCGGCAACTAGGGGAGGGAAATGCAAAGCTCCAGGGCAAGCGCGACCTGCTGAGGGTAAAGATCGCCGGAAGGGCAAAGCAGGAGGAGGAGACCGCTGCCTTGTTGTAGAGGACGGGCGTCATCGTTAAGAAACTTATGGACGAGAATGACATGCTCCGCATCGAGGGAAACAGGATGGTGGAGGAATCCATGGATGTTGCCAAGCAGCGTATTAAGGACATGAAACTGATGAAAGAGATCATCGACCGCCGCGAGAACTAGTCTCCGGGACCTGCAGCACGCCAGCACATAAAGAAAGTAGAGATCAGCGAGCCAGACCATTGTATGCGTCTTCCTTCTTCTTTTGCCCTTGTGTATTTCGGGCATAGCCACATGTGGCTTTTTAATTTATCTTCCTAATTATGTAAGAGAATTATTATCCGCTCTCGTCATCCTTATAAATATTCATCAGTCTTGCTATAAGTCGCAGTAGATGCTATATAGGTCCGTCGAATCTTACATCGAGATCCGTGCAAAAATTTCTTTTTAGATTTTCTTTTTTCTCTCTTAAATCTCAGTCGAGTGAGACATTGCCACGCTGTTAAACAGAGGGTCGGGCGCCATTAATGGAGACCTTGGGAGAGAGGTGGACGGCAGGTGGAGGTCAAAGGGCTCTCCTCCCGATAAGCATGCGCAGGGGTCTGATCGCACGCCTCCCGTACTCAAATAGCTACCCTACACGACGCCTCCTAGCTAATAAAAAAGGGGCCATGTGGCGGCACGTAAATGGTAAATAGAACACCCACTGTTTCAATGATAGTTGTGTTTCCGATTGTAACGTGACAACACTTGTTCCAAAATGACTTTGTTGATTGTTAATGTGTGCGCCTTCGCAAATCGGACAGCAAAATACCACAGCATGTTGGTGCCATGTCATGACACCAAGCCAAGTTTCATGATTTTCATGTGTGTTTCGGATTTACAAGAAATAAAAAACCAAGTTTCTCAATGTTTCCAGCCGAGCAACGACGCCCAGATGTTTGAATTTCATTCCCATTTCTTGCATGGGACCTAGAAATTTACCCGAGGACACACATGTGATTTTTCAACCAGCTTTGGTGCACTAGAGCATGTGCTTGTATTTAAAATTTGAATTATGCACACAAAGGTGACACGTTCCCTCTCAGAACCACGAGCCTTCTTGAGAGAAGCTCCGGTTTGCAAGAAACTTATACCAAAACTTGTTCCTATTCTGCCAGTTTTTTACCACGGCATGGTAGTACCATGACATGACACCATGCCAAGTTTCATGATTTTTAGGCGTGTTTTGGATTTACATGAATTTTAAAACCAAGCTTCTCAATGTTCTCAGCCGAGCCATGATGCCCAGATGTTTGAATTTCATTCCCATTTCTTGCATGGGACCTAGAAATTCACCCGAAGACACACATGTGATTTTTCAACCAACTTTGGTGCACGGGAGCATGTGCTTGTAGTTCAAATTTGAATTATGCACATTAAATGACCAGAAACTCAATTAATGTATAAAAAAGGCCAAACGAACTAGGAATAATTCCAAAATTTAATAGGGCACTCATGTAGTTCTATGTTGCCTCTATAAAGAAACTCAAGGGGGGCAGCGTATATTGTTTCGCACTCAAAGGTGACATGTTCCCTCTCAGAACCACGAGCCTTCTTGAGAGAAGCTCCGGTTTGCAAGAAGCATATACCGAAATTTGTTCCTATTCGGCCATTTTTTACCAGGGCATGGTAGTACCATGACATGACACCATGCCAAGTTTCATGATTTTCAGGCGTGTTTTGAATTTATAAGAATTTTAAAACCAAGCTTCTCAATGTTCTCCGGCGATCCACGATGCCCAGTTGTTTGAATTTCATTCCCATTTCTTGCATGGGACCTAGAAATTCACCCGAGGACACACATGTGATTTTTCAACCAACTTTGGTGCAAGGGAGCATGTGTTTTAGTTCAAATTTGAATTATGCACATTAAATGACCAGAAACTCAATTAATGTATAAAAAGGCCAAATGAACCCGGAATAATTCCAAAATTTAATAGGGCACTCATGTAGTTCTATGTTGCCTCTGTAAAGAAACTCAAGGGGGGCAGCGTATATCGTTTCACACTCAAAGGTGACACATTCCCTCTTAGAACCACGAGCCTTCTTGAGAGAAGCTCCGGTTTGCAAGAAGCTTATACCAAATCTTGTTCCAAATCGGCCCAAATTTTTACCATAGCGTGTTAGTGCCATGACATGACACCATGCCAAGTTTCATGATTTCCAGCCGAGTTTTGGATTTACATGAATTTAAAAACCAAGTTTCTCGATGTTCTCGGCCGAGTCACGACGCCCAGATGTTTGAATTTCATTCCCATTTCTTGCATGGGACCTAGAAATTCACCCAAGGACACACATGTGATTTCTCAACCAACTTTGGTGCACCTGAACATGTGCTTGCAGTTCAAATTTGGATTATGCACATTAAATGTCCAGAAACTCAATTAATGTATAAAAAGGCCAAACGAACCTAGAATAATTCCAAAATTTAACAGGTCACTCATATAGTTCTATGTTGCCTCTGTAAAGAAAATCTGGGGGGAGGCAGCGTATATTGTTTCGCACACAAAGGTGACACGTTCCCTCTCGGAACCACGAGGCTTGTTGAGAGAATCTCCGGTTTTGTAAGAAGCTTATACTAAAACTTCTCCCAATTCAGCCAAGAATTATATAAATATGAAAACAGGGTTTAGATTATCCTGAACATCTCGCCACCTAGACCAATGTACTTTGATTTGAATTCAACATAAAATGAATACAAATATTTGAATTGGAGATCGTATGTTACATGTACTTTATAGTGAAATATGATTACTGCTATATGCATGTTTTTTGTTATCAAGATAATATTTAAATGATTGTATAACTTGACAACAATCGTATTCAAATAAGGAAAATTGATTCAAATTTAGTCCATATGGTAGACGACAATATATATGTTCATAGGGTGGAGTAAAATGTTCATATATGATGGAAGATCAAAATGTAGGACTACATCTATTATAAACCGCAAGGTCACCTAACGATATATTCAAATTCAACATAACGTGGATTCAAAAATTGAAATTCGAGATCCTGGCATTTGTAATCATATAAAAAGGGATATGACTCATTCTTTTTGTGGGAATTGATTTGTTTTTTGTTATTGTTGAGGGAAGTGTGAATCGATTTGGTACTGTACAGGGTAATCTTGTTCTCTCGATTTTTTTACATTTTTCTGTTGTTTTTTCAATGACATTTATAGAAATATAGTAAAAGGGGAAATGACTCTCTTGTGTCTTGTATGAATTGTTTTTTTGTACACGTTAAGTTTGTTCTGCCAAACAAGGAATCCGCGCCTTGTTATCCCGAAATTTGAAGCTCGAGTATCTTTTGTCTCATCTGCTTTGAAACTCCCACCTCTTCATCCCGTGTCGCGCCTTGTTATCCCGAAATTTCGACGCGCGCGAAAACTCCCTCCTCATCCGAAATTGGCCCCGCAGCCCAAACACACGAAATCCCCCTTCTACCCCTCAGCCGAAAATGTTGGCTCGACATCGCGGTGTCAAAGCCGGTGGGGGTATGTTGGTAACTTACCCTAAATTTCAGACAAGCGCGTCCCTAAGCCATGGCTCCCCCCTACCTTCCCCTTCGTCCCCCCATTCGTACACCAAGGCCGCCAAAACCCACGAAACCCCACGCTCCTCGGTCGGCCTGCCGACCGCCGCCCAGCCAGAGACTCTTCCCCGACAACATCGTCCACCACAACAGCTCGCTGTCCCTCATCCACCGCATCGAATGAGGATCCGTCGTCGATCTCGTCATCCCGTCGGATCAGCCGCCCCGTCCTCCACCTCCAAGGAGCTTCCCTGACGTTCACCTCATCTATCGCGCCGCCTCCATCCCCACAACACCGTCTTGACCTGCCCCACCGGAACCGCAGCACCCTCACCAATTCCTCCGATGAAGCCGAGCCAACTCAGCGCCACCAAGGAGGTTCTGCACTCAGTGCTACATTTTATCTTTTATTCAATCTCACGAGGCTGTCGGTGCTCGATATCAAGCGGCCATGGCGGGTCTCCATCGACGGTGCCGTTGCCGGCCACTTCATCCACGGTGTCTCATCCCCATGTCGTTGCTTCCTCGGCGACCACTTCGTGCTGCTGCTCTACTCTGCTATTGTTGTCGGTTGCGTTGCTGCTCCGCTCTGGCTCTCGTTCGCGCTGCTCTCTGCTCTTGCTCTCGCTCGCGCTACTGCTGCACGACCTCCGGCAGCTACAGGAGTTGCTACTTTAGAACTGGCTCGTGGTTCTGCTGCACGACTTGCTCTCTGCTAGTGCATTCCCTGCTCAAGCGTCTGCTAATTTAGATCACTGCTTCTCTGCTACTAGTGCTCGAACACCCTAAACATATATTGCAATGCTCTTCTACTAGTTCAATCGGTTTCGATAGTAAAATTCAGTTTCGACTGTAAAGTTCAGTTTCTTCAGTTAAGTTCGGAGTAAACAGTATTTACAACATATGTCGGAGCGGCCGTGGCGCGGCTGATGCGTTTTACATCTAGCACTTTTTGGTTATGTATTTTACATCATCTATTGCAGATGATATTAGAGTCCCACTTCAGATTAACATTGTCTGTCTTGTCCTGCTTCAGCCTCGACGCTGTACACCTCACCCGGGCTGCTCCAACAACGGAACCGTCCATCACAGCGGAGCAGTACCCTCGGCGACATTTCTAGAGGCCGCAGATCTTCTTCCCCGCCTTCGACAGTCATACCAGCATCACCACCCTCCATGTCCAACCCAATGATGTTGAGGTCGACAAGGCTACGCTAAAGAGGTTGTACACTCGTTGCATCACTTTGTTATTGTGCATTCATGTCGATCCCTTAGGGATCCTTTTCTATGGAACTACTATGGTACTACTATTCGTGCATTTGGTTAGGAGTGGAGCAAAGCAAAACTGGAGGATTTTTTCCTTTGGTGTCTCTTTCAAAGAAAAATGGTAGGAATTTTAATATCCAGTTGGACATCCTTTTCAAATTAATATGCATGAAGAACATGACTAATTGCATTACTGGCATAATAAGATTCTTATTTTTTTCATTTTCACGTGGTTTGACTTTAATATGACCATGTTTCTCCATTCCTGTGTTCTTCCAATTCATGTGAACCAAACACCGAGGTTCACAGAAATCCTATGTTTCCAAATGCTCTGTCTTGCACGTGCATTCCTATCCTATTACTATGTTTTTCCTGTCCCTGCGTTTATAGAATCCTCCAATTCTAACGAGCCCTTACAGATTTACTTCATTTTCAGATAGGCGTCAAAGAAAACTCTGTGTGTTATGTCCTGCTCCTGTCGTGCCGTCATCCACCCCACCGGAGGTGCACCCTCGACAAAAGCGTTCACTGCAGCAGAGATTTCCCCTGCAAACTTTCTTTCGCCGCCTCAGATCATCTTCCCCGTTGCCGGCAGGCACGCCAACTGCATTACCATCATTGACTGAGCAGATGAACCTGAGAACTACACTGTTCCGTAAGAGAGGTCGCAGTGTTTCGTGTTTGCTTACGTTAGACATCGGTTATTATTACTTGCTACTTTATCGTTCAAACTTGAGTTTTAAAATGCCCGTGGGTCTTATATCGAGGCAGCAACGAATAGTATCTGTCTACTATCTTGTTCATCTGGGGTCTTCTATGTGGTTCATGTTGGGTGGGCAACAAACAGTAGATGATCCATTGTCTATCTTTTTAAACTGAAGCTATAATCTACCTGCTATCATTAGTTTTGGATCTATCCACTCGTTTGCTACCATCGGTCTTGATTTCTGCATGCACCCCTTAGGCCTTACAAAATCTAACTAATTTTTTATTATGCATGTCAGTTATTGTACACAATCATACTGAACATGTAGAGAAAAGAGAAGACCGTTGCGTGGGAATACAATGTCATGCAGACACCGCTCCATGGTGGGCGAAGTGCCCCCCCCCTCCCACCATTCTAGATTGTATTCCAGAGGAAGATAACTGTTCAGATGGGGATTCATAGGGAGCCGACCACTCCTATTTACCACCTGAGGTGTTTGCTCTAACCCGGCATGCTGATGTTGGTCATATCATGCATATGGCACCTCGCATTGCTTACATTATTCATCTTATATGTCATCAGCTTAGTTTAGATTTGTTTTGTGTGAATGCCACCTGTTTGGTTTCTATATCATACTTCCACCGTTCCTTCAACAAGTGACTACATACGGAGCAAAATGAGTGAATCTACACTCTAAAAATGTCTATATACGTTCGTATGTAGTAGTCCATTTGAAATCTCTAAAAAGACAAATATTTAGGAACAGAGGGAGTATATGGGAATTATGCAATGCCATGTTTTTCAGCCAGTTATCATATATGTGAATTATGCACCGCCATGTAACCAGGCATCATATATGTGAATTATCTCATGCCATCTTTTTTTTCATTACGTATTCCATTTGTCGACAATCTGTGTATATTAAACTACTCTTCATGTGTATCAGCCATTTGAGCCGGTTATGGAAAAATCAGGAGTGAAAACAAGGTCTTCAGAGCAGGCAATGGTACTTGTTGAAGCATATATCTCGATGGTTACAGGGAGCTCCTCAGAGGAGGATTCAGAGACAGATGACCAGTCCTATATCCCACTTGAGGTGTATGCTCTAAGTTGCAATGTTTATATTTCTCATATCATGCATATGGTGTCTTGCATTGCTTAGTTTAGACATCATATGCACAATATTGTATTCCATCTGCTTAGTTTAGAGATCATACATGCGAGTGCCAGCTGCTTAGTATATGAATCAATTATGTCAATTATATCATGCCATCCTGTATACTTAGACAACATTTATGTGAATTATTTCATCCCAACCTATTTTAGAAAGACATCATATAGTTTTGTCATGTCATCCTGTTTAGATACTCGTCATATGTTGAATTATGCCATTATATCATGTTAAGTTATCCGTCATATATCTGAAACTGTGTCATGCTATCCTGTTTAGTTAGGCATCATATATATGAAATTGTGTCATGTTGTCCTATTTACTTAGACAACATATATGTGAATTACCACATCTGTCTATCATACAATGTCTGTACGTTCAATTTCTTTTCTTGTTTATCAGCCATTTGAATTGGAGGGGGTGATGGCAGTATCTAAGGGAGCAAAAACACGTTCTTTACAAAAGACAGTGCTACCCATCGATGCAGATAGAACCATGGTTGTACTGGCCCACAAACTTGCCCCACCACACATAATCGAGACTCTTCCCGATTGCACACTTAGACAGTTGGGCAGAGAACCAGGTACAACCCATCTAACCCCAACCCCAGCGGATAGTAACCCACTTCTAGTTGACAAAGCACCATGTCCACCACAGAGTACCCCCACATGAGCAGTTTGTAAAGCAACTGCAGTGCCCAATGCACGAAGACCACCACAGCGAACCCAAACTCCATGTTTAAAGCAGAAGAGCAACTGCTCTCAGGTCAAATTCCGTAGCTATGGTCCATACTCCTTTGCTATTGCATCACTGTATTTACTCATACCAACTACTTTCGAATATGAAGGATCCAAGGAAACTCCAATGGCGCAACAGGTATGTTTTAAACCTATTTCTTTAACTGGATTGCTGTTCTAACTTCTTGCTCTATGTTGATTTCAGTTTCAGTTGTATAAACAATTATGTTCTCATGTGATGAAATTATGAGGATTTAAGCGCCGGCATTATGGGTACCCAGGATATTGTTTCTTGAGTTCTTCTGAAGTGGTTTCAATTCTGGACTTGTTTTGCTACGGTGTTTATTTGCACTGGTCACCAACTTTGATGACCAGTGTATGTGATATGCTGCTTTGTTCCCTATATTTGCACTGGTAGCAAACTTTGATGCCCAATGGATGTAATACGTGTAATAATCATGATAGCCTAGCGTAAGTTTCTTGCTTATTTAGTTCCTTATTGTCTTGTTTATTTGTTTGCTTGTAGTCAGTGCAGTTCTTTTTCCACGGTTTGCTAGTGGCCACGATAACCTATTTTTTAAAACTAGGCCACAATGACCATGGGCTACATATTTACTGTAGTTACCATGGGCCTCCTACAGGCCATAGAAACAATGGGCCTTCTACGGGCCGTAGAAACAATGGGCCTTCTACGGGTCGTAGAAACAATGGGCCTTCCACGGGTCGTAGCATCAATGGGCCTTCTACATGCCATATGATTGATAGGCCAAACATGGGCCAATAACAGATCGCATTATGGGCCGTAAACAGGCTAGATTTGGAATCCTCCGTTCATGGGCCAACAATAACGGGTCGTCGTTAATCGGCCGTATTGGACGATGCTATGAAAATGACCCAACGGATTAACGGGTTGCAAACGGGCTGATTGTAACCACGGGCTGAATTTGGCCCACAAGCAGAAAAGGCCAATAACGGGCGTAAGTAACCGAATGCTGGAAATGAGCCCAAGAATAAATGGGCCCTGAGAAGGCCGAACGATAACACAGGTTGGAAACGGCCCAAATGAATAATGGGCTGTTAATGGGTATAAAGGGGTACACTGTTCATTGCGGGCCAGATTCACCACGGGCCGTTAATCGGCCAAGAGTTACAAATGGCCTCGTATGGGCCGAAAGACATCATGGGCCGGAAATTACAACGGGCTGGAATCATATTGGACGGCCCAGATGAAGCTACTGGGCTTAATTCTGATAGGCCGTAACGAGCTGTGAGTTAGCGGGCCATAAATGGGCTATATAGGAACAGGCTTTCCGTGGGCCAGCCCGTTACCTTTTGACCAAGTCAAACAGGCTGGCCTTTTCATCGGAATGGGCCTCTGTTGGGCCGTGCCACGTGTCGACGTATCATAGGCGCCTCCTGTCCAATGAATGGATGACATCTATCCCAACGGTGAGCCAACACGTGTTTCCTCCGGCCAATGAGAATTTTACATGTGGAAAATCCTCCTTGGTCCGGGCTATTAGCAGGTTATAGGATCCAAAACTGAACCCGATAGCTTAACAGTGACCCGTTACGGTGGATGCCACGTGTCGGTCACCCTTAACGAAAGCACTTCCATGACGCGCGATTTATCGTCATGGAAGTGGACACTTCCGTGATGATAATTTTGGTAATGTCATGGAACACTTCCACGACAGCACAAGTATGACTATCTTGATTCTGTCGTAAAATCGTCATGGATGTACATGCATGACAGAAAACGTGACCTACTGTGACAAACACGTATCATCACGGAAGTGCCTTTTTTTGTAGTGAAACAAATTAGTCCATACCTGTTTCTGTCAACAATCTCCAAAACATAAGGCACGCAGATATTGCACCAACAGCCAACCTTATTGGTGGACCGACTCTCATTTTTCAGAATGTAACAAACATCTCTCCTGTCTAAATTTTCAAACATTTTACTGAACATTACAAAGAACTCACACCCAAAACTCCAAAAACTAACATATCATTTTCTTGTGGGTACCAGCTTGCTGATCTGAGAGACAACCGAGACATGAACGAGGAAAAAATGAGAAGGTCAGCCACTATTGGCTCAAGCTCAAGAGGTGGTCGAAAGCCCGGCTCCACATGGTCCTAGTAGTACTGTCACACATGGTGTTCGTGCTGAAGGAAATATACCCTAGCGGCAATAATAAAGTTGTTATTTTATATGTCCTTATATCATGATAAATGTTTATTATTCATTCTAGAATTGTATTAACAGGAAACTTGATACATGTGTGGATACATAGACAAAACACTGTGTCCCTAGTAAGCCTCTACTAGACTAGCTCGTTAATCAAAGATGGTTAAGTTTCCTAACCATAGACATGTGTTGTCATTTGATGAACGGCATCACATCATTAGGAGAATGATGTGATGGACAAGACCCATCCGTTAGCTTAGCATATTGATCGTTTAGTTTTATTGCTATTGCTTTCTTCATGTCATATACATATTCCTTCGACTATGAGATTATGCAACTCCCGGATATTGGAGGAATACCTTGTGTGCTATCAAACATCACAACGTAGCTGGGTGATTATAAAGGTGCTCTATAGGTATCTCCGAAGGTGTTTGTTGGGTTGGCATAGATCGAGATTAGTATTTGTCACTCCGAGTATCAGAGAGGTATCTCTGGGCCCTCTCGGTAATGCACATCATAAGAAGCCTTGCAAGCAAAGTGACTAATGAGTTAGTTGTGGGATGATTGAACTAGGTATGAAGATACCGACGATCGAATCTCGGGCAAGTAACATACCGATGACAAAGGGAATAACATATGTTGTCATAACGGTTCGACCGATAAAGATCTTCGTAGAATATGTAGGAACCAATATGAGCATCTAGGTTCCGCTATTGGTTATTGACCGGAGAGGTGTCTCGGTCATTCTACACAGTTCTTGAACCCGTAAGGTCCTCATGCTTAACGTTCGACGACGATTTAGTATTATATGAGTTAGGTGATTTGGTGACCGAATGTTGTTCGGACTCTCAGATGAGATCATGGACATGACAAGGAGTATCGAAATGGCTGAGGGGTAAAGATTGATATATAGGTCGATGGTATTCGGACACCGGAAGTGTTCTGGAGGGTATCGGGTACTTATCGGGTCACCGGAAAGGAGTTTCGGGCACCCCCGACAAAGATATGGGCCTTATGGGCCAAGTGAGGGAACACACCAGCCCTGTTGTGCCCCTATAGAGGCCAGCCCTATGAGGAGGAGAAGGAAAGAGGGGAGGACAAGGAAAGTGTGGATTAGGATTCCTACTTCCTTCCCTCTCCCCCCTTTTCCTTCCACCTCGGTTATATATGGCAGGGGGCGCGCGGCTTGGGAGGGACTCCAAGTAGGATTCCTCCTACTTGGGCGCCTCCTATGGCTGCTCCTCCCTCCCACCCACCTATATATATGAGGAGGGGGTGCCTAGCACACAACAGACAATTTCCTACCGTGTGTGGCGCCCCCCTCCCCAGTTTACACCCTCGGTCATATCTTCGTGGTGCTTAGGTGAAGCCCTGCGAGGATCACTTCACCATCACCGTCACCACACCGTCGTGCTGGATCAAGAAGGCGAGGGACGTCATCGAGCTGAACGTGTGCAGAACTCGGAGGTGTTGTACGCTTGGTGCTTGATCGGTCGGAACGAGAAGAAGTTCGACTACATCAACCGTGTTATTAAACGCTTTCGCTTTCGGTCTACGAGGGTGCGTAGACACACTCTCCCCCTCTCGTTGATATGCATCTCCTAGATAGATCTTGCGTGAGCGTAGGAAATTTTTCGAAATTGCATGCTACGTGTCCTAGCAGTGGCATTAGAGCCAGGTCTATGCGTAGATGATATGCACGAGTAGAACACAAAGAGTTGTGAGCAGTGACTGTCATACTGCTTACCACCAATGTCTTATTTTGATTCGGCGGTATTGTTGGATGAAGCGGCCCGGACCAACCTTACATGACCATGTTCATGAGACCGGTTCCACCGACAGACATGCAACTAGTTTTGCATAAAGGTGGCTGGCGAGTGTCTGTTTATCCAACTTTAGTTGAATCGAATTTTACTACGGCCGGTCCTTGTTGAAGATTAAAACAGCAAACTTGATAAATCACCATTGTGGCTTTGATGCGTAGGTAAGAATGGTTCTTGCTAGAAGCCCGTAGCAGCCACGTAAAACTTGCAACAACAAAGTAGAGGACGTCTAACTTGTTTTTGCAGGGCATGTTGTGATGTGATATGGTCAAGACATGATGTGATATACGTTATTGTATGAGATGGTCATGTTTTGTAAAAGTCACTGACAGCCGGCAGGAGCCTTATGGTTGTCTCTTTATTGTATGAAATGCAAACGCCATGTAATTACTTTACTTTATCACTATGCGTTAGCGATAGTTGTAGAAGCAATAGTTGGCGAGGCGACCACGACGCTATAATGGAGATCAAGGTGTCAAGCCGGTGATGATGGAGATCATGACGGTGATTTGGATATGGAGATCAAAGGCACAAGATGATGATGGCCACATCATTTCACATATTTTGATTGCATGCGATGTTTATCTTTTATGCATCTTATTTTGCTTAGTACGGTGGTAGCATTATAAGATGATCCCTTACCAAAATTTCAAGGTATAAGTGTTCTCCCTGAGTATGCACCGTTGCGACAGTTCGTCATGCTAAGACACCACGTGATGATCGGGTGTGATAAGCTCTACGTTCACATACAACGGGTGCAAGACAGTTTTGCACATGCGGAATACTTGAGTTAAACTTGACAAACCTAGCATGTAGAGACATGGCCTCGGAACACTGGAGACCTAAAGGTCGAACGTGAATCATATAGTAGATATGATCAACATAGATGTTCACCATTGAAGACTACTCCATCTCACGTGATGATCGGACATGGTTTAGTTGATTTGGATCACGTAATCATTTAGATGACTCAAGGGACGTCTATCTAAGTGGGATTTCTTAAGTAATTTGATTAATTGAACTTAATTTATCATGAACTTAGTCCTAATAGTATTTGCATATCTATGTTATAGATCAATAGCCCGCGTATAGCTCCCCTGTTTTATTCTTGATATGTTCCTGGAGAAAACTAAGTTGAAAGATGATAGTAGCAATGATGCGGACTTGGTCCGTGATCTGAGGATTATTCTTATTGCTGCACAGAAGAATTATGTCCTTGATGCACCGCTAGGTGATAGACCTATTGCAGGAGCATATGTAGACGTTATGAACGTCTGACAAGCTCGGAATGATGACTACTTGATAGTTTAGTGCACCATGCTTTACGTCTTAGAGCCGGGACTTCAAAAATGTTTTGAATGCCATGGAGCATATGAGATGTTCCAAGAGCTGAAAATGATATTTCAGACTCATGCCCATGTTAAGAGGTATGAGACCTCTGACAAGTACTTTGCCTACAAGATGGAGGAGAATAGCTCAGCTAGTGAGCATGTGCTCAAAATGTCTGGGTACTACAATCGCTTGAATCAAGTGGGAGTTAATCTTTCACATAAGATAGTGATTGACAGAGTTCTCTGGTCACTATCACCAAGTTACTAGAACTTCGTGATGAACTATAATATGCAAGGGATGACGAAAACGATTCCCAAAGCTCTTCACGATACTGAAATCGGTGAAGGTAGAAATCAAAAAATAGAATCAAGTGTTGATGGTTAATAAGACCACTAGTTTCAAGAAAAGGGCAAAGAAAAAGAAAGGGAACTTCAAGAAGAATGACAAGCAAGTTGCCACTCCCGTGAACAAGCCCAAAGCTAGACCTAAGCCTGAAACTGAGTGCTTCTACTACAAAGGGAATGGTCACTGGAAGCGGAACTACCCCAAATACATGGCGGATAAGAAGGATGGCAAAGTGAACAAAAGTATATTTGATATACATGTTATTTATGTGTACTTTACTAGTGTTCATGGTAACCCCAGGGTATTTGATACCAGTTCAGTTGCTAAGATTAGTAGCTCGAAACAGGAGTTGAAAAATGAACAGAGACTAGTTAAGGGCAAGGTGACGATGTGTGTTGGAAATGATTCCAAGGTTGATAAGATCACCATCGCACACTCCTTTTACCTTCAGGATTAGTGTTGAACCTAAAATAAATGTTATTTGGTATTTGTGTTGAGCATGAATATGATTGGATCATGTTTATTGCAGTATGGTTATTCATTTAAGTCAAAGAATAATTGGTGTTCTGTTTACATGAATAAAACCTTCTATGGTCATACACTTAATATAAATGGTTTATTGAATCTCGATCGTAGTGATACACATATTCACAATATTGATGCCAAAAGATGCAAAGTTGATAATGATAGTGCAACATACTTGTGGCACTGCCGTGTAGGTCATATTGGTGTAAAGCGCATGAAGAAACTCCATGCAAACGGGCTTTTGGAATCACTTGATTATGAATCATTTGATACTTGCGAACCATGCCTCATGGGCAAGATGACTAAAACTCTGTTATCCAGAACAATGGAGCAAGCTAATGACTTATTGGAAATAATACATACCGATGTATGCGGTCCGATGAGTGTTGAAGATCGCGGCGGGTGTCATTATTTCTGACCTTCGCATATGATTTGAGCAGATATGGGTATATCTACTTAATGAAACACAAGTCTGAAACATTTGAAAAGTTCAAAGAATTTCAGAGTGAAGTGGAGAATCATCGTAACAAGAAAATAAAGTTTCTAGGATATGATCGCGGAGGCGAATACTTGAGTTACGAGTTTTGCCTTCATTTAAAATAATGTGGAATAGTTTCACAACTCACGCCACCTGGAACACCACAGCGTAATGGTGTGTCCAAACGTCGTAACCGTACTTTATTAGATATGGTGTGATCTATGATGTCTCTTACCGATTTACCACTATCGTTTTGGGGTTATGCATTAGAGACAACTGCATTCACATTAAATAGGCTATCGTCTGAATCCATTGAGACGACACCGTATGAACTTTGGTTTTGCAAGAAACCTAAGCTGTCATTTCATAAAGTTTGGGGTTGCGACACTTATGTCAAAAAGCTTCAGCCTGATAAGCTCGAACCCAAATCAGAGAAGTGTGTCTTCATAGGATACCCAAAAGAAATTGTTGGGTACACCTTCTACCACAGATCCGAAGGCAAGATCTTTGTTGCTAAAAATGGATTCTTTCAAGAGAAGGAGTTTCTCTCGAAAGAAGTGAGTGGGAGGAAAGTAGAACTTGATGAGGTAATTGTACCTTTTCTCGAATTGGAAGGTAGCTCATCATAGAAAACCATTCCCGTGATGCCTACACCAACCAGAGAGGAAGCTAATGATAATGATCATGAAACTTCAGATCAAGTTACTACCAAACCTCGTAGGTCAATCAGAGCACGTTCCACACCAGAGTGGTACGGTAACCCTGTTCTGGAAGTCATGTTACTAGACCATAGCGAACCTACAAACTATGAAGAAGCTATGATGAGCCCAGATTCTGACAGATGGTTTGAGGCCATGAAATCTGAGATAGGATCCATGTATGAGAACAAAGTGTGGACTTTGGTGGACTTGCCCAATGATCAGCAAGCCATTAAGAATAAATGGATCTTCAAGACGAAGACAGACACTAATGGTAGTGTTACTATCTACAAAGCTCGACTTATCGCAAAAGGTTTTTGATAAGTTCAAGGAGTTGACTACGATGAGACTTTCTCACTCATAGCGATGCTTAAGTTTGTCCGAATCATGTTAGCAATTGCCGCATTTTATGAAATCTGGCAAATGGATGTCAAAACTGCATTCCTTAATGGATTTATTAAAAAAGAGTTGTATATGATGCAACCAAAAGGTTTTGTCGATCCTAAAGGTGCTAACAAAGTGTGGAAACTCCGGCAATCCATCTATGGACTGGTGCAAGCATCTCAGAGTTGGAATATAAGCTTTGATAAGGTGATCAAAGCATATGGTTTTATACAAACTTATGGTGAAGCCTGTATTTACAAGAAAGTGAGTGGGAGCTCTGTAGCATTTCTGATATTATATGTGGATGACATATTGTTGATCGGGAATGATATAGAATTTTTGGATAGCATAAAAGGATACTTGAATAAGAATTTTTCAATGAAAGACCTCAGTGAAGCTACTTATATATTGGGCATCAAGATCTATAGAGATCAAGATGCTTGATAGGACTTTCACAAAGCACATACCTTGATAAAGTTTTGAAGCAGTTCAATGGATCAGTCAAAGAAAGGGTCCTTTCCTGTGTTCCAAGGTGTGAAGTTGAGTAAGACTCAAAACCCGACCACGGCAGAAGATAAAGAGAGAATGAAAGTCATTCCATATGCCTCAGCCATATGTTCTATATGCCATGTTGTATTCTAGACCTATTGTATACCTTGCCATGAGTTTGGCAAGGGGGTACAATAGTGATCTAGGAGTAGATCACTGGACAACGGTCAAAATTATCCTTAGGTACCTAAAGAGGACTAAGGAAATGTTTCTCAGTTATGGAGGTGGTAAAGAGTTTGTCGTAAAGAGTTATGTCGATGCAAGCTTTGACACTTATCTAGATGACTCTAAGTCTCAATCTAGATACGTATTGAACGTGGGAGCAATTGGCTAGAGTAGCACCATGCACAGCATTGTAGACATAGAAATTTGCAAAATACATACGGATCTAAATGTGGCAGACCCGTTGACTAAAACTTGTCTCACAAGCAAAACATGATCACACCTCAGTACTCTTTGGGTGTTAATCGCATAGCGATGTGAACTAGATTATTGACTCTAGTAAAACCTTTGAGTGTTGGTCACATGGCGATGTGAACTATGGGTGTTAATCACATAAAGATGTTAACTATTAGTGTTAAATCACATGGTGATGTGAACTAGATTATTTGACTCTAGTGCAACTGGGAGACTGAAGGAAATATGCCCTAGAGGCAATAATAAAGTTGTTATTTTATATTTCCTTATATCATGATAAATGTTTATTATTCATGCTAGAATTGTTTTAACTGGAAACTTGATACATGTGTGGATACCACTGGTACGCGTCGGTGTTATACAAACGGTTTTTAACCCCTTTCCGCACGGCATTTGGAACCGTTGCCTAGTGAGTGACGTCGATAGGGGGGGTCCTTCCCACACAACCTAGAAACCGTTGGGGATATGCCCTCCTGGCACACACGCTCGGCAAAATGAGGTCGTGTGCGACCAGCGAGCGGTCAAATACGGAAATATGTACAGTAGAGCTAAAAATACAATTATATAGGCGAAATTGTTTCCGGTCGCAAGTACATCCCACACAGTCAGTCCCCGCTAAACATTTCCATTTGTATGTACATCCCACACTGTCGTTCCAAGTAAAACGTTTCCATTCATAGGTACATCACACGCAATTTTCCCCGTTAAATCGTTTGTGATAGCGTTGCCATTGCACACGATATTAACAATTTTATCGTTTGCGTTATTGAATGCATCACACACGGTGTGTAGAAGAAACTATGTGGCAAAGGTTGTCCATCACACACAATTTTTATGTGGTAAACATTTGTGCAAGGTGGCCTAACACAAACGGTTTTCAAGAGGATGTCGTGTGTAGTGGAGATTGATCGCACACGTCGTGGATCCTAGAAACATTTCCGATCTCCATGTCCATCGCAGACGTTTTGCTTTCGCAAACCGCGTGCAGTGTAATCCCCAATTAATCCCTAATTTGAAAATCACATGTTTTGAATTTGAAAGTAGGCAATCACTTATTTCATATCCAACCATGTTTATTACAAATATAGGTTCAACCACGAATGCATAATTCGATGCACAGGTACATATACTGAAGAACTATAGAAGCACCAAGTAAAGAATGATGAACCATAGTTGTACAAAAGACTGTAAAGAGAGAGGCAAAAGTCATTCTGGTCGCTGGAGAAGGTGAAGCGGAATGCCCATATTGTGCCCTCCTCCATGTGTAATGCGTGCACGACTCTAGTCCAACCCCTTGTGATGGTTGCCCGTCCATCCTTCACTGTCTTCATTACAACTTATCGATGCTCATTGTAGTCTGGATGAAATACTTTAACCTTCATTGCGTGTCCACCAATCATGTACTTTGCGAGGTAATCTTGAGTGAACTGCTTCGGCAACCACTGCGAACGAAAAGATTCGGACATTGTTGTCTAACAACTCATTACGGGCAGTAAAAAGAGAAGGCTGCAGAGTTTGTAGTTACCATCCTACGGCTCACTATTGTGTTGGATAGAGCATAAACAAATAATTTGCTTGCCACCATTCGTATCTTTTTGCTAATAATCCTTATCAGTTTCCTCACTTGATGCTTGTTCATGAATATCTCATTGCCCCATACGCAAAAAGGGTCGATGCATGGATCCTTGCCAAGGGCATATGTACCTACAAGCAACAAGTCAATATTAGAAGCTAACAAGTGTCCAGGCCTGGATCTATATGCACTACATTATGGAACGATGGGGGGAGTACAAGTCGAGGGATGAAGCTAATCTCGGCAGAAAATGGTGGCCACTCCCGTTGTTGTCCTGCATAAGTAGTGGAAAGGCATGATAAGTACAGCAACCTTAACATCAAACAAATATAGCAAAGGTAAACAACATCATCTCCAAATGATAGCTTGAATATGTTGGTTTTAGCATGTTGTTAAAGCAGATATAAAATGGAAGGCAATGTTACCGATAGCAGGCTTAACAGCCATCAAATATTGCAATTCAAACTGGTATTGTTGAAAATGAATAGAATGTAGGTAATGCTTAAACATCACACTAGATAAATGTGTAAAACTGAAATAAAGGGCATGTGTTAACTACACCAGGAATAACTGGAACCAAATATAGCTGTTCAAACTGGTATTGATGTACTCGAGTGGCACAGTTCTGACTTGCACATAATGAACGACACATTGTGAATGACTGAAATAAACAAGGCATAAATGACCAGTATAACAACCAAATATAGCCATTGAAAACTGGACAGAGTCACACTGCAACCAACCTAACAAGCAAATACAGATAAATAGGGCATATGCTTGAAAACTGGACAAATGCTCACTGCAACCAACCTAACAAGCAGATACAGATAAACAAGGCATCTGCTTGATAACTGGACAAATGCTAAAAAAGCAACCTAACAACCAAATACACATAAACAAGGCATCTGCTTGATAACTAGACAAATGCTCACTGCAACCAAACTAAGAACCAAATACATATAAACAAGGCATCTGCTCGATAACTGAAAAAATGCTCACTCCAACCAACCTAACAACCAAATACAGATAAACAAGGCATCTACTCACTATAAACAACCAAATATAGCCATTCGTGAAACTGAAGTGGACAATTCATACTTAAACATCACATAGCCCTATTGAACAATACATTTTTGCACAACTGAAATAATTAAACACGACGCAGTTAAAGCACCGCACGAAAAATGCTACAACAACAAAGGGTACGGGTTAGCAAGCTAGAAAGGGTAAAATTTGCTGATAGAATGTTGCCTCACATTTCATGGACAGTATCCTTCTAGTTGGAAGAGCACAAACCCATGGTGCGCTCTCTGATGTCATAGATGGGTTGTTTCACCTTGGAAGAACCTTCGTGGGTGCCCTCCTCGTGGTCGTGGTCATGGTCGATGAGATCTGACTTGGCAATTGAGGATCCGGAGCCGCCGCCGTAGAATGTGTCCTTCAGAAATGACAAAATGGGCTCGATGGCGTATAAAGCTCACAAATCCTTGACCGCTTGGCGGAGGAGATCAGCGGCAGGGCCGTCGAAGAGATCGACGGCGGTTGAACCAGAAGGGTTGGGGATGGACCACTTAACCTATGACATGGCCTGCTTGAAGCCATCATTGTGGACGAGCTTGATGTCGTAGCCAGCTTTCCCGAGATATAGTAATATGCTAGCCCGCTGACATGAAGCCTTCGGCATGGCAATGTAGTCAACGTCTTCGCCGGCTTCCACGGTGACGTGTTGCTCCAGGATCGACAGGTTGGGGCGAACGACGGCCACCTCGCCAACGTCCACCGGAGAGGCCATGACAAACCTCTTCTTGGCCGAACGCTCGTTGGGCTCCCCGGGATACGTGGTCGAGCTTAGGCTGTGACATTCTGGAGTAGGGGATGTGCATCTGGCGGGGAGGGACACCGCAGGCCTCATCTAAAAACTCAAGGGAGTGGGGTGACGGTATGGGAATCGTTGGGTAACCTGAACTTTATTATCTAAGCTAGGAGGAATGGGCAGACCGGCAAGGGTTGGCGGCGGCGGCGGCCGCGAGCTAGGGTTCGAGGGGGGAGGGGGAAGGTGGACTGGGGAGGGGGTGTTTGAGGATACGCCACAGCTACTGAAAATTTTAGTAATGGTCGGTGGAGATGGTGGTGGACGAGGGAGGGCGACAGTTCAAATGCCTCGGCTACTGCAATTTTACAATAAGGTCGATGCTGGAGGAGTGTGGGCGACGGTTGAAGTATGGCGGCTACTAAAATTTGGGTAAAGGAATTGATGCGGGGAGGGAGTGCCCAAGACCGCGCATGGTCCAATAACAATATGTGTGTATGATAATAAGGAAAAGTGGCGCGGAACCGTCGATTTTTGCAACGCTCAAGCCGGGTAGTTTGTTTTTATATTTCTAGCTAGCTCGTCTATTGCGCACGGATCATCCTAATTTCCAAATAAACGTACCCGCCTTTAGCTTTCACAAGTGGTGGTTTTACAGTGCACTTGCATCGCACACGGTTAAGCCAGTACCTCCACCCTTTGCTCGCTCTTGCACGGTCGTGGTGATTTTACAGCGCACTTGCATCGCACACGGTTGAGCCAGTACCTCCACCTTTGCTCACGCTTGCGCAGGCGTGGTGATTCACAGCGCACTTGTATCGCACACAGTTAAGATATTATACCTGTGTCCGTTGAGCGTCATCAGAATCTTTGCAGCAAAAAATAACATTAGAGAGGGTCAGAAGACAGCCACACCGGCATGTGGCCCAAATATATATGAGTTTAAAGGGTGGTTTGTGATGTTCAAATTCCAATGCACAACTTTGACCATGCGGGCCCATGGTTGGGCGCGTCGTCGAAGATCGATGAGAGGGGCCAGAAGTCAAGAACCACCTGGAAGTGGCCAAATATATGTAGGAATATTGGGGATGTTTAAAACTTTAAATACACAATGCATAACTTTGGTGCCACGTGCCTCGCAAACCCGAAAGCACCCTTGGATATATATGTCAATGACATAATGTCATACCTAGCTAGGATGCTTGGTCCACCACCTCCCACTTCGTGTCAGCGGGGCGGATGCACATAATGATCGATACTTTGGTCATACATGCATGTCGCCATGACCTACCATAAGACGGACCAATGAATCTATCATTTGGACAAACGACAGCTGTTGTTGTCGATAAACCGCTTGGGCCAATAGATTGAACCATCATAAAAAATCGCACGAGAGGGACCACAAAACCAGCACCTCTTGCATGCGGCCCAAAATGATATATGTTGGGAAGGGGTGATGTGTGTTTTCAATATAGAATAATGTACAATTTAGATGTGGTGCCTACCTCTCGATACAGAAAATAACAATGAAGGCAAGGTAGTTAAGGACGAGATACGCAGGGTATGATGTAGGTCAAACCCAGCAATCCGAGCATGTGGGAGGGAATCCTGACAACGCATGAGCTCGAGCTTTGGTTGAGCGACATGTGACGGTGAACAACCCTAACACGAAGTAGGAGGAATCCATTCATGGCCAACACATACCCCTCATTATCAATCAAAGGGATGATATATATACACTCGAGGAGCCCACAGATATGCATGTCGTCACAAAAAAACCGCACAAGGGAGACATGGTCGATCAGAAGACCCCGTATACACTGCATGCGGCCCGAAAATATGTATGGTACGGTGGTGTGTGATGTGTTTAAATCCCAAATGCAGAACTTCGATGGGCTACCAACTACATTACAAACCGAACATCGTACCCGACTCCGAGCCTGGTTCAATACATATGATGTCAGTTTCCCAACTTCGAGGTGGGGGGTCATCCCACACATGCGCTCAAGCTTTATTTGGTCTAGAATGGGACACATCTATATCTATACCCCCATATAGTGTGCGAATAACTTTGAAAGTTGGTCATTGGATGAAGCCAATCCGACGGTACAGAGATGGCAAATCCAAGCACTACTGGCCGTTGGATATCATCTACATTCCACCAGATTCTGCCACATGTACAATCTAGAAGACTCCATGGTTGAACTTAAGCATAATGCACAAATCTCAAAACACAAGCACTTCTCCTTTGTTCTCTAGAATATTCCATATCTTAATTGCCCAAACTTTTTTTAAATGAATTTTCACTTTTGTATTTACTTTATGCTTTACAATGCACAATTCCATGAATCTTAAAATAGATTTTTTATAAAACTAATTGATTTTGGATGAGATGAACTATAAGAACTAAATGAACATCTATATCATGCATGTATGACTCAAAGCTTGCATGCTATAGTGTGGTATTTATTCATAATTTGGTTACCAAATCTCATGCGTGCAATGCACGTGTACCTTACTAGTATCAATAGGAAACCATCATGGTCAAACCCTTCTCGTTGTTGGGTCAAAGGGATAGATTGTGTGGGCCCCCCTAATTGTCGGTAAAGGATAGTATATATACCTCGAGGAGCCCACAGATATGTGTCGCGTCTATAAGCGCACAAGCGAGACATGCTCGAGAAGAACACCATGCCCCCTATACCCTGCATGCAACCTGAAAAAGGTTTATATAATCTTCATGACAGGTCAAGTCAATCGTTCTTTAATTTTTTAGAGGAAAAATAACCCATAAAAACATAGTAGGTTTATATAATTGCCATGACAGGTCAAGTCAATCATTATTTAATTTTTTTAGAGCAAAAAATAACCCATAAAAACATAGTCTACAAATTAGCAAAACAAGGATCCCAAGGTTTATATAAATGCCATGGTAGGTAACTATAGAGATATGATATATCTCTATAATGACCGTGTCATAGCATTTACATGAAGCTTGAGATATGCAACTTCCCACTGGGTCACCCATCCTTGGACAACTCCAGCCCGAGCACGCTTAACTTCTGTGTTCTATTCGACTAGGCTAGCGGATGGGAAGTCGGCCCTTGCTGATAAGAATTGACTCCTTGCCATTAAGGCGTTTCACGCTGGTCACCCTATGGGACCTACTCCCTCCTATCACACACATTTGTGCTTTTAGAAACTGTGTGGGATATTTACATGGCCGGTGTGTCGCCGCTAGCGTTTAATGAGCACCGACACTGGTAGCGGGAAAATGATGGGAGAAGAGGCAGGAAACCGATGAGAGGAGTGGCGAGAAACGGTAGCCTGTTTAGAAAACCTAGTAGAGAAGGAAGCGTGAGCTAGCACGACGCATGCGCACAGTGCTTACCCATGTACTGCATGTGCTGTCAAAAGGGCTCAGGGTTGCCGTTTGATCTGGGAGCATCCAACAGTGCACACATACGATCCGTGGGGTTTGGGTTCTGGCCAATCAGAATGCACGACTCAGATTGCGCGCACAGCAGGGGGCCGGGGGAGGGGGCATCGGCCACGGTTTGGTAGGCACACGACTTTCGTGAGTGAACCATGTGCTTTTTGAAAACATTTCATGAGAAGAATCTCGGTTTTAAATCCCCGTAAATCCAAAACTAACCCAAAAATCGTGAAACCTGGCATGGTGTCACGACATGGCACATATATGTCGAGGAATTTTTTCGTCCATTTTGGCGCAAGTTTTATTACAAGCCTCTTATAAACCGAAGCTTCTCTCAAAGAAGCCTCATGGTTCCGATAGGGAAACGTGTCCCCCTTGTGGGCGAAACGTAATCACTACCTCTTTTCGCCTTGTATTTTCTTCTACGGGCAACATAGAACGACAGGATATCCATGCTGAAATTTAAACTTATTCAGGATTCGTTTGGCCTTTTTATACACTAATTGAGTTTCCTAGGCATTTAATGTCCATAATTCAAATCTGAACTTCAAATACATGCTCAAGTTCACTAAAATGGCTAGAAAATTTATACATGTGTCCTTGGGTGCATGTTTAGGTCCCATGCAAGGAATGGGAATGAATTACAACCGTACCCGCGTCCTGGATCGTCCTCAAACATTTGGAATCTCGGTTTTTAAATCCCCGTAAATCCTAAACTCACCAGAAAGTCATCAAAGGTGGCATGGTGTCACGTCATGCCACATATATGTCGTGGTAAAAACATTGTCCAATTTGGGCCAAGCTTTATTACAAACCTCTTACAAACTGGAGCTTCTCTCAAAGAATCCTCATGGTTCCGATAGGGAAACGTGTTCCCCTTGTGGGCGAAACGTAATCACTGCTTCTTTTCGCCTTCTATTTTGTTCCACGGGCAACATGGAATAACATGATATCCGTGCTGAAATTTAAACTTATTCAGGGTTTGTTTGGCCTTTTTATACACTGATTGAGTTTCCTAGGCATTTAATGTCCATAATTCAAATCTGAACTTGAAATACATGCTCCAGTTCACCAAAATGGCTAGAAAAATTATACATGTGTCCTTGGGAGACTGTTTAGGTCCCACGCCAGGAATGGGAACAAAGTACAACTGTATCGGTGTCCTGGCTCGTCCTCAAACATTTTGAATCTCGGTTTTTAAATCCCCATAAATCCAAAACTCACCAGAAATTCATCAAATGTGGCATGGTGTCACGTCATGGCACATATATGTCGTGGTAAAAACATTGTCAATTTGGGCCAAGCTTTATTACAAACCTCCTACAAACCAGAGCATGTCGCAAGAACCCTCGTGGTTTCGATAGGGAAACGTGTCCCCTTGTGGGCCAAATGATAATCGCTCCCTCTTCTAGCCACGTAGTACTTTCTTCTACACACGACATGGAACAACGGGGGATTCACGCTGAACTTTGAAATTATCCAGGGTTCGTTTGACCCTTTTATTCATTAATTGAGTTTTCTAGGCATTTAATGTTCATAATTCAAATCTGAAATACAAATACATGTTCCAGTGCACCAAAATGGCTAGAACAAACGTACGTGTTTCCTTGGGGTGCATGTTTAGGTCCCATGGAAAGAATGGGAATGAATTCAATCGTATCGCCGTCCTGGCTTGGCCACAAACATTACGAATCTCGGTTTTTAAATCTCTATAAATCCAAAACTCACCAGGAAATCATGAAACTTGGCATGGTGTCACTACATGGTACATATAATTGTCCAATTTTGGCGAAGCTATATTACAAGCCTCTTACAAACCGGAGTTTGTCGCAACCCTCGTGGTTCTGGTAGGGAAACATGCCCCTCTTGTGGGCGAAACTATAATCGCTGCCTCTTCTCGCCTTGAACTTTGTTTTCTACAGGCAACATAGAATAACAGGAGTGTCAGGTTGAAATTTGAAACTGTTCAGGGTTTGTTTGGCCATTGTATATATTACTAATTACTAAGTTTTCTACGCATTTAATGTAGTCCATAATTCAAATTTGAACTACAAGCACATGCTCAAGTGAAGCAAATTGGGTGGGAAATTGTACATGTGTCATTGGGTGTGCATGTTTAGGTCTCATTTAAGCAATGTGAATGAATTACAAACTTGTTGTCGTCCTGAAACATTGAGAATCTCGGTTTTTAAATCCCAGTAAATCAAAAACTCATCCAAAAAACATGAAACTTGGCATGGTTTCATGACATGGCACATATATGTCGTGGTAAAAAAATCGTCCAGTTTGAGAAGAGGCGCACACATTACTAGCGAACGAAGTCCTTTTTGAAACAAAAAGCTCACACATTAATATCACAAACGGTTGTATTATATTAACCATTTCGAAATTTAACCATACTTGGGGGCATGCGTGCAGCTGTCTGATTAGACAGGACGAACGCGAGAAGTCCGCCGTGCAGGCTCGACGGGACGCGTGCGAGCAGTCCGCCGCGCAGGCTCGACGGGACGCGTGCATCTTGTCCACCTCGCAGGCTCGACAGGACACGTGTGAGCAGCAAGGCCGCCCATGCTCACCGGGAAGCGACCTCTTTGACCTCCATGCACCAGTCGTCGCCCGCCTCGCTCACAACTTCTCCATTAATGAGTTAATTAAAGCAACTGCACGGAGGGTGTTTGCTTGTGATCCCATGGCAGCATTTGCTTTGTTCGTGTTTTCAACTCGTATTCCACCCTAATTTAAATTGCCACATAGGGCAACAATAATACGACCACAAATAAAATGGCAATGGATAATACGACGACAAATTTACAATGACGCAGATAATAATTGTCTTACATATTCCGGATAATTTAAAATGCCACATGCGGCAAAGCCCGGAAGACTCGGGGGCAAGAGAAGAAGGAAATTGCACACGACGATCTGGGTCGCTACTGTCTCTACTCATCAATGGATCGCCGGGCGACGACATCCTCCAGCTCCTTCTTAAATTCCTCATGAGTTTGCTTGAAAGCAGCCACTGATTCCTCCACTCCTGCTTGCGCTTGATCCGGAGCTTCCTAAAATCACCCATCAATTCCTCGACGACCGATGTCAGCGTCATCCCTGAGGCACTGCTATGCTCATGCAGCATCTTCCAGCCGGCTGCCTCCTCCTCCTTCTCGGCGAGCGCCTTGAGGAGCTTCGCATTGTCACCCATGAGTTGCTCGACGAGGCCGGTCGCCTTGTCAATCGAGGCATCGCAGATCTTGAGCAGCTTCATCAAGTCGTCGACCAGCTCCTGTTGCGTAGTGATGCCAGCGAGAATGTCATCGTCGCCGGTGAAGGACTTCAGGAACGCCGGCTCGTCGCGATGGCTGACGATGCGAATGCGCTTGTGAGAGCCCTCGCGTGCCCGTGAGAGCTCGTTCGAGGGCTCCGTGACGCGCAGGGACATCTCTGATGCGGCTGCGGCTTTGCGGCGGGACCTCTCTAGTGCTTCTGCGGCCTTGGTCTTTGCTGCCTGGTTATATGTCCACCCTAAACTCCTCCTACCTATCATGGTGGAATGACTTGACGGGAAAGACCAATTTTGTGGGTGATGAGGAGAGGAGCTGTGAAGTAATTTTCGAGTGGGTAATTTTTGTAGCCCGGTGCTAGGTGTGAACACATATTAGTTTGATAACAGATTTGCAATTACTTATTGTGTTGTAATATGCAATGTGACGAGAAACAAGGTCAAAATTTATTGATGGCAGAAGGTTGACCACGTGGTTGCTCGCCGTTGAGGCGGCCGCGGTGTGCTATGCTCACGTCCGTCCACGCGTTGTGCTTGCCATTGAGGCGCCCGCGGCGCGCTCCGCTCTGGCGTCCCTGCGTGCGCTCTGCTCGTTGTTGAGGCAAATTTACAATGGCAACGGTTAATAATTCCTAATAATTGTCTTACATAATCAGGATAATTTAAAATGCCACATGCGGCAAGGCCCATAACACTCACGCCTACATATGCATACAATTGTAATAAAATATAAGCTAAAAGGCTGAGTTGGCGGCCTTCCGACAATGGTCTTCTCGGACTCCATGATCAGCATAGCACCCTTGCGGCCGAATGTGCAACTTACTAATCATCGCACACGAGTACTCACAGACGCATCGTGTGCGATACTCCTAGCCACCGCAAGCAACTAGTTTGCATTTTTCAAAGTTTTTTGTACACACAGAATCGCACACGAACTAACTGTATTAACCGTGTGTGTTGTAATTTCTCATCACAAACAGTTCATCCGAGTCGGTTGTTTGCCACGTATCACACACATCTTGTTAAGTTGAACCGTTTCTGTTGTGTTCCCTAATCGAAAACAGTTCGTCCGAGTGAACTGTATGTCCTATATCACACACACCTTGATCTGGCTAACCGTTTCTGTTGCACTCCCTATTAGCAAACAGTTCATCGAAGCGAACTGTATGCCGTATATCGCACACACATTGATATGGCTGCCCATTTCTGTTGTTCTGCCTCATCACAAACAGTTCAAACGGGTTAACCGTGTGCTCTGAATCGCATATGCAACTAAAATCTGAACCGTGTTTGATGGCTCCACCATTGCAAATGTTTTGCACCTTTTTTGACGGGTTTTTTACATCCCCGTTTGTGATTAATGCGTCGCACGAGGTTTCGTCAAAGGGTCTCTGATCGTAGTGTCGCATTAGCAACATCCTGCAGTAATGTACATAGACAAAACACCGTGTCCCTAGTAAGCCTCTACCAGACTAACTCATTAATCAAAGATGGTTAAATTTCCTAACCATAGACATGTATTGTCATTTGATGAACAATATCGCATCATTAGGAGAATGATGTGATGAACAAGACCCATCCTTTAGCTTAGCATATTGATCGTTCAGTTTTATTGCTATTGCTCTCTTCATGTCAAATACATATTCCTTCGACTATGAGATTATGCAACTCCCGGATACTGGAGGAATACATTGTGTGCTATCAAACGTCACAACGTAACTGGGTGATTATTGATACGTCTCCAACGTATCTATAATTTTTGATTGTTCCATGTTGTCATATTATCAATCTTGGATGTTTTACAATCATTTTATAGTCATTTTATATCATTTTTTGGTACTAACCTATTGACATAGTGCCAAGTGCCAGTTGTTGTTTTTTGCATGTTTTTTACATCGCAGGAAATCAATACCAAACGGAGTACAAATGCGGTGAAACTTTTTGGAGATTTTTTTGGACTAGAAGACACCCAATGGGGCAAGGCAGCGCCTCGGGGGTGCTCCGAGGGGAGCACAACCCACCAGTGCACGCTAGGAGGCCCAGGCGCGCCCTGGTGGGTTGTGCTCACCTCGGGTGCCCCCCGAACCACCTCTTTGCTCTATAAATACCCCAATATTCCATAAACCCTAGGGGAGTCGACGAGAATCAATTCCAGCTACCGCAGAGTCCAGAATCGCCAGATACAATCTAGACACCATCACAAAGGGGTTCACCACTTCCATTGGTGCCTCTCCGATGATGTGTGAGTAGTTCTTTGTAGACCGTCGGGTCTGTAGTTAGTAGCTAGATGGCTTCCTCTCTCTCGTTCGATTCTCAATACAATGGTCTCTTGGAGATCCATATGATGTAACTCTTTTTGCGGTGTGTTTGTTGGGATCGGATGAACTTTGAGTTTATGATCAGATCTATCTTTTTATCCATGAAAGTTATTTGAATCTTCTTTGATCTCTTATATGTGTGATTGCTTATAGCCTCGTATTTCTTTTCCGATATTTGGGTTTTGTTTGGTCAACTTTATCTATTTATCTTGCAATGGGAAGAGGTGCTTTGTAGTGGGTTCAATCTTACGGTGCTTGATCCCAGAGACAGAAGGGGAACCGACACGTATGTATCGTTGCTACTAAGGATAAAACGATGGGGTCTATCTCTACATAGATAGATCTTGTCTACATCATGTCATCATTCTTATTGCATTACTCTATTCCCCCATAAACTTAATACACTAGATGCATGTTGGATAGCGGTCGATGTGTGGAGTAATAGTAGTAGATGCAGGCAGGAGTCGGTCTACTAATCTTGGACGTGATGCCTATATAATGATCATTGTCTGGATATCGTCATGATTATTTGAAGTTCTATCAATTGCCCAACAGTAATTTGTTTACCCACTGTTTGCTATTTTTTTCTCGAGAGAAGCCACTAGTGAAACCTACGGCCCCCGGGTCTCTTCTTTAATATATTTGACTTGGTGATCTATTTTCCTTTGCCTTTTATTTTCAGATCTATTAAACCAAAAATACAAAATTACCTTGCTGCAATTTATTCTTATTTATTTTATTTGGCGTTCGATCTATCAATCTACTACAATTTATTCACGTCCGTTTTGCCAATTTTTTGGCACCGTTACCCGAAAGGGATTTACAACCCCTTTAATACGTCGGGTTGCAAGTAGTTGTTATTTGTGTGCAGGCGCCACTTACATATTAATGCTTCGTTCTCCTACTATTTCAATAACCTTGGTCTCATCACTGAGGGAAATACCTCCCGTCATTGTGCTGCATCATCCCTTCCTCTTTGGGGAAATACCGACGTAGCTTCAAGCCACATCAAAAGGAATTTTTGGCGCCGTTGCCGGGGAGGATTTCAACATATAACAGGTTCCTAATCGCAAATCTCATCTCCTCGCAATTTACATTATTTGCCATTTGCCTCTCATTTTCCTCTCCTCCACTTCAAAAAAATTGTCGTTTTATTCACCCTCTTTTTCGTTCGCCGTTCTCTTGCTTTCTAGTCCCGATGGCTAGCGTGTCTACTCCTCATTTGTCACCTGATTTTGAAGTTCTATACTTCAAGCAAAGACAAGGAGACAATTTGAAAGATGCTTGGTATAGGCTTATGGAATCCTATTGTATTTGCAATTTTAAGGGGGATGCTAAGATCTTGCTTCGTAATTTTTACATAAGATTGGCTTTGCATCATAGATAACTCTTAGAGTTTGCCGCCAAAGGGAATTTTATTGAGCTTGATGCTAATGCTTCCTATGAAATTTTAGAAGGAATTTTGGGGGTTCTGCCTCAAAAGAAGGGGTTTTCTTCCACCCTAGAGGGAGTTCAAATGTTAGATAAACTCGTTGATTTGCACAAACATCTCAATGGTAGTATCAATCGCATGAATACCTTGATTACTCTTTGCAACGAGCGATTGGATATTTTGGATCTAAAGACGGTTTCTTTTTCGGAGAATTTTAGGGAAGCGTAAAGAGCCTCCCGGGTTTGAGAAAACCCTTACAAAAGTTGCCAAAACTATGGAAGACAAAACTTAGATCCTTGCTTTATGCCTAGCTAAGGGCGTAAAACTATAGTGCTCTTTTGGAGGCAACCAACTAATAAAATTTATTTTTGCTTTTTGCTTTCTGTTCTTGAGAGTTAGCACAATTATGCTACTGTTACGATTGTGTTTTTGTGTTTTAGTTAGTGTCTGTGCCAAGTAAAGCCTTTAGGATCTTCTTGGGTGATAGTTGTTTGATCTTGCTGAAAAAAATATAAACTTTTGCGCTCGTGAAAATAATTTTCGTTTTTAACCAGAGAGCGATAAAATACCAATTGCTTCTGAAGAAGATTAATATACAAATTGCCCAGGTTGTCCTAAGTTTTCAAAGTATTTGGAGTTACAGAAATATTCAAAATATCCATATTGTTATAGACTATTCTATTTTTGATAGATTCTGTTTTCTTTGCGTTGTGTGCTTGTTTTGATGGCTCTATGGTTTTCTTTGATGAATTTTTGCCATAGAAAAGTTGGAATACAGTAGATATAATGCAAGAACAAAATATGAATTGGTTTGCTACAACACTTATAGTAGTGATTTGTTTTCTTATACTAACGGATCTCACGAAGGCTTTTGTTGAGTTTTGTGTGATTGAAGTCTTCAAGTTTTGGGTTATCTTATGATGGATGAAGGAATAAGGAGTAAGAAGAGCCTAAGCTTGGGGATGCCCCAGTATCCCAAACTATTATCCAAAAGGGAGCAAGCAACTAAGCTTGGGGATGCCCCCGAGTGGCATCCCCTCTTTCTTCTAACAACCATCGTTATTTTACTCGAAGCTATATTTTTATTTGTCACATTCTATGTGTTTTGCTTGGAGCGTCTTGTATGATATGAGTCTTTGCTTGTTTTATTTTGTGTTTTAAGTCTTGATCCCTTGCTGGACATACCTATTTGAGAGAGCCAAAATTATGCCATGACTTGTTAAAATTGCTCTCTATGCTTCACTTAAATTTTTATGAGCTATGGATTTCCTCTAGTGCCTCACTTATATCTTTTTGAGCACGGTGTGCTTTAGTATTTTTGATGAAATGGTCTCTTGCTTCACTTAGATTTATTTGATAGTTAGTAAAATTTTCAAGAAATTCTCTCTTGCTTCACTTAAATTAATTTGAGAGAAAGAAATTTTATGCTCATGATCTTCACTTATATTTGTTTGAGCTTTTCAAAAGCAACATATGAAAATTAGTTCCAAAGTGATAGATATCCAAGAAGGATATGATAAAAAATTTCATGAAGATCATTGGGCAAAATAAACTTGATTCTTAGTAATAGTTTTGAGATATGATGATGTGATATGTGAGTCATCTTGATGAGTACTCCCTCCGTTCGGAATTACTTGTCGTAGAAATGAATGTATCTAGATGTATTTTAGTTCTAGATACATTCATATCCGAGACAAGTAATTCCGAACAGAGGGAGTAATTATGGTTTAGTAAGAATATTGGTGTTAAGGTTTGTGATTCCCTATGCAAGCACGAAAGTCAATAATTATGCGATGAAATTACATCCTACTTGTGGTGCATTATTCGGTTTTAATTATGCTTAATGCTCGCTTATGAGATTATTCGTTTCTTGGTTGGCCGCTTCTCAATCTTTTGCTAGCATTCATTTTGCACTAAGTATGATTACTACTTGTGCATCCAAAAATCTTTAAACCAGTTTTGCCATATGAGTCCACTATACCTACCTATATGCGGTATTCTTTCGCCGTTCTAAGCAAATTTGTATGTGCCATCTCTAATATTCAAAATAAATTTCTCTTTTGTGTGCTCGTACCGCTAACAATGCGGTGAGGGGTGGCTAATATTTTCCATGCTAGATGTGTTATTCTCACGATGAGTGTTTATTCACTTGTCATTGCACGAGAGTAAGGCAAAGGTATTAGGATGCCCGGTCCCGAAATGAAAAATGAATTTACTTTATGTTGTCAAATAATAAATTCCTTAGAAAGTGTTGGTATGAAGGCACCCATGGATACAGTTAGCCATGGAAAGTGAAAGTATGGTAGAAAAAGGAATAAACTTTAATTTATGTTTGGGAACCGCCTATGATATATCTAGCATGGAAAGCGTTGGGAACTCTAAGTCGTTTTTCGTTGGTGGGAAAAATATGCCTCTCAAAATGTTTTTATCTCTCAATTTTCGCTTTGAGTCTCTGGCACCTCTACAAATCCATACTTCTCTCCACGAAGGGCCTTTATTTTACTTTATAATTCTTCTTTTGAATTTGAGTCTCCATCTTCTCTTATAAATCACCAACTAGGAGGCACTATGATCGTACTTGAGCATTGGGTGTAGTTAATATATGAGTGTGTTTCATGAATGGATCAATGATTGAGCATAACGGGCTAGGCATAGCTTTTTTTACCGTTGATATTTTGAAAGACATGGTTGCTTGTTGGCATGCTTGAGTATTTAAATTATCATGTCAAAACTATACTATTGCTTTGAACAATATAAAATTCCAAATGTCCATGCTATAAAGAAAAGAATATGAGATGACATGTTAGGCAACATTCCACATCAAAAGTTCTGTTTTTATCATTTACCTACTGAGGACGAGCAGGAATTAAGCTTGGGGATGCTGATATGTCTCCAACGTTTCTATAATTTTTGATTGTTCCATGCTATTATATTATCAATCGTGGATGTTTTATAATCATTTTATAGTAATTTTATATCATTTTATAGTACTAACCTATTGACATAGTGCCAAGTGTTAGTTGTTGTTTTTTGCATGTTTTTTACATCACAGGAAATCAATACCAAACGGAGTCCAAACGCAGCGAAACTTTTTGGAGATTTTTTTTGGACCAGAAGACACACAATGGGCCAAGGCAGCGCCTGGGGGTGCTCCAAGGGGAGCACAACCCACCAGGGCGCGCCAGGAGGCCCAGACGCGCCCTGGTGGGTTGTGCCCACCTTGGGTGCCCTCGCACCACCTCTTTGCTCTATAAATACCCCAATATTCCAGAAACCCTAGGGGAGTCGACGGAAATCAATTCCAGCTGTCGCAGAGTCCAGAACCACCAGATCCAATCTAGACACCATCATGGAGGGGTTCACCACTTCCCTTGGTGCCTCTCCGATGATGCGTGAGTATTTCTTTATAGACCTTCGGGTCCGTAGTTAGTAGCTAGATGGCTTCCTCTCTCTTGTTTGATTCTCAATACAATGGTCTCTTGGAGATCCATATGATCTAACTCTTTTTGCGGTGTGTTTGTCGGGATCGGATGAACTTTGAGTTTATGATCAGATCTATCTTTTTATCCATGAAAGTTATTTGAATATTCTTTGATCTCTTATATGCGTGATTGCTTATAGCCTCGTATTTATTCTCCGATATTTTGGTTTTGTTTGGTCAACTTGATCTATTTATCTTGCAATGGGAAGAGGTGCTTTGTAGTGGGTTCGATCTTATGGTGCTTGATCCCAGTGATAGAAGGGGAACCGACACGTATGTATCTTTGCTACTAAGGATAAAACGATGGGGTCTATCTCTACATAGATAGATCTTGTCTACATCATGTCATCGTTCTTATTGTATTACTCTATTCCCTCATGAACTTAATACACTAGATGCATGTTGGATAGCGGTCGATGCGTGGAGTAATAGTAGTAGATGCAGGCATGAGTCGGTCTACTAATCTTGGACGTGATGCCTATATAATGATCATTGCCTGGATATCGTCATGATTATTTGAAGTTTTATCAATTGCCCAACAATAATTTTTTTACCCACCGTTTGCTATTTTTTCTCTCGAGAGAAGCCACTAGTGAAACCTACGGTCCCCGGGTCTCTTATTTAATATATTTGCCTTTGCGATCTATTTTCCTTTGCCTTTTATTTTTAGATCTATTAAACCAAAAATACAAAAATACCTTGCTGCAATTTATTGTTATTTATTTTATTTGGCGTTCGATCTATCAATCTACTACAATTTATTCACGTCCGTTTTGCCAATTTTCTTGCACCGTTAGCCGGAAGGGATTTACAACCCCTTTAATACGTCGGGTTGCAAGTAGTTGTTATTTGTGTGCAGACGCCGCTTACGTATTATTGCTTGGTTGTACTGGTTCGATAACCTTGGTCTCATCACAGAGGGAAATACCTACCGTCGCTGTGGTGCATCATCCCTTCCTCTTTGAGGAAATACTGATGTAGCTTCAAGCCGCATCAGAAGGAATTTCTGGCGCCGTTGTCGGGGAGGATCTTCAACATATAACAGGTTCCTAATCATAAATCTCATCTCCTCGTAATTTACATTATTTGTCATTTGCCTCTCGTTTTTCTCTCCCCCACTTCATAAAAATTTGTCATTTTATTCGCCCTCTTTTTCGTTCGCCGTTCTCTTGCTTTCTAGTCCTGATGGCTAGCGTGTCTACTGCTCCTTTGCTACCAGATTTTGAAGTTCTATACTTCAAACAAAGACAAGGAGACAATTTGAAAGATGCTTGGTATAGGCTTATGGAATCCTATCGTATTTGCAATTTAAAGGGGGGGGTGCTAAGATCTTGCTTCATAATTTTTACATAGGATTGGCTTTGCATCATAGATAACTCTTAGATTTTGCCGCCAAAGGGAATTTTATTGAGCTTGATGCTAATGCTTCCTATGAAATTTTAGAAGGAATTTTGGGGGTTACACCTCAAAAGAAGGGGTTTTCTTTCACCCCAGAGGGAGTTCAAATGTTAGATAAACTTGGTGATTTGCATAAACATATGGTTGAATTACAAAAATATAATGAACCCCTCAAACATCTCAATGGTAGTGTCAATCGCATGAATACCTTGATTACTCTTTACAACAAGCGATTGGATATTTTGAATCTAAAGATGGCTTCTTTTCCGGAGATTTTAGGGAAGCATAAAGAGCCTCCCGGGTTTGAGAAAACCCTTACAAAAGTTGCCAAAACTACAGAAGACAAAACAACTTAGATCCTTGTTTTATGCCTAGCTAAGGTCGTAAAAGTATAGCGCTCGTTGGGAGGCAACCCAATTAATAAAATTTATTTTTGCTTTTTGCTTTCTGTTCTTGAGAGTTAGCACAATTATGCTACTGTTATGATTGTGTCTTTTGTGTTTTAGTTAGTGTTTGTGCCAAGTAAAGCCTTTCAGATCTTTTTGAGTGATGAACGTCGGGCCACTTCCACCAGTGCTCTGCGGGTTGTCGTTCCGTGAGAGCAATGACGGGTAGAACAAGATGATGAATGTCGCCGGTGCTTTGCTCGTCTGCATTGCGCTGCTTGCGCTCGGGACGTGCATGTCCACAGAAGAGCCATGACATACTTCAAGACTCTAATTTACTACATGACCATCGCCGTGAGCTTGTCTGCATCTCTAGGCCTGTTGTTCTGTCATTTAGGTTGTGCACATACGTTTGCCTAGGCCTCAATCCGAAGGCTTAAGTTCCTCGGAGCACTGATGGTATAAAAAGAGAAGACATGCGTGAGTTCAAGAGAAAGTGCATGAAGAAACATCCGAATCTTTTTGAGTTGCTACCTGTTGTTTTGTTGAAATTTTTACGTACATACTATCATTTATGTCAAAATGTGTGTTCTTGGTCAGTCAAGTTCATCAATTATTTTAGAGCAGGAAAAGTAACAAGTCCAGGCTTTCCTTCCTTTCTCCGAGGAAAAAGATGCCATTCTTTGGAAGATTGTGAATAAAGCAGCCTGTTTGCTTCTTACCAAATTATGATCAATAGCTAATGTTATGTTTTGTTTTAAAAAAACACATTAATTTGTAAGCACCTGAGGTTCACTTGTACTTTGTCCATTCCACAGTTTTTCTTTTTTCTCATCCGAAGAAAAGTAAGTCCTAAAAGCTCTTTGCGAAGTTTCCCAACCAGACGCTAAAAAATATGAGAGGAAACTGGTGCCTAAATCTAATTGCTTTTGAGCATCTTTCAATAACTTATTTTTCACCTTAGATTAAAATCCTTTTGCATTCTAAATAATTGTTCGTTTCTCCGTCGACTCAGTCTAGGAAGCGATAAAAAAATGGAAACACTAACGCCCACACGTGTGGGCGTTTCTCAATACGCCCACACGCCTGAATCGTTGTTCACTGTCTTTTGCATTAATCTGGATACGAAAATGTGGATTTGGTGTGCCACGTAGGACGGGGCTGGTGTGTGGGCGTTGGAGAATTTGCCCACACGCCCGCACCATGTTATTTGCCAGCTGCGCTGTGTGGACGAACTAGTTTTTGTCCACACAGCCACCACCTAGTCCATGCGCGTGTGGGCGAACTGCTTTTCGCCCACATGACACTCCTACGTTGTGGATGACAACTGCAGTTACGCGAACGCGACAACTAGGTAAAACACACATGGCAACTGTGATTCTTTACTAGACGACAACTGCAGTTGCGCGTACGTGGCAACCATATAAACACACATGACAACTGTGATTAACAATACATGGCAACTATGGTTGGGCCACACATGGCAACTAGGTAAACACACACACATGGCAACTACTGTTTGACTATATGTGGCAAATAGTTAATCACACGCGGCAACTACCAAAAATTAGACATGGCAACTATAGTTAACCAAAACAGATAGAATTGCCATGCTTTTGCAACTACACTTGCCATCCCGGATAACTACATCTACATACCAGGATGGCAACTAAATTGTCATCCCGCGGGGTACCTAACGTAGCTGCGCCAGGATGTGTGGGCATTTTTGCTTCGTGACACACGCGAGATGGAGATACGTAGTACTTGTTGGGCGTGTGGCACGAAGTAGCCGCGCTCACACGTGTGGACAATTCTAATATCTGCCCACACACAGTCCGTGTGGACTGCCTCCTGCTCACATCACACACGGTGTATGGACGCATGTCAAATATACCACACGTGTTATCGGCGTCCTAAAAAAAGACCAACATAGCCTGCCTGGCCTAGCTTCGCCAGGCTTTGATCAAGAGAACCAGGATAGTTTTTTTAATATCTCTCAAACATAGTCGGTCTACTAGTGATTGATACAAAGTGATAACAAATATGTTAATTGCATTTTATTAAATCTTTCTTTATTTTATTAATATGTTTTTATTCGATGGTGACCTACGATCTTTCACATAATTATTATAATTTTAAATAGCGGGCTACGCCAAATAGCAATGGTTTTTAAAATTAGCCACACCAAGGCTATAATCGACTATTTAATAACTTTAGTATATGTGTATGAATGTCATCCTGCTCAAACCACTATAACGGGACTATATCGATGATATAGCCGACTATTTAAAACTTTGATTACCTATTTTTAAAAACTTTGATAATAATAGGAAACTTCTTCGCTCCATCCGGATGTAAATATCGTTGCGCGCAGCCGCCTGCTTCTTACGCCACTTGTCTCATGGGCCAGTGCAAACCATCCTTATCCTTATCTTCTTTCTCCCATCCTTTTCTTTCTCGAGCTCTCTTCACCGCTGATTATATCTCTCGCTGGCGAGGGGTTTCCCCAAGCTTTGCAGCACGCTACCATGGATCCGCCTCTTGCAAGCTCTGCTACGCAACTAGTACCACCTTCCCCCCAAGTGAACCCGAGAAGAGAGCTCCGCCGCTGTGAGACGGGGCGACCGCTGCTGTGACGGCGGACGAGGTGCTTCGACGCTCGACGACAATGATGCTACGGAAGTCTGCGGCGGGGATTGCTCCGAGTCCATCGGAGTTGCTACAACACTGGCGTTGCTGTGAGCCGCTGCTGCGATTTGGCGCCGGCCGGCAATGCTTGTAGGGGTCACCGATCTGCAAGAGGCGCCCATCGTCACGGGGGGCTACCGGTTATGCTGCAACCACTTGTGAAGTCGTTGGAGCTACTACAAGCAGTGTTGCGATGGGTGGCATCGCTGGAGGTGGTGTGGCGAGGAGCCGGGGATGTCGGTGTGCCGCACGTAGATGTTGTGACGGCTCCGCCATGCTGAGACGACATCTCGGCTGTGGCGATGTTGCTGCGACGGCGGCTCAACTGCTGCGACTGATACTGTGACGGTGGCTCGAGCTGCTCCGGCGGTGCTGCGACGACGGCTCAGGCTGCTCCGGCGATGCTGCGACGGCTTGCGCCGTGCTTCGAGCCGGTGCTGCAACGGCGCCACCATGCTATGAGCCGGTACCGTGAGTGTGCCAGAGTTGTTGCCGGCGTTCTGCGTGCGATGCCACCTAAGTTTGCTACGCAGGCGAGGATGTGCGTGCAGCGTTCTGCGATGAGAAGAAAGAAAAGAGTAGTCATGTTACGTTGACTTCCATCGAATGGGTAGGGCGTGCAGATCGTATGGTTCAGAAGGCGGATGCCGTACGTGCAACCAAGCTTAGGTGGCCTTTGTTTGGGCTTTAGCTACAGATTGTTGGATTCTAGTCCATCCAAAATTAGATTCTCAAACAAACAGTCAGATTTCTATCTTAGCTTTGAAGAATCAGATTCTGGAAATTGAACTACGCTGACATGCAAGCCCGAAGCTGCGAATTTGCTGATTCCCGGGATTCCCGAATGGCCACTTATCCAGGTTCCAGAATAGACCGACCTCTCCCCGTTATTACGCTAGAAATGCCACTGGCCCCGTCCAATTTCCTCCAGCGCCAGGTTATCCTCCACCTCGTCCTTTCTCACCCAACCAACAGAGAAGGGGATTTCCTCCAGCGCCGCCGCCCCTCCCTATAATCCCGGTGCCTCCCCACGGCCACGATCTCTGCTGCGCGGCCGTCCCCGGTCTCCACCTCTGCCGCCGTCCGCCCGTCCCCAATCTCCACCCGTGCCGCCCCCAATCTCCTGTCTACGGCGAAGGGGATGGATCCGAGCAGCTCCACCCCGACCTACAACAAGCTACTCGCGTCCCCTAGTTCCACATGCACTGCCCCCGCTGGTGTCCATGTCTGTCCATGCCGTCCAGGGGGTGGATATTTGCCCTGTTATTTGCCAATTTTTGTTTGTCTTTTCTACTGAATAATTGCTCAAATCATGTGTATATGCTCCTGGTCAGAATGTGTATAGATGTTTGAATCAAAATATTTCTGAGTCGTTCAATCAATGTGGTCAGTTTTGCAAGTTTTATATTTAACCATTAGTGCATTCGGGGGTGTTACAGACATTGCATAGCTCGTCTGCTTTTCCTAAAGCAGGGCAAACAAACGGCTAGCTTCTGATTCTCAGAATCCGTAGCTGCAGCTGATTCTCACAATCCAAGCCACAACAAATTAGTAGTGTCTCAAAAGAAAAAGATCTTCCGCACCTCCACGGCCTCTCACCGTCTCGCCCCGTCACTGCCGGGTGGGCCCATTCAACCCGCGCTCCTAGCCGCTGGCTGGGAATTTTTACACGCCGCGGGGTCGGGACTCAACCGGCGGCCGCAAAATCAAAAACCAAAAACTTCGTGCGCACCGCACACCACCCGCGACCGCGGAGGCGGAGCTTTCAAATCCCCCGCCTCTGCTACTTATTCCCTCCCCGTCTCCAAATTTTCGGCGAAATTTTCCATTCCCCCACCCGCCCTTCACTTCCCTTCACCCGTCGCTCTCAGCCCCGCAGCGCTAGCTAGGGTTGGGATCGATTTGGGGCCTAGGGTTAGGTCAGTTTCCCCATGGCGGCGGCGGCGGCGGCGGAGGGGTCCGGGGCAGAGGGCCGCGGCGAGGCCGCCGGCGGCGGCAGGCGGCAGCAGCAGCAGGGGCTGGCGGAGCGCCGGATGCTCCGGTCCCAGTACCACGCCATGAAGACCCTCATCAACGGTACGCCCCTCCTGTTCGGGTTCCTTTTGTGCGGCTCCGTTTCGGGGGTTTGGCGTGGTGCGATTCTGAGTTGTTTTTGTGTGCGCTTGTGTGTGGCGCAGAGGAGAGGGATGACATGGCGAAGGAGGACTCCGACAAGTTCGCCTCCATCATCACGCAGGTGGAGAGCTTGCACGAGCAAGGTAAGACCACGAATAATCATACTATATTGATCTTGCGACCCGCGCTTGTTTTTCCTCTCTCAGATGGGTGAACTGGGGACTATAGCCATGACATAAAAAGAACCCCGGCCCTTTCGACCGGGTCTATCAGTCTGTCTAAGTCACCACAATGTACAATCACAAGTTGTAATAATCTCCAAGTGTGAAATGGACCGTGTATTTATCTTTTAATAACGGATTCAGACGGACTTAAATTACTAGTAGAAGCAAACTGGTCTAAAAACCAATATGTCCAGGGGACATCACTAGAAGTAAACCATTGAGCAAATGATGTGAACTTGTGTTCATGTAGCTTTGGCGCATCTTGTAGAATGTGCAGCATGATCATAAGCTTACTTTCACATCATGTTCGTAGTTCTGCCTTGTTTTATTTTGGAGCTTTCTGAAGTATTATGTATTTCCACGTCATACAGTATAATGGAGCTGTCTATAGTAGCATGCATCATAAATAAACTGCAGGTTGTTCTTGCATGTTCATGTGGGACACATTTTGATCTTGTCACTCAATGCATGGCTGTTTGTCTGCAAGATTGCATTTCTAGACAAACGTGGGCGAGTATTGGCATGCCTTGAGCTCACTGTGGCATGTCAAAATGTTTGCTAAATGTGTGTTGATGAGGGATTTTGGTCTTTTTTTAAGGTTAGACAGAATCCGAAGGATTTCTATAGCTAAAATCCAAATCCCCCTCTCCTACTGGAACAAGCCCTTACTTAAAATAAAATGTCTACTATTTTCTACTCCCTCCGTTCCTAAATATAAGTCTTTTTACCGCTTCCACTACAAACTACATATGGATCTATATAGACATACTTTAATGTGTAGATTCACTCGAAGGGCCAGTGGCCGAATTATATTAGATAGGAAGAGAAGTACATAGTACAGCCGGGAAGCAGTCTAGGCGGACTAGAGCTGGGTCCCAATACAAAATTAGGCGTTCGCCGGCAGGTCGCAGATGCAACCTGCAGCCCGCCACATTCTAATGTCTTCCTTAATCAACTCCAGCACCCTGTCTACGGTGTTGGCGACATTATCAAAAATTCTCGCGTTTCTCTCCTTCCATATCCTCCAGTGTATCAGGATAGCGATCGTGTTGAAATTCCTCCGTGACGGTTTCGGGATCGCCACCCTCGCCTTCAGCCACCAGTCTTCCGTCGTGCCAAACTGCTCGCTGGGCACCTGGAAATCAGCCCCCGTCCATGTCCTGAAGCTCCGCCAGAGCTGCTGTGTAAATCTGCAATTTACAAATAAATGTGAGCAGTTTTCCGGCTCCTGCACACAAAGGGGGCATATGCCGTTGGATGGCCAGCCCCTTCGCTCAAGATTGTCTGCCGTGAGACACTTCCGGTGGACCGCCAACCACATAAAGAACTTGCATCTTGGAGGTGCCTTGGATTTCCATATTGGTCTGGAGCAGGCAAACCGGGTGTTGCCCATGAAGAAGAGTTGATATGCACTCTGGACGGAGAACTGGCCATCCGAAGTGAGCTTCCATACAAGGCGATCCTGGGAGTCCGGAGCCAGGGCTGTTTCCTGAACCAAGTCCCAGACTTGAAGGTATTGTGCTATGGCAATGAGGGAGATCCCTCCAGTGATGTCCCTGATCCAAGATCTGTTGTGGAGAGCCTCTCTGACCGATCTGCCCTTGTCCCTGACAAAATAGTAGAGGGCCGGCGCCATGGTCGCGATTGAGCATCTGTTCGGAAGCCAATTGTCGGTCCAAAACTTGGCCCTCGCTCCATCCCCCAAAGTCATACGACAAGCAGCATCAAAAATGGCCTGCACTTCCTTTTCCGTGCTGTCCGGAAGCCAATGCCACGGCCGCTCTTCCAAGTCCCTCCTCAGCCACGACCATTTGCAGCGCAGGGCCATCCCAAAGCACTTAAGGTTAATGATCCCTAGTCCTCCAAATTCCCTTGGCATGCAAACCCTTGCCCAAGGCATGAGGCAGTGCCCCCCACTAACCTGCTCTTCTCCTTTCCAAACGAACCCTTTGCATTTTCTGTTGATGATTTTAATGGCCCACATCGGGAGTGGTAGCACAGCCATAAAATGGATCGGCAGCGCCATCAGCACCGATCTTGTAAGGGAGAGGCGGCCCGCCGTGGCTAGCATCTTCGGCTTCCACCCTTTGAGTTTTCCGGAGAACTTGTCGATTAGGGGCATCAGATCATGGCGCCTAAGCCTGAAGATAGACAGTGGCAAGCCCAAGTACTGAATCGGGAATTGTTGTCGTCTGCATTGGAAGTGTCCCTCAACTGCCATGGCAAGGTCGTCCTCACAGCGGATGCACGTGATCGTGCTTTTGTGAAGGTTGATCCGTAGCCCTGACGCCTCCCCAAATAACTTTAGGATTTCTGATATAACCCGCAGGTCCGAGGGCACTGGTGTGAAGAACATAACTGCATCGTCAGCGAATATAGATGTCCTAGGCACCTTGCTTTGACATCCCAGATCCGAGAGTAATTTCTGTTGTGCTGCCCACTATAGTATGCAATGGATGGTGTCCATGGTCAGGATGAAAAGAGCTGGCGAAAGGGGGTCTCCTTGACGGACTCCTTGACCGAGAGCGAAGGCCTCCGAGAGCTCACCATTGATGAGTACGGAGGAGGAGGCCGTGGATAGAAGCCCGTAGATCCAGGCGCACCACTTCGATCCAAAGCCCCTTTTTCTCAAAACCTCCAGGAGGAATTCCCAAGATAAAGTGTCGAAGGCTTTAGAAATATCTATTTTCATGAGTACCGATGGTAGCTTCTTACGGTGTAGCAGCTTAGTAGTGTTGCGCACAAATTTGAAGTTCTCGTGGATGTTGCGTCTGCTGACGAAAGCACTCTGAGCCTGCGATATTAGAGCCGGTGACAGAGGGGCCAGCCGAACAGCTAAAACCTTGGCGAAAATCTTCGCTGCACCATGGATGAGGTTAATCGGCCTGAAATCGCTGACGTCCAGGGAATCATTCTTTTTAGGCAGCAACGTGAGAATGGAGCTGTTCAGGTCTCCAAAAGACGCGAACCGTCCCTCATACAGTGCCTTCATGACGGCCATGAAGTCTGCAGCGATGATCTCCCAGCAAACCTTGAAGAACATGCCTGTGAAGCCGTCCGGCCCCGGCGCCCTATCGGATGGCATATCCTGAATGACCCGCTTGACTTCTTCCTCAGTGAATGGGGCTTCCAAAGCACGTGCCTGCTCCGTGGACAGTTGCTGCAGATCAAGAACATCCAGGTTGATAGAGTGTCCACGTTTGGTCGGCTTTCCCATCAGGTTACCATCATGTGTAGATTCACTCATTTTGCTTCGTATGTAGTCCATAATGAAATCTCTAAAAAGACTTATATTTAGGAAAGGAGGGAGTATGTTTTACTGGTTGAGCTTTGAAATATTTATGCTATATAAAAACCCCAAAATGAGATGTCCGTCCACACTGCAGTGCAGAGACCCAGGGAGCAAGTAGCGGATGCAGAGGCTCTGCTAGATATTACAACCACGCTGGTAAAATCCGTGAGGTCCCAGTCAAGTGAAGGAATCACACCTTCTGATTTCGTAACAGCATTGCTGAAGAAATTTGGGCAGCAAGCAACCCTTGATTCCGAGCCTGTCTCGTTGTGCTGGGCTGATGTTGGGCTTTCTGCTTCACATGTCTTCAGGGCTGCGCCTGGATGCTGCACCATGTAATTAAGCTCCTTTCTTCTTATTACTAGTTCTCAACATTTTTTTGCAGTGCCTACTTGGTATATGACTTAAACCATGCATGCTCTTAATCCTTGCAGGCTTGGACCCATGGATACAGAAGTAAAGCAGCGGAAGCTTTCAGTTGTTAGTAGAAAAAGAAGTGCCAGGCCAACTGAAAATACTTGTCCTGAAGAGGTATCACATGCTTTTGTCTAGCATAATTAATAAAGCACTAGAGATTAATAACACCCATTTGTACATTTCTCCCATGATTTGTTTTGCCATCTGTTTGCCTTCTGTTATTGATGGGCGACATAGTTTGGACAATCTTTGGTCACTGTTGCGTAAATCTTAATTAATTCTATGCTTAAAGTTAGGACCCTGATAAGTGCCACATGTGTGGCACGAAGCAATTCTGCCCTGACGTTTTTTGATGGCAAGTTTAGTTACTCGAGGATGGCAACTTTAATTGTGAAGCATGGCAACTTTCTGTTTGGATGGCAAGTTTCAGTTTTTTGGGTTTTTTTTAGGATGGCAATTTTAGTTATAAAAAACGTCAGGGCGGTGTTACTTCGTGCCACACGTGTGGCACTTATCATTTGGGTAAAGTTATCAATCACCTTCTGTTTTTTTTTTGAAAGACACATCTTAGGCAGTACCATTCATATGTTTGCTATCTTCTGTAGCCGCTATTGAGCTTCTGGGTTGCTAGCTAGACTTCTTCCCTGCCATAGCATTATTATTTTTGTCAGAAATGTATGATCACCTCCAATAGTGGATTCATATCATCTTCTTAATGTGCAGCTTGCTGATTCTTCTGAGGGAGCAAAGACAGACACTGACCGGAATGTGACTGTTGTATTTGATATCCTGAGGAAAAATAAGCGTGCGAGGCTGGAGACCCTTGTTTTGAACAGACAATCATTTGCCCAAACGGTTGAGAATGTTTTTGCATTGTCTTTCCTAGTTAAAGATGGCAGGGTGGCAATAAACATTGATGACAATGGGCACCATATAGTCTGTAAGAATTTTCTCGTATGGTTTCATTTGTGCTTTAATAGTACCACGGAGATGCTCGTGTATCTTACATAATTCTGTTGGCCTTGCGCAGATCCACGAAATGCACCTGCTGCTAGTGCCATAGCGTCAGGAGAAGTGTCCTACAGCCATTTTGTTTTCAGATATGATTACAGAGATTGGAAGGTACTGTTTCTGATCATAGAGCTCTCTTACGGTATTTTAATATTTGACCTGGATGATCAACCTCATTGTTTGTAGTGCATTCAGGCAAGAGCAGTAAAACCTGTATTGACTTCTGTTAATAGAAATTAATAAATAGAAACAGCTTTCTATTTGATTTGAGTACCACTATGACCGCATGGTGCTGCTGCTTTTGTAATGGTCCTTAGGTTAAATCATAGGGTAGATCAGATTAGGCTTAAGAAGGAAGAGCAAGGTAACAGGGTTAGAGGAGGCAGCAGGAGATAAGAACTAGCACATGGTTGGTTGATCATAGCTGAGTGCACATCCTCTCTTATAGAAGGATGGATAACATGGTCCATACGGATCTAATCCTAACTTTCCAAACTAATAAGGTTGTATACCTTGTTTGAATGACTAGGGCTGTCTGCCCCCTGACTAGATGGGCCATTTATGCAGTTTATTGTCTTGGATCCATGAGCTTAGCATCCTTTATTTAGTTTGCAACAGAAATCATCTTTACCCTCCTAACTTAGGAAGAAATTTTATTGACTCCATTTGCATCTTCCTCTAAAATGGCTCCTATGTTTGCTAAACCAGTGACTCATTGTCTCTCTCCACCCCCCCTTTGCGGGCAAGATAAAAGCACACAGTATCAGAATTCACAGGAGATTTTAATCTCTCAAATAATCTGATCTTTCCTTTCTTTTGACCTGTTTTTAGCTTATGAAAGAAGTCGTTCCTGAAGGGCAAGAACTGATGCCGCACAGGACCGCACACAGCCTCTCTTCTGAAGAGCGAGAACAGCTGGAGCCGTGTGCGCAACGAACACCGATAAGGAAACTTTGCCGGAACCGGGGTTTGGTTCTTCAGGAGCAGATGGTTGTTGCAGAGACACCCGAGGAGGACAGAAGCTCCAAACGCAAGCGTCTATTCATAGATCAGGAGTGATCATGCCTGCTTGAAATGCCTTGTGCCGCGGTCTACGCTGTGTCTGTATGTAGGAGGTATTTGCCTGATTAACGTACCCATTGTAGAACAAGGTGTGCCATAGCACCGCTTGTGCTAGTTCTTACCTTGAGACGAGATTCCTCCGGGAGAGGAAAGAGGGCAATAGAAATGTAAGCTCAATAGAAATGCTACTGTAGTTCTTTAGATCAGTCGGCTTAAATAATGTTCTTGGAATCGGACTTGTATAATGTCGCTCAGAGTAATATGCTTGTGCTGATAGAGAAAAAGAAAAGGTTTGCTTCTAGCTGAGCCAAAGTTCCTATTCAGCATTTGTGAGTAGTCTGCTTACGGTTTGATTGTATTGGTTTTTGCTTGATTTTCTGTTAACTAATTGGGCAATTTTCTTCTTAATTATTAATTGACGTGACAAAACTTGCCTCCGTTTTGCAAAAATATATATTCCTATTCATAGTCTATAATTTTGACAATGAGCGGGTTTCTTCCACTCCATTTTTAGTTTTGCCTTTAGATCATTCCTCCACAGAACTGGAAAACCATCGGGCCACGGCAGGGATAGACAAGAAACTTATTGGTCTGTTTACCGACAGGAGATGCAGAGCTTCTGTTTTTTGACGGAATGCAGAGCTTCTGTTCATGCATTTCTGAGAACGAAAGTAGTAGTATGCAGACGATACTCACTGGCCGATCATCACAAACACCATGAGGAAGAGAAACGTTTTGATCTTGAGACCCTCAGGACGCGTCTGGCCTGCGCAGCTCGTCCGTGCCATGGGCGAAGTGGCACCTGCCGGCGAAGGCGCACGACCCACCGGCGACGAAGCTCACGCACAGCCTGGTCTTGAAGCTGCTCCCGGGTCCCATGGGTTTGCCGAGCTCGCGGTCGCCGTGCGCGAAGTGGCACCTGTCCCCCCACTTACACCCCTCCGGCGAGCCGTGGTTCTTGCAGAGCCGAGTCTTGACGGTGGCCGGTGCAGTGGCAGACATGGGCGCCCGTGGTTGAGCCGGGTCGTCGCCTAGCTCCAGCTTGCTCATCTTCTTGGTAACAGCCTGGTCGGGTTCCTGGTGTCCGCTGGGAACGCGATGGAGGAAACGGCAGTCCTCGCCGAAGGGGCAGTCGCCGCCGCTGCGCAGTTGGCGAGAAAAACAGGATCCACCGCGAGGAATTACATGAGAAAAAATTAATTATACAGCTGCTGCAGCGAAATCCTTTTTCGTAGATATGAATTTTTGTTCACTGGTTTGTTAGCGCCACGACATTCTTTTTTTGAGAAAATTGAAAGGCAACATAACAGGTATGCTTGCGGAATGCCAACCTGAAAAACCTGGTGCAGATCTTGTCTATCTTCTTCGATTTGCTTCCGACACGCGTTCGAGGTGGCTCCGACCCTGTTACATCAGAGGAATGTTTGAATCGCATAATCCAAAAATGAAGAAAAAAAGCGCAGTTCCATGAACCGCCAATCAGGCGTGCTGTTCCATAAAAAACAAACCTGTCAAACTATTTTCTTCGAAAAATAAGACACAATTTGAATGAGGCGGCCATCTAAGGCAGAAGAAGAGTGATGTACTCATGTACTCCCTTCGCAAAGAAATATAAAAGCGTTTCTAAAATTACAACACAGCACTGCCGGGAGGAGAAGAGACGCCGGCCGTACTCACCACCCCGCGGTTCCGACTCCCACGTGAGTGATGCCGCCTCGACCTCCCTCTTGCATGCGTGGATGCCAGCGGGAAGCTTGTCGCGGCAGGCCTCACGAACAGAGAGCATGGACTCCCTCGAGTAGGCGATCCTCCTCTTCTCCTCCTCCCTGCGTACGTTAACTAGAACCCGTCACGAATCACGCATCATAGACGCACAAGGCATAATACATGGGCACGTACAGAGCTGGTTACCTGCTGGGAGCATCGGGGTCAGGGGTGGAGCTCATCTCGACGGCGGACGGCGGACGGCGGAAGGAGCACAGCTTGTGTGAGCAACACTGCTAAGATCCACAGCTTTATTACGGCGATCCCGAACCGGCCTATATATGCACGCGTCATGGACTCATGGCCCCTGCGGCAACAATAATAAGTAAATAAATAATAAATGACCGGAACACGTGAGAAACACGGGAGGCCAGCAGACGGCGGCCGGCGCCCTCCCAGGGAGTGTTACGTTACGTTTACCGTGCCGTGCGTACGTGCGCTGGCTCATCGATGGGTGCGTGCGTGCGTACGTGCTCTGCTCACCTCGGGTGCATGTCCCTTCTTCGCCTGCACTGTACTACGTCAGTGGCACGGGCTACGTTCCATGAGGGAAAACGGTTTTGGAGGAAGAATGAACCCTCGGAACTTACCTACGTGTTGCCGTTGATAGAGGAGACCTGCATGATGGCTTCCACGGTGTTGTTTACACCCTAGAGCTAGAGGTACTCTCATGTACGCGGAGTTGTTCTCCAGACCGTTGATGGACGACCAAATCGCTGCGATTTTGGCCCTTTTTGGTTGGGATGCTTCTATCCTGCTGATGCAGGACAACGGGGCCAAGGTGGAGGCGGGGCACCGAGCGCCCGGGTCGGTGGTTTGTGGGCCTTTTCTATGGCGACACAACCATACAAGCTGCTGGTGTGGAATGTTAAGGGGCTCAAGTCCCCGGCAAGGCGAAACGTGATCTTCCAAGTCATAGCAAGTGTGAGCCCGTTCATCGTGTGTTTCTAGGAGATCAAATTGGAAGTTGTATCCCCTGAAGTCATTAGGCATTGCCTGGGTAATAGACTCAAGAGCTTCTTCTACCTCCCAGCAATGGGCACGCGCAGTGGGACCTTGATAGTGTGGGATGTCACAGTGGTGGCGGTGTCCAACCCTCATCGGACTACGAACATGCTTATGGCTTTGGCGAAGCCGGTCGAGGGGACCGAATGGTGGCTCACCGGCGTGTACGGGCCACAAGGCAACGCGGAGAAAGTGGAGTACAAGCAGGAACTTCTTGACGTTAGGGACTTGCACATCGGCCCTTGGATGGTAGCCGAAGATTTCAGTCTCCTAGTGTAACACCCCGGATGTAACTTTCCCAATATGTTTTCCAACTCTTGCCGTTTCCGGCTTTAAGTTATTTTATTTTCTCGGGTTCGGGTCTTTGTCTCCGTGTGTTGTTATCGTTGTCATGCATCTTATATCATGTCATCATGTGCATTGCTTTTGCATACGTGTTCATCTCATGCATTCGAACTTTTTCCCCGTTGTCCGTTTTGCATTCCGGCGCTTCGTTCTCCTCCGGTGGTCATTTCTACCTTTCTTTCGTGTGTGGGGATTAAACATTTCCGGATTGGGCCGAGACTTGCCAAGAGGCCTTGGTTTACTACTGGTAGACCGCCTGTCAAGTTTCGTACCATTTGGACTTCGTTTGATACTCCAACGGTTAACCGAGGGACCGATAAGGCCTCGTGTGTGTTGCAGCCCAACACCCCTCTAATTTGGCCCAAAACCCACCAAAACCTTCTCCATCATTTAGAGCGTTCGATCACGATCGTGTGGCCGAAAACCGCACCTCATTTGGACTCTCCTAGCTCCCTCTATGCCTATAAATAGACCCCCTCCTCCAATTCACGGATCCGCTCTTCGAAACCCTAAAATCCTAAATCCGCCGCGCCGGACAATGTCTGTCCTGGGCCGGACACACCGCGCCGCCGCGTCCAGCCAGTGAGGGGCCGCCACCTGTCCCGCGCGGGGCCTCCCTCCGCCGCTGGCCCGCGAGGCCCAAGGCGGGCCCTCCTCCGCCGCCGCCCGGGCCGAGCCGCCTACCGTGCCCCGCCGCCTTCTTCCCGCCGTCCGGCGACCCCGCGCCACCGCACGGAGCCGACGCCGGCCGCCGCACCCTCACCGGCGACCGCGCCGCCCCACCGGAGCATCGCCCGCCGCCGCCAATCCGCGCCGGGGCCGCGCCCGACGGCCGCCGCCGCCGTCCCGTCCCTCCTCTCGCCGGCTCCGGCTTTCCCCGCGCCGGAGCGGCGCCTCCTCTTCGCCGGAGTAGGGATCCTCACCGGCGACCTCGGATTTCGTCGCGGGTGAACAGTGGATCTCGCGGGTGAACAGTAAACCCTAATCCGCGAGGTGGTTTTTTTTTCTTCTAAGTCCTCAAAATCTCAGATCCATATGCTCCTGTTCATCGTGCTATAACTCCGCATCCGTAGCTCCGTTTTGGGCATATAGCATATAAAAATGTTCGTCTCAGAGAGTACATCATTTCATTCCATTGCATCATTTTCATTTGAGTTCATCTTGATGCCCGAAATGCTGTTAGAAGAGTGCTACTTGAGATATTTGTCAGATCTGCTACTCCATTTAGATTTTTGTCATTTTTGCCATGATTATTGTGTGCATGATATGCCCATGAGCTCTACATATGTTTTGTTAAGGGTTTTGCCATCTTTCCAGAGATGCAACCCATGTATTTTTGTGATGTGTGTGGTGACTAGCACAAGCTTGCAAAGTGAGGCACTTGGTAATGCTGATTTCAGGAACTTAGCATTTCCCCTAAGTCCTTGATCTGTTTATCTCATGTTGCCATATGTTCATGTTGTTTCCTAGTGATCCGTGCCTCTTTTGAGGATGATCAGTAAGGATGTTTTGTTGATCTTGTAGTGCTCTATCCATCCATGTCTTTGTTTGCAATTATGGAGCACCCTAGCTTGAGTCAATCAAGCTCTACTTTTGCTACTTCGTGAATCTGGGCAGATTGTCTACTTGTTAGCGATGTTGCCGATGATGTTGTAGTTGATCCGTGCATGCTATGTTATTGTTCTTGCCATGTCTAGCTTGCATTTTGTGTTTTCTTGATGGGTGTATGCTTAGATTATCATGACTTGCTCCGTAGTGAGTGCATCGAGCTCGTAAACATGCCTACTTGATATCTGTTTTCAGCATGCTCCAGTTTTCACTAAGTCTGAGAACTGATTATGTTTTTGCCATGTTCACATGCTTGCAATTGTATTTTCTGATCCCTTTTGGCTCAAGGTCACTAAGGGACTTTTGTTAAGCTCTCTGAGTAGCTTCATTCCATGCTTTACTTTGCCATGTTCAGGTCCTGTAGCATGTAGTTTTGTTTCCCCGAAGTGTGCTACCTGATCTGAAATTCCAGACAAGTGTTAATTTCACTAAGTCTGAAATCTGTTTGCCATATGCATTTTTGCCATGCTTGTTTGAACCTGTTAATGGATGAATTGGCCGTAGCTCAGTGCTAGACTTTTGTTAAGCATCATGAATGCATCCCTGCCATGTATTTTGTTGTCATGTTTGGGTGCTGTAGCTTGTTCATCTCTTTGCATTTAGATGGCTACTTGCTATAAATCACAGACCGGTGTCATATTTGAATTGCTTGCCATTTCCAAACCGTAACTCCGATTCCGGCGTTCTTTATATCGTTTTCAAGCAATTTCATCTCATCTTTCCAGTGGCACACTTGGATTCCCAAGTTGAGGCCAGGTTCATGCATCCCTTGTCAAATCTTGCATATGCATCCCGCATCGCATCCCGCATAGCATACCATCCTTGCATCATATTGTTTGATCCTTGCACGTGGTTGATTGTGTCCTTGTTGCTTGTTTGTCTTGTTTGGGTAGAGCCAGGAGACGAGTTCGCTAACGAGGAGCCCGTTGAGTTTGCTTTTGAGGATCCAGTCAACTCTGACCAGTTTGCAGGCAAGATGATCATACCCTCGAAATCACTACTATCTTTGCTATGCTAGATTGCTCGCTCTTTTGCTATGCCAATGCTACGATGCCTACCACTTGCTTTCAAGCCTCCCAAATTGCCATGTCAAACCTCTAACCCACCTTGTCCTAGCATACCGTTGATTGGCTATGTTACCGCTTTGCTCAGCCCCTCTTATAGCGTTGCTAGTTGCAGGTGAAGATTGGAGACCGTTCCTTGTTGGAACATTTATTTACTTGTTGGGATATCATTATATTATCTTGTTATCTTAATGCATCTATACACTTGGTAAAGGGTGGAAGGCTCGGCCTCTCGCCTAGTGTTTTGTTCCACTCTTGCCGCCCTAGTTTCCGTCATATCGGTGTTATGTTCCCGGATTTTTGCGTTCCTTATGCGGTTGGGTTATAATGGGAACCCCTTGATAGTTCGCCTTGATTAAAGCTTTTCCAGCCATGCCCAACCTTGGTTTTACCATTTGCCTCCTAGCCTCTTTTTCCCTTGGGTTTCCGGAGCCCGAGGGTCATCTTATTTTAAACCCCCCCGGGCCAGTGCTCCTCTGAGTGTTGGTCCACCTGTCAGCTGCCGGTGGCCACCAGGGGAAACTCTGGGCTGGCCTACCCGTACCTAGGACAATCTGAGTGTGCCATGAGAAAGAGATATGTGCAGCTCCTATCGGGTTTTGTCGGCACATTCGGGCGGTGTTGCTGAATTAGTTTTAACCTGTCGAAGTGTCTTGAAGAACCGAGATACCGAGTCTGATCGGAACGTCTCGGGAGGAGGTCTATTCCTTCGTTGACCATGAGAGCTTGTCATGGGCTAAGTTGGGACTCCCCCTGCAGGAATTTGAACTTTCGAAAGCCGTGCCCGCGGTTATGGGCAGATGGGAATTTGTTAATGTCCGGTTGTAGATAACTTGAACCTTAACTTAATTAAAATGAATCAACTGAGTGTGTTACCGTGATGGCCTCTTCTCGGCGGAGTCCGGGAAGTGGACACGGTGTTGGAGTAATGCTTGCGCAGGTTGCTCTCTAGTTTCTTGCTCGCGCTTTGCCTCCTCTTCTCGCTCTCTTTGGCGAACAGGATAGCCACCATATTTGCTAGTCGCTTGCTGCAGCTCCACATATTTACCTTGCCTTACCTATAAGCTTAAATAGTCTTGATCGCGAGGGTGCGAGATTGCCGAGTCCCTGTGGCTCACAGATTACTATTACACCAGATGCAGGGCCTGATGATTCCGCTCCAGGTGACGCGCTCGAGCTCAAGTGGGAGTTCGACGAGGACTCTCAACGATACTATGTTTCCTTTCCTGATGATCAGTAGTGGTTCCCAGTTGGGGGTGATCGGGACCGTGTCGCATGTTGGGTTATCTTTTATTTTGGCGCCGTAGTCGGGCCATGAGTGTTTGGATGATGTAATGTTATTTTTGTACCTTGTTTGACGTGGCGAGTGTAAGCCAACTATGTTATCTCCCCTTTATTATTTATATTACATGGGATGTTGTGAAGATTGCCTAATATGCGACATATGCCTTCAATGCGATTATGCCTCTAAGTCGTGCCTCGACACGTGGGAGATATAGTCGCATCAAGGGTGTTACACCTAGTCAACCCCGAAGACGATGCAGTGAATCATAGAATGATGGCTAGGTTCCAGGCGCGGCTCAATCGCCTTGAACTTAAGGAGCTATGCCTAAACGGGAGGAGATTCACATGGTCGAACGAGTGACAACGCCCCACTCCTGAGAAGATTGACCATGTCTTCGTGTCTAGTTGCTGGGAGGATCTGCACCTGACGTGCCTTCTCACTGCCCTTGGGTCGGCGGTGTTGGACCACACCCCTCCCGTTAGACCTAAATGCGGATATTATGGTGGGCAAACAGTTCCGTTTCAAAGCCTTCTGGCCCAAGGCAGAGCGGTTCTTCGAGACTGTTGAGATGGCTTGGCACTCAGTGCCTGGAACGGGGAATGCATTCATGGCTCTGGAAAACAAGATGAGGGCCACCTCCAAGGCTTTGCAAAGGTGGAGTGACCGGTGGATTGGCAACATGAAGTTGCAAACCTTGATCGCCCTTGAGGTCATTGCGAGGCTCGATCAAGGCATGGATAACATGGAGCTCTTAGTGAGGGAGCATGGCCTGCACAAAGTTCTGAAGTAGAAGCTGCTCGGGCTTACGTCGCTGCAACGCATGGTTGTGCGCCTGCGATCACGGATGCTGCAACCCAACAAGGGCGAGGCGAACACAACGTACTTCCACCGGCAGGCGTGTCACCGGCAGTGGCGCAATGCCATCATGTCCTTGCAATCTGTTGAGCGAGTACTGGCAGGCTAGGAAGAGATGCTGAGGCAGTGGACAACTACTACTCGAGGCTATTTGGGTCGGCCCTACATCGGGCCTTCGCGCTGAACTTGGATACATTGGGCCCGCCCATACGTGATCTTGCACACCTTGAGGCCCCTTTCTCCTGTGAGGAGGTCAAGAAAATTGTGAAGGGGATACCACTTGACAAAGTGCCGGCGTCGGACGGGTTCACGGGCCGATTCTGTGCTTCATGATGGCACATAATAAAGGACGACCTTATGCGGGTATTGGAGCACTTCTTTCGGGGTGACATGCGTGGCTTGCCCGCAATCAACAATGCCCTCGTTTTTCTCCTACCTAAAGTGGTTGGGGCGGTTGGACTCAAGGACTACCGGCCTATGAGCCTCACCCACGATGCAATCAAGATCTTTGAAAAGGTCATGGCGACACGGTTGGCTGCGGAGCTACCACATCTGGTGGGGAACCTGAAGGAAATATGCCCTAGAGGCAATAATAAAGTTGTTATTTATATTTCCTTATATCATGATAAATGTTTATTATTCATGCTAGAATTGTATTATCCGGAAACTTGATACATGTGTGAATACATAGACAAAACAGAGTGTCCCTAGTATGCCTCTACTTGACTAGCTCGTTAATCAAAGATGGTTAAGTTTCCTGACCATAGACATGTGTTGTCATTTCATGAACGGGATCACATCATTAGGAGAATGATGTGATGGACAAGACCCACCCGTTAGCTTAGCATAATGATCGTTAAGTTTTATTGCTATTGCTTTCTTCACGACTTATACATATTCCTTTGACTATGAGATTATGAAACTCCCGAATACCGGAGGAACACCTTGTGTGCTATCAAACATCACAACGTAACTGGGTGATTATAAAGATGCTCTACAGGTGTCTCCGAAGGTGTTTGTTGGGTTGGCATAGATCGAGATTAGGATTTGTCACTCTGAGTATCGGAGAGGTATCTCTGGGCCCTCTCGGTAATGCACATCACGATAAGCTTTGCAAGCAATGTGACTAATGAGTTAGTTGCGGGATGATGCATTACGGAACGAGTAAAGAGACTTGCCGGTAACGAGATTGAACTAGATATGAAGATACGGATCGAATCTCGGGAAAGTAACATACCGATGACAAAGGGAATGACGTATGTTGTCATTGCGGTTTGACCGATAAAGATCTTTGTAGAATATGTAGGAACCAATATGAGCAACCAGGTTCCACTATTGGTTATTGATCGGAGATGTGTCTCGGTCATGTCTACATAGTTCTCGAACCCGTAGGGTCCGCACGCTTAATGTTCGGTGACGATTTCTATTATGTGTTATGTGTTTTGGTGACTGAAGATTGTTCGGAGTCCCGGATGAGATCACAGATATGACGAGGAGTCTCGAAATGGTCGAGAGGTAAAGATTGATATATTGGACGATAGTATTCGGACACTGGTAACCCACAAGTACAGGGGATCGCAACAGTTTTTGAGGGTAGGGTATTCAACCCAAATTTATAGATTCGACACAAGGGGAGCCAAAGAATATTTGAAGGTATTAGAAACTGAGTTGTCAATTCAACCACACCTGGAGATTAATTATCTGCAGCGAAGTGATCAGTAGCAAAGTAGTATGATAGTTTTGATAATAGTAGCAACAACAATGTCAGTGATAGCAGTAGTTTTGTAACAAGCGCAACAACAAAGATATCAGTAATAACTTAGCAAGAACAATATAAGATAAATTCATAGGCATTGGATCAGTGACTTGTTGGATGATATTCATCATGAGACAGTTTTAACCTAGGGCGATACGGTACTAACTCCAATTCGTCAATATAATGTAGGCATGTATTCCGTAAATAGTCATACGTGCTTATGGAAAGAACTTGCATGACATATTTTGTCCTACCCTCCCGTGGCAGCGAGGTCCTATTGGAAACCAAGGGATATTAAGGCCTCCTTTTAATAGAGAACCGAAACGAAGCATTAACACATAGTGAATACATGAACTCCTCAAACTACTGTCATCACCAGGAGTGGTCCCGACTATTGTCACTCCGGGGTTGCCGGATCATAACACGTAGTAGGTGACTATAACTTGCAAGATCGGATCTAGAACATGGATATAATGGTGATAACATAAACGGTTCAGATCTGAGTTCATGGAACCCGGGCCCAAAGTGACAAGCATTAAGCATGGCAAAGTCATAACAACATTAATCTTAGAACATAGTGGATACTAGGGATCAAGCCCTAACAAAACTAACTCGATTACATGATGAATCTCATCCAACTCCTCACTGACTAGCGAGCCTACGAAGGAATTACTCACTTCCGGTGGGGAGCATCATGGAATTGGCGATGGAGAAGGGGTGGTGATGATGAAGAACGAAGACCCCCCTCTCCGGAGCCCCAAACGGACTCTAGATCCGACCTCCCGATGAAGAACAGGAGGTGACGACGGCTCCATCTTTTGGATCATGATAATTCTTTCTCCCTGATTTTTTATATGAAAAAATAGGTATTTATGGAGTTGGAATCAGGGTCTGCGGGGCCACCAGGTGGGGACAACCCACCTGGGCGCGCCAGGAGGGGGGGCTGGTGGGTTGTGCCCACCCAGGTGCCCCCTCCGGTGGATCTTGGCTCCAGAAATTCTTGTTTATAGTATAAAAAATCCTCGCAAAGTTTCGTTTCATTCCGTGAACTTTTATTTCTGCACAAAAACAACACCATGGTAGTACTGCTGAAAACAACATCAGTCCGGGGTTAGTTTCATGCAAATTATCGTCCAAAACAAGAGGAAAAGCGTTAGGAAAAGTAAATACGTTGGAGACGTATCAACTCCTCCAAGCTTAAACCTTTGCTTGTCCTCAAGCAATTCAGTTGATAAACTGAAAGTGAAAAAGAAAAACTTTTACGAACTCTTTTGCTCTTATTTGCATAAATAAGCTTAAACAACACCCAAGTTTTCAGCCAACATTATAACTAACCATGTCGACAATAACTCTTAAAGATTATATTAACTCATATCAATGACATAATCAGCTAGCGAGCAATAATAAGATATCTCAAACGGCAACACGTTGTCAAAACACCCATGATATAATATTAGAATAGCGGTATCTCGCTAGCCCTTTCTGAGACCGCAAAACATAAATGCAGAGCACCTCCAAAGTTCAAGCAGCGACTAAACATTGTAATTCATGGTAGAAAAGATCCATTCATGATGCACCCAACATTAGCTACACACAATGCATGAGTCATGACAGCAGTGCTCTCAGGTTCCAGCGCTTGTTTTAGAAGGTGATGACACAACGTAAAAGTAAATAGATAGTCCCTTCGCAAAGGGAAGCAGTGATTTGCAGAGGTGCCAGAGCTCAAGTTTTTAACCAGAGATAAATGATATTTTGAGACACGCACCCTTCTCATTTACTTCACAACCATCAGTTATCAATATCTTCCATGCTTAGCACGCTAGTGGCGGTTCCCAAGCGATAAAAGTAAAGGTTTTGACTCCATTGGGAGTTTTTGTTTGATTATTTGTAAGTTTTTTCTATTTGCAGTTTGGGACCGGGCATCCCTATTACCGTCCTTTTCTCGTGTGATGGCAAGTGAATAAACACTCGACCTGAGAATAACCCGCTTAGCATGGAAGATACCGACCACCTCCTGTCGTTCCATGAATGATCCAGGCACACAAAAGGGATATTTATTAGAAGTTTTTAGAGGTGGCACATGCAAATTTACTTAGGACGGCAAGGTAATACCGCATATAGGTAGGTATGGTGGACTCATCTAGAATAACTTTTGGGTTCAAGGTTTTTAATGTACAAGCATAACTCCCACTTAGTATAGGCGAAGGCTAGCAATTAGGTTGAGAAGCGGCCAGCTAGAGAGCAACAACGGTCATGAACATGCATTATGCATAAGTAATGTTGGACACTAGCATGAGTAGGATATGAGTACCATGAACATAAATATCATAGAGGCTATGTTGGTTTTGATTCAACTACATGCATGAACATGTGCCAAGTCAAGCCACTCGAACATTCAGAGGAGGATACCATATCATCATACTACATCACAATCATTTTAACGCAATGTTGATATCCAAGATAAATCATTATTCACTCCTAGCTACTTATGCATGGCATGAGAAACTATAATCTCTAATTGTCATTGCAAATAATCAGAATGGGCTGAATCATGGATACTAGGTTAAACATATTTACACAAACAGAACAAGTCGAGTTCATACCCGTTTCTCTCTGCCACAACCAGTTCATCGAATATCGTCATTATTGCCTTTCACTTGCACGACCGAATGATATGGAAATAATAATAGTGCAAGAGTGCCGTGGAATAAGCTAGAATCTGCAAAACATTTTATTCAACAAGAGAAGGCAAGGTAAAGCGGGCTCTTTATTAGATCAACAATTATTCATATGAGAGCCACTCAACATTTTCATCGTGGTCTTCTCCTCGGTAAGACTCGAATAAAAAGAAAAGAAATTCAGAGAAACACACTGAAATAATTTTGGAGTTTTTGGTTTTCTTGAACAAGCAAATAAAAGGGAAAAGCAAAAACAAGAAAAACTATTTACACGGGAAAGCTCCCAACAAGCAAAAGAAGAATAAGGAAATCTTTTTGGGTTTTCTTTTTAGTGCTACTACTAAGCATGCATAGAAAGTAAACTAACTACAACTATTTTTTTTGGTTTTTCTAAAGTTTTCCAAACACACAAGAAGAAAGCAAGAAAATAAATTTAAGCATGGATGATACAATGAAAAAGTGTGAACACCGACAGATGAAAATAAGTGAGCATGAATGTAATGTCGGTGAGAAATACGTACTCCCCCAAGCTTAGGCTTTTGGCATAACTTGGTAAACGATTAGTAGCCTGGATAGTAGTTGGCGTGGTAGCTCACGGAGGCTCTCGGTGAGAATGCCTCAGCCTGCTGTGCTGCCTCACTGCCGCGTTGTGAGCTGGGGCCTCGCTCTCAGGGACAAAGTATCTTCCTTTGTTATCTGAAATGTAGGGACCGAGACCGTCATTGTGAAAATATTGCTCCAATTCCTCCTTAATGCCCACACGCATCATATAGTCATCGCAGGGCCATAAGCATGTTTTGGTGGTGGCATCTCATGTGGAACTTTCACTTGGTTCAACATAAGACCGGCGAGCGGAGCTGTCACTAGAAGATGCCCCCGAGGATCGCCTCCTCTAAGAACTCCTTCCAAAAAGGTTCATCGTGTTAACGTACAATTTTCTGAAAATTTTTGAGTAACAAAAATTTATCAACAAAACTTTACAAGATTGATAGCAACTACTCATAGGGATACATAGAGGCCATAGAGAGCATTCAAACTACTTAGAACTCTAAGAATTCAACATGCAAGCTCATCTATAGCAGCACCAAGAGTAGCTAATTATCCAAAATATAAACCACTAAAACAAAAACTAATTGGACAAACGGTGGAGTCACATACCAAGCAACAATCCCCCGAAACAGTTTAGAAAGCGGAGCTTCTAGCAAAGAGATCGAAATCCGTGGGTTTGAGAGCAAGAACAGGGGAGAGAGAGCAATGGAGAATTTTTTCTGGAGGTAAGTGACGATTTGGTGTGAAGAGATAAGTGAGAGGGCCCGCGTGGGGACCACAACCCACCAGGGCGTGCCTGGGGGTCCTGGCGCGCCCAGGTGGGTTGTGCCCACCTGGTGCACCTCCCTCTGATGTTATTTGCACTAGAAATTCAGAAATATTCGGAAAAAATTGTATTAAATTTTCAGAGCATTCTGAGAACTTTTATTTTTGGATCATTTTTTATTGCACGGAAAATTCAGAAAACAGACAAACACATGGCATTTTATTTTATTTAACTAATAAAAACAGGAAATATGTTGTAGCGACATAAGGTAGTGCTTACTAAATTCATCAACTTCATACCTCTAAAAAATGATCCATTAATAAGGTTGATCAAGTCTTATTAACAACCACTTTTGATTAGCATGAAACCGAAGAACTGTCCTAAATCACTAAGTTACCTCAATGGGGATATGAATGTCCCCAACAATAAGCATTTCATATTTATTTTTGACAGCAGGTAGAGGTATTTGAAAACTTCCAGTAGTGATTGTCTGAGATTTTTCAATAACATTAATACCATTCACTTGGAATTGTTTCTTTGGAAAGTGTACCCTATGCTCATTACCATTGATATGAAATGTGACCTTGTTTTTATTGCAATCAATAACAGACCCTGCAGTATTCAAGAAGGGTCTACCAAGGATAATCAACATGTTGTTGTCCTCGGGCATCTCAAGTATAACAAAGTCGGTCAAAATAGTAACATTAGCAACAACAACGGGCACATCCTCACAGATACCAATAGGTATGACAGTTTATTTGTCAGTGAAAGGATCGAGAAGAGGTGTCTAGAGGGGGGGTGAATAGACTCTTAGCAAGAAAAGTTGCTGTTTTTAATTTATTTAAGTTGAAGTGGATTTTTGGCACAAGTTTAAACATTCACAATACATATCAAGCAAGCATGACAAGAGTATATGAGCAGCGAAAAGTAAATCATGCAAGTTGCAAGGATGTAAAGGGATGGGATTGGAGTGTGCAAATGCAATTGGAGACATGAAGATTTTTGGCGTGGTTCTGATAGGTGATGCTATCGTACATCCACGTTGATGGAGACGTCAACCCACGAAGGATAACGGTTGCGCGAGTCCATGGAGGGCTCCACCCATGAAGGGTCCACGAAGAAGCAACCTTGTATATCCCACCATGGCCATTGCCCATGAAGGACTTGCCTCACTAGGGTAGATCTTCACGAAGTAGGCGATCTCCTTGCCCGTACAAACTCCTTGGTTCAACTCCACAATCTTGACGGAGGCTCCCAAGTGACACCTAACCAATCTAGGAGACACCACTCTCCAAAAGGTAATAGATGGTGTGTTGATGATGAACTCCTTGCTCTTGTGCTTCAAGTGATAGTCTCCTCAACACTCAAGTCTCTCTCATAGGATTTGATTTGGTAGAAAGATGATTTGAGTGGAAAGCAACTTGAGGAAGGCTAGAGATCAGGATTTATGTTGTTGGAATGGAATATCTTGACCTCAACACAAGTGTAGGTGGTTCTCTCTCAAAAAATGTATGTTAGAAGTGTAGGCATGTTCTGATGGCTCGCTCCACGAATGAAGAGTGGGTGGAGGGGTATATATAGCCTCCACACAAAATCTAACCGTTACACACAAATCACCAAACTCGGTGGGACCGAATCATATAACTCGGTCAGACCGATTTAGTTCAAAATGTGAACATTAGGATTTTCGATGGGACCGGTATGATCAACTCGGTGGGACCGATGTGTTAGGGTTAGGGTAAAGCCTTATCTCGGTTGGACCGATTACACAAACTCGGTGGGACCGATTTGTGTAATAAGCAAAACAGAGAGTTGGCCAAGCAAACTCGGTGGGACCGATTTCATATTTCGGTGAGACTGAAATTAATGCAATAGGTAACAGAGAGTTTGCAAGACCATCTTGGTGAGACCGAGATCCCATCGGTGAGATCGAATTGATTAGGGTTTCTCGCAGTGGCTATGTCAAGAGAACTTGGTGTCGCCGGGTTTGACTTTTGGTTTGGGACAAATGTGGATGTGAGAAAGTGTTTGAGGGTTTTGGAGCATATCACTAAGCACTTTGAGCAAGCAAGCCATTAAGCAACACCTCATCCCCTCTTAATAGTATTGGCTATCATTTGTCTTCATCATCTTGAAGGGGTCCCACATCCTCTAGTCCATGCCACTCCACTGTTGGACTTATCTGAAATATGCTAGATGAAAGTATTAGTACAACAAGAGATATGTTGACATGAATTACCAAAATCACCTAGGGAGCACTTGTGCTTTCAGTATCCCCCTTTTTGGTAATTGATGACAACATACATCAAAGCTTTAGATAAAGATATAGAGAATAACAAGTAAAGCTTTGGTAAGACATGTAACATGCATAGGCTCCCCCTATATGTATGCAATCATGTAAATATGGAATATAGGAGCATGTGAATGCATAGCATGACAAAGTAAGCAATGTGTTACATGTATCTTGGCTATATGCATCAGAGCAAAAGATGTAAATATAGGAAATGTACCTACATGCTCATGAGTCTTTCTTGCAAACAATATGTACATCAGCAATAAGTCCTCATGCACATGAGTGTGATGCATATACTTACCTTGTGGTCTTGAGTTGGCTTAGGAGGAAATGAACCTGAGCAAACAAGGTTAGATAACACAGATACGACTCCAAGCCAGAGCAAACAAAAGAAACCACAAGAGTACCAAGACTGGGATGACATGTAGTGAGTGAGTACTGAGTACTCTATTTGATATAGACATGCTCCCAAAAGGTAAAGATATGCAATGAATTGAATTCACAGATTTCCTTCCCTAGCAGTCTTTCTCCCCCTGAATCTTGTATTGGATAATGGGAGAACACAAGGAAACAAAAATCAGAGCAAAACAGATCATAACTGTAACATAGACATGTCTTTCCCCTCTTAAAGACATGTGACTTCTCTCCTCTTGAATACCAAGCATCTAGGGCCTTTGATGGTCTTTCCCCTCTTAAAGACATGTGACTTCTCTCCTATTGAATACCAAGCATCTGGGGCCTTTGATGTGATTACCTCTCTCTCCCTTTTTATCTTTCTCCCCCTATTGAAGAGAATAAGCTTTGATGTGATCTCTCTCGCCCCTTTGACATCAATTTCCAAGAAGGGATGTTCTGGAGTGTGAGTCAAATAGGTTTGGTCCTTGAGTCACAGAGCAAAGTAGCATATAGATTGTGATGCTGGTAGAGGACAAGAATCATCGAGTGGAGCTGGAGTAAAACTATAGGAACAAATGGCAAATTGTCTTCTCTGCAGTGAAATCGGTGATACCGAGTTATAGTTTTCGGTGGCACCGAGTTGGTTCGGTGTGACCGAAAGCAATAGATCAGTATGACTGAGTCCAACATAGAGAGAACACTTGTCACCTCAGCTCACTAGGCAAAATAAGATCTCACAAAGATTTGCAAGGAATTAACTGAAAGATTTTCAAGGAATTGGATGCAGGGAAATGCAGGACTCCAACAAAGAAAAGAAAATCTAGATGAAGTATGCAACAACTCAAGAAAACACTGGAGAACTTCATCTAGAATTGGGCGGTGACAAAGTCACCTATGTTAGAGTACATTGGCTGAGCAGTCAAGTTAGAACACTTGATCGTAAGTCATACTCATCGTTTAAGCTCAAAATGGGGTTACCATTTTTTGTGTAAGCATTTGATGTATTCACATCTTGTTGAGTTGCTTTGACTTATGACTTGAGGTAAAGCTTCTCTAAGATGGAATGACATACCTTGGGTGGTGGTGTTGATCTTGATCATGTAGTTGAACTTGCGTGGGGTGCTCAAAGTTGATGTAGTGCAAGTATGGTTGGGAGCACCACTTGGAGTTGAGTTCATCTACCTACATGGGTTAGTTTTGCAAGGAAGAGCACTTGTGTATCCAAAATGACAATCATGAAATTTGATACCAAATGAAATTTGATACATAGAATTTGTCAAAGGATATGTTGAAGGGTTTCATGCTTCCTTCTTTTCAACCACCATGGAGTAGAGACTTGGTGATGTAGAGATTGCTCAAAATGTGAGTGAGTTGCAATCTCATAGATTTAGATTCATCCAAGTACCTACAAAGGTTAGATAGCATGCAAGGGTGCAAATATATCCAAGATATATGATCATCATCATAAGAGAAAAGTCAAGGATTAGTCATAGGCTCATGCCTTGCATGTATCCAAATGGAGTTCCTACTCCAAGTTTGAAGCATCAATGATGTTCAATTCACCTCTCAAACGGCAAAAGACTTTCTCATCAAGCGGTTTGGTGAATATATCCACCAATTGCTTATCGGTACGGACATGTTTAAGATCAATATCCTCTTTAGCAACATGATCTTGAATGAAATGGTAACGAACTTCAATATGCTTAGTTCGAGAATGTTGCACGGGATTGTGAGCAATCTTAATAGCACTCTCATTGTCACAAAGCAATGGAACATGTTTCACATTGATCCCATAATCTTTAAGAGTTTGGGTCATCCAAAGTAATTGAGCACAACATGAACTGGCGGCAATGTATTCCGCTTCGGCGGTGGATAAGGATACCGAGTTTTGTTTCTTGGAAGACCAAGACACAAGAGATCTACCAAGAAATTGACAAGTACCCGAAGTGGACTTTCTATCAACCTTGTCTCCGGCATAGTCAGAGTCAAAATAGCCAACAAGATCAAAAGAGGACCTCTTAGGATACCAAATGCCAAAATTTGGTGTATGTATTAAGTATCTCACTATCATTTTCACACTTCAAGATGACATTCTTTAGGGACCGCTTGATATCATGCACACACTTAGCATAATATCGGGACGAGAGGCACATAGATATAACACCGATCCAATCATAGAGCAATAAACCTTTTGATCAACCGGTTTACCATCCTTAGTAAAATCAAGATGTCCACTAGTAGGCATGGGAGTTTTCATACCTTTGATTTCTTGCATGTTGAACTTCTTGAATAAGTCCTTGGTGTACTTTGTTTGAGAGACAAAGGTGCCTTCCTTAGTTTGCTTGATTTGCAAACCAAGAAAGAACTTGAGTTCACTCATCATAGACATCTCAAACTTCTCCGACACTAGTTTTCGAAACTTCTCACTAAAATGAGGGTTATTTGAGCCAAATATGATATCATCAACATAAATTTGGCATACAAATAATTCATCATTTACCCTTTTAGTAAAAAGAGTAGAATCTATCTTTCCAATCTCAAAGCCTTTTTCAATAAGGAACTTGGTAAAGCATTTATACCATGCTCTAGGAGCTTGTTTAAGACCATAAAGAGCTTTGTGAAGTTTGTAAACATGACCGGGTTTATTAGGATTGATGAAGCCGAGAGGTTGCTTAACATAAACCTCCTCCTCAATCTCACCGTTTAGAAAAGCGCTCTTAATGTCCATTTGGTATAAAGTGATATCATGGTGATTATCATAGGCAAGTAAGATGCGGATGGACTCAAGTCTAGCAACGGGGGCATATGTCTCACTGTAGTCCATACCTTCGACTTGAGTGTAGCCTTGGGCGACGAGACGAGCTTTGTTGTGGACTACTTGACCATCTTCATCTTGCTTGTTGTGAAACACCCATTTGGCACCAATGATGTTGTGGTTGTTGTCGTGCTTCTTGACCAATGTCCACACTTGGTTTCTCTCAAAGTTGTGTAGCTCATCATGCATGGCATTTATCCAATCCGGATCTTCCAATTCGTCTTCAACCTTCATAGGTGCAATGCTAGAGATGAATGAATAATGTTCACAAAAATTAGCCAAACGAGATTTAGAGCGAGTGATTCTCCCGGTTTGGATATCATTGTAGATTTGCTCGATGGGATGGTCTCTAGCGACTCTTGCTCGAACTCGTGAGAGCTTTTGTTTTGCTTGGGGTGGAACATCTTCTTCATCATCTCGTTCTTCTTCTTGGACTTCTTCATTATTGGCGTTGTTGTTCTCTTGTCGTGGTGGAGAAGGAGGTTGATGAGGTTCATCTTGGTGTACTTCCTCGTTTTATTCATATTGGTGTGTCCCACTCGTGGATGCTTCCATGTCGACTCTTGGTTCACCTTGTCGTGAGGTAGAAGCTTCCCCTTGGACGGACGAGGTACTATCCTTCACCTCCGTTGGACGGATCTTGCCAATAGACAGGTCTTGGATTGCTTCCGAAGGATCTTTATCTCCTACATCAATTGGAAATTTCTCTACTTGCGAGCCGTTAGATTCATCAAACTTCACATCTACCGTTTCTTCAACCTTTCGGGTGAAATTGTTGTAGACACGGTAAGTGTGAGAGTTTGAGCCATAACCAAGTAGGAAACCTTCGTGAGATTTAGGAGCAAATTTAGAACGACGATGCTTATCAAGAATGTAACACTTTGAGCCAAATACTCGAAAGTATCCAACTTGGGGTTTGTTACTGTTAAGAAGTTCGTATGCTGTCTTGCCGAGTAGCTTGTGAAGATACAAGCGATTTGTCGCATGACAAGTTGTCTCAACGGCTTCCGCCCAAAAGTGCTTTGGAGTCTTGTCTCATCAAGCATCGTTCTCGCCATCTCAATAAGAGTTCGGTTCTTCCTCTCAACAACTCCATTTTGTTGAGGCATGTACGTAGCCGAGAACTCATGTGAAATCCCTTCTTCGTCAAGAAAGGTATCCACATTTGCGTTCTTGAACTCCATTCCGTTGTCACTGCGAACCTTCTTGATCTTCACTTCAAATTGATTTTGGGCCTTCCTAGCGAAGTTCTTGAAGATCTTTTGGACCTGCGATTTATCATCAAAAAGAACACCCATGTAAATCTTGAAAAATCATCAACTATAACTAGACCGAATGAATTACCACCGAGACTCTTATAGGCATTGGGACCAAAAAGATCCATATGAAGTAGCTCGAGCGGTCTTCTTGTGGTCATAATGTTCTTCACGAGGTGGCTTCCTCCAACTTGTTTTCCTGCTTTACAAGCACTACAAAGTCTATCCTTGTCAAATATAACATCTTTTACTCCAAGGATATGATCACCTTTAATAAGCTTATCAAGATTTCGCATGCCCACATGACCTAACCTTCTATGCCACAACCAACCTTTTGAGGATTTAGCAATTAGGCAAGTTCTAGGTTGAGCCTTCTTAGTGAAATCAACAATGTAAAGATCACATCTATGTGTAACGGTAAAGACCATTTTATGGTTATCTCTACGAAACACTTGGCAATCTACTTCAGTAAATAGGACATTGAAACCAAAGTCAGCAAGTCTAGATATGGAAAGTAAATTGTAGCCAAGAGATTCAACGAGCATAACATTTTGTATGGAGCTATCATGAGAGATGTCCACCTTACCAAGGCCAACCACCTCACCCTTTGAGTTATCACCAAAAGTGACATACTTTTGAGGGCCGTCGTTTTCAGCAAGCTCACGAAACATATCTTTGTCTCCGGTCATATGATCTGTACACCCACTATCAAGAAACCATTCCTTTCCTCCGGCCATGTAGCCGCGAAGATTAGCCATAAGACCAAAGTGCTCATTGCATCATCAAGATCATAGTCACTATCATCATCCTCATCGTAGTATCCATGTTCAACATCGTCATGTGGTGGATCAATTCCTAGAGAGAGTGATTCATTAGAAGTATGACCGTAACAATGTTCATCTCTATGAATTCTAATGACTTCGGAAATGATATTACTAATGATTCCAACATCTCCTTTGGCACTCGTAAAATTAGTAAGCTCAATAAGCAATCACCAAATTTGGGATCATCGGAACTCATCTTACTCAAGGCAATAGACTTATGAAGAATCTCATCTAGATGTTTCAAGGAATAGTTTGGGAACCGTTCCTCAAGAAATTTCCATAAGATGTAGGCACAATCAAGAGTAGGAAAGCTAGCAAGCAAGCTTCTAGGCAAAACTCTAGTGATTAAATTGACAGTTCTAAGATTACGGATCATGTCAATAGACTCATCAAGGGTAGGATGCAAAGGATCAACATGAGGTGCACAAGGGCTAGTAATGTACTTGTTCAAATGATATTCATTGAAAATCTCAAGCATCTCATTTTTCCACTCATGAAAGTACTCTCCATCAAGTATAGGCACTCTATGTCTAAGACTCCCCAACGTAGACTCATCCATCTTCCTCCAAAGGTGTTTAAACCAAAGCAATGGAGACCAATGCTCTGATACCAATTGAAAGGATCAAGAAGAGGTGTCTAGAGGGGGGTGAATAGACTCTTAGCAAGAAAAGTTGCAGTTTTTAATTTCTTTAAGTTGAAGTGGAGTTTTGGCACAAGTTTAAACATTCACAATACATATCAAGCAAGCATGACAAGAGTATATGAGCAGCGGAAAGTAAATCATGCAAGTTGCAAGAATGTAAAGGGATGGGATTGGAGTGTGCAAACGCAATTGGAGACACGAAGATTTTTGGCGTGGTTCCAATAGGTGGTGCTATCGTACATCCACGTTGATGGAGACTTCAACCCACGAAGGGTAACAATTGCGCGAGTCCACGGAGGGCTCCACCCACGAAGGGTCCACGAAGAAGCAACCTTGTCTATCCCACCATGGCCATTGCCCACGAAGGACTTGCCTCACTAGGGTAGATATTCACGAAGTAGGCGATCTCCTTGCCCGTACAAACTCCTTGGTTCAACTCCACAATCTTGATGGAGGCTCCCAAGTGACACCTAACCAATCTAGGAGACACCACTCTCCAAAAGGTAATAGATGGTGTGTTGATGATGAACTCCTTGCTCTTGTGCTTCAAGTGATAGTCTCCTCAACACTCAACTCTCTCTCATAGGATTTGATTTGGTAGAAAGATGATTTGAGTGGAAAGCAACTTGAGGAAGGCTAGAGATCAAGATTTATGTGGTTGGAATGGAATATCTTGACCTCAACACAAGTGTAGGTGGTTCTCTCTCTCAAAAAATGTATGTTGGAAGTGTAGGCATGTTCTGATGGCTCTCTCTACGAATGAAGAGTGGGTGGAGGGGTATATATAGCCTCCACACAAAATCTAACCGTTACACACAAATCACCAAACTCGGTGGGACCGAACCACATAACTCGGTCAGACCGATTTAGTTCAAAACGTGAATGTTAGGATTTTTGGTGGGACCGGTATGATCAACTCGGTGTGACCGATGTGCTAGGGTTAGGGTAAAGCCTTATCTCGGTTGAAACGATTACACAAACTCGGTGGGAACGATTTGGGTAATAAGAAAAACAGAGAGTTGGCCAAGAAAACTCGGTGGAACCGATTTCATATTTTGGTGGGACCGAAATTAATGCAATAGGCAACAGAGAGTTTGCAAGCCCATCTCGGTGAGACCGAATTGATTAGGGTTTCTGGCAGTGGCTATGTCAAGAGAACTCGGTGGCGCCGGATAGAAAGCTTCGGTGGGGCCGAGTTTGACTTTTGGTTTGGGACAAATGTGGATGTGAGAAAGTGGTTGAGGGGTTTAGAGCATATCACTAAGCACTTTGAGCAAGCAAGCCATTACGCAACACCTCATCCCCTCTTAATAGTATTGGCTTTCCTATGGACTCAATGTGATCTTGGATCACTAAAATGAAAAATGTAGAGTCCCGAGCTTTGAGCTTGAGCCAATCATTTGTCTTCATCATCTTGAAGGGGTCCCACATCCTCTAGTCCATGCCACTCCACTGTTGGACTTATCTGAAATATGCTAGATGAAAGTATTAGTCCAACAAGAGATATGTTGACATTAATTACCAAAATCACCCAGGGAGCACTTGTGCTTTCAGTCAGCCATTTGCAAAGATATTTCCGTTGGTGTGAGTTTATTCAAATCAAGTCTTTTATATAAAGAGAAATGCATAACACTAACACGAGCTCCCAAATCACACAAAGCAGTTTTCACATAATTCTTTTTGATAGAGCAAGGTATAGTTGGTATTCTCGGATCTCCAAGTTTTTAGGTACTCCATCTTTAAAAGTATAATTAGCAACCATAGTGGAGGTTTCCGCTTCCGGTATTTTTCTCTTATTGGTGATGATGTCTTTCATGTACTTTGCATAAGGAGGCATTTTCAAGATATCAGTCAAGTGAGTACGCAAAAAGACCGGCCTCAACATTTCAGCAAAACGTTCAGATTCTTCTTCATCTTTCTTTTTAGTTGACTTAGGTGGAAAGGGCATAGGTTTTTGAACCCACAGTTCTCTTTCTTTACCGTTTTTCTAGCAATGAAGTCTCTTTTGTCATATCTTTTATTCTTAGGTTGTGGGTTATCAAGATCAACCGGTGGTTCTATCTCTACATCATTGTCTGGTTCTTTATTATTTGGTTGAGCATCTTCATTAACCTCATCATTATATTTTTTGTTATCAGAAGGTGAGTGTTCATTACCAGACTGAGTTTCAGCATCACAGATAGAAGTTTCATTATCATTATCAGGAGGTTTTTCTATTTCAGGTTCACTAGAAGCATGCAAAGTCCTATCATTTTTCTTCTTCTTTTTCTTTCTAGAAGGACTAGGTGCATCATTGTTAACTCTTTGTGAATCTTGTTCAAGTCTTTTTGGGTGTCCCTGAGGATAAAGTGGTTCCTGAGTCATTTTACCTCCTCTAGTTGGAACTCTAACAACAAAGTCATGTATATTATGATTCATTTCATCAAGCAATTCTCTTTGTGATTTAGCAACTTGTTCTAACTGAGTTTGAACCATAGAAGCATGCTTTCCAACACATCTAACATCATTTGAGATTCTAAATAACAAGTCACTCAAGCGAGCAATCATATCAGAATTGTATTCCAATTGTTTCATAACATTTGCATTCAAGTGATCTTGTTTTCTAATATAGTTTTCAAACTCATAAAGGCATTGGCTAGGATGCATATTGTGAGGATTGCCATTATCATTGAATTTCATTAGAGAATTTACCTCTACCACCTTAGGCAATAGTGGTGTATTAAGCCCATGTATTTCTTCAATAGGAGGTAAATTTTTAACATCCTCAGCTTTAATACCTTTTTTCCTTCATAGATTCATTTGCCTCTTGCATATCTTCAGGACTGAGATATAGTATATCCCCTTCTTTGGAGTGAGTTTAGGTGGTGGTTTAGGAAGAGTCCAATCATCATATTTTTAATATGTTATTCAATAATTCTTCAACTTGTCCAACAGTCCGTTACCTAAAAACACAACCAGCACAACTATCTAGGAAATCCCTAGAAGCATCAGTTAGTCCATTATAGAAGATATCAAGTATTTCATTTTTCTTAAGAGGATGATCAGGCAAAGCATTAAGTAATTGGCAAAGCCTCCCCCAATCTTGTGGGAGACTCTCTTCTTTAGTTTGAACAAAGTTAAATATTTCCTACAAGGCAGCTTGTTTCTTATGAGCAGGGAAATATTTTTCAGTGAAGCAATAAATCATATCCTGGGGACTACGCACACAACCAGGAGCAAGAGTGTTGTACCAAGATTTAGCATCACCCTTTAATGAGAATGGAAATAATTTGAGAATAAAGTAATAGCGAGTTTTCTTATCATGAGTAAAAAGGGTGGCTATGTCATTCAACTTAGTAAGATGTGCCACAACAGTTTCAGTTTCATAACCATGGAAAGGATCAGACAACCAAAGTAATTAACTCTAGGTCGACAGGGAATTCATAATATTTATCATCAATAAATATTGGTGAAGTAGAAAACTTAGGATCATATTTCATTCTAGCATTCATAGATTTTTCTTTATACTTGCATAATAATTTCTCTAGATCATCTCCATCCCTACAAGCAAGAATATCTCTAGTTGTCTCCTCATTCATAACATAACCTTCCAGTACCTTAGGCAACTCATATCTAGGAAGGCTAGTTCTAGCAGGTGTTTTAGGAGTTTTAGTTTCAAGCTCATCATCAGATTCAACAACATCATGTTGTATTACTCTAGCAATTTGTTCATCAAGAAATTCACCAAGTGGCATATCATCATTATCAAGCAAGGTACTAGAATCATCATAAGCATTATCCATAGCAGAAGTAGCATCATCAATAACTTGTGACACATCAGAATTAATAGCATGTGGTGGTGTTGCAAGTTTACTTATAATAGCAGGTGAATCTAAAGCATAACTGGATGGCAGTTCCTTACCTCCCATCGTCTTCGAGGGAAATATCTTAGTCTTAGCATCCTTCAGATTCTTCATAGTGATAAATCGATAATAATCCCAAGTGACTCAACAAATATAGATATGCTCCCCGACAATGGCGCCAGAAAAAGGTCTTGATAACCCACAAGTATAGGGGATCGCAACAGTTTTCGAGGGTAGAGTATTCAACCCAAATTTATAGATTCGACACAAAGGGAGCCAAAGAATATTTGAAGGTATTAACAGCTGAGTTGTCAATTCAACCACACCTCGAGATTAATTATCTGTAGCAAAGTGATCAGTAGCAAAGTAGTATGATAGTTTTGATAATAGTAGCAACAATAACAGCAGTGATAGCAGTAGTTTTGTAACAAGCGCAACAATAACAATAGCAATAGTAACTTAGCAAGAACAATATAAGATAAATTCGTAGGCATGGATCGGTGACTTGTTGGATGATATTCATCATGAGACATTTATAACCTAGGGCGATACGGCACTAGCTCCAGTTCGTTAATATAATGTAGGCATGTATTCCGTAAATAGTCATACATGCTTATGGAAATAACTTGCATGACATCTTTTGTCCTACCCTCCCGTGGCAGCGGGGTCCTATTGGAAACTAAGGGATATTAATGACTCCTTTTAATAGAGAACCGGAACAAAGCACTAGCACATAGTGAATACATGAACTCCTGAAACTACGGTCATCACCGGGAGTGGTCCCGACTATTGTCACTCCGGGGTTGCCGGATCATAACACGTAGTAGGTGGCTATAACTTGCAAGATCGGATCTAGAACATGGATATAATGGTGATAACATAAATGGTTCAGATCTGAGTTTATGGCACCTGCGCACAAAGTGACAAGCATTAAGCATGGCAAAGTCATAGCAACATCAATCTTAGAACATGGTGGATACTAGGGATCAAGCCCTAACAAAACTAACTCAATTACATGATGAATCTCATCCAACTCCTCACCGACCGGCGAGCCTACGAAGGAATTATTCACTCCCGGTGGGGAGCATCATGGAATTGGCGATGGAGAAGGGTTGGTGATGATGAAGAATGAAGAATAGGAGGTTCCGGTGGCTCCGTCTCGTGGATCACGATAATTCTTTCTCCCTGATTTTTTTCTGGAAAAATAGGTATTTATGGAGTTGGAATCAGGGTCTGCGGGGCCACCAGGTGGGGACAAACCACCTAGGCGTGCCAGGAGGGGGGCGCCCTGGTGGGTTGTGCCCACCTAGATGCCCCCTCCATGTTGGGGAACACAGTAATTTCAAAAAAATTCCTACGCACACGCAAGATCATGGTGATGCATAGCAACGAGAGGGGAGAGTATCATCTACGTACCCTCGTAGACCGTAAGCGGAAGCGTTATGACAATGTGGTTGATGTAGTCGTATGTCTTCACGATCGACCGATCTAGTACCGAAGATACGGCACCTCCGCGATCTGCACACGTTCGGCTCGGTGACGTCCCGTGAACTCACGATCCAGTAGAGCTTCAAGGGAGAGCTTCGTCAACACGATGACGTGATGACGGTGATGATGTTGCTACTGGAACAGGGCTTCGCCTAAGCACCGCTACGATATTACCGAGGTGGATTATGGTGGAGGGGGGGACCGCACACGGCTAAAAGATCAATGATCAACTTGTGTGTCTATGGGGTGCCCCCTCCCCCGTATATAAAGGAGTGGAGGAGGGGGAGGGGGGCGGCCTCTCTAGGCGCGCCCCAAGGATTCCTACTCCCATCGGGAATAGGATTCCCCCTTCCCTTTTTTGGTTCTAAGAGAGAAGGAAGGAGAGGGAAGAAGGAAGGAAAAGGGGGGGGGGGCCCTCCCAATTCAGATTGGGCTTGGGGGGGGGGGCGCCCCCTCCTTTGCTTCTTTCCCCTCTCTTCCACTAATGCCCAATAAGGCCCATATACCTCCCGAGGGGTTCCGGTAACCTCCCGGTACTCCGGTATACTCCCGATTTCACCCGAAACCATTCTGATGTCCAAACATAGGCTTCCAATATATCGATCTTTACGTCTCGACCATTTCAAGACTCCTCGTCATGCCCGTGATCAAATCCGGGACTCAGAACTACCTTTGGTACATCAAAACACATAAACTCGTAATACCGATCGTCACCGAACGTTAAGCGTGCGGACCCTACGAGTTCGAGAACTATGTAGACATGACCGAGACATGTCTCCGGTCAATAACCAATAGCGGAACCTGGATGCTCATATTGGTTCCTACATATTCTACGAAGATCTTTATCGTTCAAAGCGCATAACGATATACGTTGTTCCCTTTGTCATCAATATGTTACTTGCCCGAGATTCGATCGTCGGTATCTCAATACCTAGTTCAATCTCGTTACCGGCAAGTCTCTTTACTCGTTTTGTAATGCTACATCCCGTAAATAACTCATTAGTTACATTGCTTGCAAGGCTTATTGTGATGTACATTACCGAGAGGGCCCAGAGATACCTCTCTGACAATCGGAGTGACAAATCCTAATCTTGATCCATGCCAACCCAATAAATACCATCGGAGACACCTGTAGAGCGCCTTTATAATCACCCAGTTATGTTGTGACGTTTGGTAGCACACAAAGTGTTCCTCCAGTATTCGGGAGTTGCATGATCTCATAGTCATAGGAATATGTATAGTTATGGAGAAAGCGATAGCAACAAACTAAACGATCATCGTGCTAAGCTAACGGATGGGTCAAGTCAATCACATCATTCTCTAATGATGTGATCCCGTTAATCAAATGACAACTCATGTCTATGGTTAGGAAACATAACCATCATTGATTCAACGAGCTAGTCAAGTAGAGGCAAACTAGTGACACTCTGTTTCTCTATGTATTCACACATGTACTAAGTTTCCGGTTAATACAATTCTAGCATGAATAATAAACATTTATCATGATATAAGGAAATATAAATAACAACTTTATTATTGCCTCTAGGGCATATTTCCTTTACTCCGGTGGATCTTGGCTCCAGAAATTCTTGTTTATTGTATAAAAAATCCTCGCAAAGTGTCGTTCCATTCCGAGAACTTTTATTTCTGCACAAAACAACACCCTGGTAGTTCTGCTGAAAACAACGTCAGTACGGGGTTAGTTTCATTCAAATCATGCAAATTAGAGTCCAAAACAAGAATAAAAGCGTTAGGATAAGTAGATACGTTGGAGACATATCAGACACCGGAATGGTTCCGGAGCGTTTCGGGTTTTTATCGGAGTACCGGGGGGTTACCGGAACCCCCCAAGGAAAGATATGGTCCATAGAGGGAAGGGGAGGCAGCCCACAAGGGGTGGCGTGTGTTAGGGAACGTAGTATTTCAAAAAAATTCCTACAATCACGCAAGATCTATCTAGGAGATGCATAGCAACGAGACGGGAGAGTGTGTCCACGTACCCTCGTAGACCGAAAGCGGAAGCGTTTAGTAACGCGGTTGATGTAGTCGAACGTCTTCACGATTCAACCGATCCAAGTACCGAACGTACGGCACCTCCATGTTCAGCACACGTTCAACACGATGACGTCCCTCGAGCTCTTGATCCAGTTAAGGGCGAGGGGGAGTTCCGTCAGCATGACGGCGTGGCGACGTTGATGATGAAGTTATCAGCGCAGGGCTTCGCCTAAGCACTACGACGATATGAACAAGGTGTTAAACTGTGGAGGGGGGCACCGCACATGGCTAAGAGATTGTTTGTTGTTCTATTAGGGTGCCCCCTAGCCACGTATATAAATGAGGGAGGGAGAGAGGCCGGTGGCTAGGAGGGGCGCGCCAAGGGGGGAGTCCTACTTGGACTCCTAGTGCAAGTAGGATTCGCCCCCCCTTTTCCTTTCTTCCACCGGAGGGAAAGGAAGGAGGGGAGAAGGAGAAGGAAGGAGGGGGCTGTGCCCCACCCCTTGTCCAATTCGGTTTGGGCAGGGGGAGGCACGCGCCATGTAGCGATCCGACCTCAGGCGGTCAAATCTCTGTGTTCAGTGTCATCCCTGGATCGGTAATGCTGACACACACAATACTCGAATGGATTTATAACAGAGTGGCAATCACACGCTTATTACATCGAATGTCTCAAGAGAGAACTTATTACAATAAATATGGCTTAAAGAGAACTAAAACAAGATAACAGCGGAAGGCTTGGAAGATAAAGTGAGTTCATCAACTCCAACGGCATAGCTGAGTGCATGACAAACAACCTAGCGCACCTTACTCTTCATCTGAAAAATCTGCAACATGATATGTTGCAGCCTGAAATGGGTCAGCACATGGAATATGCTGGAAATATAACACAATAAAGCAATGAACAGACAAATGCTATCACTACATGCATATATGGCTGGTGGAGTCTCTATGGTTGTATTGTTTTGCGAAAAGCCAATTTTTCCCTACAACAAAGGAATATCTTTTTATTTAACTATCATGGTGGTTGAAACATTGAGAAGGTTCCTCCAACTCAATCCCAATTAGAAAGTAATTAGCAACCCAACAAATTAACTTAGAGTGATGAGATCAAGTCAATAATTCAAGTACTAGATACTCAAGATGTCCATAACCGGGGACATGGCTAACCATGATTAGTTTATACACTCTGCAGAGGTTTGCACACTTTTCCCCACAAGACTCGATCTCCTCAGTTGGATTTCTCGCACTACATGGTGTTTGAGAAACGGATGACCAAGACATAGTCTTTCAGAAGCATTAACTCTAACCCCGGGTAGACAGTACCAACCTACATCCCCTACATCTGCTAGCCTACCTCTGGAAGATGTCATGCAACATACTCAACTATGCTAGAGCCCATAATAGCTTGTGGCTGCACACGGAAGTTTCTAGCATGAATGATCTTATGATCCCTTTGAGCCTGGGTGGTGAACCGTAGGATGATCACACGGGTACTCCGGGATATCGTAGGACAACACTAGATTCTATAGGTGCCTGCAACCAATCCACCCAGATGTGTATTTAAGTAGCCACCTTAAGTTAACCATTAATTAACATCTCACATCTGTCATGGTTACACTCAATCTCAATCCACGTCTACGTGCATAGCATGGCAATAAGCATAACGTAGAAGTAACTCCCAGGGTTTGATAATAAAACAGGTAATAGGTTCTACCTCATCATCTACTTCCCAATACCCACAAGTTAATCACATCCTAATCATGCAATCTTTGAGGATTGTAACTAATGCACAAAAACTGGGTATGAAAGGAGTATGATCAATGTGTTACTTGCCTTGCCGACGATCCGCAAAACCTAGTGACTCGTGGTAGCACGCTTCGCACTCCGGGAATTCTATCGCAAACAAACAATAGCATACATAAGAAATCAAGTAAAGATGCATGGGTAAAACTCAAATAAGAAGATCAAATCTGAAAACTCAACTGAAGAGATTCGATCTGCAAAAAGAATCAATCGAATCGGAGCTACGGAACTAAAACTACGGTCAAAAGAACTTTGAATTCAAATCTGCTTGAAACCAAATTCTAAATTGTCAAAACCTTGTTCAAGTTGATTAAATAGAAAGAGGGTTCCGAGACGAAGATTTTGGCGTTGGTTTCATTGGATTTGGACAAATGGTTAAAAACTTACGAGGATTCGAAGATCAGGGACTAATCTGTGATAAAAATAATCGCGGATAGGTCCCTGGCCGAAAATAAAAGAAAAAGAAAAAGACTAACGAACGAACATTCGCTAACAGAACCAATCTAACGAAAACCGTTCACTAACAGATCTAAACGAATGAACGTTCGTTAAATAAATAAACCGATGAAAAACCAACCTAATAAAATAAACCACGAAACTAAAAAAACTAGGTTAAACTAAAAAAAAGACCGGTCAACGACGGCGGCTCCGGCGGCGGGAACCGGCGGCAGCGGGGCGCGGCAGCAGCGGCTGGCGGCGGCGCGGGCAGCGGCTGCTAGGGTTTGGGGCGGGGCGCGGGGCGGCTTGGTTGGCTGGGGGCGGCCTCGCCTCGCCTTATAAAGGCCCGGGTGGCAGTGTCCTGTTCGGACATGGCCCGTTAAGGCGGTTCAGTTTTTTTATATGGATTTTGCCGAAAAAATCCTAATAAATAAAATAAAAATCTAAAAATGCCAAAACAAATTTTCACCGTCTAAATAAAATATTTAAAACATGATGAACATTTTCTTGGCCTAAAATGCAATTTTAGAAATATGCATATTTTTCTAATTCAAATAAAATTACAACAAAAACCAAATAAAATTATTTATTTGATTTTAATATTTTTCCTCCAATATTTCTACTTTGGAGAAGTCATATTATCTCCTCTCATATATTTTTAGTATGAAATATTTTTTGGAGAGAAAAATAATTAAAATCAAAATGATCCCTGTTTCAATATTTGAGAAAATTCAAATATGGAAATCGTGAAATCCCCAACTCTCTCCGTGGGTCCTTGAGTTGCTTAGGATTTTTAGGATCACAACCGAAATGCAAATAAAATATGATATGCATTGATGACCTATGTATAACATTCCAAATTGAAATTTGGGATGTTACAAACCTACCCCCCTTAAGATGAATCTCGTCCTCGAGATTCGGGTTGGCTAGAAAATAGTCGTGGGTGGTCTTTCTGTAGATCATCCTCTCATTCCTAGGTGGCTTCATCCTTGGCATGGTGGCTCCACTGTACTTTGCAAAACTTAATAATCTTGCTGCGTGTAACTCGGCTGGCAAACTCGAGAATCTTGATTGGTTTCTCCTCATAGGTCAGATCACTATCCAACTGAATTGCCTCTAGGGGCACTGTATCTCTCAGAGGGATATCAGCCATCTCAACATGACACTTCTTCAACTGAGAAACGTGAAACACATTATGAACTCCTGACAATCCTTCAGGTAACTCCAACTTGTAGGCCACTTCTCCCATACGTTCCAAAACTCGGTATGGTCCTACAAATCTCGGGGCTAGCTTTCCCTTGACTCCAAAACGTTTAACTCCTCGCAGAGGTGACACACGGAGATATGCTATGTCTCCGATTTCATATACTACCTCCTTGCGTTTCGAGTCTGCATAACTCTTCTGCCTGGACTGAGCTACCTTTAGTCTATCTCGAATCAACTTAACCTTCTCTTCAGAATCTTTGATCAAGTCTGGTCCAAACAACTGACGGTCTCCGACTTCATCCCACATCAACGGTGTCTCGCACCTTCTTCCATACAATGCTTCGAAAGGTGCCATCTTCAAACTGGCCTGATAGCTGTTGTTGTATGAGAACTCCACGTAGGGTAAAATGTCATCCCAACTAGATCCATAATCTAGCGCACAAGCTCTCAACATGTCCTCCAGGATCTGATTGACTCTCTCGGTCTGTCCATCTGTCTGCGGATGCAAGGTTGTACTGAACTCTAGCCTGGTACCCAAAGTCTGGTGCAGTTGGTGCCAAAACTTTGAAGTAACCTGTGTTCCTCTATCTGATACGATGGTCCTCGGAACTCTGTACAGACATACGATCCTGGTCATGTATATCTTGGCTAACTTTGCACTGGTATAGGTGGTCTTCACTGGGATAAAGTGAGCTACTTTGGTCAGACGATCCACTACTACCCAGATAGAATCAGATCCCGATCGGGTCCTGGGTAATCCGGTGATAAAATCCATGCCAAGCTTGTCCCACTTCCATTCGGGTATCGGCATAGGCTGCAGTAGTCCTGCTGGCTTCTGATGTTCTGCCTTCACTCTTTAACATACATCACATACGGCTACATACTCGGCGATATCCTTCTTCATTCCAGTCCACCAGAAACGCTCCTTTAAATCCAGATACATCTTGGTGTTTCCGGGGTGTATCGAGTATGGCGAGTCATGAGCTTCCTGAAGTATCAACTTCCTGATCTCCGCATTATTGGGCACATATACACGGTCCTTAAACCACAAGGTGTCGTGCTCATCCTCACGAAAACCTTTGGCCTTTCCTTTGCTCATTTTTTCCCTTTATTTCAGCAATTTCTTTGTCATCCTTCTGAGCTTCTCGAATATTTCCCAATAGTGTTGACTAAACCTCCATTGTGGAAACAAAACCTCTAGGGACTATATCCAAATGAAGCTCCCTGAGATCCTTGGCTAACTCCTTTGGCAATCCTCCGCTTATGAGGGTATTGGCATAACTCTTCTGGCTCAAAGCGTCTGCTACGACATTGGCCTTGCCTGGATGATAGTGCAACTTCATATCATAATCCTTTATGAGCTCTAACCATCTCCTTTGCCTGAGGTTCAGCTCCTTCTGTGTGAAAATGTACTTCAAACTCTTATGATCCGTGTACACATCACAACGGTTTCCAATAAGAAAATGTCTCCAGGTCTTGAGTGCATGAACTACAGCTGCTAACTCCAAATCATGCGTAGCATAATTCAACTCATGCGGTCGAAGCTGACGTGAGGCATATGAAACAACTCTTCCGTCTTGCATAAGTACTCCTCCTAGTCCTAAGCGAGAAGCATCACAATACACTTGGAAATCCTTGCGTATATCCGGGAGGATCAACACTGGGGCTATAACCAAACGTTTCTTCAACTCCTGAAAACTTGCCTCACATTCATCAGTCCATTTGAATTTGGTGTCTTTCTTCAACAGCTCTGTCATAGGCTTTGCAATCTTGGAGAAATTCTCAACGAATCTCCGATAGTATCCCGCAAGTCCTAGAAAACTGCGGATCTCTCCAACTGAGGTGGGTGCCAACCACTCAGTGACTGACTGAACCTTAGTAGGGTCCACTGCTATACCTTCACCTGATATAACATGTCCAAGAAATCCAACTTCCTTCAACCAAAACTCACACTTACTGAACTTAGTGTATAACTAGTGTTCTCTGAGCTTCTCGAGAACTAAACGCAAATGCTCCTTGTGCTCCTCTTCATTCTTCGAGTATACCAAGATATCAACTATGAACACCACGACAAACTTATCCAAGAACTCCATGAACACCTTATTCATCATACTCATGAAATAGGCCGGGGCATTAGTCAATCCAAATGACATAACCGTATACTCATATAACCCGTACCTTGTGGTGAAAGCTGTCTTGGGTATATCATGTTCTCAAATCTTTAGCTGGTGGTACCCTGATCGCAAATTGATCTTGGAAAATACTTTAGCTCCTTGCAACTGATCAAACAAGTCATTGATCATCGGCAGCGGATACTTGTTCTTAATAGTCACTTCATTCAATGCATGATAATCAACAACCATTCTCAATGATCCATCTTTCTTCTCAACTAAGAGCACTGGGGCTCCCCACGGCGATGAACTTCGTCGAATGTATCCTTTCTCCAATAACTCCTTGATCTGCTTCTTAATCTCCTCCAGATCATTTGCGGGCATCCGGCATGGTCTCTTCGACATCGTTCCAGTGCCAGGCAATAACTCTATCAAAAACTCAATGTCTCGATCAGGCGGCATGCCTGGTAACTCCTCTGGAAATACATATGGACAATCCTTCACTACAGGCACTTCCTCCTGAACAACTCATGTGAGAGAATTTACTTGGGTCCTCCTCGGCGCATGCCTGGATACATACTTGATCCGTTTTCCCTCCGGGGTGGTGAGTAGAATTGACCTATTAGCATAGTCAATGTTTCCCCCATACTTCGATAACCAATCCATTCCTAGTATCACATCCAATCCTTGTGACTCTAGAATTATTAGGTCTGAGGGGAAAACATGGCTACCAATGGTTAAGGGTATCCGACCGCACCATCGGCGGGCCATATACTCTGCACCTGGTGAGCTTACTAACAAGGGTGTCCTAAGGGCTATGGTGGGTAACTTAAACTTGTCCACAAATCCCCTTGAAATGTATGAATGCGATGCACCAGTATCAAAAAGAACGAGAGCGGTAAATTACTTAACCAAAAACTTACCGACAACTGCATCTGGCTGCTCTTCAACCTCCTCCACGTTCACGTGGTTCACTTGTCCCCTGTTGAAAGGGTTGGGCTTCTTCCCAGAGCTTCCATTGCCATTACCATTCTTTGCTTCAGAACATTCAGTGGCGTAATGTCCAGTCTTCCCGCACTTGAAACAAGTAATGTGACTTAGATCCTTCTTAGCGGGCGTTGCTGGGTTAAAGCGGTTCTGATTGCTGCCTGCTCCATTCCCGTTTCCATTCTTGGGGCCACTATGGTTATGCGAACTTCCTCCATTGTGAGTATGGCCTCCATGGTTATGGGTTAATCCTCCCGAGTTTGGGGTGAAACGAGGCTTCTGCTGAGCTCCTGAGTTGTACTTCCCCTATCCATACTTCCTCTTGCTTCTCTCAATCTGCTGCTGCTTCCCTTCAATCATAGGAGCCCTGTCTACCAACTCCTGATAGTTAGAGAATGTCTCTACCATCAACTGCATACTCATCTCATTATTCAGCCCTTCCATAAACTTCTCCTGCTTCACGACATCGGTGGCCACATCATCCGGGGCATAACGGGCTAACTTACTGAACTCATCCACGTACTGCCCCACAATACGGTTTCCTTGGTGCAAGTTGTGAAACTCACGCTTCTTCATGCTCATAGCCCCAGTTGAGACATGTGCCGTGCGAAATTCTTGTGAAACTGATCCCAAGTGACATTGGCTATAGGGAAAGTGGTCGTGTAATTCTCCCCCCATGCGGCTGCAGGTCCATCCAATTGATGTGCGACAAAACGCACCTTCTCAGCATCTGTGCAACCCATGGTGGTCAACTCCCTTCCAATCCTGCATAGCCAGTCATCAGCAACTATTGGCTTGGTGCTACTGGAAAACACCAGCGGCTGGAACCTCAGAAAATGAGCTAAGTTGTCAACTGGAGGTGGTGGTGGAGGGTTGTTGTTGTTGTAGCAAGGCATTCTGCTGCTGGATCAACTGGGTGATCTCAGGTGGGAAGACAAATCTGGTGTCACGTCTCGGAGGCATTTGATGGGTTTAGAGGGGAGAGATTAGAATAGAATGAGGTCTAGTGAGAAAGCACTACCCATATGCACATGAGACAAACACAATCATGTCACACCAAATCAATTCAAGAAAGGGCATACAATCGGTCTAGAACTATCGTTACAAAGTGCTCGGACTACTACTATATACATGGGGAAATACTACTATTAATATGGTGGTCTACTAGAAATTTTGATCGGTGGAAGACTCCATGATATCCGCTCCTGCTTCGTCTTCATAATCATCATCACTACCATCCAGGTCGGAGTCAGTGTCATCGATGTTGATGTAGTCTTCTGAACGAATTTCCTTGGGTTCGTCGTCTTCTCCTCTTGGCGCAGGGTCTCCCATGAATACTCCTAGCTTCCTTGTCAGGTCGTCATTCTTCTCCACGAGTATTGCAATTTCCTCCTCATATCCGTCGCGTGTAGACTTGAGTTCCTCCTCTAGCTCCATGTTCCTGGTCATCACCTTCTTCAAATCTATCATGTTTATGCACATCTAGTTCTCCTGGCAATGAATGTGTTGGTTTAACTCCTGGATGAAAGCTGCAATGGACCTGTCCCTCCTGGTGCTGACTATCTCCCATTGCTCATCTCGGTGCCCACATATCTGGTAGATAGTGTCCTTAAGTTCCTTGTTGTAAACTTCTCCGATGCGTCCCATGGCGATGTGGGCTACCATGCTCTTTCCTAAACTCCAGGTTGGTGCATCAAATGAAAACTCTATGGGCTCAGTAACTGGGGTGAGCATCCTTCCTAGAACTTGAACTTGAATCATCCAATGCTCCTCTTCTAGTGAAGTGGCGGTGTAGGTCCCGGTGAAGCTTGGTATTCCGATATTCAGGTACTTAGTGACTTCCTTCAAGTGTCGTCCAAAAGGTGTGTCTTCATCCGGTTATGCAAACTTGTTCCTCGAGTCCGCCATCCTAAAGAGTAGAAAATGGAGATGAGTCAGAAATGAGTAGAGAAGAGTGACCTATGGCTCATCTTAGTGGTCGTGTCCTACATTCAGCGTGTGCTCTGATACCATCTTGTAACGATCCGACCTCAGGCGGTCAAATCTCCGTGTTTAGTGTCATCCCTGGATCATTAATGCTGACACACATAGTACTCGAATGGATTTATAACAGAGTGGCAATCACACACTTATTACATCAAATGTCTCAAGAAAGAACTTATTACAATAAATATGGCTTAAGTCCATCTAAAACAAGATAACAACGGAAGGCTTGGAAGATAAAGTGAGTCCATCAACTCCAATGACATAGCTGAGTGCATGACAAACGACCTAGCGCACCTTACTCTTCGTGTGAGAAGTCTGCAACACGATATGTTGCAGCCCGAAATGGGTCAGCACATGGAATATGCTGGAAATATAACACAGTAGAGCAATGAACATATAAATGCTATCACTACATGCATATATGGCTGGTGGAGGCTCTATGGTTATATTGTTTTGCGAAAAGCCATTTTTCCCTACAACAAAGGAATATATTCTTATTTAACTATCATGGTGGTTGAAACACCGAGAAGGTTCCTCCAACTCAATCCCAATTATAAAGTAATTAGCAACCCAACAAATTAACTTAGAGTGATGAGATCAAATCAATAATTCAAGTACCAGATACTCAAGATGTCCATAACCGGGGACACGGCTAACCATGATTAGTTTATACACTCTGCAGAGGTTTGCGTACTTTTCCCCACAAGACTCAATCTCCTCCATTGTATTTCTCGCACTACATGGTGTTTGAGAAATGGATGACCGAGACACCGTCTTTTAGAAGCATTAACTCTAACCCCGGGTAGACAGTACTAACCTACATCCCCTACATCTGCTAGCCTACCACTGGAAGAGGTCATGCAACATACTCAACTATGCTAGAGCCCAAAATAGCTTGTGGCTGCACACGGAAGTTTCTAGCATGAATGATCTTATGATCCCTTTGAGCCTGGGTGGCGAACCGTAGGATGATCACACGGGTACTCCAGGATATCCTAGGACAACACTGGATTCTCCAGGTGCCCGCAACCAATTGTAACACCCACAATGCGTCTATATCTCCCACGTGTCGGGGCACGACTTAGAGGCATAGCCGCATGGTAGTCTTGTCGCACGAGGGGTAATATTCACACATCCCATGTACTGAATAAGAAAGGGATAAAGAGTTGGCTTACAATCGCCACTTCACACAATACATAAATAGATCATACATCATCCAGAATACAATCAAAGGTCCGACTACGGAACCAAAATAAAAGAAGACAACCCCAAATGTTAGATCCCCGATCGTCCCAACTGGGCTCCACTACTGATCAACCGGAAAAGACACAACACAAAGATCAAGATCTTCATCGAGCTCCCACTTGAGATCAGTTACGTTACCTGCACTGGTATCATCGGCATCTGCAACTGTTTGGAAGAATCTGTGAGTCACGAGGACTCAGCAATCTCACACCCGCGAGATCAAGACTATTTAAGCTTATGGGTAGGAAAGGGTAGTGAGGTGGAGCTGCAGCAAGCACTAAGAAAATATGGTGGCTAACATACGCAAATGAGAGCGAGAAGAGAAGCAAAGCAACGGTCGTGAAGCTAAAAGTGATCAAGAAGTGATCCTGAAACTACTTATGTTCAAGCGTAACACAAGAACCATGTTCACTTCCCGGACACCGCCGGAAAGAGACCATCACGGCTAGACACGCGGTTGATGCATTTTTAATTAAGTTAAGTGTCAAGTTCTCTACAACCGGATATTAACAAATTCCCATCTGCCCATAACCGCGGGCACGGCTTTCGAAAGTTGAAACCCTGCAGGGGTGTCCCAACTTAGCCCATCACAAGCTCTCACGATCAACGAAGGATATTCCTTCTCCCAGGAAGACCCGATCAGACTCGGAATCTCGGTTACAAGACATTTCAACAATGGTAAAACAAGACTAGCAAGACCGCCCGATGCGTCGACATCCTGATAGGAGTTGCACATATCTCGTTCTCAGGGCAACACCGGATGAATACTACGTAAAACTAAAACCAACCCTCAAGTTTCCCCGAGGTGGCGCTGCAAGTGGCTCTGTTTCGGTCCAACACTTAGAGAAGCACTGGCCCCGGGGGGGGGGGTTTAAAATAAAGATGACCCTCGGGTTAATTACTCCCAAGGGAAAGGTATAGGTTGTTAGGAAAATGTAAAACCAAGGTTGGGCCTTGCTGGAGGAGTTTTATTCAAAGTGAACTGTCAAGGGGTTCCCATAACACCCAACCACGTAAGGAACGCAAAATCAAGGAACATAACACCGGTATGACGGAAACTAGGGTGGCAAGAGTGGAACAAAACACCAGGCATAAGGCCGAGCCTTCCACCCTTTACCAAGTATATAGATGCATTAATTAAAATAAGAGATATTGTGATATCCCAACATATCCATGTTCCAACTTGGAACAAACTTCAGCTTCACCTGCAACTAGCAACGCTCTAAGAGGGGCTGAGCAAAAGCGGTAACATAGCCAAACAATGGTTTGCTAGGAAGGTGGGTTAGAGGCTTGACATGGCAACATGGGAGGCATGATATAACAAGTGGTAGGTAGCGCGACATAGAGATAGAGCGAACAACTAGCAAGCAAAGATAGAAGTGATTTCGAGGGTATGGTCATCTTGCCTGAGATCCCGCAAGGAATAAGAAAGAGTCCATGAAGAAGACAAACAGACGTAGTCGAATGGATCTCACAACTCCGAAACGAAACCGAAGCTAACGAGAGAAGCAACCCGGAAAGAAGCAAACAACATAGTAAACAACCACCACATAAACATGGCATGATGCACAACCAAGTATGATGCATGTCCGGTTTAATGAGGCATGGCATGGCAAAGTGCACAAACAACTCTACAATTTAAGTGGAGCTCAATATGCAACGAGTTGCATATTGACGGAACACCACATCAAATATTTAGTTCTCTCCCGTTTATGTACCCAACAATACTAAATGTTGTTAAACATGGCAAGAGGTGAAGCATATAAAAACCACCTATTTAGGCAAGTTTAAATGAGGCCGGAACAACAAACAACAATTCCGAAAAAAATCCTCATGTGCATAATTTGGATATGGTATTGTTCTGCCTATTACACAATTTTAGAGTTGTTAAACAGGAAAATAAAGTTTATTTAAAACGGAGCTATGTTTATTTAGTTATGAAATAAAACATTTTAGCATGTTATTTAAGCAAACTTAATCAAGCAGCAAGTTAAACATTTTTAACAAGGATGAAAGTTGCATACTATTAAAGAACATGAAAATATGAACAAAATGCATATATGACATGTTTCAAATGGATGCATGGATCTTTAGTTATCAACAATGCAAAACCAGTGGCATTTTCTGTAAATATGCATGCACTTGGAATTAGACAAATCGCAGCGAACATAAAAAAAGGATGCAGGCCAAATGCTGCGCACTGTGGAAGCCCAGCAGCAAATCTGGCCCGAAGCGGATGAGTGTGTATGAGCAGAAAAAAATAAAAAGGAAACAGAGCAAAAATATGGGGCGGCTAGGACTTGATCCCACGACCTCCTGGATAGAGGAGCAGTGTGAAGACGACTGCGCTGCTGCTGCATGTTCAACATGGTAGCAGGAAAACATAATAAGACCATCCGAAAGGGCCGACCTTGGCCCTCCATGGCCGCACGGAGATCGCCGGCGACGATGGTGACCAAAGCAGTGACGGTGGAGGCTAGAGAGCGCCAGTGGGGGTGCGGAACTTGGTGGGGTTGCGGTTCCTGCAAGCGGGGCTGCTACGGAACATGCACGCACGGGGCTGCTCGAGCACGAGCTTGAGCTCGTCTCGGGCATGGCGATGGGCTAAGGCTGAGTGCATGAGCGCGTGCATCGCGTGGGTGTGTGCGTGTGTGGATGCAAGCGGTGGGTGCTGGGCGTGGATCCGAGCGTGCTCGTGCTTGCGTGTGTGCGCGAGCGCGTGGGAACAAGGGCGACGACCTCGTGGTCAGGGCGCCTGCTCTGGTTGTGGATGAAGAAACAACGGCGAGCAGGCCCTCCTGTACGCGTGGAAACGACAACGACGATGACGGAATATGACGGGGAAGGAGATGGGAAGGAGCAGCGGCTCACCACTGGCTCGAGTGGCTCGAGGAGGACGTTGGGAGGTGAAGGAGAGGGCGATGAGGTGCTGAAGACGGTGATGGAGCACGCTGTCCGTGAAGAAGAAGAAGCAGGGGAGGTAATCGTCATGGAGGGGCACGCTCCTGGGCTCCAGGGACTTGCTACGGGGTCGAGGACGAAGGCAGGGACGCATAAGTGGTCGTGGAAGAAGACGAAGACGGCTACGACGAGGATCAAGCCGAAGAAAGAAGACAACGTAGAGGACGTCGTGGAAGGAGCTACGGGGACCGTGTGGTCGTGTGCGTAGTCGAGGAAGACGACGACGAGGCACGCGAGGCTCCGGACGAAGAAAATGGCGGCTGCTTGTTGGATCACGCCGGAGAGGAGCTCGGTCTCCTTCTCGGTCATGGCAACAGCTTGGCATGGAGAGGCTTACCTGGGTGGCGGCGAGGGCAGGAGAAGGAGGGAATGGAAAGAGGAGGTCTAGGGCAAGGCACATGACGCGTTAAATAGGGCTCTAGGGCAGTCTCCGGCCGTCAAATCATCAGGCGTGCCGACATGGAGATCTTGGATGCACTGCCGTACAGGAGGGAAGAAGAAGAACAGGGGCGCTGGTGGGCTGCATCGGAGGGAGTAAGTGGCTGCGCTAGGCCATGGCTGGGTTGAGGCGCTGGGCTCTCTCTCTCTCCCTCTATATTCTTTCCTTTTCCTTTTCCAGAACAGAAAACACTTGGAGGAAAAGAATAGAAGGGCAGGAATGGAATTCGAAAGATAAGAATATATGTATGGAGTCCTGGAAAGATGAACATTTGAAATAAAATGCTCTGGGAATTTTTAGAGACTGAAAATTCAAGCAAGTTTGAGAATAACTCAAACTCGAATAAATCCTTAGCCCAACCCAAAACACTTCCAGAAGACCTGAAAATTGGAGAAGGTGGTCTTGGCATTATTTAGGATTTGTAGGGAAAGGCTGAACATTTTTCCGAACATGAAAAATGACACAAGAAAAAAAATAAAGAAGAAAGGAGAGTTTGGATGGGATAGAAACTTGGGTGAAATTGATGAATGGCTGTTGGTATGTGCATGGTGAAGAAATGAGGCGGAGCTAATAAGAAGAGGGTTCATGCAAACCAAGGCATGATGATCATGATGCAATGCAATAAAATGACAAGGGGCACATCACATCATGAAGCATAGAACAAAGCAAGTGAGACAACCCTGGCAACAAACAAGGATGGCACAATGCAATATAATAAAAGATGAACACGATGCAAGAAGCAAAATAACAATGGCACTCAACATGATCATGGCATGTAACATAGTGGAATGAAACATGCAAAACAATTATGATAATGAAACAAACATAATAAACAACCGACAACAACTAAAATAAACGGAAGGCATCTGGAGCATCGGTCTCGGGGCGTTACACCAATCCCCCCAGATGTGTATTTAAGTAGCCACCTTAAGTTAACCATTAATTAACATCTCACATCTGTCATGGTTACACTCAAACCCAATCCACATCTATGAGCATAGCATGGCAATAAGCATAACGTAGAAGTAACTCCCATGGTTTGATAATAAAACAGGTAATAGGTTCTACCTCATCATCTACTTCCCAATACCCACAAGTTAATCACATCCTAATCATGCAATGTTTGAGGATTGTAACTAATGCACAAAAACTGGGTATGAAAGGAGTATGATCAATGTGTTACTTGCCTTGCTAACGATCCGCAAAGCCTAGTGACTCGTAGTAGCATGCTTCGCACTCCGGGAATTCTATCGCAAACAAACAATAGCATACATAAGCAATCAAGCAAAGATGCACGGGTAAAACTTAAATAAGAAGATCGAATCTGAAAACTCAACTAAAGCGATTCGATCTACAAAAAGAATCAATCTAATCGGAGCTAGGAACTAAAACTACGGTAAAAAAAACTTCGAATTCAAATCTGGTTGAAACCAAATTTTAAATTGTCAAAACCTTGTTCAAGTTGATTAAACAGAAAGAGGGTTTCGAGAAGAAGATTTTGGCGTTGGTTCACTGGATTTGGACAAACGGTTAAAAAGTTACGAGGGTTTGAAGATCAGGGGCTAATCTATAATAAAAATAATCACTGATAGGTCCCTGGCCAAAAATAAAATAAAAAGCAAAAGACTAACGAACGAACGTTCGCTAACAGAACCAATCTAACGAAAACCGTTCACTAACATATCTAAACGAACGAACGTTCGTTAAATAAATAAACCGCAGAAAATCTGATCTAATAAAATAAACCACGAAACTAAAAAAACCAGGGTTAAACTAAAAAAACCGACCGGTCAACAACGGCGGTTCCGGCGGTGGGATCCGGCGACGGCGACGGCGGTGCGGCGCGGCAACGGGCAGCGGCGTCTAGGGTTTGGGGCGGGGCGCGGGGCAGCTGGTGGGCTGGGGGCGGCGTCGCCTCGCCTTATAAAGGCCCGGGCGGCAGTGTCCTGTTCGGACACGGCCCGTTAAGGCGGTTCGCGTTTTTTAAATAGATTTCGCCGGAAAAATCCTAATAAATAAAATAAAAATCTAAAAATACTAAAACAAATTTTCGCCGTCTAAATAAAATATTTAGAACATGGTGAACATTTTCTTCGCCTAAAATGCAATTTTAGAAATATGCATATTTTTCTATTTCAAATAAAATTGCAATAAAAACCAAATAAAATTATTTATTTGATTTTAATATTTTTACTCCAATATTTCTTTTATTTTGGAGAAGTCATATTATCTCCTCTCATATATTTTTAATATGAAATATTTTTCGAAGAGAAAAATAATTAAAATCAAAATGATCCCCGTTTCAATATTTGAAAATTCAAATATGAAAATCGTGAAATCCCCAACTCTCTGCGTGGGTCCTTGAGTTGCTTAGGATTTTTAGGATCACAACCGAAATGCAAATAAAATATGATATGCATTGATGACCTATGTATAACATTCCGAATTGAAAATTTGGGATGTTACACGCCACCTCGTGGCCCTTCTTCCCTCTCTCCACTCAAGACCACTAAGGCCCATTAACTTCCCTGGGGGTTCCGGTAACCCCTTGGTACTCCGGAAAAAAAATACCCGAATCACTTGGAACCATTCCAATGTCCGAATATAACATTCCAATATATGAATCTTTACCTCTCGACCATTTCAAGACTCCTCGTCATGTCCGTGATCTCATCCGAGACACCGAACAAACTTCAATCCCTTTGTCATCGGTATGTTACTTGCCCGAGATTCGATCATCGGTATCTTCATACCTAGTTCAATCTCGTTACCGGCAAGTCTCTTTACTCGTTCAAACCGCATAACAACATACGTCAATCCCTTTGTCATCGGTATGTTACTTGCCCGAGATTCGATCGTCGGTATCTTCATACCTAGTTCAATCTCGTTACCGGCAAGTCTCTCTACTCGTTCCGTATTGCATCATCCCGTAACTAACTCATTAGTCACATTGCTTGCGAGGCTTATAGTGATGTGCATTACCCAGAGGGCCCAGAGATACCTCTCCGATACATGGAGTGACAAATCCTAATCTCGATCTATGCCAACTCAACAAACACCATCAGAGACACCTATAGATCATCTTTATAATCACCGAGTTACGTTGTGACGTTTGATAGCACACAAGGTGTTCCTCTGGTATTCGGGAGTTGCATAATCTCATAGTCAGAGGAACATGTATAAGTCATGATGAAAGCAATAGCAATAAACTATACGATCATAATGCTAAGCTAACAGATGGGTCTTGTCCATCACATCATTCTCTAATGACGTGATCCCGTTCATTGATACGTCTCCAACGTATCTATAATTTTTGATTGCTCCATGCTATATTATCTACTGTTTTGGACTATATTGGGCTTTATTTTCCACTTTTATATTATTTTTGGGACTAACCTATTAACCGGAGGCCCAACCCAGAATTGCTGTTTTTTTGCCTATTTCAGTGTTTCGGAGAAACAGAATATCAAACGGAGTCCAAATGGAATAAACCCTTCGGGAACGTGATTTTCTCACCGAACGTGATCCAGGAGACTTGGACCCTACTCCAAGGAGTCAAAGAGGAGGTCACGAGGGTGGGGGGCGCGCCCCCTGCCTTGTGGGCCCCTTGGAGCTCCACCGACGTACTCCTTCCTCCTATATATACATACGTACCCCAAACGATCAGAACAGGACCCAAAAACCTAATTCCACCGCCGCAACTTTCTATATCCACGAGATCCCATCTTGGGACCTGTTCCGGAGCTCCGCGGGAAGAGGGCCGTCATCACGGAGGGCTTCTACATCATCCTAGCCCCTCCGATGAAGTGTGAGTAGTTTATCTCAGACCTTCGGGTCCATAGTTAGTAGCTAGATGACTTCTTCTCTCTTTTTGGATCTCAATACAAAGTTCTCCCCCTCTCTTGTGGAGATCTATTCGATGTAATCTTTTTTTTGCGGTGTGTTTGTTGAGACCGATGAATTGTGGGTTTATGTTCAAGTCTATCTATGAATAATATTTGAATCTTCTCTGAATTCTTTTATGTATGATTGGTTATCTTTGCAAGTCTCTTCGAATTATCCGTTTGGTTTGGCCAACTAGATTGGTAGTTCTTGCCATGGGAGAAGTGCTTAGCTTTGGGTTCGATCTTGCGGTGTCCTTTCCCAGTGACAGAAGGGGCAGCAAGGCACGTATTGCATCGTTGCCATCGAGGATAACAAGATGGCGTTTATTTCATATTGCATGAATTTATCTCTCTACATCATGCCATCTTGCTTAATGCGTTACTCTATTTTTTAACTTAATACTCTAGATGCATGCTGGATAGCAGTCCATGGGTGGAGTAATAGTAGTAGATGCAGAATCGTTTCGGTCTACTTGTCACGGACGTGATGCCTATATACATGAACATGCCTAGATATTCTCATAACTATGCTCAATTCTGTCAATTGCTCAACAGTAATTTGTTCACTCACCGTACAATACTTATGCTCTTGAGAGAAGCCACTAGTGAAACCTATGGCCCCCGGGTCTATTCTCATCATATCAATCTCCATCACTTTAATCTTGCTTTTCTTTTTTACTTTGCTTTTACTTTTTACTTTGCATCTTTATACCAAAAATATTATATCTATCAGATCTCACTCTCGTAAGTGACCGTGAAGGGATTGACAACCCCTAATCGCGTTGGTTGCGAGTAGCTATCATTTTGTGCAGGTACGAGGGACTTGAGCGTGGCCTCCTACTGGATTGATACCTTGGTTCTCAAAAACTGAGCGAAATACTTACGCTACTCTGCTGCATCATCCCTTCCTCTTCGGGGAAAACCAACACAAGCTCAAGACGTAGCAAGAAGGATTTCTGGCGCCGTTGCCGGGGAGTCTACGCAAAAGTCAACATACCAAGTACCCATCACAATCCCTATTTCTCGCATTACATTATTTTCCATTTGCCTCTCATTTTCCTCTCCCCCACTTCACCCTTGCCGTTTTATTCGCCCTCTCTCTCTATCCTCCCTCTCTATTTGTCTATTTTGCCTGCTTGCCTCTTTGTTTGCTCGTGTGCTAGTTTGCTTGCTTGTCGTTATGTCTGAAATTGGGGAAGTTATCGCCAATATGGGCGATAACAATATCATGGAAAATTCTGATGCTCCTGCTGAAGAACCCCCTACCTACCATACAAAAAGATTTCGAATCGGTAGTGGTAATATTATTGGAAAAGGAGTTATTCAAGATTTCTTTACTTGTGTCGGTGCTTTGCCCTCTATGGGTGGTTCTATTCTCCATAGAACTAGTAGTCTTGCGGACGCTATTGCCATGCTTATCGTTGAACTTGAAAGGCAATTTATGCATATGCACCCATCTATACAAAGAGTTTTCCTAGAATTTTCTAATATTGAGCATTCCTCTGTTAAGCGTGCCGCTACTATCTTTTTGGCTCATGAATTCAGATTTATAATAAAAGAAGCCAAAGAAATCTTTGTGCACTATATGGTGGATGCTGGTCGTCCTCCCATAGAATCTATCCTCTTCGATCAAGAAGAAATTATGCGCTTTCAATCTCCTGATTATGTTGCTTTTAATGAAAACCTCAGAAAAGGTGCCAACCAATATTTTAATTGATAGAATCTCTGAACTTAATGATGATCTGGCTATTAGAAATAATGAGCTAGGATACTCTCTTGAGTCTAGGCTCACAAAGTTCTATCAAAAGAATGCTTATAATGATGAATTGGTTGTACAATACGAAGGGCTGAAAGAGGAACCTATACCTCCTAAAATTGATCTTGGGGACTTCTGTCCTATTAAATTTAGCCCTTTTGATTAATTTTGCTTGCCTCAAAGAAAACTTGCTGCCGAACGTAGATAATATGAAATGAGCTTCACCGATCTATCTATTACTACGGCACAACCTAGATCCATCCTCGCTTTTATGCCTAGCTAGGGGTGTTAAACGATAGCGCTTGTTGGGAGGCAACCCAATTTTATTTTTATTCCTTGCTTTTTTCTCCTGCTTAGTAATAAATAAATTAATTAGCCTCTGTTTTGGTTGTGTTTTTGTGTTTAATTAGTGTTTGTGCCAAGTAGAACCGTTGGGAAGACTTGGGGAAAGTCTTGTTGAACTTGCTGTAAAAAACAGAAACTTTAGTGCTCACGAGAACTGCTGTCATTTTTATTTGAAGAGTGATATTTAGTTAATTATTTTTGCAGATGATTAATAGATAAATTCCTCACGTCCATAAATTTATTTTAGAATTTTTGGGGTTCCAGATCTTGCGCTAGCTACAGATTACTACAGACTGTTCTGTTTTTGACAGATTCTGTTTTTCGTGTGTTGTTTGCTTATTTTGATGAATCTATGGTTAGTAAAATAGTTTATAATCCATAGATAAGTTGGAATAAAGTAGGTTTAACACCAATATAAATAAATAATGAGTTCATTACAGTACCTTGAAGTGGTCTTTTGTTTTCTTTCGCTAACGGAGCTCACGAGTTTTCTACTTTAAGTTTTGTGTTGTGAAGTTTTCAAGTTTTGGGTGAATTCTTTTGATGGATTATGGAACAAGGAGTGGCAAGAGCCTAAGCTTGTGGATGCCCATGGCACCCCCAAGATAATCCAAGGACACCAAAAAGTCAAAGCTTGGGGATGCCCCGGAAGGCATCCCCTCTTGTCGTCCACTTCCATCGGTAATTTACTTGGAGCTATATTTTTATTCGCCAACATGATATGTGTTTTGCTTGGAGCATCTTGTATTATTTGTGTCTTTGTGTCTTAGTATGCCACAATTATCCTTGCTGTACACACCTTTTGAGAGAGCCATACATGAATTAAAATTTGATAGAATACTCTATGTGCTTCACTTATATCTTTTGAGCTATGTAGTTTTGCTCTATGTGCTTCACTTATATCTTTTGAGCTATATAGTTTTGCTCCATGTGCTTCACTTATATCTTTTGAGCATTATAATTTTGCTCTATGTGCTTCACTTAGATCTTTTAGAGCACGGTGGTGGATTTGTTTTAAAGAAACTATTGATCTCTCATGCTTCACTTAAATTATTTTGAGAGTCTCTTAATAGCATGGTAATTTTCTTCATAATAATATGCTTGGTATTCAAGATTTGTGAAACTTTCTTTTGAGTGTGTTGAATACTAAGAAAAGATTGAAGCATTATAATTGTTTTGAGATATGGAGGTGATAATATTAAAGTCATGCTAGTTGAGTAGTTGTGAATTTAAAGAATATTTGTGTTAAAGTTTGTGATTCCCGTAGCATGCACGTATGGTGAACCGTTATGTGATGAAGTCGGAGCATGATTTATTGATTGATTGTCTTCCTTATGAGTGGCGGTCGGGGACGAGCGATGGTCTTTTCCTACCAATCTATCCCCCTAGGAGCATGCGCGTAATACTTTGCTTTGATAACTTCTAGATTTTTGCAATAAGTATATGAGTTCTTTATGACTAATGTTGAGTCCATGGATCATACGCACTCTCACCCTTCCACCTTTGCTAGCCTCTCTAATACCGCACACCTTTCGCCGGTATCATACACCTACCATATACCTTCCTCAAAACAGCCACCATACCTACCTATTATGGCATTTCCATAGCCATTCCGAGATATATTGCCATGCAACTTTCCACCATCTAGTTCATCATGACACATTCATCATTGTCATATTGCTTAGCATGATCATGTAGTTGACATAGTATTTGTGGAAAAGCCACCGTTCATAATTTCTTCATACTTGTCACTCTTGATTCATTGCATATCCCGGTACACCGCCGGAGGCATCCATATAGAGTCATACTTTGTTTTAGAATCGAGTTGTAATCATTGAGTTGTAAATAAATAAAAGTGTGATGATCATCATTTAATAGAGCATTTTCCCAAAAAAGAAAAAAAGAAAAAGGCCAAAGAAAAAAAGAAGCCCCCCCAAAAAAGAGAAAATAAATAAAAAGGGGCAATGCTACTATCCTTTTACCACACTTGTGCTTCAAAGTAGCACCATGATCTTCATAGTAGAGAGTCGCTCATGTTATCACTTCCATATACTAGTGGGAATTTTACATTATAGAACTTGGCTTGTATATTCCAATGATGGGCCTCCTCAAGTGCCCTAGGTCTTCATGAGCAAGCGAGTTGGATGCACACCCACTTAGTTTCTTTTGTTGAGCTTTCATACATTTATAGCTCTAGTGCATCCGTTGCATGGCAATCCCTACTCACTCACATTGATATCTATTGATGGGCATCTCCATAGCCCGTTGATACGCCTAGTTGATGTGAGACTATCTTCCCCTTCTTTTTGTCTTCTCCACAACCACCATTCTATTCCACCTATAGTGCTATATCCATGGCTCACGCTCATGTATTGCGTGAAGATTGAAAAAGTTTTGAAAAAGTTAGAGTATGAAACAATTGCTTGGCTTGTCATCGGGGTTGTGCATGATTTAAATATTGTGTGTGGTGAAGATAGAGCATAGCCAGACTATATGATTTTGTAGGGATAACTTTCTTTGGCCATGTTATTTTGAGAAGACATAATTGCTTTGTTAGTATGCTTGAAGTATTATTATTTTTATGTCAATATAAACTTTTGTCTTGAATCTTTCGAATCTGAATATTCATATCACAATTAAGAATATTTGCATTGAAATTATGCCAAGTAGCACTCCGCATCAAAAATTCTCTTTTTATCATTTACCTACTCGAGGACGAGCAGGAATTAAGCTTGGGGATGCCTGATACGTCTCCAACGTATCTATAATTTTTGATTTCTCCATGCTATATTATCTACTATTTTGGACTATATTGGGCTTTATTTTCCACTTTTATATTATTTTTGGGACTAACCTATTAACCGGAGGCCCAGCCCAGAATTGCTGTTTTTTGCCTATTTCAGTGTTTCGGAGAAACAGAATATCAAATGGAGTCCAAACGGAATAAACCTTTCGGGAACGTGATTTTCTCACCGAACGTGATCCAGGAGACTTGGACCCTACTCCAAGGAGTCAAAGAGGAGGTCACGAGGGTGGGGGGCGCCTCCCTAGGGCGCGCCCCCTGCCTCGTGGGCCCCTTGGAGCTCCACCGACGTACTCCTTCCTCCTATATATACATACGTACCGCCAAACGATCAGAACAGGAGCCAAAAACCTAATTCCACGGCCGCAACTTTCTGTATCCACGAGATCCCATCTTGGGGCCTGTTCTGGAGCTCCGCCGGAAGAGGGCCATCATCACGGAGGGCTTCTACATCATCCTAGCCCCTCCGATGAAGTGTGAGTAGTTTATCTCAGACCTTCGGGTCCATAGTTAGTAGCTAGATGCTTTTTGGATCTCAATACAAAGTTCTCCCCCTCTCTTGTGGAGATCTATTCGATGTAATCTTCTTTTTGCGGTGTGTTTGTTGAGACCGATGAATTGTGGGTTTATGTTCAAGTCTATCTATGAATAATATTTGAATCTTCTCTGAATTCTTTTATGTATGATTGGTTATCTTTGCAAGTCTCTTCGAATTATCCGTTTGGTTTGGCCAACTAGATTGGTAGTTCTTGCCATGGGAGAAGTGCTTAGCTTTGGGTTCGATCTTGTGGTGTCCTTTCCCAGTGACAGAAGGGGCAGCAAGGCACGTATTGCATCATTGCCATCGAGGATAACAAGATGGGGTTTATTTCATATTGCATGAATTTATCTCTCTACATCATGTCATCTTGCTTAAGGCGTTACTCTGTTTTTAACTTAATACTCTAGATGCATGCTGGATAGCGGTCGATGAGTGGAGTAATAGTAGTAGATGCAGAATCGTTTCGGTCTAGTTGTCACGGACGTGATGCCTATATACATGATCATGCCTAGATATTCTCATAACTATGCTCAATTCTGTCAATTGCTCAACAGTAATTTGTTCACCCACCGTACAATACTTATGCTCTTGAGAGAAGCCACTAGTGAAACCTATGGCCCCCGAGTCTATTCTCATCATATCAATCTCCATCACTTTAATATTGCTTTGCTTTTTTACTTTGCTTTTACTTTTTACTTTGCATGTTTATACCAAAAATACCAAAAATATTATATCTATCAGATCTCACTCTCGTAAGTGACCGTGAAGGGATTGACAACCCCTAATCGCGTTGGTTGCGAGTAGCTATCGTTTTGTGCAGGTACGAGGGACTTGAGCATGGCCTCCTACTGGATTGATACCTTGGTTCTCAAAAACTGAGGGAAATACTTATGCTACTCTGCTGCATCACTCCTTCGTCTTTGGGGAAAACCAACGCAAGCTCAAGACATAGCATTCATCAAATGACAACACATGTCCATGGTCAGGAAACATAACCATCTTTGATTAACGAGCTAGTCAAGTAGAGGCATACTAGGGACACTATGTATTGTCTATGTATTCAGACATGTATTAAGTTTCCGGTTAATATAATTCTAGGATGAATAATAAACATTTATCATGATATAAGTAAATATAAATAACATATTTATTATTGCCTCTAGGGCATATTTCCTTTAGTCTCCCACTTGCACTAGAGTCAATAATCTAGATTACATAGTAATGATTCTAACACCCATGGAGTCTTGGTGCCGATCATGTTTTGCTCGTGGAAGAGGCTTAGTCAACGGGTCTGCGACATTCAGATCCATACGTATTTTGCAAATCTCTATGTCTCCCTCCTTGACTTGATCGCGGATGGAATTGAAGCGTCTCTTGATGTGTTTGGTTCTCTTGTGAAATCTGGATTCCTTCGCCAAGGAAATTGCTCCAGTATTGTCACAAAATATTTTCATTGGACCCTATGCACTAGGTGTTACACCTAGATAGGATAGAACTCCTTCATCCAGACTCCTCATTTGCTGCTTCTGAAGCAGCTATGTACTCCGCTTCACACGTAGATCCCGCCACGACGCTCTTCTTGGAACTGCACCAACCTTTGTTCTCCTCGAGCTGCCTCTTGGCAAGGCCGAGCTCGTCCTTGGACCCTTTAAGGTCCTGCTTCAGTGCGGCGACCTCCGCAGTTAGTGCGGCAGAGGCCAGCAGCGAAGCCTGCATACGCATATAGACATACTTATATTAGACTCCTGCGATAATGTTTGATCCTCTGTTCGGCTTTTCTTTGTGAACACCGAATAGAGCATTAGGGGCTACTGTCTATGCGGTAATATTTCTCCTATATTTCAAAAACTTACATCAAAGCCTGTTAGAAGGCTAGCACAGGCTTCAGTCAGTCCGCTCTTGGCGGACTGAACCTTCTGGACCACCACACTCATAATAGTGCGGTGCTCCTCGTCGATGGAAGCGCTGCGAAGCGCTCCCAGCAGATTGCCCGGTGCCTTTGGATGGATAGAGGTCACCGGCACAGGCGTCTTGCCCCTCTTGGAAGGAGGCCGCCTGCCCGAGTCCGGAACCACTGGAGGTTCCGGCGCGGTGTTCGGCTGAGGGCCGAACTTGGAGCCCTCGGGGGCTTTGTTCCCTCTGCTCCCAGAGTCCGGAAGGTTGCCTTGAGGCGCCTCCGGGACTGTCTCCCCTCGACCCGGTGCCTCTTGAGACAACACCTCGGCATTGTCCGTAAGGCAAGGGGAGGTGGCGGTCGGAAGTGGATCGCTATCCATATCCAACGAGTCCAGGGAGCCGTCCGATGAGGATACGTCGATACGGGCTTGGGGCGGTCTGCATAATCACGATTCGGCGTTAGGAGAAGCAGTGCGACAAAGGAATGCTATGAGCTACTCTGGTATCCGAATACTTATGACTTCGGCAGGGGCTTGGCCCTGGGCAGCTACTCGTCTTCGCCTTCGGCGGCGGTGGTGGAACTGTCCGGAAGGAGAGTCCTTCCCTTCTTGGACCCTTCGCCCCCCAGTTGGGGCGGCCTTCCTTTTCTTGTCTCCCCCGACTGGAGGGGGAGCGTCTTCATCTTCCTCCTCGTCTTCGTGGGAGGAGTGCGCCGAGGAGTCCTCGGACGATGAGTCCGATATCACCTGGAGCTGAGAACTCTTTCGGGTTCCCTTGGCCTTCTTGGTCTTCTCCAGCACCTTGTAAGGAGCCGGAGTCAGCATCTCCGTCAGGAGAGCATCCGCAATGTCTTCGGGCAGAGGGGCCGGACAGTTAATCTGCCCCGACGTCTCCACCCAGTCCTGTCAAAGGTATGGAGCTTAGACCCCGCACATGATTAAGCTAGGGGAAATAAATATCCTACTGGATGCATAGAACTCACCGAACGCGCTAGCCACTTTGCGCTTAGCCCGCGGTCCTCGGCGAGAGAGGGAGGGACCTCGGCGCCCTTGAACAGCACCCTCCAGACGTCCTTGTGCGTCGTATCGAAGAGCTCGCTCAAAGTCTGGTGCTGGGCCTGGTCGAACTCCCACAAGTTAAAATCCCGTTGTTGACACGGGAGGATCCGGCGGATGAGCATGACCTGGACTATGTTGACAAGCTTGAGCTTCTTGCTTGCCATACTCTGGATACATTTTTGGAGTCCATCCAGCTCCACCGATGAACCCCACGGCAAGCCCTTCTCTTTCCAGGAAGTGAGCCATGTAGGGAATCCGGATCGAAACTCGGGGGCTGCCGCCCATTTGGTGTCGCGCGGCTCGGTGATGTAGAACCAGGCCGATTGCCACCCCTTTATGGTCTCCACGAAGGAGCCCTCAAGCCATGTGACATTGGGCATCTTTCCCACCATGGCTCCACCGCATTCTCCTTGTTGGCCTCCCACCACCTTCGGCTTGATGTTAAAGGTCTTCAGCCACAGGCCGAAGTGGGGCCGGACACGGAGGAAAGCCTCACAAATGACGATGAACGCCGAAATGTTGAGGATGAAGTTCAGGGCCAGATCATGAAAGTCCAACCCGTAGTAGAACATGAGACCACGGACGAATGGATGAAGGGGAAACCCCAGTCCACAGAGGAAGTGGTGGAGGAAGACTACCCTCTGATGAGGTTCCGGGGTAGGAACGATCTGCCCCACAACGGGCAACCGATGCGCGATATTCGCGGCTAAGTATCCGGCGCCGCGCAGCTTTTTGATGTGCCCCTCCATAATGGAGGAAGCCATCCATTTGCCCCCCGCTCCAGACATGTTTGGAGAAGGTTGAGGGGAAGGATGTGGACTTGGGCGTTGGAGCTCGAGTGTGCAAGAGTGGATGAGCAAGGAGGAAGGAAGCGTGGGTAGAAAAAGGTTAAACCTTGTCCCTTTATAAGGGCGGCCGAAACTATGCGCCCCCACTAGCCTGGTAAAACTCGCTTATCCCCCAAGCGCCGTAATCGATGGCGCGGTTGGGTTACCGACGCCCGTATTGATGAGAATCCCGTAATAAGGGGGACATGATCTCTGCTTTGACAAGATGTGTCAAAAAACTGCCTCGCGTTATGTGCGGGGCTAGTTAAAGGAAACGGTTTGAATAATCGCCGGGCCATGGCTTAATGTCTTGTGGCCAAAACGTGTCAGCAGATTAGATTTGTGGAAATATTATTCTCTCTGCGGAGATATATGGAATTTGTTTTACAGGGTCGGACACTATCCTTTTATTTGAACTCTTTTGTGGTATATCCAGAGGAGGAACCCGCCTTGCAATGCCGAAGACAACACTGCACGCTGGACTCATCGTCATTGAAGCCTGGTTCAGGGGCTACTAAGGGAGTCCGGGATTAGGGGTCTCCGGACAGCCGGACTATATCCTTTGGCCAGACTGTTGGACTATGAAGATACAAGATTGAAGACTTCGTCTCATGTCCGGATGGGACTCTACTTGGCGTGGAAGGCAAGCTAGGCAGTACGGATATGGATATTTCCTCCTTTGTAACCGACCTTGTGTAACCCTAACCCTCTCCGGTGTCTATATAAACCGAAGGGTTTTAGTCCGTAGGACAACAGGCAATCATACCATAGGCTAGCTTCTAGGGTTTAGCCTCTCAGATCTCGTGGTAGATCAACTCTTGTAATACCCATATCATCAAGAATAAATCAAGCAGGACGTAGGGTTTTACCTCCATCAAGAGGGCCCGAACCTGGGTAAAACATCGTGTAACATGCCTCATGTTACCATCCGCCTAGACGCACAGTTTGGGACCCCCTACCCGAGATCCGCGGGTTTTGACACCGACACTATCCAACAACACCTACAAAGTACTTCTAGTTTCATGTTCTAGGTAAAGCGAATGTCAAGCGTGCGTAGAGTTGTATCGGTGGTCGATAGAACTTGAGGGAACATTTGTTCTACCTTTAGCTCCTCATTGGGTTCGACACTCTTACTTATCGGAAACTATTGCGATCCCCTATACTTGTGGGTTATCAAGACCTTTTTCTGGCGCCGTTGTCGGGGAGCCATAGCGTGGGGTGAATTTTCTCGTGTGTGCTTGTTTGCTTTATCACTAAGTAATTTTTATTTGCTGTTCTTAGTTGTTTTCTATCTTTAGTTATGGGTAGGAAACGCAAAATACCAAAAAAATTAGTTGTACCTACTGAACCAATGGTTGAAGAACCACTCAAAATCTATCACACTCCTGAAGCTTATTACTTGGATCATCTTCAATCCCTATGTGCTCGTGCTGAAACCCCAACTAGCTTAGTTGAGGGCAAATCTTTAGATGAGCATGTGCGACACCGTATATCTAAAAAAGGGAAACTTTTACTGGGTCAAATTCATCGTTTGCAATGCTATGCTTGGAATTTATGTGAAATATATGATTTTACTTGTTGTTCTGAAAACCCTAAGAAACACCTTCCCTATCAATGTGAGTTTAGTGATAATGGAATTGTATCTTCGTATGCTAGGGTGTTTATAATTACTATGATGTTCAACAAATTGAAGAATTTGTTGCTTTTAAGGCTGCTTTTGAAATTGCTTCTTTGATTGAAAAGTATGATGCTACTCTTTACAAATCTGAAAATTTTGCCATACTTAAATATTGCTATGATAATTATGCTTCTAATGCCTATGTTGAACCATATATTGAGGAGTACTCCGCTGTCCCAGAAGAGACTAATATTTTGCAGGAATCTATGGAAGAAGAAATTGATGAAACTGTGAGCTCATTGGATGAAAAAGATGATGAGGAGAGCGAAAAACAAAAGGAGGAAGAGCGGATTAGCTACCCGTGCCCAGCTTCTAATGAGAGTAACTCTCCAACTCATACATTGTTTAATTTCCCTTCGTGCTTACCGAAGGATGATTACTATGATGATTGTTATGATCCCGTTGATTCTCTTGAAATATCCCTGTTTGATGATGCTTGCTATGCTTGTGGCCAAGATGCCAATATGAATCGTGCTTATGGAGATGAACTTTCTATAGTTCCTCATGTTAAACATGAAATTGTTGCTATTGCACCCACTCATGATAGTCCTATTATCTTTTTGAATTCTCCCAACTACACTATATCAGAGAAGTTTACCCTTATTAAGGATTATATTGATGGGTTGCCTTTTACCGTTACACATGATGATTTTGATGAATATAATATGCATGTGCTTGCTGCTCCTACTTGCAATTATTATGAGAGAGGAACTATATCTCCACCTCTCTATGCTTCCCACATGATAAAATTGCAAGAAAATGTTTATACTATGCATTGGCCTTTACTATGTGTGCATGAATTGTTCTTTTATGACATGCCGATGCATAGGAAGAGAGTTAGACTTCGTCATTACATTATATATGTTACTTTGTGCTCACTACTAAATTACAAATCATTGTTAATTAAAATTGGCTTTGATATACCTTGGGATCCGGATGGATCCATTACTTGAGCACTATATGCCTAGCTTAATGGCTTTAAAGAAAGCGCTGCCAGGGACACAACCCGGAAGTTTTAGAGAGTCATTTATTTCTTTTGAGTGCTTTCATATAGTTTAAAAACAACAAAAATAAAGAGGGGAACCCAAAACTTTTTCAAAAAGGAAAGTGAAAGTGAGAGAGACAAGCATTGTTGAAGTGGGAGAGCTCCTTGAACTTTTGTTCATGCTCACGGCAACTTTGTGAATCTTGATTACAGAAACTTTTCAACAAAAATAATTACCCCCTTGTACAATTCCATTTTATTATAAAAATAATGTGCCAAGGTTTGCCTTTAGGATGTTTACATTTGCTTGATGGTTTGTACGGTGCAGTACAGAAACTTTAGCTGTAGTGCGTGATTTTAAATTTTTTACTGGAATGTCAAATGGTTCTGATTATTTTTGCACTGTATTTCTATACAAATTTTTTATTTGTTATAATTTTGGAAGAATTTTTCAAGTATCATAAGTATGGTGAATGTTCAGATTATTACAGACTGTTCTGTTTTAGACAGATTCTGTTTTTTATGCATAGTTTGCCTGTTTTGATTAAACTATCAATTCCTATCAGTGGATTAAGCCATGGAAAAGCTATATTACAGTAGACACAATGCCAAAATAAAATATGAATTGGTTTGCAATAGTACTTAGAGTATTGATTTCCTTTATTATATTAACGGATCTTACCGAGTTTTCTGTTGAAGTTTTGTGTGGATGAAGTGTTCGATGATCGAGAAGGTCTCGATGTGAGAAGAAGGAAGAGAGGCAAGAGCTCAAGCTTGGGGATGCCTGAGGCACCCCAAGTAAATATTCAAGGATACTCAAGCGTCTAATCTTGGGGATGCCCCGGAAGGCATCCCCTCTTTCTTCAACAAGTATCGATATGTTTTCGGATTCGTTTCGTTCATGCGATATGTGCAATCTTGGAGCGTCTTTTGCTTTTAGTTTTCATTTTTCTTTTATGCACCATGCTGGTATGAGATAGTTCTTGGTTGATTTATAGAATGCTCTATGCACTTCACTTATATCTTTTGAGTATGGCTTTATAGAATGCTTCATGTGCTTCACTTACATCATTTGAAGTTTGGATTGCATGTTTTCACATAGACAACCGCCATTTGGAGAATGCTCTTTTGCTTCAATTATATTTGTTAGAGCATGGGCATATCTTTTGTAGAAAGAATTAAACTCTCTTGCTTCACTTATATCTATTTAGAGAGATGACAGGAATTGGTCATTCACATGGTTAGTCATAAAATCCTACATAAAATTTGTAGATCACTGAATATGATGTGTTTGATTCCTTGCAATAGTTTTGCGATATAAAGATGGTGATATTAGAGTCATGCTAGTGGGTAGTTGTGGGTTGTAGAAATACTTGTGTTGAGGTTTGTGATTCCCGTAGCATGCACGTATGGTGAACCGTTATGTAATGAAGTTGGAGCATGAGGTATTTATTGATTGTCTTCCTTATGAGTGGCGGTCGGGGACGAGCGATGATCTTTTCCTACCAATCTATCCCCCTAGGAGCATGCGCGTAGTACTTTGTTTCGATGACTAATAGATTTTTCCAATAAGTATGTGAGTTCTTTATGACTAATATTGAGTCCATGGATTATACGCACTCTCACCCTTCCACCATTGCTAGCCTCTCTAGTACCGCGCAACTTTCGCCGGTACCATAAACCCACCATATACCTTCCTCAAAACAGCCACCATACATACCTATTATGGCACTTCCATAGCCATTCCAAGATATATTGCCATGCAACTTCCATCATCATCATCATCATCATATACATGTCTTGAGCATTTATTGTCATATTGCTTTGCATGATCGTAAGATAGCTAGCATGATGTTTTCATGGCTTGTCCATTTTTTGATGTCATTGCTACGCTAGATCACTGCACATCCCGGTACACCGCCGGAGGCATTCATATAGAGTCATATCTTTGTTCTAGTATCGAGTTGTAATATTGAGTTGTAAGTAAATAAAAGTGTGATGATCATCATTATTAGAGCATTGCCCCAGTGAGGAAAGGATGATGGAGACTATGATTCCCCCACAAGTCGGGATGAGACTCCGGACGAAAAAAATAAAAAAATAAAAAGGAGAAAGGCCAAAAAAAGAGAAGGCCCAAAAAAGAGTAAATAAAAATATATATAAAAAATGAGAGAAAAAGAGAGAAGGGGCAATGTTACTATCCTTTTACCACACTTGTGCTTCAGAGTAGCACCATGTTCTTCATATAGAGAGTCTCTTGAGTTATCACTTTCATATACTAGTGGGAATTTTCATTATAGAACTTGGCTCGTGTATTCCGATGATGGGCTTCCTCAAATGAATGAGGTCTTCATGAGCAAGCAGGTTGGATGCACACCCACTTAGTTTCCAGTTTGAGCTTTCATACACTTATAGCTCTAGTGCATCCGTTGCATGGCAATCCCTACTCACTCACATTGATATCTATTGATGGGCATCTCCATAGCCCGTTGATACGCCTAGTTGATGTGAGACTATCTTCTCCTTTTTGTCTTCTCCACCATCATATTCTATTCCACCTATAGTGCTATGTCCATGGCTCATGCTCATGTATTGCGTGAAAGTTGAAAAGGTTTGAGAACGTCAAAAGTATGAAACAATTGCTTGGCTTGTCATCGGGGTTGTGCATGATGTGAATATTTTGTGTGGTGAAGATGGAGCATAGCCAGACTATATGATTTTGTAGGGATAACTTTCTTTGGCCATGTTATTTTGAAAAGACATGATTGCTTTATCAGTGGGCTTGAAGTATTATTGTTTTTATGTCAAATGATAGACTATTGCTTTGAATCACTCGTGTCTTAATATTCATGCCATGATTAGATATGTGATCAAGATTATGCTAGGTAGCATTCCACATCATCTTTTTTATCATTTACCTACTCGAGGACGGGCATGAATTAAGCTTGGGGATGCTGATACGTCTCCATCGTATCTATAATTTTTTATTGTTCCATGCCAATATTCTAGAACTTTCATATACTTTTGGCAACATTTTATACTATTTTTGGGACTAACATATTGATCCAGTGCCCAGTGCCAGTTCCTGTTTGTTGCATGTTTTTTGTTTCGCAGAATATCCATATCAAACGGAGTCCAAATGGGATAAAAACTGACAGAGACTTTTTTGGGATATATATGATTTTTGGGAAGAAAAATCCACGCGAGACGATGCCCGAGGGGGCCATGAGGCAGGGGGGCGCGTCCCTGACCCTCGTGGCCACCCCGTAAGGCGGTTGATTCCCTTCTTTCGCCGCAAGAAAGCTAATATCCGGATAGAGATCGTGTTAAAATTTCAGTCCGATCGGAGTTACGGATCTCCGGGAATATAAGAAACGGTGAAAGGGTAGAATCTGAGAAGGCAGAAACAGAGAGAGACAGAGAGAAAGATCCAATCTCGGAGGGACTCTTACCCCTCCCGTGCCATGGAGGCCATGGACCAGAGGGGAAACCCTTCTCCCATCTAGGGAGGAGGTCAAGGAGGAAGAAGAAGGAGGATGGGAGCTCTCTCCCCCTCGCTTCCGGTGGCGCCGGAGTGCCACCGGGGGCCATCATCATCACCGCAATCTTCACCAACAACTTCACCACCATCATCACCAACTCTTCCCCCCTCTATGCAGCGGTGTAACCTCTCTCTTACCCGCCGTAATCTCTACTTAAACATGGTGCTCAATGCTATATATTATTTCCCAATGATGTATGGCTATCCTATGATGTTTGAGTAGATCTGTTTTGTCCTATGGGCTATTTGATGATCAAGATTGGTTTGAGTTGCATGTTTTATTATTGGTGCTATCCTATGGTGCTCTCCGTGTCGCGCAAGCGTGAGGGATCCCCGTTGTAGGGTGTTGCAATACGTTCATGATTCGCTTATAGTGGGTTGCGTGAGTGACTGAAACACAAACTCGGGTAAGTAGGCTGTTTACATATGGGATAGAGAGGACTTGATGGTTTAATGCTATGGTTGGGTTTTACCTTAATGATCTTTAGTAGTTGCGGATGCTTGCTACAGTTCCAATCATAAGTGCATGTGATCCAAGTAGAAAAGGTATGTTAGCTTATGCCTCTCCCTCATATAAAATTGCAATAATGATTACCGGTCTAGTTATCGATTGCCTAGGGACAAATAACTTTCTCGTAACAACAAGCTCTCTACTAAACCTAACTTAGTTGTGTCTTTATCTAAACAGCCCCTAGTTTTTATTTACGTAATCTTTATTATCTTGCAAACCTATCCAACAAAACCTACAAAGTACTTCTAGTTTCATACTTGTTCTAGGTAAAGTGAATGTCAAGCGTGCGTAGAGTTGTATCGGTGGTCGATAGAACTCGAGGGAATATTTGTTCTACCTTTAGCTCCTCATTGGGTTCGACACTCTTACTTATCGAAAACTGTTGCAATCCCCTATACTTGTGGGTTATCAATAATTCGAAGAGACTTGCAAACATATTTAAATCATGCATAAAATATTTCAGAGAAGAATCAAATATTGTTCATAGATAATCTTGATCATAAACCAACAATTCATCGGATCTCGACAAACACACCGCAAAAAGAATTACATCGAATAGATCTCCAAGAGAATCGAGGAGAACTTTGTATTGAGATCTAAAGAGAGAGAAGAAGCCATCTAGCTAATAACTATGGACCCAAAGGTCTGTGGTAAACTACTCACACATTATCGGAGAGGCTATGGTGTCGATGTAGAAGCCCTCCGTGATTGATTCCCCCTCCGGCAAAGCGTTGGAAAAGGCCCCAAGATCGGATCTCACGGGTACAGAAGGTTGCGGCGGTGGAAATAGGGTTTTGTGCTTCTCTTGGATGTTTTCGGGGTATATGGGTATATATAGGAGGAAGAAGTACACCGGTGGAGCTGCAAGGGGCCCACGAGGGTGGGGGCGCGCCTACCCCCCTTGGCGTGCCTCCTTGCCTCGTGGCCTCCTCGCTTCTTTCTTGACGTCAACTCCAAGTCTCCTAGATCACGTTTGTTCCAAAAATAACTCTCCTGAAGGTTTCACTCCGTTTGGATTCCGTTTGATATTCCTTTTCTGCGAATCACTGAAATAGGCAAAAAAATAGCAATTTGCACTAGGCCTTTGGTTAGTAGGTTAGTCCCAAAAATAATAAAAAGGTATATTAAAGCCCATTAAACATCCAAAACAGATAATATAAAAGCATGGAACAATAAAAAAATTATAGATACGTTGCAGACGTATCAAGCATCCCCAAGCTTAATTCTGGCTCGTCCTCGAGTAGGTAAATGATAAAAATAGAATTTTTGATGTGGAATGCTACCTAGCATAATTCTCAATGTAATTTTATTTATTGTGGCATGAATGTTCAGATCCGAAAGATTCAAGACAAAAGTTTAATATTGACATAAAAATAATTATATTTCAAGCATACTAGCAAAGCAATCATGTCTTCTTAAAATGACATGGCCAAAGAGAGTTATCCCTACAAAATAATATAGTCTGGCTATGCTCCATCTTCACCACACAAAATATTTAAATCATGCACAACCCGATGACAAGCCAAGAAATTGTTTCATACTTTTGATGTTCTCAAACTTTTTCACTCTTCACGCAATACATGAGTGCGAGCCATGGACATAGCACTATAGGTGGAATAGAATGATGGTTGTGGAGAAGACAAATAGGAGAAGATAGTCTCACATCAACTAGGCGTATCAATGGGCTATGGAGATGCCCATCAATAGATATCAATGTGAGTGAGTAGGGATTGCCATGCAACGGATGCACTAGAGCTATAAGTGTATGAAAGCTCAACAGAAGAACTAAGTGGGTGTGCATCCAACTTTCTTGCTCACGAAGACCTAGGGCATTTTGAGGAAGCCCATCATTGGAATATACAAGCCAAGTTCTATAATGTAAAATTCCCACTAGTATATGAAAGTGACAACATAGGAGACTCTCTATCATGAAGATCATGGTGCTACTTTGAAGAACAAGTGTGGTACAAGGATAGTAGCATTGTCCCTTCTCTCTTTTTCTCTCATTTTTCTTTTCTTTTTTGGCCTTCTCTTTTTTATGGCCTTTCTCTTTTCTTTTTCATCCGGAGTCTCATCCCGACTTGTGGGGGAATCATAGTCTCCATCATCCTTTCCTCACATGGGACAATGCTCTAGTAATGATGACCAGCACACTTTTATTTATTTACAACTCAAAAAATTACAACTCGATACTTAGAACAAAATATGACTCTATGTGAATGCCTCCGGTGGTGTACCGGGATGTGCAATGACTCATGAGTGACATGTATGAAAAATTATGAAGGTGGCTTTGCCACAAATACGATGTCAACTACATGATCATGCAAACCAAAATGACAATGATGAAGCGTGTCATAACAAACGGAACGGTGGTAAGTTGCATGGCAATATATCTCGGAATGGCTATGGAAATGCCATAATAGGTAGGTATGGTGGCTTTTTTGAGGAAGGTATATGGTGGGTTTATGGTACCAGCAAAAATTGCGCGGTACTAGAGAGGCTAGCAATGGTGAAAGGGTGAGAATGCGTATAATCCATGGACTCAACATGAGTCATAAAAAACTCACATACTTATTGCGAAAATCTATTAGTTATCGAAACAAACTACTACGCGAATGATCCTAGGGGGATAGATTGGTAGGAAAAGACCATCGCTCGTCCCCGACCGCCACTCATAAGGAAGACAATCAATAAATAAATCATGCTCCGACTTCTTCACATAACGGTTCACCATACGTGCATGCTACGGGAATAACAAACTTTAGAACAAGTATTTCTAAAATTCACAGTTACTCAACTAGCATGACTCTAGTATCACCATCTTCATATCTCAAAACAATCATCAAGTATCAAACTTCTCATACTATTCAATGCACTTTTTATGATAGTTTTTATTATACCCATCTTGGATGCCTATTATATTAGGACTAATTTTATAGCCAAAAAAAATTACCATGACGTTCTAAATAAATCTCAAAATGATATAAGTGAAGCATGAGAGATCAATAATTTCTATAAAATAGAACCACCACCGTGCTCTTAAATATATAAGTGAAGCACTTGAGCAAAATTATCTAGATCAAAAGATATAAGTGAAGCACATAGAGTATTCTAATAAATTCCGATTCATGTGTGTCTCTCCAAAAGTTGTGTACAGAAAGGATGATTGTGGTAAACACAAAATCAAATACTCAAATCATACAAGACGCTCCAAGCAAAACACATATCATGTGGTGAATAAAAATGTAGCATCAAGTAAGTCACCGATGGACGAAGACGAAAGAGGGGATGCCTTCCGGGGCATCCCCAAGATTAGGCTTTTGGTTGTACTTGAATTTTACCTTGGGGTGCCTTGGGAATCCCCAAGCTTAGGCTCTTTCCACTCCTTATTCCAAAATCCATCAAATCTTTATCCAAAACTTGAAAACTTCACAACACAAAACTCAACCGAAAATCTCATGAGCTCCGTTAGTATAAGAAAACAAACCACCACTTCAAGGTACTGTAATGAACTAATTATTTATTTATATTGGTGTTAAACCTACTGTATTCCAACTTCTCTATGGTTCATACCCCCCGATACTAGCCATAGATTCATCAAAATAAGCAAACAACACATGAAAAACAGAATCTGTCAAAAACAGAACAATCTGTAGTAATCTGTAGGTTTCGAATACTTCTGTAACCCCAAAAATTCTGAAATAAATTGGTGGACGTGAGGAATTTGTCTATTAATCATCTTAAAAAAGAATCAACCTAATTTCACTCTCCAGTAAAACATGGCAGCAAATCTCGTGAGCGGTAAAGTTTCTGTTTTTTACAGCAAGATCACATAAACTTCCCCCAAGTCTTCCCAAAGGTTCTACTTGGCACAAATACTAATTAAAAGCATAAAACCACATCTAAACAGAAGCTAGATGAATTATTTATTACTAAACAGAACCAAAAAGCAAGAAACAAAAATAAAATTGGGTTGCCTCCCAACAAGCGCTATCGTTTAACGCCCCTAGCTAGGCATAAAAACAAGAATAGATCTAGGTATTGTCATCTTTGGTATACAATCCATAAGTGGCTCTCATAATAGATTCATAAGGTAATTTAATTTTGTTTCTAGGAAAGTGTTCCATGCCTTTCCTTAACGGAAATTGGAATCTAATGTTTCCTTCTTTCATATCAATAATTGCACCAATCGTTCTAAGGAAAGGTCTACCAAGAATAACAGGACATGTAGGATTGCAATCTATATCAAGAACAATGAAATCTATGGGCACATAATTCCTATTTGCGACAATAAGAACATCATTAATCCTTCCCATAGGTTTCTTAATAGTGGAATCCGCGAGGTGCAAATTTAAAGAACAATCATCAAATTCACGGAAACCTAACACATCACACAAAGTTTTTGGAATCGTGGAAACACTAGCACCCAAATCACATAAAGCAAAGTATTCATGATCTTTAGTTTTAATTTTAATAGTAGGTTCCCACTCATCATAAAGTTTTCTAGGGATAGAAACTTCTAATTCAAGCTTTTCTTCAGAAGATTTCATTAAAGCATCAACGATATGTTTGGTAAAAGCTTTATTTTGACTATAAGCATGAGGAGAATTTAGCATGGACTGCAACAAGGAAATACAATCTATCAAAGAGCAGTTATCATAATTAAATTCATTGCAATCCAAAATAGTTGGTTCATTGCTATGTAAAGTTTTGACCTCTTCAATCCCACTTTTACCAATTTTTGCATCAATATCTAAAAACTCTGAATCATTGGGACGCCTTTTAGCTAAAGTTGACTCATCTCCAGTCCCATCATTATCAAGATTCATATTGAAAAACAAAGATTTAATAGGAGACACATCAATCACTTTTAGATCTTCATCCTTATTATTGAGAAAACTGGAAGAACACGCTTTTATGAAGCAATCCTTTTTAGCACGCATCCTAGCGGTTCTTTCTTTGCATTCATCAATGGAAATTCTCATGGCTTTGAGAGACTCATTGATATCATGCTTAGGTGGAACTGATCTAAGTTTCAAAGAATCAACATCAAGAGAAATTCTATCCACGTTCCTAGCAAACTCATCAATCTTAGGCAATTTTTCTTCAACCAAAGCATTGAAATTCTTTTGCGAAATCATAAATTCTTTAACACTAGTCTCAAAATCAGAGGGCATCTTATTAAAATTTCCGTAAGTGTTGTTGTAGGAATTACCATAATTATTAGAGGAATTACTAGAAAACGGCCTAGGATTAAAGTTTCCTCTATAAGCGTTGTTACCAAAATTGTTCCTACCAACAAAATCCACATCCATAGATTCATTATTTATTCTCAATCAAGGTAGACAAAGGCATATCATTAGGATCAAAAGAAACACCATTATTAGCAAACAATTTCATAAGTTCATCCATCTTTCCACTCAAAACATTAATTTCTTCTATAGCATGAACCTTTTTACTAGTAGATCTTTCGGTATGCCATTGAGAACAATTAACCATAATATTATCTAGGAGTTTAGTAGCTTCTCCTAAAGTGATTTCCATAAAAGTGCCTCCCGCGGCCGAATCTAAAAGATTTCTAGAAGCAAAATTCAATCCGGCATAATTTTTTTGTATGATCATCCATAAATTTAATCCATGAGTAGGGCAATTACGTATCATTAATTTCATCATCTCCCAAGCTTGTGCAACATGCTCATGATAAAGTTGCTTAAAATTCATGATATCGTTTCTAAGAGAGATGATCTTAGCGGGAGGAAAATACTTAGAGATAAAAGCATCTTTGCACTTATTCCATGAATCAATACTATTTTTAGGCAAAGACGAAAACCAAGTTTTAGCACGATCTCTAAGCAAAAAGGGAAATAGCTTCAATTTAACAATATCATTATCCACATCTTTATTATTTTGCATATCACATAAATCAACAAAGTTGTTTAGATGGGTAGCGACATCTTCATTAGGAAGGCCACAAAATGGATCTTTCATGACAAGATTCAGCAAAGCAGTATTAATTTCACAAGTTTCAGCATGGGTAAGAGGGGCAATCAGAGTGCTAATAAAATCATTATTGTCGGTATTGGAGAAGTCACAGAATTTAGTATTAACTTGAGCCATTGTGACAAACAATCAATCCAACACACAAGCAAACAAGAAGCAAGCAACAAGAGACGGGCGGAAAAAAGGCGGACGGAAAAGAAGGCGAATAAAACAGCAAGGGTGAAGTGGGGGAGAGGAAAATGAGAGGCAAATGACAAATAATGTAATGCGAGGGATAAGAGTTTGTGATGGGTACCTGGTATGTCTTGACTTGTGCGTAGATCTCTCTGGCAACGGTGCCAGAAATCCTTCTTGCTACCTCTTGAGCTTGCGTTGGTTTTCCCTTGAAGAGGAAAGGGTGATGCAGCATAGTAGCGTAAGTATTTCCCTCGGTTTTTGAGAACCAAGGTATCAATCCAGTAGGAGACTACACGCAAGTCCCTCGTACCTTCACAAACAAACAAGAACCTCACAAGCAACGCGATAAAGGGGTTGTCAACCCCTTCACGGTCACTTACTAAAGTGAGATCTGATAAAGATAATAAGATAAATATTTTTGGTATTTTTGTTGTATAGATTGGAAAATAAAGATTGCAAAATAAATGGCGATAGAAATAGCTTGTTGACGGGAGAATAATATAATGGAGAATACACCCGGGGGCCATAGGTTTCACTAGTGGCTTCTCTCAAGATAGCAAATTCTACGGTGGGTGAACAAATTAGTGTCGAGCAATTGGTAGAAAAGCGCATAGTTATGAGAATATCTAGGCATGATCATGTCCGTGACAATTAGACCGAAATGATTCTGCATCTACTACTATTACTCCACACATCGACCGCTATCCAACATGCATCTAGAGTATTAAGTTCATAAGAACAGAGTAACGCATTAGGCAAGATGACATGATGTAGAGGGATAAACTCAAGCAATATGATATAAACCCCATCTTTTTATCCTCGATGGCAACAATACAATACGTGCCTTGCTGCCCCTGCTATCACTGGGAAAGGACACCACAAGATTGAACCCAAAGCTAAGCACTTCTCCCATTGCAAGAAAGATCAATCTAGTAGGCCAAACCAAACTGATAATTTGAAGAGACTTGCAAAGATATTTAAATCATGCATAAAAGATTCCAGAGAAGAATCAAATATTGTTCATAGATAATATTGATCATAAACCCACAATTCATTGGATCTCGACAAACACACCGCAAAAAGAATTACATCAAATAGGTCTCCAAGAGAATCAAGGAGAACTTTGTATTGGAGATCCAAAGAGATAGAATAAGCCATCTAGCTAATAACTATGGACCCGAAGGTCTGTGGTAAACTACTCACACATCATCGGAGAGGCTATGGTGTTGATGTAGAAGCCCTCCGTGATCAATTCCCCCTCCAGCAGAGCACCGAAAAAGGCCCCAAGATGGGATCTCATGGGTACAGAAGGTTGCGGCGGTGGAAATAGGGTTTCGTGGTGCTCCTGGATGTTTTCGGGGTATATGGGTATATATATAGGAGGAAGAAGTACGTGAGTGGAGCTGCGAGGGGCCCACGAGGGTGGAGGCGCGCCTACACCCCTGGGCATGCCTCCCTGCCTCGTGGCCTCCTTGCTTCTTTCTTGACGTCAACTCCAAGTCTCCTGGATCACGTTTGTTCCAAAAATAACTCTCCCGAAGGTTTCATTCCATTTGGATTCCGTTTGATATTCCTTTTCTGAGAAACACTGAAATAGGCAAAAAAACAGCAATTTGCACTGGGCCTTTGGTTAGTAGGTTAGTCCCAAAAATAATAAAAAGGTAGATTAAAGCCCATTAAACATCCAAAACAGATAATATAATAGCATGGAACAATCAAAAAATATAGATACGTTTGAGACGTATCAGTACCCAACAGTCTCTTTTGGGTATCCTATGAAGACACATTTCTCCGATTTGGGTTTGAGCTTATCAGGTTGAAGCCTTTTCACATAAGCATCGCAGCTCCAAACTTTAAGAAATGACAGCTTAGGTTTCTTGCCAAACCACAATTCGTATGGTGTTGTCTCAACGGATTTAGATGGTGCCCTATTTAACGTGAATGCAGCCGTCTCTAAAGCATAACCCCAATATGTCAGTAAGAGACATCATAGATGGCACGATATCTAATAAAGTATGGTTACGACGTTCGGACACACCATTAAGCTGTGGTGTTCCAGGTGGCGTGAGTTGTGAAACTATTCCACATTGTTTCAAATGAAGACCAAACTCATAACTCAAATATTCACCTCCATGATTAGATCGTAGAAACTTTAATTTCTTGTTACTAATAAAGTATGGTTACAACGTTCAGACACACCATTATGTTGTGGTGTTCCAGGTGGCGTGAGTTGCGAAACTGTTCCACATTGTTTCAAATGAAGACCAAACTCATAACTCAAATATTCACCTCCACGATCAGATCGTAGAAACTTTATTTTCTAATTACGATGATCTTCCACTTCACTCTGAAATTCTTTGAACTTTTCAAATGTTTCAGACTTATGTTTCATCAAGTAGATATACCCATATCTGCTTAAATCATCTGTGAAGGTCAGAAAATAACGATACCCTCCGCGAGCCTCAACACTCATCAGACCGCATACATCAATATGTATTATTTCCAACAAGTCAGTTGCTCGCTCCATTGTTCTGTAGAACGGAGTCTTAGTCATCTTGCCCATGAGGCATGGTTCGCAAGCATTAAGTGATTTATAATCAAGTGATTCCAAAAGCCCATCAACATGGAGTTTCTTCATGCGCTTTACACCAATATGACCTAAACGGTAGTGCCACAAATAAGATGCACTATTATTATCAACCTTGCATCTTTTGGCTTCAATATTATGAATATGTGTACCACTACAATCGAGATTCAACAAAATAGACCACTCATCAAGGGTGCATGACCATAAAAGATATTACTCATATAAATAGAACAACCATTTGCTACCTCTTGAGCATGCGTTGGTTTGCCCTTGAAGAGGAAAGGGTGATGCAACAAAGTAGCGTAAGTATTTCCCTCAGTTTTTGAGAACCAAGGTATCAATCCAGTAGGAGAGTACATGCAAATCTCCTAGTACCTGCACAAACAAATAAGAACCTTGCAACCAATGTGATAAAGGGGTTGTCAATCCCTTCACAGCCACTTTGCAAAAGTAAGATCTGATAAAGATAATAAGATAAATATTTTTGGTATTTTTGTTGTATAGATTGGAAAATAAAGATTGCAAAATAAATAGTAAACTAGAATTGTAGATTGGAAGCTTATATGATGTAAAGTAGATCCGGGGGCCATAGGTTTCAATAGTGGCTTCTCTCAAGATAGCATATATTACGGTGGGTGAACAAATTACTGTCAAGCAATTGATAGAAAAGCGCGTAATTATGAGAATATCTAGGCATGATCATAAACATAGGTGATAACCCACAAGTATAGGGGATCACAACAGTTTTCGAGGGTAGAGTATTCAACCCAAATTTATTCATTCGACACAAGGGGAGCCAAAGAATATTCTCAAGTATTAGCAGCTGAGTTGTCAATTCAACCGCACCTGGAAACTTAATATCTGCAACAAAGTATTTAGTAGCAAAGTAATATGATAGTAGTGGTAACGGTGGTAAAAGGTAACGATAGAAAAAGTAATTTTTTTGGTGTTTTATAGTAATTGTAACAGTAGGAAAAGTAAATAAACGAAGAGCAATATGTGAAAAGCTCGTAGGCATTGGATCGGTGATGGAGAATTATGCTGGATGTGGTTCATCATGTAACAATCACAACATAGGGTGACACAGAACTAGCTCCAATTCATCAATATAATGTAGGCATGTATTCCGAATATAGTCATACGTGCTTATGGAAAAGAACTTGCATGACATCTTTTGTCCTACCCTCCCGTGGCAGCGGGGTCTTAGTGGAAACTAAGGGATATTAAGGCCTCCTTTTAATAGAGTACCGGACCAAAGCATTAACACATGGTGAATGCATGAACTCCTCAAATTATGGTCATCACCGGGAGTGGTCCCGATTATTGTCACTTCGGGGTTGCCGGATCATAACACATAGTAGGTGACTATAGACTTGCAAGATAGGATCAAAGAACTCACATATATTCATGAAAACATAATAGGTTCAGATCTGAAATCATGGCACTCGGGTCCTAGTGACAAGCGTTAAGCATAGCAAAGTCATAGCAACATCAGTCTCAGAACATAGTGGATACTAGGGATCAAACCCTAACAAAACTAACTCGATTACATGATAAATCTTAGCCAACCCATCACCGTCCAACAAGCCTATGATGGAATTACTCACGCACGGCGGTGAGCATCATGAAATTGGCGATAGAGGAAGGTTGATGACGACGACGACGAAGGATTCCCCTCTCTGGAGCCCCGAACGGACTCCAGATCAGCCCTCTCGAGAGAGTTTCGGGCTTGGCGGTGGCTCCGTATCGTAAAACGCGATGAATCCTTCTCCTTGATTTTTTCTCCCCGAACACGAATATATGGAGTTGGAGTTGAGGTCGGTGGAGCTCCAGGGGGCCCATGAGGCAGGGGGCGCGCCCCCACCCTCGTGGCTAGGGTGTGGGCCCCCCCTGGACTTGATTCTTTGCCAGCATTTTTTATTATTTCCAAAAATAATCTCCGTGGAGTTTCAGGTCATTCCGAGAACTTTTGTTTCTGCACATAAATAACACCATGGCAATTCTGCTGAAAACAGCATCAGTCCAGGTTAGTTCCATTCAAATCATGCAAGTTAGAGTCCAAAACAAGGGCAAAAGTGTTTGGAAAAGTAGATCGACGGAGACGTATCAACTCCCCCAAGCTTAAACCTTTGCTTGTCCTCAAGCAATTTAGTTGACAAACTGAAAGTGATAAAGAAAAACTTTTACAAACTCTGTTTGCTCTTGTTGTTGTAAATATGTAAAGCCAACATTCAAGTTTTCAGCAAGGATTATGAACTAACCACATTCACAATAACACTTAGGTCTGATGTTTACTCATATCAATGGCATAATCAACTAGCGAGCAATAATAATAAATCTCAGATGACAACACTTTCTCAAAACAATCATGATATGATATAACAGGATGGTATCTCGCTAGCCCTTTCTGAGACCACAAAACATAAATGCAGAGCACCTTTAAAGATCAAGGACTGAATAGACATTGTAATTCATGGTAAAAGCGATCCAGTCAAGTCATACTCAATGTAAACTAACAGTAATGAATGCAAATGACAGCGGTGCTCTCCAACTGGTGCTTTTTAATAAGAGGGTGATGACTCAACATAAAAGTAAATAGATAGGCCCTTTCGCAGAGGGAAGCAGGGATTTGTAGAGGTGCCTGAGCTCGGTTTTGAATTATATATGAATAATATTTTGAGCGGCATACTTTCATTATCAACATAACAACCTAGAGATGGAGATATCTTCCATGCTACACACATTATAGACGGTTCCCAAACAGAATGGTAAAGTTTATACTCCCCCTCCACCAACAAGCATCAATCCATGGCTTGCTCGAAACAGCGAGTGCCTCCAACTAACAACAGTCCCGGGGGAGTTTTGTTTGCAATTATTTTGATTTGATTTGCATAAAGCATGGGACTGGGCATCCCGGTGACCAGCCATTTTCTCGTGAGTGAGGAGCAGAGTCCACTCCTCTTGAGAATAACCCGCCTAACATGGAAGATACGGACAACCCTAGTTGATACATGAGCTATTCGAGCATACAAAACAGAATGTTTATTTGAAGGTTTAGAGTTTGGCACATACAAATTTACTTGGAATGGCAGGTAGATACCATATATAGGTAGGTATGGTGGACTCATATGGAATAACTTTGGGGTTTATAGGATTGGATGCACAAGCAATATTCCCGCTTAGTACAGGTGAAGGCTAGAAAAAGACTGGGAAGCGACCAGCTAGAGAGTGACAACAGTCATGAACATGCATTAAAATTAATCAACACCGAATGCAAGCATGGGTAGGATATAATGCACCATGAACATAAATATCGTAGAGGCTATATTGATTTTGTTTCAACTACATGCGTGAACATGTGCCAAGTTAAGCCACTCGAATCGTTCAAAAGAGGATACCACCCTATCATACCACATCACAACCATTTTAATAGCATGTTGGCACGCAAGGTAAACCATTATAAGCTCCTAGCTAATTAAGCATGGCATAAGCAACTATAATGTCTAATTGTCATTGCAAACATGTTTATTCATAATAGGCTGAATCAGGAACGATGAACTAATCATATTTAAAAAAACAAGAGAGGTCGAGTTCATACCAGCTTCTCTCATCTCAATCAGTCCATCACATATCGTCATAATTGCCTTTCACTTGCACGACCGAACGATGTGAATAATAGTAATAGTGCACGTGCATTGGACTAAGCTGGAATCTGCAAGCATTCAATAAACAGGAGAAGACAAGACAATATGGGCTCTTTTGTCCAATCAACAATAATGCGTATAAGAGCCACTTTAACAATTTAATTATGGTCTTCTCTATCGACCCCCAAAGAAAAGAAATAAAACTATTTACACGGGAAAGCTCCCAACAAGCAAAAGAAGAACAAGAAATCTTTTTGGGTTTTCTTTTTAATTACTACTACAAGCATGGAAATTAAAACTAGCTAAAAGCTACAACTAATTTTTTTGGTTTTTCTTAAGGTTTATCAAACACGCAAGAAGAAAGCATAAAAAGGAAAATAAACTAGCATGGATATTACAATGAAAAAGTATTAGCACCGATAACTAGCAATGAGTGTGTGAACATTAATGTAATGTTGGTGAGAAATACGTACGCCCCCAAGCTTAGGCTTTTGGCCTAAGTGGGTTTATTGCCACGGATGGCCTGGCGGATATCCAAAGTTTTAGTTGGGGTCGTACTGTGATGGATACTCAGATTGCCACTGGCTGGCAATCACCTCCGGATCCCACTGGTAATTAGACTGTCGTGGAGGATCAAATTGTGGTTCCGGCTCTTGCTCTGCAGCTGATGTAGGGTTCTGGTAGGCGTGAATGGCCTCCAACGGAACAAGGTACTTGCGTGCAGATAAATCAAACAAGGAAGGAGCAGGCAGGGTAATAGTCTCAGGATGATGTTTATCAAAGAACAATTTGTATTTAAGTTCCCTTTCCCTATTCTTTACAATAAAATCATGCACTACCATATTCTTATAATCTAAATAAACAGCAGGCAACAAATTTTCTTCCTTTTCATATTGCCGAATAGGTATGTTATACTATGCAGCAAGGCGTGAAGCATAGACACCTCCAAAGATGGGGCCCTTTGTACGGTTCAGACTTAACCGTTTGGCAATAATACCGCCCATACTAACAGAGTCGTCATGGAATAAACCATGGAACAAAATAATAATATCAGGAACACTAAGGTTTCCACAGTTTCCGCGACCAATTAAGCAACAACTAGCAAATATTGCAAAGTAGCGTAAAACAGGAAAATGTATGCTAGTGATTCTTGCATCGGAAACCTTCCTAGTTTTCCCTACAGTAATAGTGTCAATAAACCCGTCCGCATCTCTACGATGTGGTTCCTCTAAGCTACCCTCGAAAGGTATTTTGCAAACCCTGCAAAATTCATATAGTGACATGTTCTTAACCACATCATATAAATGAAACTCTACTGAAGGAGGTGATTCCTTAGGATAATAGTAGAAGTTTTGCACAAAAGTATTGGTGAGTAAGAGATATTGTTCGCGTTGGTCGCGGAGGAAGTTGGTGAGGCCTGCATTCTTAGCCAATTCATAAAAATCGTCATAAATCCCGGCTGCTCTCAAGAAATCATTGGAAGGCCATTCACACGGCCGAACCTCCACGGTGCGAGGCAGATTATATTTGGGCCTCTCTGCTTCTTCATTTTGCTTTTCCTTCGAGCTTCGGCTCGATGAGCCCCTCAAAAATCTCTTCATTATTTTCTGAAAAAATCTGAAATTTTTAGTAACTTCAAATAAAAGTGAACCAAGCTCAACAAAATTGATAGCAACTACTCCTAGAAGTGCCTAGGACCTATATCATGCATTAGAACTACTTGGAACCATATAAATTTGACATGCAGGCTCAAGAACATGGTCACCTAGGAAGCACAAATTTGCAATGAATAAAGCACTAGAACAAAAACTAATTGGACTAATGGAGGAGTCACATACCAAGGAACAATCCCCCCAAAGCAGTTTTGTGAGAGGTGCTTTGAGCAAGGAGATCGAAAATCACAGCAAAATGAGCTAGAACTCGTGCTTTAGCTGGATGGTGATTTTTTTTGGGAGGAAGAAGAAGGTGTGGGTGCAGGAATAAGTGGAGGGGAGCCGTCATGGGCCCACGAGGCAGGGGGCGTGCCCAGGGGGGGTGGGCGCGCCCTGGACCCTTGTGGCCAGGTGCTTGCTCCCCCTGTTGTGTTCTCAGTGCTAGATATTCTCAAATATTCTAGAAAAAATCATATTAAATTGGCAGGGCATTTGGAGAACTTTTATTTTTGGGGTATTTTTATATTGCACGGATAATTCAGAAAACTGACAGAAAATACTATTTTTGCTTTATTTAATATAAACAACAGAAAGTAAAAAGAGGGTACATAGACTTGTGTTTTCTAAATTCATCCATCTCATGCTCATCAAAAGGAATCCACTAACAAGGTTGATCAGGTCTTGTTAACAAACTCATTCCGAATGACATGGAACCAGAGAATTTTTGAATAACACTAGGTTACCTCAACGGGGATATGCACATCCCCAACAATAAGAATATCATATTTCTTCTTGACAGTAGGAAGAGGAAATTCAAAACCTCCAATAGTGATTGTTGAAAATTTTCCAATAGAATTTATACTGTGGACTTGAGGTTGTTTCCTCAGAAAGTGTACCGTATGCTCATTACCATTAACATGAAAAGTGACATTGCCTTTGGTGCAATCAATAACAGCCCCTGCCGTATTCAAAAAGGGTCTTCCAAGAATAATAGACATACTATCGTCCTCGGGAATATCAAGAATAACAAAGTCCGTTAAAATAGTAGTGTTTGCAACCACAACAGACACATCCTCACAAATATCGACAGGTATAGCAGTTGATTTATCAACCATTTGCAAAGATATTTCTGTAGGTGTCAACTTATTTCAAATCAAGTCTACGATATAAATAAAGAGGCATAACACTAACACCGTCTCCAAGATCACATAAAGCTGTTTTAACATAGTTTCTTTTAATGGAGCATGGTATAGTTGGTACTCCGGGATGTCCTGGTTTCTTAGGTATTCCTCCCTTAAAAGTATAATTAGCAAGCATGGTGGAAATTTCAGCTTCTGGTATCTTTCTTTTATTAGTGACAATATCTTTCATATACTTAGCATAAGGATTCATTTTGAGCATATCAGTTAATCGCATACGCAAAAAGATAGGTCTAATCATTTCAGCAAAGCGCTCAAAATCCTCATCATCCTTTTTCTTGGATGGTTTGGGAGGAAAAGGCATGGGTTTCTGAACCCATGGTTCTCTTTCTTTACCATGTTTCCTAGCAACAAAGTCTCTCTTATCATAACGTTGATTCTTTGATCGTGGGTTATCAAGATCAACAGCAGGTTCAATTTCTATACCATTGTGATTGCTAGGTTGAGCATCAACATGAACATTATCATTAGGTTCATGTTCATTACCAGATTGTGTTTCAGCATCAGAAATAGAAATATCATTGAGATTCTCAGGTGGTTCAGCAATAGGTTCACTAGAAGCATGCAAAGTCCTATCATTTTTATTTTTCTTCCTTTTAGAAGGACTAGGTGCATAAATATCATTTCTCTGAGAATCTTGCTCAATTCTCTTAGGATGGCCCTCAGGATACAAAGGTTCCTTGGTCATTTTACCACCTCTAGTCATAACTCTAGCAACATTATCATTTTTCTTACTACTTAATTCATTGAGCAAATCATTCTGAGGTTTAAGTACCTGTTCTACTTGAGTGGTAACCATAGAAGCATGTTTACTAATGAGTTTAAGTTCACCTTTAACTCTAGACATATAATCACCCAAGTGTTCAATCATATAAGAATTTTGTTTCAATTGTCTACCAAAATAAGCATTGAAGTCTTCTTGCTTAACCATAAAGTTACCAAACTCATCCAAACATTGCCTAGCAAACTTAGTAGGACAGATTTCAGCTTTATCATATCTATAGAGAGAATTTACCTTTACTACCCGTGTCAGGTTATCAAGACCATGTATTTCTTCAACAGGCGGTAAATTAAGACCATGTATTTCTTCAATAGGAGGTAAATTCTTAACATCTTCAACTTTAGTACCCTTTTCTTTCATGGATTTCTTTGCCTCTTGCATATCTTCAGGACTGAGAAATAGAACACCCCTTTTCTTAGGAGTTGGTTTAGGAATAGGCTTAGGAGCTGGCTTAGGAAGTGTCCAATTATTTTCATTTGTCAACATATTATTCAATAGAATTTTAGCTTCATCCGGTGCTCTTTCCGTGAAAACAGAACCAGCACAACTATCTAGGTGGTCTCTGGAAGCATCGGTTAGTCCATTATAAATGATATCAAGTATTTCATATTTCTTAAGAGGATGATCAGGCAAAGCATTAAGTAATTGGAGAAGCCTCCCCCAAGCTTGTGGGAGACTCTCTTCTTCAATTTGCACAAAATTATATATATCCCTTAAGGCAGATTGTTTCTTATGAGCAGGGAAATATTTAGCCGAGAAGTAATAAATCATATCCTGGGGACTACGCACACAACTAGGATCAAGAGAATTAAACCATATCTTAGCATCACCCTTTAATGAGAACAGAAATATTTTAAGGATATAAAAGTAGCGAGTTCTCTCATCATTAGTGAATAGGGTGGCTATATCATTTAATTTAGTAAGATGTGCCACAATAGTTTCAGATTCATAGCCATAAAAAGGATCAGATTGAACCAAAGTAATTATATCAGGATCAATAGAGAATTCATAATCCTTATCAGTAACAAAGATAGGTGAAGTAGCATAAGCAGGATCATATTTCATTCTAGCATTCAGAGTTTTTTGTTTAAGCTTAGCTAATAATTTCTTAAGATCACTTCTATCCTTGCATGCAAGAAAGTTTCTTTTAGTTTCTTCATCCATAACATAGCCCTTAGGCACAACATGCAATTCATATTTATTAGGAGAGCCTTCATCATCACTTTCATCAATATTATCAGTTTCAATAATTTCATTCTCTCTAGCCCTAGCAAGTTGTTCATCAAGAAATTCACCAAGTGGCACAGTAGTATCAAGCATAGAAGTAGTTTCATCATAAGTATCATGCATAGAAGAAGTGGCATCATCAATAATATGTGACATATCAGAATTAATAGCAGAAGCAGGTTTAGGTGTCACAAGCTTACTCAAAACAGAAGGTGAATCAAGTGCAGAGCTAGATGGCAGTTCCTTACCTCCCCTCGTAGTTGAGGGATAAATTTTGGTTTTCGCGTCTTTCAAGTTCTTCATAGTGACCAGCAGATATAAATCCCAAGTGACTCAAAGAATAGAGCTATGCTCCCCGGCAACGGCGCCAGAAAATAGTCTTGATAACCCACAAGTATAGGGGATCGCAACAGTTTTCGAGGGTAGAGTATTCAACCCAAATTTATTGATTCGACACAGGGGAGCCAAATAATATTCTCAAGTATTAGCAGCTGAGTTGTCAATTCAACAACACCTGGAAACTTAATATCTGGAACAAAGTATTTAGTAGCAAAGCAATATGATAGTAGTGGTAACGGTGGTAAAAGGTAACGATAGCAAAAGTAATATTTTTGGTGTTTTATAGTAATTGTAACAGTAGGAAAAGTAAATAACGAAGAGCAATATGTGAAAAGCTCATAGGCATTGGATCGGTGAAGGAGAATTATGCCGGATGTGGTTCATCATGTAACAGTCACAACATAGGGTGACACAGAACTAGCTCCAATTAATCAATATAATGTAGGCATGTATTCCGAATATAGTCATACGTGCTTATGGAAAAGAACTTGCATGACATCTTTTGCCCTACCCTCCCGTGGAAGCGGGGTCCTAGCGAAAACTAAGGGATATTAAGGCCTCCTTTTAATAGAGTACCGGACCAAAGCATTAACACATGGTGAATACATGAACTCCTAAAACTATGGTCATCACCGGGAGTGGTCCCGATTATTGTCACTTCGGGGTTGCCGGATCATAACACATAGTAGGTGACTATAGACATGCAAGATAGGATCAAGAACTCACATATATTCATGAAAACATACTAGGTTCAGAGCTGAAATCATGGCACTCGGGCTCTAGTGACAAGCATTAAGCATAGCAAACTCATAGCAACATCAATCTCAAAACATAGTGGATACTAGGGATCAAACCCTAACAAAACTAACTCGATTACATGATAAATCTCATCCAACCCATCACCGTCTAGCAAGCCTACGATGGAATTACTCACGCACGGCGGTGAGCATCATGAAATTGGTGATGGAGGAAGGTTGATGACGACGACGACGACGGATTCCCCTCTCCGGAGCTCCGAACGGACTCCAGATCAGCCCTCCCGAGAGAGTTTAGGGCTTGGCGGCGGCTCCGTATCATAAAACATGATGAATCCTTCTCCTTGATTTTTTTCTCCCCGAACACGAATATATGGAGTTGGAGTTGAGGTCGGTGGAGCTCCAGGGGGCCCATGAGGTAGGGGCGCGCCCAGGGGGGCTGGCACGCCCCCACCCTCGTGGCTAGGGTGTGGCCCCCTGGCCTTGATTCTTTGCCAGTATTTTTTATTATTTCCAAAAATAATCTCCGTGGAGTTTCAGGTCATTCTGAGAACTTTTGTTTCTACACATAAATAACACCATGGCAATTCTGCTGAAAACAGCGCCAGTCCGGGTTAGTTCCATTCAAATCATGCAAGTTAGAGTCCAAAACCAGGGCAAAAGTGTTTGGAAAAGTAGATACGACGGAGATGTTTCAATAGGCATCACGTCCGTGACAAGTAGACCGAAACGATTCTGCATCTACTACTATTACTCCACACATAGACCGCTATCCAGCATGCATCTAGAGTATTAAGTTCATAAGAACGGAGTAACACATTAGGCAAGATGACATGATGTAGAGGGATAAACTCAAGAAATATGATATAAACCCCATCTTTTTATCCTCGATGGCAACAATACAATACGTGCCTTGCTGCCCCTGCTGTCACTGGGAAAGGACACCACAAGATTGAACCCAAAGCTAAGCACTTCTCCCATTGCAAGAAAGATCAATCTAGTAGGCCAAACCAAAGTGATAATTCGAAGAGACTTGCAAAGATATCAAATCATGCATATAAGAATTCAAAGAAGAATCAAATATTGTTCATAGATAATCTTGATCATAAATCCACAATTTATCGGATCTCAACAAACACACCGCAAAAAGAGTTACATCGAATAGATCTCCAAGAAGATCGAGGAGAAATTTGTATTGAGATCAAAAGAGAGAGAAGAAGCCATCTAGCTAATAACTATGGACCTGAAGGTCTGTGGTAAACTACTCACACATCATCGGAGAGGCTATGGTGTTGATGTAGAAGCCCTCCGTGATCGAATCCCCCTCCGACAGATCGCCGGAAAAGGCCGCAAGATGGGATCTCACGGGTATAGAAGGTTGCGGCGGCGGAAAAGGTGTTTCGTGGCTCCCCCCAAAGGTTTCGGGGTATAAGAGTATATATAGGCGAAAGAAGTAGGTCGGTGGAGCTGCGAGGGGACCACAAGGGTGGGGGGCGCGCCCACCTGCCTCGTGGCTTCCTCGCTGCTTTCTTGACGTCCACTCCAGGTCTCTTGGATTGCGTTTGTTCCAAAAACAAGCCTCGCGAAGGTTTCATTCCGTTTGGACTCTGTTTGATATTCCATTTCTGCGAAACACTGAAATAGGCAAAAAACAACAATTTGCACTGGGCTTTTGGTTAATAGGAGTCCCGAAAATAATATAAAGAGGTATAATAAAGCCCATTAAACATCCAAAAAGGTAATATAATAGCATGGAACAATAAAAAATTATAGATACCTTGGAGATGTATCAAGCATCCCCAAGCTTAATTCCTGCTCGTCCTCGAGTAGGTAAATGAGAAAAACAGAATTTTTTATGTGGAATGCTCCCTAACATAATTTTCAATGTAATTCTCTTTATTGTGGCATGAATATTCAGATCCAAAAGATTCAAGATAAAAGTTTAATATTGACATAAAAATAGTAATACTTCAAGCATGCTAACCAAGCGATTATGTCTTATCAAAATTACATAGCCAAAGAAAGCTTATCCCTACAAAATCATATAGTTTGGCCATGCTTCATTTTCGTCACACAAAATGCTCCCATTATGCATAACCCCGACGACAAGCCGAGCAATTGGTTCATACTTTTTAACGCGCTTTAGCCTTTTCAACCCTTGCGCAATACATGAGCACAAGCCATGTATATAACACTATAGGTGGAATAGCATATGATGATGGGGGTTATGTGAGAAGACAAAAAAAGGAGAAAGTCTCACATTGACGCGGCTAATCAACGGGCTATGGACATGCCCATCAATTGATGTCAATGCGAGGAGTAGGGATTGCCATGCAACGGATGCACTAGAGCTATAAGTGTATGAAAGCTCATCAAAAGAAACTAAGTGGGTGTGCATCCAACTTGCTTGCTCACGAATACTTAGGGCATTTTGAGGAAGCCCATCATTGGAATATACAAGCCAAGTTCTATAATAAAAAATTCCCACTAGTATATGCAAGTGACAAAATAAGAAACTCTCTATCATGAAGACCATGGTGCTATTTTGAAGCACAAGTGTGGAAAAAGGATAGTAACATTGTCCCTTCTCTCTTTTTCTCTCATTTTTTTTGTTTGGGCTTCTTTGGCCTCTTTTTTTATTTGGGCTTCTTTGGCCTCTTTTATTTTTCACTTTCCTCACATGGAACAATGCTCTAATAATGATGATCATCACACTTTTATTTACTCATAACTCAATGTTACAACTCGATACTAGAACAAAAATATGATTCTATGTGAATGCCTCTGGCGGTGTACCGGGATATGCGATGAATCAAGAGCGACATGTATGAAAGAATTATGAAAGTGGCTTTGCCACAAATACGATGTCAACTACATGATCATGCAAAGCAATATGACAATGATGGAGTGTGTCATAATAAACGGAACGGTGGAAAGTTGCATGGCAATATATCTCGGAATGGCTATGGAAATGCCATAATAGGTAGGTATGGTTGCTGTTTTGAGGAAGATATAAGGAGGCTTATGTGTGAAAGATGGTATCGTATCACGGGGTTTGGATGCACCGACGAAGTTTGCACCAACTCTCGAGGTGAGAAAGGGCAATGCACGGTACTGTAGGGGCTAGCAAATTGTGGAAAGGTAAGAGTGTGTATGATCCATGGACTCACATTGGTCATAAAGAACTCATATACTTATTGCAAAAGTTTGTTAGCCCTCGAAGAAAAGTACTACTATGCATGCCCCTAGAGGGATAGATTGGTAGGAAAAGACCATCGCTCGTCCCCAACCGCCACTCATAAGGAAAGCACTCAAAGAACACCCCATGCTCCAAATTTGTCACACAACGTTTACCATACGTGCATGCTATGGGACTTGCCAACTTTAACACAAGTATTTCTCAATTTCACAATTGCCCAACTAGCATGACTCTAACATTACCACCTTTATATCTCAAAACATCTATCAAGTATCATAGTATTCAATGCATTCTATATGAAAGTTTTTATCATACCCATCTTGAATGCCTATCATATTAGGACTAATTTTATAGCCAAAGCAAATTACCATGATGTTCTAATAGACTCTCAAAATAATATAAGTGAAGCATGAGAGATCAATAATTCCTACAAAATAAAACCACCACCGTGCTCTAAAAAAATATAAGTGAAGCACTAGAGCAAAATTATCTAGCTCAAAAGATATAAGTGAAGCACATAGAGTATTCTAATAAATTCTGATTCATGTGTGTCTCTCCCAAAAGGTGTGTACAGCAAGGATGATTGTGGTAAACTAAAAATCAAAGACTCAAATCATACAAGACGCTCCAAGCAAAACACATATCATGTGATGAATAAAAATATAGCCTAGAGTAAATTTACACGATAGACGAAGACGAAAGAGGGGATGCCTTCCGGGGCATCCCCAAGCTTAAGCTTTTGGTTGTCCTTGAATTTTACCTTGGGGTGCCTTGGGAATCCCCAAGCTTAGTCTCTTGTCACTCCTTATTCCAAAATCCATCAAATCTTTACCCAAAAACTTGAAAACTTCACAACACAAAACTCAACAGAAAATCTCATGAGCTCTGTTAGTATAAGAAAACAAATCACCACTTTAAGGTACAGTAATGAACTCATTCTTTATTTATATTGGTGTTAAACCTACTGTATTCCAACTTCTCTATGGTTCGTACCCCCCGATACTAGACATAGATTCATCAAAATAAGCAAACAACACCCGAAAAACAGAATCTATAAAAAACAGAACAATCTGTAGTAATCTATACGTTTCGAATACTTCTGTAACTCCAAAAATTCTACAAAATTAGGAATACTATGGTAATTTGTATATTAATCTACTTCAGTTGGAATTGGTATTTTATCGCTCTCTGGTAAAAAACAAAAAATATTCTCGTGAGCGCACACTTTCTGTTTTTTCAGCAAGATCAAACAACAATCATCCAGGAAGATCCTAAAGGCTTTACTTGGCACAAACACTAATTAAAGAATAAAAAACACAATCATAAAAGAGTATACATGATTTATTTATTACTAAACAGGAACAAAAAGAAAATTGGGTTGCCTCCCAACAAGCGCTATCGTTTAACGCCCCTAGCTAGGCATAAAAACAAGAATAGATCTAGGTATTGCCATGTTTGGTATGCAATCCATAAGTGGCTCTCATATAAGGTAATTTAATTTTCTTCCTAGGAAAGTGTTCCATGCCTTTCCTTAATGGAAATTGGAATCTAATATTTCCTTCTTTCATATCAATAATTGCACCAATCGTTCTAAGGAAAGGTCTACCAAAAATAATAGGACAAGTAGGATTGCAATCTATATCAAGAACAATAAAATCTACGGGCACATAATTCCTATTTGCAACAATAAGAACATCATTAATCCTTCCCATAGCTTAATGGTGGAATCCGCAAGACTACTAGTTTTATGAAGAATAGACCCGCTCATGGTGGGTAAAGCACCGGCGCAAGTAAAGAAATCTTGAATAACTCCTTTTCCAATAATATTACCACTACCGATCTGAAACTTTTTAGTGTGTAAAATAGTAGGTTCTTCATGAGGATAATCAAAAGCATCAACGTTTCCCCCATCGTTACTACTACCATTTTCAATGATAACCTCCCAAGTTTCAGACATGATAGCAACAAACCGCACTAAGAACGAACACAGAAGAGGCAAGCGGAAAGAGACGGACGGAAAAGGGCGAATAAAACAGCAAAGGTGAAGTGGGGGAGAGGAAAATGAGATGCAAATGGCAAATAATGTAATGCGAGGGATAAGGGTTTGTGATGGGTACTTGGTATGTCTTGACTTGTGCGTAGATCTCCCCGGCAACGGTGCCATAAATCCTTCTTGCTACCTCTTGAGCATGCATTGGTTTTCCCTTGAAGAGAAAAGGGTGATTGTCGGTGTTCTGGGAATGGGGGTCCCCAGACTTGCCTGCCTGCGGCCCGTGGCGTGGCGGAGCCAGCAGGCCGTACAGCCCATCTTCACCAACAAAGCATCCAAGACCCTCGCGAGGGTCCAAGCCTCGCGAGGCGGACGACGCAAGACCTCCTCCCGAGCGGCCTAGTCAGGCAGGCTCACGAGGGGCGGAGATATCAAGGCGAGGCGAACCTCATGAGGCTCTCATGACGTGAGCCATGACGATCGACACTAGGCGGGCGCCAGCGCGCGCTGCGTCCTTGTTTCCTCTTTGGTGCAAAGGAGGCAAGCGCAACCACGGAGTACCGAGGCATCAGGCAAAGGTTGCCATTTCGGTGCAACAAGACCAAGACCATGGATTGCAAGACGAAGGTCATCGTGGAGCCCAAGACGGCGTCGCCACCAGAGCCTTTCATAGGCGAAGACCACTTTTGTCAGGATAGTTTGTACTAGTTGCCCCCCTTCAAATTAGCCAGCCATTGTTGGCTCCCTTCTCGCTCGATATTTGGGAAGAGGACCAGGGCCTCTATAAATAGGACTAGCCACCACAGTAGAGAGAGAGATCATCAGACCCAGAGAGATCATCAGACCCAGAGGGCTCATCAGACCCCGAGATACACACAAGTCTGAAAGCACAAGAACACCTCAACCTAAGGAGGCTGTTCTTCCCCTTGTATTGTTCATCATCAGCCCAAGAGGCAATCCACCACCACCACACTAGAGTAGGGTATTACACCACAACGGTGGCTCGAACCAGTATAAACCCCGTGTCTTTCTGTGTTGCGAGTTGTTCATCGAGTTCGTTCGCAAGATCTTAGCGAGCTAGAGCGTAGATCGGTAGGAGGGAAAGACTTCGTGCGCACCCTAGTGTTCGAACCTTAAGGGTTAGCCGGAGCCCCACATCCGACATTTGGCGCGCCAGGTAGGGGTGCGCCAGGGCTTCTCTCCACCAACCAGCGCCTCGTGCCGCTGCACTACGCTCCCATGGCAGGTGCCCCGCCACCAACCTCTGCGGTCGACACCAGCAACAGGGAGTCTGGGTACCGAGCCCTGGCCTCCACTCTGCAGCGAGTGCAGTGTCCGGCCAAGTTCAGGCTGGAGATGCCGCCATGTTACGATGGCGTGGCAGACTCGGCGTTGTTCCTGCTAACATACGAGGAGGTCGTCCTTGAAGCCATAGGCGACGACAAGATCATGGCAAACTTGTTCCCCCTGGCCCTCGCCGGCAAGCCGCGCGCTTGGCTGCTCAACCTCCTAGGATCCACGGTGACGTCCTAGGGGGAACTCCGCGACCTCTTCACTGCGCGCTACGCGGCGCCGGCACACCACGCAGTCGCGTCACTGCTGAGTGGCTCCCAAGCACCTCCTTCAGATCGCCACGTCAAGCCTTTCTTCCGTCAGATTGGGGCAGCCTGCAATTGCCCAGGGGCTCCGCCGGGTTGGGCTGCGCCAGAGGCCGACCTCACCTTCGACTCGGAAGACCACCCCGGATCCACCGCCGACTCAGGGACGCTCATGATGCTCTGCACGCCCACCATCTGCAACGTGGCCGTCACCAAGACCCTCATCGACGGCGGCGCCGACCTCAACTTGCTCTCTGTGGAAGCCTTCAGCCTTCTTCATGTGCCGCTTGAACGGCTCGGCCTCAGCAAGCCCTTCACAGGAGTGGGTGGTGGAGCTGCTCACCCTCTGGGGCAGATCCGCCTCCCTGTCACCTTTGGCACGTGAGACAACTATTGCACCGAGCTGGTGGACTTTGACATCGCCCGCATCGGTCTCCCGTACAATGCCATCCTCGGGTACCCGGCTCTCGCTCAGTTCATGGCGGCGACTCACCTGGCCTACAACCTGATGTCTACTACACAACCTTCTTCTTGTAGACGTTGTTGGGCCTCCAAGTGCAGAGGTTTGTAGGACAGTAGCAAATTTCCCTCAAGTGGATGACCTAAGGTTTATCAATCCGTAGGAGGCGTAGGATGAAGATGGTCTCTCTCAAGCAACCCTGCAACCAAATAACAAAGAGTCTCTTGTGTCCCCAACACACCCAATACAATGGTAAATTGTATAGGTGCACTAGTTCGGCGAAGAGATGGTGAAACAAGTGGTATATGGATAGTAGATAAAGGTATTTGTAATCTGAAATAATAAAAACAGCAAGGTAACGAATGATAAAAGTGAGCGTAAACGGTATTGCAATGCTAGGAAATAAGGCCTGGGGTTCATACTTTCACTAGTGCAAGTCCTCTCAACAATACTAACATAATTGGATCATAAAACTATCCCTCAACATGCAACAAAGAGTCACTCCAAAGTCACTAATAGCGGAGAACAAACGAAGAGATTATGGTAGGGTACGAAACCACCTCAAAGTTATTCTTTCCAATCAATCTGTGAGGCTATTCCTATAAGTGTCACAAACAGCCTTAGAGTTCGTACTAGAATGACACCTTAAGACACAAATCAACCAAAACCCTAATGTCACCTAGATACTCCAATGTCACCTCAAGTATCCGTGGGCATGATTATACGATATGCATCACACAATCTCAGATTCATCTATTCAACCAACACAAAGGACCTCAAAGAGTGCCCCAAAGTTCTACCGGAGAATCACGACGAAAACGTGTGCCAAACCCTATGCATAGGTTCCCAATGTCACGAAACCCGCAAGTTGCTCACCTTAACATACATCACGTGGCACGTGGTATCCCATTGTCACCACAGATATCCACGGCAATACATACATCAAGTGTTCTCAAGTCTTTAAAGACTCAATCCGATAAGATTACTTCAAAGGGGAAACTCGATTCATTACAAGAGAGAAGAGGGGGAAGAAACATCATAGGATCCAAATATAATAGCAAAGCTCATGATACATCAAGATCGTATCATCTCAAGAACACGAGAGAGAGAGATCAAACACATAGCTACTGGTACATACCCTCAGCCCCGAGGGAGAACTACTCCCTCCTCATCATGGAGAGCGCCGGGATGATGAAGATGGCCACCGGTGAGGGTTCCCCCCTCCGGCAGGGTGTCGGAACAGGGTCCTGATTGACTTTTGGTGGCTACGGAGGTTTCTGGTGGTGGAACTCCCGATCTATCTTGTGTTCTGGAAGTTTTAGGGTATATGGAGTTATATAGGCAGAAGAAGCACGTCAGGGGAGCCACGGGGGCCCCACGAGGCAGGGGACGCGCCCTAGGGGGGTGGGCGCGCCCCCCACCCTCGTGGGCAGCTCCCGTATCTTCTGACATGGGGTCCAAGCCCATCAGGTGTGTTTCCTTCCAAAAATAACTTCTCCAATTGATTTCGTTCCTTTTGGACCCCGTCTAATATTCCTTTTCTTCAAAACACTGAAATAGGCATAAAACAGCAAATCTGGGCTGGGCCTTCGGTTAATAGGTTAGTCCCAAAAGTAATATAAAAGTGGATAATAAAGCCCAATATTTCCCAAAACAGTAGATAATATAGCATGGAGCAATCAAAAATTATAGATACGTTGGAGACGTATCAAGCATCCCCAAGCTTAATTCCTGCTCGTCCTCGAGTGGGTAAATGATAAAAAAGATAACTTTTGATGTGGAATGCTAGTTGGCATAATTTCAATGTAATTCTTCCTACTTGTGATATGAATATTCAGATCTGAAAGATTCAAGACAAAAGTTCATATTGACATAAAAATAATAATACTTCAAGCATACTAACTAAGCAATCATGTCTTCTCAAAATAACATGGCCAAAGAAAGCTATCCCTACAAAATCATATAGTCTGGCTATGCTCCATCTTCACCACACAACATATTTAAATCATGCACAACCCCGATGACAAGCAAAGCAATTGTTTCATACTTTTGATGTTCTCAAACTTTTTCAATCTTCACACAATACATGAGCGTGAGCCATGGATATAGCACTATAGGTGGAATAGAGTGGTGGTTGTGGAGAAGACAAAAAGGGAGAAGATAGTCTCACATCGATTAGGCGTATCAATGGGCTATGGAGATGCCCATCAATAGATATCAATGTGAGTGAGTAGGGATTGCCATGAAACAGATGCACTAGAGATATAAATGTATGAAAGCTCAACAAAAGAAACTAGTGGGTGTGCATCCAACTTGCTTGCTCATGAAGACCTAGGGCATTTTGAGGAAGCCCATCATTGGAATATACAAGCCAAGTTCTATAACATAAAATTCCCACTAGTATATGAAAGTGACAACATATGAGACTCTCTATATGAAGAACATGGTGCTACTTTGAAGCACAATATATGAGACTCGCTATATCATGGTGCTACTTTGAAGCACAAGTGTGGAAAAAGGATAGTAGCATTGCCCCTTTTTATTTAATTTTTTTATTTGGCCTTTCCTTTTTTATTTGGCCTTTATTTTTTATTTGGCCTTTCTCTTTTATGGCCTTTCTCTTTTTTTGGGACAATGCTCTATTGAATGATGATCATCACACTTCTATTTATTTACAACTCAATGATTACAACTCGATACTAAAACAAAGTATGACTCTATATGAAAGCCTCCGGCGGTGTACCGGGATGTGCAATGATGCATGAGTGACATGTATGAAAGAATTATGAACGGTGGCTTTGCCACAAATACAATGTCAACTACATGATCATGCTAAGCAATATGACAATGATGAATGTGTCATGATGAACTAGGTGGTGGAAAGTTGCGTGGCAATATATCTCAGAATGGCTATGGAAATGCCATAATAGGTAGGTATGGTGGCTGTTTTGAGGAAGGTATATGGTAGGTGTATGATACCGGCGAAAGGTGCGCGGTATTAGAGAGGCTAGCAAAGGTGGAAGGGTGAGAGTGCGTATAATCCACGGACTCAACATTAGTCATAAAGAACTCACATACTTATTGCAAAAATCTATTAGTTATCGAAACAAAGTACTACGCGCATGCTCCTAGGGGGATAGATTGGTAGGAAAAGACCATCACTCGTCCCCGACCGCCACTCATAAGGAAGACAATCAACAAATAAATCATGCTCTGACTTCATCACATAATGGTTCACCATACGTGCATGCTACGGGAATCACAAACTTCAACACAATTATTTCTCAAATTCACAACTACTCAACTAGCATGACTCTAATATTACCATCCTCATATCTCAAAACAATCATCAAGCATCAAACTTCTCATAGTATTCAACACACTCATAAGAGAATTTTGTTATTAATGAATACCTAGCATATTAGGATTTTAAGCAAATTACCATGCTATTTAAGACTATCAAAATAATATAAGTGAAGCATGAGAGTTCATCTATTTCTTCAAAATAAAACTACCACCATGCTCTAAAGGATATAAGTGAAGCACTAGAGCAAATGACAAACTGCTCCGAAAGATATAAGTGAAGATCAATGAGTAGTCGAATAATTATGCAACTATGTGAAGAATCTCTAACATTTAATAATTTCAAATCTTGGTACTCTATTCAAACAGCAAGAAAATGAAAATAAAATGACATCTAAGAATAGCAAACATCATGTGAAGAAGCAAAAACTTAGGATCAACCGATACTAACCGATAGTTGTTGAAGAAGAAAGGTGGGATGCCAACTGGGGCATCCCCAAGCTTAGGCGCTTGAGACTTCTTGAAATATTATCTTGGCGTGCCTTGGGCATCCCCAAGCTTGAGCTTTTGTGTATCCTTAATTCCTCTCATATCACGGTCTCCCTAAATCTCAAAAGCTTCATCCACACAAAACTCAACAAGGACTCGTGAGATAAATTAGTATAAACCATTGCCAAACCTTATCATACTCTACTGTATCAAATCACTAGAATTATTATTCAACATTGCATACTAAATGCCTCTGCATATTTAATAGTCTTATCCTCAAATATAATCATTAAAGAAGCAAACATATGCAAACAATGCAAACATAACAGCAATCTGCCTAAACAGGATAGTCTGTAAAGAATGCTGCAACATCCATACTTCCCTAGCTCCAAAAATTATGAAAGAAAATTACCACTGTAGTAAATTTATCAGAGATTAATATGCAAAAATGTTTCAACATTTTATCACATTCTGACTTTTTGAGGGAATTATTGCAACAGCGGTAAACTTTCTGTTTTCAAACAGCAGCATGTATACTTGTAACATAGGCATAGTAAAGGCTATTAATGCCACTTTATTGAAATAAATATGCAAAACATTGTTCTAAATAACATAAATAAAATCCTAACAAAATAAATTGACGCTCCAAGCAAAACACATATCATGTGGTGAATAAAAATATAGCTCCAAGTAAAGTTACCGATGAACGAAGACGGAAGAGGGGATGCCTTCCGGGGCATCCCCAAGCTTAGGCTCTTGGCTATACTTGAATATTACCTTGGGGTGCCATGGGCATCCCCAAGATTAGGCTCTTGCCACTCCTTATTCCATAGTCCATCGAATCCTTACCCAAAACTTGAAAACTTCACAACACAAAACTTAACAGAAAACTCGTAAGCTCTGTTAGTATAAGAAAATAAATCACCACTTCAAGGTACTATAATGAACTCATTATTTATTTATATTGGTGTGAAACCTACTGTATTCCAACTTCTCTATGGTTTATAAACTATTTTACTAGCAATATATTCATCAAAATAAGCAAACAACACATAGAAAACAGAATCTGTCAAAAATAGAACAGTCTGTCGTAATCTGAATCAAACGTATACTTCTGGAACTCATAAAATTATCAAATAAATTTCCGGACCTGAGGAATTTATCTATTAATCACCTGAAAAAAGAATTAACTAAATAGCACTCTCCAAATAAAAATGGCAGCAGTTCTCATGAGCGCTAAAGTTTCTGTTTTTTATAGCATGATCAACAAGACTTCTCCCAAGTCTCCCCGAAGGTTTTACTTGGCACAACACTAATTAAACACATAAAACCACATCTAAACAGTGGCTAGATGGATTATTTATTATTAAACAGGGACAAAAAGCAAGCATCTAAAATAAAATTGGGTTGCCTCCCAACAAGCGCTATCGTTTAGTGCCCCTAGCCAGGCATGATAATGAAAATGATGCTCACATAAAGGATAAGAATTGAAACATAAAGAGAGCATCATAAAGAATATGACTAGCACATTTAAGTCTAACCCAATTCCTATGCATAGGGATTTTGTGAGAAAATAACTTGTGGGAACAAGAATCAACTTGCATAGGAAGGTAAAACAAGCATAACTTCAAAATTTTAAGCACATAGAGAGGAAACTTGATATTATTGCAATTTCTACAAGCATATGTTCCTCCCTCATAATAATTTTCAGTAGCATCATGAATGAATTCAACAATATAACCAGCACCTAAAACATTCTTTTCATGATCTACAAGAATGCAAAATTTACTACTCTCCACATAAGCAAAATTCTTCTCATGAATAATAGTGGGAGCAAACTCAACAAAATAACTATCCTGTGATTGAAAATTAAGATCAAGATTACAAGGTTCATTGTTATTATTATTCTTTAAAGCATATGTGTCATCACAATAATCATCATAGATAGGAGGCATGCTTTCATCGTAATATATTTGCTCATCAAAGCTTGGGGGACAAAAAATATCATCTTCATCAAACATAGCTTACCCAAGCTTATGGCTTTGCATATCATTAGCATCATGGATATTCAAGGAATTCATACTAACAACATTGCAATCATGCTCATCATTCAAAGATTTAGTGCCAAACATTTTAATGCATTCTTCTTCTAGCACTTTGGCACAATTTTCCTTTCCATCATACTCATGAAAGATATTAAAAAGATGAATCGTATGAGGCAAACTTAATTCCATTTCTTGTAATTTTATTTTATAAACTAAACTAGTGATAAAACAAGAAACTAAAAGACTCGATTGCAAGATCTAAAGATATACCTTCAAGCGCTAACCTCCCCGGCAACGGCGCCAGAAAAGAGCTTGATGTCTACTACACAACCTTCTTCTTGTAGACGTTGTTGGGCCTCCAAGTGCAGAGGTTTGTAGGACAATAGCAAATTTCCCTCAAGTGGATGACCTAAGGTTTATCAATCCGTAGGAGGCGTAGGATGAAGATGGTCTCTCTCAAGCAACCCTGCAACCAAATAACAAAGAGTCTCTTGTGTCCCCAACACACCCAATACAATGGTAAACTGTATAGGTGCACTAGTTCGGCGAAGAGATGGTGAAACAAGTGGTATATGGATAGTACATAAAGGTATTTGTAGTCTGAAATAATAAAAACAGCAAGGTAACGAATGATAAAAGTGAGCGTAAACGGTATTGCAATGCTAGGAAACAAGGCCTAGGGTTCATACTTTCACTAGTGCAAGTCCTCTCAACAATACTAACATAATTGGATCATAAAACTATCCCTCAACATGCAACAAAGAGTCACTCCAAAGTCACTAATAGCGGAGAACAAACGAAGATACTATGGCAGGGTACGAAACCACCTCAAAGTTATTGTTGGGTTTCGTAGTAATTTCAAAAAATTTCCTACGCACACGCAAGATCATGTGATGCATAGCAACGAGGGGGAGAGTGTTGTCTACGTACCCAACGCAGACCGACTGCGGAAGCGATGACACGACGTAGAGGAAGTAGTCGTACGTCTTCACGATCCAACCGATCAAGCACCGAAACTACGGCACCTCCGAGTTCGAGCACACGTTCAGCTCGATGACGATCCCCGGACTCCGATCCAGCAAAGTGTCGGGGAAGAGTTCCGTCAGCATGACGGCGTGGTGACGATCTTGATGTACTACAGCAGCAGGGCTTCGCCTAAACTCCGCTACAGTATTATCGAGGTATATAGTGGCAGGGGGCACCGCACACGGCTAAGGAATAGATCACGTGGATCAACTTGTGTGTCTAGACGTGTCCCCTGCCTTCGTATATAAAGGAGTAGAGGGGGGGAGGCTGGCCGGCCAAGGAGGGAGGCGCAGGAGGAGTCCTACTCCTTCCGGGAGTAGGACTCCCCTCCAATCCTATTCCAATTAGGATTCCCCAAAGGGGGAAAGAGGGAGAGGGGGGCCGGCCACCTTCTCCTAGTCCTAATAGGACTAGGGGAGGGGGAAGTGGCGCAGCCACCTTGGGCTGCCCCTTTCTCCTTTCCACTAAGGCCCATGAAGGCCCATATGGCTCCCGGGGGGTTCCGGCAACCTCCCGGTAACCCGGTAAAATCCCGATTTCACCCGGAACACTTCCGATGTCCAAACATAGGCTTCCAATATATCAATCTTTACGTCTCGACCATTTCGAGACTCCTCGTCATGTCCGTGATCACATCCGGGACTCCGAACAACCTTCGGTACATCAAAATGCATAAACTCATAATATAACTGTCATCGTAACCTTAAGCGTGCGGACCCTACGGGTTCGTGAACAATGTAGACATGACCGAGACATGTCTCCGGTCAATAACCAATAGCGGGACCTGGATGCCCATATTGACTCCTACATATTCTACGAAGATCTTTATCGGTCAGACCGCATAACAACATACGTTGTTCCCTTTGTCATCGGTATGTTACTTGCCCGAGATTCGATCGTCGGTATCCAATACCTAGTTCAATCTCGTTACCGGCAAGTCTCTTTACTCGTTCCGTAATACATCATCTCACAACTACCATATTAGTTGTAATGCTTGCAAGGCTTATGTGATGTGTATTACCGAGAGGGCCCAAAGATACCTCTCCGACAATCGGAGTGACAAATCCTAATCTCGAAATACGCCAACCCAACATCTACCTTTGGAGACACCTGTAATGCTCCTTTATAATCACCCAGTTACGTTGTGATGTTTGGTAGCACCCAAAGTGTTCCTCCGGCAAACGGGAGTTGCATAATCTCATAGTCATAGGAACATGTATAAGTCATGAAGAAAAGCAATAGCAACATACTAAACGATCGGGTGCTAAGCTAATGGAATGGGTCATGTCAATCAGATCATTCAATTAATGATGTGACCTCGTTAATCAAATAACAACTCATTGTTCATGGTTAGGAAACATAACCATCTTTGATTAACGAGCTAGTCAAGTAGAGGCATACTAGTGACACTTTGTTTGTCTATGTATTCACACATGTATTATGTTTCCGGTTAATACAATTCTAGCATGAATAATAAACATTTATCATGATTATAAGGAAATAAATAATAACTTTATTATTGCCTCTAGGGCATGTTTCCTTCAGTCTCCCACTTGCACTAGATTCAATAATCTAGATTACACTGTAATGATTCTAACACCCATGGAGCCTTGGTGCTGATCATGTTTTGCTCGTGGAAGAGGCTTAGTCAACGGGTCTGCAACATTCAGATCCGTATGTATCTTGCAAATCTCTATGTCTCCCACCTGGACTAGATCCCGGATGGAATTGAAGCGTCTCTTGATGTGTTTGGTCCTTTTGTGAAATCTGGATTCCTTTGCCAAGGCAATTGCACCAGTATTGTCACAAAAGATTTTCATTGGACCCGATGCACTAGGTATGACACCTAGATCGGATATGAACTCCTTCATCCAGACTCCTTCGTTCGCTGCTTCCGAAGCAGCTATGTACTCTGCTTCACATGTAGATCCCGCTACGACGCTTTGTTTAGAACTGCTCCAACTGACAGCTCCACCGTTTAATGTAAACACGTATCCGGTTTGCGATTTAGAATCGTCCGGATCAGTGTCAAAGCTTGCATCAACGTAACCTTTTACGGTGAGCTCTTTGTCACCTCCATATACGAGAAACATATCCTTAGTCCTTTTCAGGTATTTCAGGATGTTCTTGACCGCTGTCCAGTGATCCACTCCTGGATTACTTTGGTACCTCCCTGCTAAACTTATAGCAAGGCACACATCAGGTCTGGTACATAGCATTGCATACATGATAGAGCCTATGGCTGATGCATAGGGAACATCTTTCATATTCTCTCTATCTTCTGTAGTGGTCGGGCATTGAGTCTTACTCAACTTCACACCTTGTAACACAGGCAAGAATCCTTTCTTTGCTTGATCCATTTTGAATTTCTTCAAAATCTTGTCAAGGTATGTGCTTTGTGAAAGTCCAATTAAGCGTCTTGATCTATCTCTATAGATCTTAATGCCTAATATGTAAGCAGCTTCACCGAGGTCTTTCATTGAAAAACTTTTATTCAAGTATCCTTTTATGCTATCCAGAAATTCTATATCATTTTCAATCAGCAATATGTCATCCACATATAATATTAGAAATGCTACAGAGCTCCCACTCACTTTCTTGTAAATACAGGCTTCTCCGAAAGTCTGTATAAAACCAAATGCTTTGATCACACTATCAAAGCGTTTATTCCAACTCCGAGAGGCTTGCACCAGTCCATAAATGGATCGCTGGAGCTTGCACACTTTGTTAGCTCCCTTTGGATCGACAAAACCTTCCGGTTGCATCATATACAACTCTTCTTCTAGAAATCCATTCAGGAATGTAGTTTTGACATCCATCTGCCAAATTTCATAATCATAAAATGCGGCAATCGCTAACATTATTCGGACGGACTTAAGCATCGCTATGGGTGAGAAGGTCTCATCGCAGTCAATCCCTTGAACTTGTCGAAAACCTTTTGCGACAAGTCGAGCTTTGTAGACAGTAACATTACCATCAGCGTCAGTCTTCTTCTTAAAGATCCATTTATTCTCAATTGCTTGCCGATCATCTGGCAAGTCAACCAAAGTCCATACTTTGTTCTCATACATGGATCCCATCTCAGATTTCATGGCTTCAAGCCACTTTGTGGAATCTGGGCTCACCATCGCTTCTTCATAGTTCGTAGGTTCATCATGATCTAGTAGCATGACTTCCAGAACTGGATTACCGTACCACTCTGGTGCGGATCTTACTTTGGTTGATCTACGAGGTTCAGTAGTATCTTGTTCTGAAGTTTCATGATCATTATCATTAGCTTCCTCACTTATTGGTGTAGGTGTCACAGAAACAGTTTTCTGTGATGTACTACTTTCCAACAAGGGAGCAGGTACAGTTACCTCGTCAAGTTCTACTTTTCTCCCACTCACTTCTTTCGAGAGAACCTCCTTCTCAAGAAAGTTTCCAAATTTAGCAACAGAAGTCTTGCCTTCGGATCTGTGATAGAAGGTGTATCCAATAGTTTCCTTTGGATATCCTATGAAGACACATTTCTCCGATTTGGGTTCGAGCTTATCAGGTTGAAGCTTTTTCACATAAGCATCGCAGCCCCAAACTTTCAGAAACGACAACTTCGGTTTCTTGCCAAACCATAGTTCATAAGGCGTCGTCTCAACGGATTTTGATGGTGCCCTGTTTAACGTGAATGCGGCCGTCTCTAGAGCGTATCCCCAAAATGATAGCGGTAAATCAGTAAGAGACATCATAGATCGCACCATATCTAGTAAAGTACGATTACGACGTTCGGACACACCATTACGCTGTGGTGTTCCGGGTGGCGTGAGTTGCGAAACTATTCCACAGTTTTTCAAATGTACACCAAACTCATAACTCAAATATTCTCCTCCACAATCAGATCGTAGAAACTTTATTTTCTTGTTACGATGATTTTCAACTTCACTCTGAAATTCTTTGAACTTTTCAAATGTTTCAGACTTATGTTTCATTAAGTAGATATATCCATATCTGCTTAAATCATCTGTGAAGGTGAGAAAATAACGATATCCGCCACGAGCCTCAATATTCATCGGACCACATACATCGGTATGTATGATTTCCAACAAATCTGTTGCTCTCTCCATAGTACCGGAGAACGGTGTTTTAGTCATCTTGCCCATGAGGCACGGTTCACAAGTACCAAGTGATTCATAATCAAGTGGTTCCAAAAGTCCATCAGTATGGAGTTTCTTCATGCGCTTTACACCGATATGACCTAAACGACAGTGCCACAAATAAGTTGCACTTTCATTATCAACTCTGCATCTTTTGGCTTCAACATTATGAATATGTGTATTACTACTATCGAGATTCAATAAAAATAGACCACTCTTCAAGGGTGCATGACCATAAAAGATATTACTCATATAAATAGAACAACCATTATTCTCTGATTTAAATGAATAACCGTCTCGCATTAAACAAGATCCAGATATAATGTTCATGCTCAACGCTGGCACCAAATAACAATTATTTAGGTCTAATGTTAATCCCGAAGGTAGATGTAGAGGTAGCGTGCCGACCGCGATCACATCGACTTTGGAACCGTTTCCCACGCGCATCGTCACCTCGTCCTTAGCCAATCTTCGCTTAATCCGTAGCCCCTGTTTCGAGTTGCAAATATTAGCAACAGAACCAGTATCAAATACCCAGGTGCTACTGCGATCATTAGTAAGGTACACTTCAATAACATCTATATCACATATACCTTTGTTCACCTTGCCATCCTTCTTATCCACCAAATACTTGGGGCAGTTCCGCTTCCAGTGACCAGTCTGCTTGCAGTAGAAGCACTCAGTTTCAGGCTTAGGTCCAGACTTGGGTTTATTCTCTTGAGCAGCAACTTGCTTGCCGTTCTTCTTGAAGTTCCCCTTCTTCTTCCCTTTGCCCTTTTTCTTGAAACTAGTGGTTTTGTTAACCATCAACACTTGATGCTCCTTTTTGATTTCTACCTCCGCAGCTTTCAGCATTGCGAAGAGCTCGGGAATAGTCTTGTTCATCCCTTGCATATTATAGTTCATCACGAAGCTCTTGTAGCTTGGTGGCAGTGATTGGAGAATTCTGTCAATGACGCAATCATCTGGAAGATTAACTCCCAATTGAATCAAGTGATTATTATACCCAGACATTTTGAGTATATGCTCACTGACAGAACTGTTCTCCTCCATCTTGCAGCTATAGAACTTATTGGAGACTTCATATCTCTCAATCCGGGCATTTTCTTGAAATATCAACTTCAACTCCTGGAACATCTCATATGCTCCATGACGTTCAAAACGTCGTTGAAGTCCCGATTCTAAGCCGTAAAGCATGGCACACAGAACTATCGAGTAGTCATCAGCTTTGCTCTGCCAGACGTTCATAACATCTGGTGTTGCTCCAGCAGCAGGCCTGGCACCCAGCGGTGCTTCCAGGACGTAATTCTTCTGTGTAGCAATGAGGATAATCCTCAAGTTACGGACCCAGTCCGTGTAATTGCTACCATCATCTTTCAACTTTGCTTTCTCAAGGAACGCATTAAAATTCAACGGAACAACAGCACGAGCCATCTATCTACAATCAACATAAACAAGCAAGATACTATCAGGTACTAAGTTCATGATAAATTTAAGTTCAATTAATCATATTACTGAAGAACTCCCACTTAGATAGACATCCCTCTAATCCTCTAAGTGATCACGTGATCCAAATCAACTAAACCATGTCCGATCATCACGTGAGATGGAGTAGTTTCATCGGTGAACATCATTATGTTGATCATATCTACTATATGATTCACGCTCGACCTTTCGGTCTCCGTGCTCCGAGGCCATATCTGTATATGCTTGGCTCGTCAAGTATAACCTGAGTATTCCGCGTGTGCAACTGTTTTGCACCCGTTGTATTTGAACGTAGAGCCTATCACACCCGATCATCACGTGGTGTCTCAGCACGAAGAACTTTCACAACGGTGCATACTCAGGGAGAACACTTCTTGATAATTTAGTGAGAGATCATCTTATAATGCTACCGTCAATCAAAGCAAGATAAGATGCATAAAAAGATAAACATCACATGCAATCAATATAAGTGATATGATATGGCCATCATCATCTTGTGCTTGTTATCTCCATCTCCGAAGCACCGTCATGATCACCAACGTCACCGGCGCGACACCTTGATCTCCATCGTAGCATCGTTGTCGTCTCGCCAATCTTATGCTTCCACGACTATCACTACCGTTTAGTAATAAAGTAAAGCATTACATCGCGATTGCATTGCATACAATAAAGCGACAACCATATGGCTCCTGCCAGTTGCCGATAACTTGGTTACAAAACATGATCATCTCATACAATAAAATTCAGCATCATGCCTTGACCATATCACATCACAACATGCCCTGCAAAAACAAGTTAGACGTCCTCTACTTTGTTGTTGCAAGTTTTACGTGGATGCTACGGGCTTAAGTAAGAACCAATCTCACCTACGCATCAAAACCACAACGATAGTTTGTCAAATAGACTCCGTTTTAACCTTCGCAAGGACCGGGCGTAGCCATACTCGGTTCAACTAAAATTGGAGAGACAGTCGCCCGCAAGCCATCTCTGTGCAAAGCACGTCGAGGGAACCGGTCTCACGTAAGCGTACGCGTAAGGTTGGTCCGGGTCGTCTCGTCCAACAATACCGCCGAACCAAAGTATGACATGCTGGTAGGCAGTATGACTTATATCGCCCACAACTCACTTGTGTTCTACTCGTGCATATAACATCAACACAAATAACCTAGGCTCGGATGCCACTGTTGGGTTTCGTAGTAATTTCAAAAATTTTCCTATACACACGCAAGATCATGTGATGCATAGCAACGAGGGGGAGAGTGTTGTCTACGTACCCAACGCAGACCGACTGCGGAAGCGATGACACGACGTAGAGGAAGTAGTCGTACGTCTTCACGATCCAACCGATCAAGCACCGAAACTACGGCACCTCCGAGTTCGAGCACACGTTCAGCTCGATGGCGATCCCCGGACTCCGATCCAGCAAAGTGTCGGGGAAGAGTTCCGTCAGCACGACGGCGTGGTGATGATCTTGATGTACTATAGCAGCAGGGCTTCGCCTAAACTCCGCTACAGTATTATCGAGGTATATAGTGGCAGGGGGCACCGCACACGGCTAAGGAATAGATCACGTGGATCAACTTGTGTGTCTAGAGGTGTCCCCTGCCTCCGTATATAAAGGAGTAGAGGGGGGGAGGCTGGACGGCCAAGGAGGGAGGCGCAGGAGGAGTCCTACTCCTTCCGGGAGTAGGACTCCCCTCCAATCCTATTCCAATTAGGATTCCCCAAAGGGGGAAAGAGGGAGAGGGGGGCCGGCAACCTTCTCCTAGTCCTAATAGGACTAGGGGAGGGGGAAGTGGCGCAGCCACCTTGGGCTGCCCCTTTCTCCTTTCCACTAAGGCCCATGAAGGCCCATATGGCTCCCGGGGGGTTCCGGCAACCTCCCGGTAACCCGGTAAAATCCCGATTTCACCCGGAACACTTCCGATGTCCAAACATAGGCTTCCAATATATCAATCTTTATGTATCGACCATTTCGAGACTCCTCGTCATGTCCGTGATCACATCCGGGACTCCGAACAACCTTTGGTACATCAAAATGCATAAACTCATAATATAACTGTCATCGTAACCTTAAGCGTGCGGACCCTACGGGTTCGTGAACAATGTAGACATGACCGAGACATGTCTCCGGTCAATAACCAATAGCGGGACCTGGATGCCCATATTGACTCCTACATATTCTATGAAGATCTTTATCGGTCAGACCGCATAACAACATACGTTGTTCCCTTTGTCATCGGTATGTTACTTGCCCGAGATTCGATCGTCGGTATCCAATACCTAGTTCAATCTCGTTACCGGCAAGTCTCTTTACTCGTTCCGTAATACATCATCTCACAACTAACATATTAGTTGTAATGCTTGCAAGGCTTATGTGATGTGTATTACCGAGAGGGCCCAAAGATACCTCTCCGACAATCGGAGTGACAAATCCTAATCTCGAAATACGCCAACCCAACATCTACCTTTGGAGACACTTGTAATGCTCCTTTATAATCACCCAGTTACGTTGTGACGTTTGGTAGCACCCAAAGTGTTCCTCCGGCAAACGGGAGTTGCATAATCTCATAGTCATAGGAACATGTATAAGTCATGAAGAAAAGCAATAGCAACATACTAAACGATCATGTGCTAAGCTAATGGAATGGGTCATGTCAATCAGATCATTCAATTAATGATGTGACCTCGTTAATCAAATAACAACTCATTGTTCATGGTTAGGAAACATAACCATCTTTGATTAACGAGCTAGTCAAGTAGAGGCATACTAGTGACACTTTGTTTGTCTATGTATTCACACATGTATTATGTTTCCGGTTAATACAATTCTAGCATGAATAATAAACATTTATCATGATTATAAGGAAATAAATAATAACTTTATTATTGCCTCTTGGGCCTATTTCCTTCAGTTATTGTTTCCAATCAATCCATCGGGCTATTCCTATAAGTGTCACAAACAGCCCTAGAGTTCGTACTAGAATAACACCTTAAGACACAAATCAACCAAAACCCTAATGTCACCTAGATACTCCAATGTCACCTCAAGTATCCGTGGGCATGATTATACGATATGCATCACACAATCTCAGATTCATCTATTCAACCAACACAAAGGAACTCAAAGAGTGCCCCAAAGTTCTACCGAAGAATCACGACGAAAACGTGTGCCAACCCCTATGCATAGGTTCCCAATGTCATGAAACCCGCAAGTTGGTCACCTTAACATACATCAAGTGGCACGTGGTATCCCATTGTCACCACAGATATCCACGGCAAGACATACGTCAAGTGTTCTCAAGTCTTTACAGACTCAATCCGATAAGATTACTTCAATGGGGAAACTCGATTCATTACAAGTGAGAAGAGGGGGGGAAGAAACATCATAGGATCCAAATATAATAGCAAAGCTCGCGATACATGAAGATCGTATCATCTCAAGAACACGAGAGAGAGAGATCAACACATAGCTACTGGTACATACCCTCAGCCCCGAGGGAGAACTACTCCCTCCTCGTCATGAAGAGCGCCGGGATGATGAAGATGGCCACCGGTGAGGGTTCCCCCCTCCGACAGGGTGCCGGAATAGGGTCCCGATTGACTTTTTGTGGCTACGGAGGCTTCTGGTGGCGGAACTCTCGATCTATCTTGCGTTCTGGAAGTTTTGGGGTATATGGAGTTATATAGGCAGAAGAAGCACGTCAGGGGAGCCACGGGGGCCCCACGAGGCAGGGGGGCGCGCCCTAGGGGGGTGGGCGCCCCCCCCACCCTCATGGGCAGCTCCCGCATCTTCTGACGTGGGGTCCAAGCCCATCAGGTGTGTTTCCTTCCAAAAATAACTTCTCCAGTTGATTTCGTTCCGTTTCCACTCCGTCTGATATTCCTTTTCTTCAAAACACTGAAATAGGCATAAAACAACAAATCTGGGCTGGGCCTTCGGTTAATAGGTTAGTCCCAAAAGTAATATAAAAGTGGATAATAAAGCCCAATATTTCCCAAAACAGTAGATAATATAGCATGGAGCAATCAAAAATTATAGATACGTTGGAGACGTATCACAACCTCATGAAGATGCTAGAGAGCAAGGGCGTCCTCACCATCAAGGGGGACACTAAGGAGGCCGTGACGGTGCTCAGGCTCGCCTTCAAGACCGCGGCAGCAGCGCAACCAGCCGACGCCGGTGCGCCCGAGGCCAAGGAGACCGCGCCCACCAAGAAAAAGTAGTTGTTCACCCAAGACAAGGCAAAGACCAAGCAGGTGCCGGTCAACGAGGATGGGTCTTCAGGAGCCACCTTCACCATAGGAACCGGCCTTGACCTGGGACAAGAAGAAGCTTTGGTGAGGTTTTTGCATGCGAACAAGGAGATATTCACGTTGGAGCCCAATCAACTGGTAGGGGTGAGAGAGGTAATCCAACATCATCTAAGGGTGTGCCCCAACGTACGCCCCGTGAAGCAGCGAGCAAGACGACAGTCCACTGAGAAGCAGGCCTTCATCGTCCAAGAGACACGCAAGCTGGAGGCGGCAGGTACCATTCGAGAAGTTCGATACCCCGAATGGCCGGCGAACCCCGTTGTAGTACCGAAGAAAGGTGGGAAGGAATGGATGTGCGTCGACTTCACCAACCTCAACAAAGCCTGCCCCCAAGATCCGTTCCCCCTTCCACGCATCGATCAAATTGTCAACTCCACCGCCGAGTGCGATTTGTTGTGTTTCCTGGATGCGTTCTCTGGATACCATCATATCAAGATGGTGGTGGATGATGTGGAGAAGATGGCCTTCTTGACACCATGTGGGGTGTACTGCTACACCTTCATGCCTTTTGGCCTTCGCAACGCGGGCGCAACCTTTCAGCGGCTGATGCACATCACCTTGGGGCGGCAGCTCGGCAGGAACACAGAGGCCTACGTTGATGACATAGTGGTCAAATCTCGCGAGGCGAGGACGTTGATTCAAGACTTGAGGAGACCTTTGAGAGTTTGCGCCGGGTGAACTTGAGGCTTAACCCGGAGAAGTGTGTGTTTGCACTACAAAAAAAAAGACACATCCGTGACATTTTGGGCCAAACGGATTTTTTTCTATCATACATATGACACTTCTATGACGATAATTGTGACAAAACCCGGTATCATCATAGATGTGGTGGGCTTCTACTTCTATGACAAAAACTCATGACAGAAAATGGGCTTTTTGTCCTGGGCGGGCCGGAGACGCAACTGCATGACATTCTTTGGGCCGTCCATGACGGAAAAAACCGTGGTAGAAGCGAGGGCGAGGAGAATTTTGGGGAGTTCCCAGTTACGGTGGGAGGTCGGGGGCCGAGCGATGCGCGTTTCTCTCGTACACGTACGCGCATGTGTGCGAGGCGTTGGCTCTAACTGAACCCGAGCGAGGCGTTGGGCTCTAACTGAACCCGAGCAATTGCACTGCAGGCTATGCGTTACTGAACCCGAGCGATCGATCGATGGCGGTTAACTGAACCCGATCGAGCGATTCCTTCGCTACTGCTGCTAACTGAACCCGATCGAGCGATTCCTTCGCTACTGCTGCTAACTGAAGCCGATCGAGGGGGGGAGGGGGTTTGGATGAACAGTGAGCGATGGCGTTGCCTCTGGATGAACAGGACCACATGGTGTGGAGGGCTGGATGAACAGTAGACGGTGGAGGGGTGGTTGAACAGGACCCCGTGGTGTGGAGGGCTGGATGAACAGTAGACGGTGGAGGGGTGGTTGAATAGTAGCCGGTGGAGTAGCGCGCGGTGGAGGCTGGATGAACAAGAGCCCGTGGAGGCCGGAGGAGGTCGACGGTAGCCCGTGGAGGCTGGAGGAGGTCGACGGTGGAGATGAACAGTATCCCGTGGAGTCCCGTTTTGCGGTACGCCACACCCCTCCCAATAAAAACGACCCCCGTTTCGACCGTAGGAGGTCCGTTTCGTCCGTTTTTCGGTACGCCACACCCCTCCCGATCAACAGGACCCCTGTTTCGACCGTAGGAGGTCCGTTTTCGTCCGTTTTGTGGTACGCCACACCCCTCCCGATCAACAGGACCCCCATTTCGACCGTAGGAGGTCCGTTTCCTCCGTTTTGCGGTACTCCACACCCCTCCCGATCAACAGGACCCCCGTTTCGACCGTAGGAGGTCCGTTTCCTCCGTTTTGCGGTACGGCACACTCCTCCCGATCAACAGGACCCCCGTTTCGACCGTAGGAGGTCCATTTCCTCCGTTTTGCGGTACGCCACACCCCTCCCCATGAACATGACACATTCCGTTGCCTCCCCATGAACACGACGCATTCCGTTGCCTCCCCATGAACACAACGACGACGATGTTTCTCCGTTCCAACCCAGCCATGTACACGAGCCCTCGCCGTACGTATGTGCGAGTAGGCGTTCGAGACCCTGCCCATATGTACGTACATGGCCGTATTTTCTTTCTTGCACCCTGGCCGCCGTACGCACATGTACATGCTACGTGCGTGCCTCTACTACGACACGTATGCGCCTCTACTACGACACATGCGCGCCTCTACATCGACCAGTATATATGTACGTACACGTTCGCGACCAGAATGACAACACTATGTACGCTTCGACCAGGTGGGTCCCGGCTGTCAGGCACTTCCTTGCCTGCGAAGATGTAGCTGGTGGGTCCCAGCAGTCAGGGGGGCGAATCATTTTGGTTTTTTTGCCCGGACGCACTTCCTTGCATGCGAAGATGTAGCTGGTGGGTCCCAGCAGTCAGGGGGCGAACCGTTTTTTTCCTAGACGCACTTCCTTGCATGCGAAGGTGTAGCTGGTGGGTCCCAGCAGTTAGGAGGGAAACATTTTTTTCACGAAATACGGTGGCCCGTCCGGTGGGTCCGTGCTGTTAGGTGGAGGAATCATTATTTTCCGCGTAATAAGGAGGCACTTCCTTGCTGCCGCCGTGGACCCAGCTGTCAGCCTCTCCACGTACAGTCTACGTCCGATGGAAGTTGTTCCTTGACCACGTTGACCATGCCGCGCCGAGAGCACCAGGGTGGTGGATGACGGCGAGGCCTAGGAAGGGGACGACGCAGAGCCGGTGAAGATGCGGCAGTGGATGCCCACGCGGAGAGGAGTATGAGGGTTCACTCATTCGGCTGCGGTGTGAGGCTGCCGTCGCCGCAGGGCCTGGCCAGCGGTGGGAATAGTAGGGGGCAGTGAGGCCTCCGTGGCAGCACAGCCGACCACGGGAGGCAGGAGCAGGCGGCACGACCGGCGCTGCTTTGGGCGGCTGGAGCAAGAAGACCAGAGGTTGAAGAAGCACTACGGCCGTTGGATGGACATCGTACGGTCACTGGAGCTAGAATCGTTCATATTGACTAAGTTGACAAAGCCCTCCGTCCCCGTCAACTTAGTAGGCCCACTAGTTAGCCTCCCACCAAGGTGGGTCCTAGCTAGCAGGGGGAGTATTCATTTTTTGCGCGTAATAAGGAGGCACTTCCAGTGGGTCCGAGCTGACAGTGGGGGGAATGTTTTTTTCACGAAATACGATGGCCTGTCCGGTGGGTCCCAGCAGTCAGGGGGGAAACGTTTTTTTCGCGAAATAAGGTGGCCCGTCCGGTGGGTCCCCGCTGTCAGGTGGAGGAATAATTATTTTGTGCGTAATAAGGAGGCACTTCCTTGCGGCCGCCGTGGACCCAGCTGTCAGCCTCTCCACGTACAGTACTCTTCCGATGGAAGTCGATCGTTGACCACGTTGACCACACCGCGCCGAGAGCACTAGGGCGATGGACGATGGCGAGGCCTAGGAAGGGGACGACGCGGAGCCAGGGAAGACGCAATAGTGGAAGCTCGCGCGGAGAGGAGTACGAGGGTTCACTGGTTCGGCTGCGGTGTGAGGCTGCCGTCGCCGCAGAATAACAGGGGGTGTGGGTGAGTGGTGGGATGGCCTGGCCAGCGGTGGGAGTAGTATGGGGGCGGTGAGGCCTCCACGGCAGCACGGCTGGCCACAGGAGGCAGGAGCTGGCGGCACGACCGACGCTGCTTTGGGCGGCTGGACCAAGAAGACCAGAGGTTGAAGAAGCACTACGGCCGTTGGATGGACTTCGTACGGTCACTAAAGCTAGAATCGTTTATATTGACTAAGTTGACAAAGCCCTTGGTACGCTCCAACTTAGTAGGCCCACAGGTCAGCCTCCGAAACAGTGCGCCCCAGATGTCAGGGGAGGAATCATTTTTTGGGTGGCCGAAGCTAAGAATATCCGAGATTGAAGAAGAAGCACGACATCCGTTGGATAGACATCCAACGGCCACTACTGCTAGAACCGTGTGTTGACTATAATAAGTTGACAAAGCCTTGCATACACGTCAACTTATTTTTTTAGGGGACGCGTCACTTAGTAGGCCCACAAGTGTGTGGCAGAGAACTTTTTGCCCATTTGCGTTTTGTAAGAATGTACAACCCATTTTTGAATTCTAATGGAATTTACAACAGCCCATTTATAGTTTGTTAAAAGTACAAGCCATTTTCTAGCTAGGACAATGATTAATAATTTCAACCAACCGTTGAAGACAGAATTCAATAAAATTTCCCACATTTTGATGGGATCCGAAATATTTTTATCCCGAAACTTCTAGTCAGATTAAATATAAATTTGTATTACGTAAAAATCCAACGAAACATTGCGCGCGCAACAATGAAAATTTAAGATTTTCAAAATCCATAAATAATATTTTATAAACTAATTTCATGTTTGGTGCATTTTTTTATAGTTACTGCCCAGTTTTTATAATTACATCCCATTTATTATTTTTTAAAGCCCATTTTCCTGTTAAGCCTAATGCATCCCTCCTAGGAAAGATTTGCAGCCCAGCGGGGCGAAGAATAACAAGTTGACCTTGCCTGGGTATTCCTCAAAAAGACGTATAGCTGGGCTAGCCATTTTCATCTTGAAAAAAATTAGTATCTGGGCTGGATATCTGGCCTGCGCTAGACGGGCCACAGCCCGCCCAGTTAATACCCTGCTCTCCTATGAACAACAACGAAATCATCGCCAAGAAAAACTCTGCAGTGCTCACGCCTCAAAAACACAAATACTGCTCGAGCTGCTTGGTCCCAGTTGTCAGCCGCACCTTGTGCAATTCTCTCGTTTATATTGACTACATAGGTTGGCAATGGTGTGTGACCGTGATGTCAAGAAACCAGGAGAAAGCAAAAAAATATAGTTGTACATAATAAGGAGGCACTTGCGTACGTACGGCTATGGCCCTAGTGTCATCCAGTCAAAATAAAGTCATCTCCTGAATCCTCATGTTCGTTGACGATGTTAACAATGCTCGGCGCCACGGCGAGCGCAACAACTCAAAGGACAACGGAGAGGGCCTCGCGGGCCCTACGGTTGGTCTGATACAACGCCCACTGCTCATTCAGGAAGCCAGGATCATCGGACACCTATGAGCACCTTCGAGAAACTGAGACGACATGAAATGGTAAGGCCGCGCTTGGGAGCTCTGGTTTATTTCAAACTTGTATTAACATACAAGTGTAATTTACTCGTCATCGGAAACAACGCGTAAAATACATGCGTAATGAAACCGAGGTCTGTAAGTAAAACCGGCGGGTTACGCGTGTAATTTGAGACACCAGTGTATATTTTATGAGCACTGCAATATGGACGACATTACCAGACGATATATGCATGACGTGCGTATCATGCCATCCATGGGCAAGGCTGAAACAGCAGCTAACGGCTGGATTAGCAATCGTCCGAGTGTCGTTCAACGTTTTTATCGTGTGTGAAGTATTTCTGATATTTTACTAGTCGAAATCAACCAACCAAGCGCCTTCGCCTGAGACCATCTGCTTTAATTTACAAGCGTCAGTTTTACAAGCAGTTTTGGTTGGAAAACGATGATCCAATCACGGCCTAATATCATGAGTTGGTCGGAAGATCATATGGTTTCACGTCTAACCTACCCGACTTGTAGTATAGGCTATGAATGAAACATCAGACGATGAACTTCTTAAGCACGGAAACAACAGAAGAGGATGATCTTCTTAACAAGCAAATCACTAGCATTAGATCGACATGCAAAACAATACGAAGCATTATTCTCAGGAGGCACAGTGAACAGCTCGTGATGCCGCATGCCACAACATTCCAAGCTCAACTTTGCAATCAAACACAAGGCCTGGCATTACATAGACAATATTCAGAACAAACTCTTAACACAGGAATATCTCAGCAGAGTAACTATTTACTTCTAAACTGAACACAGGAATAGGAAAAAACACTCGACGCTGCTCACAGCAAGGGCGTCCCACTCAAAAATATCAAATGCATGTCTTCTTGCTAACATCAATGTGCAAATTTTGACAAGGTTTTCCAATTCCAATATATTAAACTAACGTCTTCTTGCTAACATCAATGATTAAACTTTGACAAGCTTTTCCCATTCAAAATATGCAATGCCTATGATCATGGAGTCATGTCGTAGCTTCTTGTACTTGTTTGGGCACTTTTTGCCCAGGGCACTCCATGTGTTGTTAAATTGCCAATGGTCTCTGCAGACTAGTCATGTCACCGGTGTCTAATAATACTCTATAAAGCTTCTTGGTCATTCCTTCTGTAATGTAGCGCAAATAGTGACTGCTTCTTTCTGCAAAGTGGAACGACCAACTGGACCCAGTAATGCAGCAGTTTGCCTTACACATTGGCTCCTTTTGTGCAGTTCAACTAAAATCGAAGTCGGAATAAAACCTAGCTTCAATTTTGATATCCCTGTAAGCAACAATAGGTATAAGGGAAACAATTACTGAGAAATAATGGTTGAAGACTTGTACTCCCAGAAGAAAATCATCTACTAATCTACTTTATCTTAATGGGAAACAAAGCAGGAGAGTAGCAATTCTCCATCAGTGTGATTCATTCATATTGACTGAGACATTATCTTAACAATGCCTTGTTTCAACATGTATAAAGAACAACAAAGCAGAAAAGTACCATTCCTAAAACAATCCAACTGATTCATTTTAACAGAGACATTATCTTAACAATACCTTGGTTAAACATGTAGAAAGAACTACAAAGCAGGATAGTACCATTCCTAACAAGTGTTGCAATTTTGAACTAAGAATCAATAGTTAATTAATTCTGAGAGTGGCATTGCTTAATTTTACCAGCGGCATTAGATTAACGAAAAGCATAAATAGTTCCAGGGGAGAGTGGGCGCAACAACAGTATGTGCTTCCATCTACTTATAAAGGGGGTGATGCAGAGTTTGCTGTAACAAAGCAACAAGCATCACGTCTGGGTTGGTCCCATTTTTGTTCACTACTTAATGGGAAAAGACAGCAATACAATAGCTTCAATTCAACATTTATTTAAAACAGTACCAATACAAGTAGCACAACATCTCAAAGCACACTACACAATCATGTGGATGAAGGCCTGTACTGAGCTTTCATGAGACGGACAAGATAATATATGAATCTGCCAACACGAATAGGAAATCCAATCTCGTTTAGTGCAGTTGCACTGAAATCAAGCAAAGTGTTTCGCGTAGCAAAGCAAAATGTCGCAATAGCAACAAGTTGAATAGATATCCCTGTTTAAACAGAGGCAAAAAAGGAATCAATTACTGGCTAATAAAGGAGGATGAAACATGCGGCCACAAAAATGGTAATCCCGCCAATCCCTAACAAGTGTTGCAGTTTTGAAATAAGATTCAGTAGTTAATTCTGAGAGTGGCATCAATTACTGGCTTATAAAGGGGGTGATGCTGAATTTGTTATAACAAAGCAACAAGCATCATGTCTGGGTTGGTCCCATTTTTGTTCACTACTTAATGGGAAAAGACAGCAATACAATAGCTTCAATTCAACATTTATTTAAAATAGTACCAAAACAAGTAGCACAACATCTCAAAGCACACTGCACATCATGTGGTTGAGACCAAGTTTGAAACAACTCGCCATGAAGACTGGAAACAAATCTCAATCTCCTTTTGTGCAGTTCCACCAAAATTAAGCAAAGTCACTGGTGTGACATTCAAGTTGAACTGCACAAAACACTCTTAAAACATAAGAGTTTCGAGTAGCGAAGCAAAATGTCGCAATAGCAACAAGTTGAATCGATACCCCTGTTTTAACAGAGGCAAAAAAGGAAACAATTACTTGCCGATAAAGGAGGATGAAACAAACGGTGACAGAAAGAAGCATCTAACTTATCTTGGATGGAAAACAAAGTAGGACAGTAGCATTTCTAAAACGGCTGCATTGATTCATATTAACAGAGACATTCTCTTGAAACAACATTCATTAAAAATGTAATTTACTTTTAACAGTGGCATTGCTTCAATTTTCCAGCGGCATTCTTAGATTAACAACAACAAAATAGCTGTATGGGACATGCCAGCACCATGTGCGTCCACACGTATAAATGGGTGATGCAGAGTATGTAGCCAAGCAGCATATATGCGCTGGTCCCATATTTGTTCTCTTTGAACCTTCTTCCTATGTGAGGGCAGCAAATCTAGTCCTGCACAAACTACCCGACCCCCCAATTTCTTTCCCTTTTCAACAAACAGATCGGTTCCTTACAGATGTGTGTACTGGGTTACCCCCTTTTTCCCTTTTCGACCTACAAAGTGGCTGGATAGCCAGTCTATACTACTTTCCGCCCCTCCTTTCCTCATTGAACCACATCCTAGATTCTTGCTCCTGCCCACCGCACCCTTCTTTCCTCTTTGAACCAAGACCTAGATTCAACTACATATCGAAAAAGATCCACATGCAGCTAGAGCAACGACGGTTTCAAAGAAACTTATACCTTAGGGTCATCGGGATGTGGCAAGGCGTGCGACGGGAGGCCGGATCTGCCCACACTACGTACGGCAGCGAGGAAGAAGGGGTCAGTGGCCCTCCCGCACAGGCGCTGGGTGAAAGAGAATAGCGCAGCCGGCAATGGATTGCCTCCCTCGCCGAAGGCGATAGAGTGAACGCTGCACCTCCTCCCCTTCCCAGTACGACGGGATACAGACGCCTCCTTCACCAGCTGTGAGGGGGGAGGGAGAGACAAGAGGCCAACACAGTCTTGTTTAGATCTGGTGAAGAGAGGGTGAGAGACTGTGAATATAGCAAACCCTAGCAAATGAACACTGAGCCTCCAGCGTGTAACATATATGTAGTGCGGCGAGCGTGTGGAGAGTGCAAACCCTAGCGAACAAGTGCTGAGGCTCCAGTTGGTCAGGACAAATATACTGTAGTACGGACTGAGCTCCGGTGCCTTCACTGTACCTACTTACATACTACTATAGTTTACGTAAAATTCCATTTCCATCTCCATCTCCAATCATATTTGTCCAACTGGCACATTATTTACGTTGTTAATTATATATGCAGCAATATTAACGTACAACATCTCTTGTTTGCGCACGTCCGGACCGCTGCCATGGCCAGTCCTGACCAACCCGAACCCTCTTCATCACCCGCGCGTGCTTCCCTCCCAAAATGGTCAGTGCCGCATTCATGCCCGGCCAGAGCGGACGCGACCTCTCACTGGCGCTGGCATTGAAGCGGCGCGCCGGCCGAGAGAGCGTCGCCCGCGCCGCTTCCGGGTGCACGCGGCTGCTCCGCGTTCAATGGTCGCAATAGCCGGCTACAACATGCATGTAAAAAGTTCTTGGGAGTCTGTGCTACAGCTAGCTGTCCTCCCCCAACTCGTCAATCTCTTCCAGTAGTTCTAGTACTCCATGGCGCGATCCATCGACAAGCAGGCGGGAAAGTTATCGTATACTCGGTTTGTGGTGAGTGGCATGCCGAGCGACCGTGTGGGTCGAGCCGTGGAGGAGGGTGAGGCACGAACACGATAGACGTGATTTAAACGTTGGGTTTGCTCGATGGCACGATCCAACGAAACGAAACGTTGGTTTCTCTCCGTTTCCATTTTTTCTCCGGAAAAACGTAAACTTTCCACTCCATTTTCATTCCTATTCCAAGGTTGCCCCGTTACAACATTCCATCAAAAACAAAGGAAAACTAACACGCATGCTGATGCATCTCAATGATTCACAGATCATAGCCAATATTTACTTCACAACTAAAGAAAAAAGTTGTGAGAGCGTGTACGAAAGAAAAACTACTGATGGGGTCACTATGACTTAAACCCTAAACCCTAAACATGATTTAATTTCGTGGCCAGGTAGAACCTGTCGAAGGAAAGACGGCTGGCACCCTCGAATCATACATGCTTTTGTGTAGTTCCACTAAAATCGACCTGAGCATCCCTGATGGCAAAGATATTGAAGAAGTATGATTAGAATAATAGTACTGGCACTAGTTCATGAGACATAAACTCATCACAAGTAGAAGCCGGTAGAAGTAGAGAAATATCGACATGGAGATGGAGCTACGGCAGTGGAGCAAGCCAGCTCCAAAAGGAAGATGGACTACCTGGGACATTGGGCTGTAGCTAGAAGGGCGGTTGGGACGCGGCATCGGCCCATACCGCAGTGACCCCCGATTGGGACGCACCGACTGTGGGTTTTCTCCCTCGCCGATGTCGACCGCGTCTACGCAGAACATTGTTCCCTTCCCCCAGCTGCGGGATCGGGCCCGTCGTTCTATGCTTGTGAAGAGAGTAACCTAAGCAAGCAGGCTTGTAGCTTAGGCTCCTGCTAGTGTATATATAGTGGTTTTCTTTTTTCTCTCCATATCAACCATTTTATATTGCGTACGTGTCATTCAAGAGTGAAATGATGGTTGCTTCTTCCGACTAACTTACTGTGTGATTTGACTGCTCCTTAGTGGCCCCTACATGTACTCCCCCTACGTGTATGCAATAGTCACACGTACACATGGACGCAAAAACGCACGCGACGCCCTAATGCATGCATGTCTGAGCACACGACGGAACACACACGGTCATGCTCAAGTGCTCAACCTACACGTGTATGCACACACATACTCAGTCAGGGTGAGCTAGTGACCGTATAAACACCGGAAAATATATATATTGAGCGCAATGAGTGTATTATGAAGTCCACTGACCGTATTTTTACAAATATACAGTGACAGACAGTGTATTTATCTCATTTGAAATTAAGCCATATTAACCGGAGAGGAGGTAGTATGGACTAGCATTACTTTGCTGTGTCCCGTCAACTTGCCGAACGAGGAGAAGGTTGCAGGACGGGTGAGGGAGTTCTGGATTGGGGGGGTCTCCGGACAGCCGGACTATCTCCATTGGCCGGACTGTTAGACTATGAAGATACAAGATTGAAGACTTCGTCTCGTGTACGGATGGGACTTTGCTTGGCGTGGAAGGCAAGCTAGGCAATACGGATATGGATATCTCCTCCTTTATAACTGACCTTGTGTAACCCTAACCCTCTCCGGTGTCTATATAAACCGAAGGGTTTTAGTCCATAGGACAACAACCATAACATACAATCATACCATAGGCTAGCTTCTAGGGTTTAGCCTCTCTGATCTCGTGGTAGATCTACTCTTGTACTACCCATATCATCATTATTAATCAAGCAGGACGTAGGGTTTTACCTCCATCAAGAGGGCCCGAACCCACATCCCCAAGAGGGAGCGGAAGCGTGCGCTCAGGGACGTATATGCGTTGGAGCCAGTCGCCCCAAAGTTCAACCCTTGGTCCTCCTGTCCGATCACCTTCGATCGCAGGGACCACCCCACTAGTATCCGTCATGGCGGATTCGCCGCACTGGTCCTAGACCCAATCATCGATGGATTTCACCTCACCCGAGTCCTTATGGACGGCGGCAGCAGCCTGAACCTGCTTTATCAGGACACAATGCGCAAAATGGGTATAGACCCCTCAAGGATCAAACCCACGAAAACGACCTTTAAGGGCGTCATTCTAGGTGTAGAGGCCCATTGCACAGGCTCAATTACACTGGAAGTGGTCTTCGGATCCCCGGATAATTTCCGAAGCGAAGAGTTAATCTTTGATATAGTCCCGTTCCACAGTGGTTATCACGCGCTGCTCGGGCGAACCGCATTCGCTAGATTCAATGCGGTACCGCATTATGCATACCTCAAGCTCAAGATGCCAGGACCTCGCGGAGTTATTACAGTCAATGGAAACACAGAGCGCTCTCTCCGAACAGAGGAGCACACCGCGGCCCTCGCAGCACAAGCGCAAAACAGCCTCTCAAGGCAATCCACCAGTTCGGCGCTTCAAAGCCTGGACACCTTCAAGTGCGCTCGGGGCAATCGGCAAATAGACCGCTGGGCGCGATCTTAGCTCGCGTAGCAATATGGCGGCCACCCCAATCCCAGCCCAATGGCGATATTAGTGCCGTGCATACATAATTACGCATTAAAAATACCATGGGCACAGGTGGGGAGGGGGGCACAACTGCGGCACGCGCCAAAACGCGGCCTAAACTGCACTAGGGGCTTCCCGTTTGGTTATTTTTCTTTTTCTTTCAGGACCTTAATCTCTGGAAACACTGTCTGGCAGCACTATTGCCGAACACATGATGCAGCAACCAAGGAGGTAGACATCTACGTTATACCACAGAATTCCCAGGTTGATTACAGTAACGAGCAAAATATTCGATTTCATATCATTCCTCAGCTTGCCCTTGGAAGGGACATAGTCCTACTCTTTGCTTATCGCACTATCTGTATCACTCTGCTTTAACACAATTTTTCAATAAACAATGCATGACATTACGACTATTATTGCATTCTTGTTATATATATATGTCTATGTGTTCATTAATGACGCCTTGCAACCGTACACTCTGGTACGACCAATACACCAGGGGCTTACGTACCCCACAATGCGGTGTGAAAAGTCCGAACACTTTCACAAGTGCGGCACCCCGAACTTATAGCATTATATGCATCTGCTCCGAATCATGTCTTTGGTCAAATGTTGGGTTTGCCAGGCTCCTATGTTTTGGTACCTTATGTTCCGCTCTATCGGCTAAGGTAGCGCTAGGAGAACTACTGCGATTGTGCCCCGGTTCTGCCGGGCTGAGCACCTCAGTAGAGAAAGCTAAAACTCACTGTCATGATAAGGCGAGAGATTGGTCGCTGTTCGGCGAGGTTTTTCGAGTCCCTAAACACTTATGCCGCTTAGGGCGAGGGGCCGGCCCTGTCCGGCTTACAGGCGTGTATCGCGCCCCGAATTCGGCCTTCTGAATACCAGGGGCTTTGCCGAAATTTAAAATTGTAGAATTCTATGGCTAAGTGAGAGTGATAAAGCATTATTAGTCCGGTTGCCTTGTTCGTTGTGCTGAGAACCTCCCTCGAAGGACCCAAACATGGGAACAAGAGTGCTCAGGTTTATCTCGAACACCCCAGCACTCGTGGCATGGGGGCAGAAGCCGAGGACTAGCCATCTCTCAGATTGGATAAACAGCCAAACAGAAGGTAATATTTTAAATTCCAACAAGCCTTGCATAGCGCATATGAAACAAGTTTTCATACATACAGGATCAAACGAGCAAGTCTCATTCAAATATTACATCTTCCAAACACTCGTCCGTGATGAGACGGGCGCCTGGCAGAACACCTTCGTAGTACATCTCGGGGTGGCGGTGCTCCTTGCCCTCTGGCGGCCCCTCCTTGATCAGCTTCACGGCGTCTAGCTTGACCCACTGCAATTTCACACGGGCGAAAGCCCGACGTGCACCTTCAATGCAGACAGATTGCTTGACGACCTCCAGTCACGGGCAGGCATCCACGAGCCGCCTCACCAGGCCGAAGAAGCTGTTCGAAAGGGCGTCGCCAGGCCACAACCGGACTATAAAGCTCTTCATGGCCTGATCGGCCGCCTTATGTAGCTCGACCATATGCTTCAGCTGGTCGCTCATTGGCACCGGATGTTTGTCCTCAGCATACTGAGACCAGAACAGCTTCTCCATCGAGCTTCCGTCTTCGGCCTGGTAAAATTGTGCGGCATCGGACACACTGCGGGGCAAATCTATGAATGCTCCTGAAGAGCTCCGGATCCGGGTAAGTAATCGGTAATTTACTTTTACATGCTTGCTTTGCATATAGAAAGCCTTACCCGCCGCTATCTTATTCATCGCGTCGATCTCTTGGAGGGCCTTTTAGGCTTCGGCCTTGGCACTTTTTACACTCCCGAGGGCCGCGGCAAGCTCAGACTCCAGCATCTTGGAGTCAAGCTCCAACGCCTCGTGCTTCGCCACAAGAGCCTGGAGCTCTTGCTGCACCTCGCCCACCCGAGCCTTGTGCTTCTCTCGCTCGGTGTGCTCCTTGGTTGCTGTATCTTCGGCCTTGGTGAGCGCTTGCTTCAGGGTCGCCACCTCGGTCGTGGCCCCTGGCAAACATACAATGATCCTATCATTTTGCAATCGCGTCCTTTTTTATATATACATATCTATAGACGGGGTATTACTTACCCTTGTTCTCCTCGAGCTGCCTCTTGGCAAGGCCGAGATCTTTCTTGGACCCCTCGAGGTCCTGCTTCAGTATGGTGACCTCCGCAGTTAGTGCGGCGGACGCCAGCAGCGAAGCCTGCATATGCATATTGACATACTTATATTAGACTCCTGCGATATTATTTGATCCTCTGTTCGGCTTTTCTTCGTGAACACCGAACAAAGCATCAGAGGCTACTGTGTATGCGGTAATATTTCTACTACATTTTAAAACACTTACCTCAAAGCCTGTTAGAAGGCTGGCACAGGCTTCAGTCAATCCGCTCTTGGCAGACTGAACCTTCTGGATCACCGCACTCATAATAGTGCGGTGCTCCTCGTCGATGGAAGCGTTGCGAAGCGCTTCCAGCAGATTGTCCGGTGCCTCTGGATGGATAGAGGTCACCGGCACAGGCGTCTTGCCCCTCTTAGAAGGAGGCCGCCTGCTCGAGCCTGGAACCGCTGGAGGGTCCGGCACGGTGTTCGGCTGAGGGCCGAACTTGGAGCTCTCGGGGCCCCCGTCCCCGTGGCTCCTGGAGTCCGGAAGGTTGCCTTGAGGCGCCTCCAGGACTGTCTCCCCTCGATCTGGTGCCTCTTGAGACAACACCTCGGCATCGTCAGCAGGATGAGGGGAGGTGGCGGTCGGGACTGGATTGCTATCCATGTCCGACAAGCCCAAGGAGCCGTTCGATGATACATCGATACTGGCTCGTGGCGGCCTGCATAATTGTTCAGCGTTAGGGAAAGCAGTGCGCCAAAGGAATCCTAGGAGTTACTCTGGTATCCGAATACTTACGATCTCCCCGGGGGCTTGACCCTGGGCAACCACTCGCCTTCGCCTTCATCGGCGGCGGTGGAACTGTCCGGAAGGAGAGTCCTTCCCTTCTTGGACCCTCCAGCCTCCCCAGTTGGGGCGGCCTTCCTTTTCTTGTCTCCCCCAGTCGGTGGGGGAGCATCTTATTCTTCTTCTTCCTCGTCTTCGGGGGAAGAGTGCGCCGCAGAGTCATCGGACGGTGAGTCCAACGACGCCTGGTGTCGGGAACTCTTTCGGGTTCCCTTGGCCTTCTTGGTCTTCTCCGGCACCTTATAAGGGGCTGGAGTCAGCATCTTCGCCAGAAGAGCGTCTGCGGGGCCTTCGGGCAAAGGAGCCGGACAGTCGATCTGTCCGGCCATCTTCTGCCAGTTCTGTCAAAGGTACGGGAGTTTAGATCCCGCATAAAGTCAATCTATATAAAAAAATGAGTATCTTGTGAAAGGTAAAGCAACTTACTGCACTGGCTTGGCGCTTCGCGCTGAATCTGTGATCCTCAGTAATAGGGGGAGGGACCTCAGCACTTTTGAACAGCACCCTCCAGGCGTCTTCATGAGTCATCGAAGAGCCTGTTCAGAGTTCGGTGCTGCGCCGGATTGAACTCCCACAAGTTGAACTCCCATTGTTGGCATGGGAGTATCCGGCGGATGAGCATAACTTGGACTATGTTGACAAGCTTGAGCTTCTTGTCCACCATGTTTTGAATACATGTTTGGAGTCCGATCAGCTCTTCCGAACTACCCCAGGATAGGCCCTTCTCTTTCTAGGAGGTGAGCCATGTGGGGATGCCAGATCGGAACTTGGGGGCCGCTGCCCATGCAGGGTCGCGCGGCTCAGTGATATAGAACCACCCCGATTGCCACCCCTTTATGGTTTCCACAAATGAGCCCTCGAGCCATGTTATGTTGGGCATCTTGCCCACCATGGCGCCTCCGCACTCCGCCTGGCGGCCGCCCACCACCTTCGGCTTGACATTGAAGGTCTTCAGCCATAAGCCGAAGTGGGGCTTGATGTAGAGGAAGGCCTCGCACACGACGATAAACGCCGAGATGTTGAGGATGAAGTTCGGGGTCAGATCGTGGAAATCCAGGCCGTAATAAAACATGAGCCCCCGGACGAAGGGATGGAGAGGGAATCCTAGTCCGCAGAGGAAATGGGTGAGGAATACTACCCTCTCATGGGGCCTAGGGGTGGGGATGAGCTGCCCCTCATCTGGGAGCCGGTGCGTGATGTCGTCGGGCAGGTATGCGGCTCTCCTCAGTTTCTTGATGTCTCCCTCCATGAAGGAGGAGACCATCCACTTGCCTCCCGCTCCGGACATGATTGGAGAAGGTCGAGGTGGGAAGTGCGGACTTGGGCGCTAGAGCTCGAAAGTGCGAAAATGGATGGGTAAGGGAGGAAGAAGGCGTGGATAGAAAGGTGAATCCTTATCCCTTTATATGGGCAGACGAAGCTAGGTGTCTCCACTTGCCTGGTAAAACTCGCTTATCCCCCAAGCGTCGCAATTGATGGTGCGGTTGGGTTACCCACGCCTGTATTGATGAGAATCCCGTAATAAGGGGACACGATCTCTGCTTTGACAAGATGTGTCGAAAAACTGCCTCGCGTTATGTGCGGGGCTGGTTAAAAGAAACGGTTCGAATAATCACCGGGCCATGACATAACGTCATGCTGCCAAAACAAGCCAGCAAATTAGATCTGCGAAAATATTATTCTCTCGACGGTGGAATGTGGAACTTATTTTGCAGGGTCGGACACTATCCTCGTATTCAAATTCTTCTGTGATGTATTCGGAGAAGGAACCCGCCTTGCAATGCCGAAGACAATACTACGCACCGGACTCGTCGTCATTGAAGCCTGGTTCAGGGGCTACTGAGGGAGTCCTGGATTGGGGGGTCTCCGGACAACCGGACTATCTCCATTGGCCGGACTGTTAGACTATGAAGATACAAGATTGAAGACTTTGTCTCGTGTCCGGATGGGACTCTACTTGGCGTGGAAGGCAAGCTAGGCAATACAAATATGGATATCTCCTCCTTTGTAACCGACCTTGTGTAGCCCTAACCCTCTTCGATGTCTATATAAACCGAAGGGTTTTTTCCGTAGGACAACAACCATAACATACAATCATACCATAGGCTAGCTTCTAGGGTTTAGCCTCTCTGATCTCGTGGTAGATCTACTCTTGTATTACCCATATCATCAATATCAATCAAGCAGGACGTAGGGTTTTACCTCCATCAAGAGGGCCCGAACCTGGGTAAGACATCGTGTCCCCTGCTTCCTGTTACCACCCGGCCTAGACGCACAGTTCGGGACCCCCTACCCGAGATCCGCTGGTTTTGACACCGACAACGGGAGAAGCTTGCGCGCGGTGGCTCGCAGGACAAGGAGAAACTTTTGACTAATGCAAGCTCTCCCTCGCTCAGGCAGTGGACGTGCAACATTTAATTCGGTGTCAGATTGCCAGAAGCATACACTATACTACTAGTGCTATTATTGTTCGACTTCCCAAATAGGCGAACAACCAAGCGCAAAGTTTACTAGTACTACTACTATAGTCTATAAAGGTACGTACTATACTAGTACTAGGAACTGGATGGAGGAGCGTCTGCACTCTTATTATAATTTTAAAATGTGATAAAGCAATCTTCAACACATTTGGTTCTCTTCGAGGGTTCTCGCATGTGATAATGGAAGTTGATTGCATGGAACACTCGCCACAATTCTCGCTTAATTCTGACTCATATCCTGTTACAAATAGTAGCGCTCGGTAATATTTCCTCTTTTTTTTTTATTCAGCATGTAAACAGGTTAGCAAACCTTGCGGCGCATCTTTGTGCGAACCATGCTTGCTGCACTTTGTATGTGGCCAAGAGCTGTCTTGATGAAACACCTCGCTTCTTACTTCTTTTTTTGCGGGGTACCTCGCTTCCTAGTGACCAGTGTCTTGGCTGATCGTCCTAAGAATGCTTATATATGAATAAAGCTCTCTCATTTACCCGCAAAAAAGATTAAGCCATATTAACCGGAAAGGAGGGAGTATGGACTAGCACTACTTTTTGGTGTGTCCCGTCAACTCGCAGAATGAGGAGAAGCTTGCAGGACAAGGTGAAGCTCGCTTATGCCTTTTGACTAATGCAACCTACCCTTGGTGGACATGCATCAGTCCATTCGGTGTCAGATTGTCAGAGGCATACACTGTAGTACCCAACATGCGGAGTACCATCATTGTTCGACTTCATGAAGAGGCGAAGAGCCAAGCGCAGAAGTACGAGTACTACTACTACTAGAACCGCATGGTGGAGCGTCTGTACTCTTATTTTTTTATCTCTGATAAAGTACACATTTATTCCGGAGAAGGGCGGAAAACGGCAGCCCAACATGTAATGAATGATATCAATCAAGCAACCATGCTCGAATATATCTTGGCCTCCGTGCGAGCCCGTCTGTGTGTTCTCGCTCCTCGTCCCTCTCAAGGAATGGCGGGTTGGCTCTTTGCCATCAATTGAGATCGGTTTGCTCACACTCCTGTCCCACATGTCAGTGATATGCCAAGAGGTGGTGCGTTGACCGACTGGCCATATGCATACTTGGTTTTGCACATTCATACTACTCCTTCCTCCGTCACAGTTTACAGGGCGTGCTTCATTATGATGCATTTCTCTCAATGCATTTCCACCACCAGAGAGACTTTGGATGCATTTGGTTTAATGCTCAATTAATTAGGGCGTGGTAACCGCAATCAAGTCCACAATTTTCTCTCCATGTACTGTACTACTACGGAGTGGAGTAAGTGCATGCATGTGTGTACCCGGGGTGGAAGCACTGCATGCATGTGTGTACGCATTATTCCCTCTAGTAATAGATGCCGTGCTATAACTACCAATGCTATTTTTCAGGCCGATCGCTAGTCGCCTTGGTCCCACAGATTTTTTTCTTTTTTTCTGAAGCACGCTGTATAAACAATGACAGGTGGAGTAGTATGACTGGATTCAAAGAAGAGCGTATTGATGGTTGCTTCTTCAGAGCAACTTACAGTGGGAAAGGTGGGGCTTATGATTTGACTGCTCATTACTCACTATTAATGCGGTGCAACGACTGGGCTGAGTCTCCCATGCGGTCGTGCACTACCCCCTCGGTTCTTAAATATACTCCGGAGTATTTGTCTTTCTAGAGATTTCAACGAGTGACTACTCAAATATTTGTCTTTTTAGAGATTTCAAATGGACTGGCACATACAGATGTATTTAGACATATTTTAGAGTGTAGATTCACTCTTTTTGCTCCGTCTATAGTCACTTGTTGAAATCTCTAGAAAGATGAACATAATATTTAGGAACGGAGGGAGTACACATATGAAGCAAAATGAGTGAATCTACACTCTAAAATATGCCCGTTTGAAATTTGTAAAAGGACAAATATTTAGGAACGAAGGAGTATAATTTTGTGCATGGCACATGGACCCGGATGATGAAGAGGCTTCTGGCAATGCTATCAAGCTTCCATCATTTGTTTACATAATTGACGTACTATACAAATAATTTTCCAGCGACATGAAATTGTACAATGGTGTGAGCTTTCAGCTTTTGTTTCGCGTGTCTTGCCATCGATGCTCTTTTGGAAACAATAAAAAACTAACTTCCTTGCTAATGCATGTCAATTATTAGCAGATCAGATCTAATAATTACATCACAACTGAAGACAGAGTTGTGAGAAGGTGTTAAATTAAAATTGATCCATGCTTTCATTGGCAGCAACGTCCCCCCAACTCTGTCTAAATCAACAAGGCATGTTGGGAAAAAAAGTAGCTGTCTGGAGCATGCAACATTCCGATCATTTTGTGCAGTTCCACTAAAATAGAGCTGAGCGTCCCTGTTCCAAAGATATTAAGTGTGATTACGATAATAAAGGACTGCTGATGAAACAATAAACACACAAATAGAAGCCGGTCACCTTTGCAGTCTCTCTTAAGACTAACTAGTTGGAGAAGATTAGGCTCGGAGTTGGATGAGGAGGATAGAGCAAAACCAATCTCCCTTTGTGCAGTCGCACTGAAATGTAGAGACGTTGCCCATGTGACATTTTAGTACAACTGCACAAAACACTCTTAACAAAAAAGTGATTTGTGCAGTTCACCAAAAGGTCGCAATAGCAACGAGGTGAAATGGATAGACTTGTTTGCAAAAAAGAGGTAGAAAGGAAACAATTGCTGGCCTATAACAGTTGATGACACATGCGACGACAAAAAGAAGCATATTTCTTGTCCTAAGGGAAGAAAACAACACGGTTGTGTTTGTCTAAAACAGTGTGAGGACGAGAATGCAATATGGAAAGTACGCCGGACGAGCTATGTTTTGGGCAAAGAACTATGGAAGATCCACATGCAGCGACGTGGGAAGACGGGCAGTGGAGCAAGGCCGGAGGGGACACCTGGAGGTCGTCGGGATGTAACTAGGTGAGCGGCGGCCGGCGGAATCTACGAGCAGGTGGCGTAGGCCCTGCCGCGCCGGAGCTTGGTAAGAGAGAACGGCGTGTATCGCAGATCGGGACATGCTGCCTCGGCGTTGTGGAACGGAGAAATGATGCACTTCCTCCCTTTCCCCGGCGGACGGGATGCGGCCGGATCAGTGACCAACGGTGAGAGAGAGAGAGGCCACCGCCTCCCTTTCCCCCGGCGGACGGGATGCGGCCGGATCAGTGACCAACGGTGAGAGAGAGAGAGGCCACCGTAGCCTTGTGTGAGATACTCTGAAGAGCGACAAACCAGGCAGGCAGGCTCCATTGTATATAGTGAGAGGACTACCTTTTTCTCTATAAAAATCATTTTATATTCTGTGTATGTGCCATTGAGCGCTATAACTTTATTTAAAAATAACGCGACAACGCGTCAAGTGGAACTTTGTTTTGTGCACGCGTGGTACACGACCTCCCTAGGTAAACAATCGCTACAGGCGTTCAAATTAGCACGTGGGTTGCCATTTCGTAAAGAAATGAGCTCCACCGTGTACCCGCGCGGGTGTGGCTGGGCACGAAGCATGACTACGTGCACGGTGCACCTATTCTCTTCTTGTATACGTACACCACCTACGTGGGGTTGTGTGAGAGAGATACAAACCTAGAGAGATATAGTGTGTGGGTTCTTGAGAGTTTTTTCGAGGGGGGGGGTCAATCAAAAAATGCAACATATGCAATGTGTGTGAAATAGAGTCCTGGATATAACATATATATAGAGGGGGCGATCCATGAGAAGAGAGTGGAGGTATCATCGGCTTGAGGTGCCCATATAATCGAAGAGAGGGATGATGTGTGTGTGTGTGTGCGCGCGCGATCGATAAAGAGTGGCATCGAATTTGTGTGTGCCCACGTCAAAGATATAGAGTGGCTGGCCTACTGGAATGTGAGATGGGACATGTGCAGTTTGTCTCTGTGGCATGGATACCTACCTGCAGCGCTCGACTATCGGTGTGTGGTGGGGGAAGAGGGAGGCCCAATTAACTATAGAGGTACAATGGCTGGTATATGTGTGGAGGAGGAGAGAGGCCTACCTCATGTATTAAGGAGATCGATCTGCCTCATGTATTAAGGGAGATCGATCGACATCCATGCATATGTGCAGGAGAGGAATAAGGTTGGGAGAGAGACAGAGTTAGAGTGTTGGAGGGGGTGGTAGTGGAGTTGCTTCTAACAAATGGTGGGATAGGCTTGCTAGACAAACGGAGGGCACGCCCGCAATATCAATAAGAGAGGAGATGGATGCTTGTTGTCTGTGCACGTGCGTGTGAGAGACGGGTCAGGAGGCATGCACGAATCATGAGGGGGGATGATGTGGCTGTGGTAAGCAGACGTAACTACATAGGAAGATCAATCGCCCTTTGTTGGAGAAAGGAGAGACATAACTTGTGAGGTACGTCGATTGATGGGGGCGGGGTAGTTAGAGTTGATCTAGGTATATGTTGGGAGATCGATCGGTATACATGCATGTGTGTGTTAGAAGCAAATGAGGCACGCGGAGAAGGATAGAGAGAGAGAGAGGGATGCATGTAGGAGGTGGTATGAGAGGCATACTATATCGAGGGGGGAGGAGTGTACGAGTACGAGAACGATGAAAAGAGTGCTGGGAGTGAGGCATGGACGGTGACAAGAGAAGAGGGGAAGCTTGTGTTTGTGCTAGGCACACCTGACTAGAGAGGCATATCGATCGATGTGTGCCGTAAAGAAGGAGCTGGGGGGCCTACACACACCATGGGTGAACGACCTAAAGTGAAAAGATGAATTTGCGCGATGGAGCTAGAGAATGCTGAGGGAGGGTGAGAGGGATGCGGGCGTGTGCATGCACAAGAGAAAGTTAGCGCTAGCTACAAAGATAAGAGGGTTGTGTGGGTGTAAAAGACAAATAGATATCATATATACTTCATTATAAAAAGCGAATTCAGATATTTGAAGAATTTATCATAGTGTTTCAAACCGACGCATGTGTGAATATATATAACAGTGATACACATGGTGTGGTTATGAACATGTTATACTACATTTAATATATTTTATCTCTACTCTTATAAAAAAATGGAGTTGTTGATGATGGTGTGCCTGCCATCCTGCATTATAGGCCGTCCAATTTATATCTGGTGGATAGCAAGGAAACTATGATGGTTGAAGTTGGCAACAATCATGATTGTAGATTCTTATTGAAATAGAGAAACGAATTCAAATTTAGTTCGAATTGCAGCGGTAGTATAGACATTTGGAATGCACTAAAATGTGGTATGAGTAGGTTACATGCATTATACAGCAAGCGAAAAAATTTAATCGGACATAACATGGATTTTACACCATCCTTCCATCTATATAGGGCGTAATGAGATTTTTAAGACCGCCTTTGACTATTGACAAGATTAATAGTACATGGCATGCACAATGTGAAAATTATATCATTTAAAGAACCTTTCACAGATGAATTTAACGGTGTGCTTTGTGTAAGTTGCATGTCATATATCATTGCTCTAATATTTGGTCAAAGTTAGCATCGAAAAACGCATTAGGCCCTATATAGATGGAATGAGGGAGTAGCTTTGAATAGCATTTCTATAGTAAAACGGGGCAAGACTCTCTCTTTGTGTGGTGTGAATAGTTTTATTTTTTTCGTTTTCTTTTTGGTTGAGGGAAGTGCGAATTGATTTGGTACGTACAAGTACAATATTACTACACGTTAGGCTTGTCTCTAAAATTCAACCTGCGTCTTGTTATATCCCGAAAATTCAGATATCGTGCTCCCAAAACTGGCGCCTTCACAACCCGCGCCTTGCTATCCCGAAATTAAAACGCGCGCGAAAACTCCCTCCAGCTGTCAAATCCCGACAAGCGAAATCCCCCTTCTAACCCTGAGCCGAAAGGGCCGCTAGTTCAAATCGGTGGGGGGTACTTTTGTAACACACCCTACATTTTGGACAAGCGCGTCCCTAAGTCATGCTTCACCCCCTCCCATCGCCCCCTTTTTGCCATTCGAAATCCCAGGCCGCCATAACCTCTCCGCTCCAGCCGCAAAACCCCACCCTCCTCCGTCCGCCACGTCACCACTGCCCAGCCGGAGCCTCTTCTCCGACGACGTCGTCCACCGCAACAGCTCGACGTCCCTCGTCCACCTCCCCGGATGAGGATCCGTCGTCCATCTCGCCGCCCCGCAGGTTCAGCCGCCCTGTCCTCCACCTCCAAGGAGCTGCTCTGATGATCACCTCGTCTATCGCGGCTACTCCATCCCCACAGCGCCGCCTTAACCTGCTCCACCGGAACCGCATCATCCTCACCGACTCCTCGGACGAAGCCGAGGCCTATTCGGCGCCACCAAAGAGGTTGTACACTCATCGCATCGCACCTTCTCCTTAACTCGACCTCCCGGCGCCGACGATGCTCCATCCCGCACCCCCATGGAGTGGCTACCTTGAAGCCGGCGCCGCGGGCGACATCTCCACGGCGGCTCTCCCCCAGTGTGAGGCCCCTTCGGCGGCGGCGTCCATACCAGCTAGATCTGTTGCTGCTACTCCGACTCTCGCTCGCTCACGCTGCTGCTGCTGCTCCGGCTCTCACTCGACCGCTCGCTCGCCCAGCTGCTGCTGCTGCTCTCCCCCTCTCTCGTGCTGCTACTCTGCTCCGATTAAGCCACACTTCAGTCGACTGAATCGACTTTTGGGTCAGTCGATTTTCAGGGGTTGGGGGGCTCACCGGAGTTAAGGAAGAACCACCCGCAGCGGGGACGAGGGCTCGCTGGAGCGGTACCCCACTATCTATCTTAGGGTTCAGGGTGGGGGCGGGGGGCCTAAGGGGCTGGCCGAGGCGGCGGTGGCGAGTTGTTTCAGGGCGGCGAGGTGGCACTGGGGCCGGCGGTTCAGCCGGTGGTGGCTGGCAGCTCAGGGGGGGGGGTGCAGGTTGAAAATGAACTGCAGGCCCTCCCTAAACTACATGTCAAGTGCCTCTCTGCTACCATTGCGTTTAGTTTCGACAATAGCATTCAGATTCCACAGTAAATTTCAGTTTCGACAGTTAAGTTCAGAGTTAACAGTTTTTACCTCATCTGTTGTAGTCAGGTGGTTTTTGGTGATGTTAATTTTACATCCATTTTACATCATCTATTGGAGATGCTATTAGAATCCCACTTGATATTGACGATGTCTGTCTTGTGCTGCTTCAGCCTTGACGTCTTACGGCTCACCGGAACTGCTCCAACGACAAAACGATCCATCACAATAGAGCAGTGCCCTGGACGCCGTCTACAGATTCATCAGATCTTCCTCCACACCTCCGACAGCCACCTCTGCCTCAACTGCATCAGCGACCAACCTAATGATGCTGAGGTCGACACGGCTACGGCAAAGAGGTTGTACACTTGTTGCATCACTTATTACTATACATTCACGTCGATCCATTAGGGCTATTTTGGTTCAACGGAAAAACGTTGATCCACTGGTTGTTACCATCACTCTAAATTTCTGCACGCTCTCCTTACATAATCTCACCATATTTTTTCGTATGCATGTCAGATATTGTACACAGTCATGCTGAACATGTAGAGAAAAGGGGAAGAGTTTTGCGCGGCAATACAATGTCATGCAGACATCGCTCCATGGTGGGTTCAATGGCAAACCCTCCCCACCCCTCTCCAGATTGTAATCCAGAGGAAGATATCTGTTCTGAGGAGGATTCAGACGCCGTTGACCACTCCTATTTATCGCCCAAGGTGTTTTCTCTACCTTGGCATGATGATGTTAGTCATATCATGCATATGTTGCCTTGCAGTGCCTACTTTTGACATCATATATGTCATCTGCTTAGTTTAGACATGTTCTGTAATGCCACCTATTTAGTTTCTATATCATATATGGGAATTATGCAGTCTCATGTCTTTTAGCCAGCCATAATATATGTGAAATGTGCAATGCCATCCTGTTTAACCAGGCATCATATATTTGAATGATATCTTGCCCATCCTTTTCTTCATTACATTTCCATTTGTCGACAATGTTTGTACATTAAACTACTCTTCCTGTGAATCAGCCATTTGGGTGGGAGATGGAAAAATCTGGAGTGAAAACAAGGCCTTCAGAGCAGACAGTGCTACCTGTCGAAGCAGATCTCTTGTTGGGTCCCGATAGCTCTTCAGAGATGGATTCAGAGATAGATGACCAGTCCTATTCCCCCACTGAGGTGTATGGTCTAACTTGGCACAGTTATACTGCTCATATCATGCATACGGTGTCTTGCATTGCATAGTTTAGACATCATATACACAATATTCAACACCATGTTCTTAGTTCAGACATCATATCGAATGCCCTCTGTTTAGCATATAAATCACATATGTGAATTAAATGATGCGATCCTGGTTACTTAGATAACATGTAGGTGAATTATGTCATGCGATCCTATTTAGTTATTCATCATATCTTTGAATTATGTTATGCTATGCTATCCAGTTTAGATAGACATCATATATGTGAAATTATGTCATGCTATCCGTTTTAGTTAAACAATATACATGTCAACTATTTCATGCCCTCTTTTTTCCACACTATCTATTGCATCTGTCTCTCATACAATATCCGTACATTCAACTATGTTTCCTGTTTATCAGCCATTTGAATTGGAGCGGGTGATGCCAGTATCTAGCAGACTAAAAACACGGTCTTCAAATAAAACAGTGCTACCTCTTGGTGGAGATAGCACCCCAGTTGTACATGCACAAGAACCAACCCTACCACACATAACCCAAACTCTCGCAGATTGTACCCCTACTGCGATAGACAGAGAAGCAGCTTCACCCAATCTAACCCCAACCCCAGCCGATAGTAACCCAGTTCCTGTTGACACAACACCATCTCCACCACAGAGATCCCAAACAAGAGCAGTTAGTAAGGCAGCTCCAGTGCCCAAAGGGCCAGTACTATCACGGCGAACCCCAACCCCACCAGTTAGTACGCCTATTCCTGTGGAGGAAGCACAACCAGCTAGTCGTAGTTTAGCATCTATCGCATTTGATGTTGTTAAATCTTATGTGCATATCTTCCCATCTTGGAAATATTATACTGAAGATGAAGGAAAATGCCAGTTGCAGGTGTTTGTCCAGGAGTTATGTGTAAGTAATGTTATTCATGGCAATTACTTTGCTTCGTCCCATACATCCTACCTCCATGATGGTTATAATACAACATTTTTTCCCATTTTTCTCTATAGAGAAGGACCGATTTGGAAACTCAGGATGAGGTAACCTGTGCTCATACCTCTGCTATCTTCAAGAATGCTTGGTGGCAGTATCGGAATTACCTAAAGAAAACGTACTTCACCGGCAAAGAAACTCATCAAATTCCCTTACGTTTTCCTGAGACACATTTACTCGACGATGACTGGGAACGCCTCGTTCTGTACTGGTCCCGAACCAAGAATGTGGTAAGTTCTATGAGCTCATTTTATATTTTTAAGTATTATATTATTGCGTCTTACTGTACTCTATTCATGTAGAACAAGTGCCTAAACCTGAAGAACAATTGTTCTAATTTAAGATTCCATTGCTATCATAGTTCAAAAAAGTGCTAGGCGTTAATTGTGCATTTTGCCACCGCCTTGCGCTTTACTGACCAAAGCGCATGCTTATGCGCAGTTATGCACAGATTATGCATAGTTATGCGCAATGCGTTTTGCCAACGCCTAGAGCCTAGGCGCACTTAAGCGCTCGCTTAGGCATGCCTTTTTTAACTATGATTGCTTTGCTCTTGTATCACTGTATTTACTCCTACAAACTTATTTTTAAATTGAAGGATCCAATCGAAACTCCAATGGCACAGCAGGTATGTTCATGCATGTTTCTTTAACAGGTTTGATCTTATCAATAGCTCTGTTGATTTCAATTTCAATTGTGAATACAGTTGACTTTCATATCATGCACATTACTAGCATCACAACAGAACCAATAGTGTTGTTGTACATGTAGACCCGTGGTACCCATATGAAATCTTGTTGTGCCATGTAGTTTCCCACGCTTTGTATTCTTTCACTGCTGCTTTGTCTTGAACTGATATGATTTGAACCGTGTCTCTATTTTGATTTGGCAAGACAATGCAGTGACCATAGTACATAGATATATGTTTGTTTGATGCTTTTATTATGTACTAGTACTTGGCAATAGAAGACTTGGTAGTTTAATCCTGTCCACCTTACTAACGAACTGGTTCACCGAAATGAGTTTCATATACTAGTACATGCTAAAATTGTTATGTGTCTACTTGTTTCCTCTTTTAGAATGCTGACAGAATATTGGGGAAGAGTGCCTTATTAAGCAATGGTAAATGAAGTAATGCAGATAAGGTTCAGGATAGTGACACATCCTTGTTGGTCTCCAACAAAGCTGATAAAACAGCTAAGGAAGACTATCTTGAAGACAACGAGACAACCCCAAAGTCCTATCTTGGTTTAGCGTTCGAGTTACTGGCCACTACCGCTTGCACAAGCTATTCAAACTCACTGTCTGAATCAGTTCGATTTCTTGAGTCTCAACTACAAGCTGAAAGACATCGATCAGCTGTGCTGTGCTGTAATTCAGATGCATACTTTCTGGTGCAATAGCAAGCGTTGGAGGATTAAGCGCCAAACAGGACAAAGCTAATCATCTTGCTAAGCTTATTGCCAGCATGGTGGATACCCATGATAATGTTTCTTGAGCTCTTCTGAAGTTGTTTCAGTTATGCTCTCGTTTTGCTGCCGCGTTTATTTGCACTGGTGGCCAATTTTGACGGCCAGTGTATGTAATGTGCTGCTTTGTTCCCTATATTTGCACTGGTGGCGAACTTTGATGCCCAGTGGATGTAATATGTGTAATAGCGGTAATAGGCTAGCGTTAATTGCTTGCTTATTTATTTCCTTATTGTCTTGTTTAGTTGTTTGCTTGTAGTCACTGCAGTTCTTTTTCTGTTTTTTATAGTGGCCACAATAGCCTATTTTTGGTAACTAGGCGAAAATAATCATGGCAACACACAGACTGTTGTAACCATGGGCCTCCTATAGGCCGTATGATCCATGGGCCTTCGTCCGGCCGTAGGATCCATCGGCCTTCTATACGGGCCTTAGGCACTACAAAAAAAATACACTTCCGTGATGATATGTGTTTGTCACAGTAGGTCGCTTTTTTTGTCATGCATGTACATCCATGACAAATTTATGACAGAATCAAGATAGTCATACCTGTGCTGTCATAGAAGTGTTCCATGACATTACCAAAATTATCATCACGGAAGTGTCCACTTCCATGACGATAAATCGTGCGTCACAGAAGTGCTTTCGTCAAGGGTGACCGACGTGGCATCCACTGTAATGGAACACCGTTAAGCTATCGGGCCGGGTTTTGGATCCGATAACCCGTTAACAGCCCCGACCAATGGGAAATTTCCACATGTAAAATTCTTATTCGCCGGACGAAACATGTGTCATCTCGTCAGTGGGTCAGATAGGCGCCTATGATATGTCGACACATGGCACAGCCCAACAGTGGCCCATTCCGGTGAAAAAGGCCGGCCCAGTAAAAATTAGCAGGCCGGCCCATATAAGGCCTACCTGTGTCAGGTCCATTTAAGCCCACGGCCCATACGAGATGTGCCAATTCGGCCCGTTAAAGATTTGACACCATTGCAGCCCATCGTCAGTTCGAGCCCGTTAACAGCCCGCTATATACTTGGGCTCAATATCGGCCCGATGAGATTTCGGCCTGTTAACGGCCCATTTAATGGATGGGCCAATTTTCAGGATGTACATCTTTCGGCCTTTTAGCGACCCATTTAAATGTTGGGCTAATTTCCGGCCTGGTGTGTCTTTCGGTCTGTTGATGACCCATAAATCTGATGGGCCATTTGTAGTCGGACCTGGGTTTCGGCCTTTTAGTGGCCCATTTAAGTGTTGGGCCAATTTCTGGCCCGGTGTCACTTTCAGCCTGTTGACGGCCCATAAATCAGTTGGGCCAATTGTAGTCGGACCTGAGTTTTGGCCTTTTAGCGACCCATTTAAGTGTTGGGCCAATTCCCGGCCCTATGTGCCTTTCGGCCTGTTAATGGACCATAAATGAGTTGGGCCATTTGTAGTCGGACCTTAGTTTTGCCCTCTTAATGGCCCATGCCCTTCATGGTCCAATACCAGCCCGGTTTCTCTTTCGGCCTGCTAAAGGCCCACAACACAGTTGGGCCGTTTACAATACGACCTGACTTTCAGCCTCTTTAGCGGCCCATGCTCTTCATGGTCCAATACAAGCCCGCTGTCTCTTTCGGCCTGCTAAAGGCCTACAGTATAGTTGGGCCATATGTAGCCCAAACTTAGTAACGGCCTGTTAACGGCCCATGAAATAAATTGGGGCCACCTATTGCCCGCTTCGATGTCGGCCTGTTAACGACCCGGGAGGTAAGAGGGCCGACCATTAACTTTCGGCCTAGTAACGGCCCATTAACTCAATGGGCCCACTAAAGTTCATTCATGTCTTTAGGCCAAATTAGATAATTTGAGCCCATTACGACGAGCAAAGATACGGCATACAGGGAATAACGTTGCACATCCAGAATATATTACAGGAAATTACATCCACTGGGCAATCAAAGATTGATGCCAGTGCAAATAAATGAACAGAACCTAACCATCTACAACGTCACAATCTGCAACCTCAGCACAGATGACGCCCATAAGCATGTGGGCAAGTTCTTGCTGCTTTGCCACACTGTCTCTGAAAACATTGATCAGTTGTTGTGTCGCACGACTCTGCACCTCTGATTCATCCACCATTTCCATTATTGCGTCAGCCATTAATTGGTTCACAAACATAGATTTATTCCGTTGCATTCGAGACAGAGGATACTGAACAGATTCAGATGGTGATTTTGGTAGGATTGTATTATTGATAGTGGAGAGTGTCTTAACCACTGCATCATAACGTAAATTAGGACGGGAACCAAACAGATTAATCATGAGTTATTGCCATATTACCTGGCCTAGATTTACTGGAAAGAAATAATGGGGTTGTCTTGCTGTTTTCAGAGTTTGTCTTCTTATCTTCAGCAGCCTGCACAAAATTAACACACTAGCATTGCTATCATTGGCCAAGTCAGATAATAGGAAAGCAACATTGACACAACAAACGTTTGGGCAACTAGCATACACCAAATTAACACAATATGGCACAGCTATCATGAGCCAGGTAAGGTAATACGAAAGCAACATTGACACAATGAATGAATGTGCAACCAGAGAAGCACTACAATTCAGTAATGTGCGTGATATGAGATAACACATTCATGCAGCTCAGTACACAAAACTACCAGGCAGTTTTCCTTACAAAAATCAACATTGGCGCCTTTAACATTTTGCTACAACTAATTTTAGATCAGATAAAGGTTAGATTCACGCCAATTAACAAAATACATGCTGATGTAAAAATATAGTGATATACAACAGGTACTTACATCAGCATTGGAGCACAGAGAATTCCCGCAAGATATTTTCCTCGAATACGATCCCAATGGAGGAAGTTTTGTATCGTTTAACCTTATTTTCTAAAAGAGAGACGGGTAAGAAACATGTAGAAAATATAATCAGAATGCTATAAAATTTCATGATGCGAGGATACGCACACGCTTCTTAGAATGGAGTTGACATTCTTTTGCTGGACTGGAGCGGACTAGTTCTTTGGCCACTGGAATCTGCTTATTATCAATGGGAGTTGGGTTTCTCTGTGCTGGAGCAGTATCTATGAAAAATGGAGTTGGTTTATTATCTCCTGGCGTTTGGATCTTTTGCAAAGACCTGGTTTGTAACCCTTCAGATTCTAACATAGCCGTCTTCCCCTTGCATGCCTTATATAGAAGAATGGTGATTCAGTTATAAAACATGCTACATGAGAGATGGAATAGGTACTAAAGAATAGAAAGGCATGACATATTGACATGTATTCACTCCATCCGGAAATAAATGGATGGGTCTAGGCGTATTTCAGTTCTAGATACCTCTAGTTTTATCCATTTCTGCGACATTTAATCCGGACGGAGGGAGTATGATGTAAGAGCTAGGGATACAACAGGACAACACAGTAAAAAAACACTGAAAAATCCACTGCAGAACCAAAGTATTCAAACCCACTGAAATGAGATAGTACACTCATGCAGCTCAGGATGCAAAACTACCAGGCAGTTTTCCTTGCAAAAATCAACATTGTGGCCTTTAATCATACATTTTGCTACAACTAAATTTAGATCAGATAAAGCTTGGATTCACGCCGATTAACAAAATACATGCTGATGTAAAAATATAGTGATATACAACAGGTACTTACATATTGGAGCACAGAGAATTCCTGCAAGAATCTTTCCTCATAAACGATACTGTTGCAGAAAATCTTCTATCTGTTAAGCTTATTTTCTAAAAGAGAGATGGGTAAGAAACATGTAGAAAATATGATCAGCATGCTATAAAATTTCATGATGCAAGGATACGCACACGCTTCTTAGAATTGAGTTGACATATTTTTGCTGGACTGGACCGGACTAGTTCTTTGGCCACTGGAATCTACTTATTATCAGTAGGAGTTGGGTTTCTCTATGCTGGAGTAGTATCTATAAAAACTGGAGTTGGTTTATTATCTCCTGGCGTTTGGATCTTTTGCAAAGGCCTTGTTTGTAACCCTTCAGATTCTAACATAGTCGTCTTCCCCTTGCATGCCTTGTATAGAAGAATGGTGCTTTAATTATAAAACATGCAGCAGCAGAGAGATGGAATAGGTACTGAAGAATAGAAAGGCATGACATATTGACATGTATTCCCTCCATCCAGAAAAAATGGATGGGTCTAGGCGTATTTCAGTTCTAGATACATCCTTTTTAATCCATTTCGGCAACATGTAATCCGGACGGAGGGAGTATGGTGTAGGAGCTAGGGATACGACAGGACAACACAACAAAAAAACACTAGTTGAATGTAAAACTGTATGCTAGCGGAATGTAAAACAGGAAGGCATGACATATTTACATGCATGATCAGCATGCTAAGCACATGGCATTGCAACTGAGTAGATACACTTCAGGACATTATATGCATGTTGTACCCATATCACAGGCCAAGTTAGAGCAAGGACCTTGTGGGGGAAGAGGATTCATCATCTTTCTGCAAGTCTTCTGAAGAACTGCCTTTACATGTTCCATCATATTGGGTATCATTGACATCAAGTTTATTGGCCTTTACATTGCTCCGTGAGGTTCTTGTGGATATATCAGTGTGTGCAATTATATCTGACATGCATGGAAGAAAATTAGTAGTTAGATTTATGTAATGAGTGCATGTAGGAGACGACATAAATAGTAGGACTGGGGTTAACTAGCAGCAACATGTCTCATAAACTAAAGGGAGAACACAGATGAAAGCTACAGAATATGTATCGTTTGTACTCGAGATTAACTAGATGGCACACAAAAGTATTAAAGAACAACATAGGAAATACTAGAAGTGGTATAATACTATAATCACCAGCCTGTGGGATAGCATTGGCTGATGGATGATAACTATGGAACAGTGTTACCTAAAGAACAAGTATCTTAGCTGAACTATGGAACAACGTTAACTCCTGAACAAGACCCGTAAGAGATCAGCATGAATATACAGTGAAATGTGATGATCTATTTTCCATGCTTAGATGAATAACAAAGCCATAAATGTTGCACACAAGTAAGATGAGGGTACAACCTATCGGGCTGCCATCCATAGGAGTGAGCATCATGTGCTGACTTGTCGATGGCCCTACAGTTGTTGTGGCTGTGCATGTCAGGCACGCGCATTTGATGCAGGGAACTGTTGAGTGGGGACTATAGATCCCTTCTGGTGTATGCTTCCCTTGTTGGAGCAGCTGCGGTGAGTCGGAAGACGGTGTGTCTGAAGATGCAGATAACGCATAATGTTAAGAACGACATATCTCTTTGATATGAAGAAATACACTAAGAGATCAACAGCAAGGTACGAGAGTGGTCACACGTCTGTTGACTGAAGACTAAATTGGGTTCACATGATTTTATTTTATTTTGGTACTGTCCGATCTACGCCGGATGGCTGGCCGTCTTGTGCCTCCCAGCTGACACTGTTCGGAATCTTCCCCGAAGAGCCAGTGACCAACAGCAGAGCAGCCTGCCTCCGCCATCCGTGGCCCCGGCCAAAACCCCGCTCCCCGCCCCACTGCACTGCCGTGGTTGCGCCGCCCCCGGGCCAATCCACAAAGACTCCCCGTCATCCAGATCCGGCGGCAGCAGTACCTTCAACCCACGCAACTCTAAAAGATAGCCATCTAAGCGCTGCTTCCGCGTCGAACTTGCGGCACCGCACCCTTACGTTAGACACCAGCCAACCGGCAGCCTAGGAGCTCCGCCGCCTCGAGGGGTGCTGCTTCCCATTGCAAATTGATTGACCTAGAATAAAAATTCAGACAACTGACGCCTAAATAAAGTGATTTGAGATGAGGGTGCGACCTACCTGGCGGCATGGTGAAGTAGGCAGGTCCAGCTGCCGAGTCGGTGAGGCCGGCGCGGTTGCGGTGGCGACTGACGGCAGGGAAAGTGCGATGTCGTGACGGTCGATGGCTACGCCGAAGCAGCGCCAGGACTCTGGACGGATCCGAAGTTGGAGCCGCTCCGGCGCCGTGAACAACGGCGGGGTTGAATCGGCTCCGGTACGGTTCACGCGGCCGTCGTCGAGGCAGCACCAGCAGCACGGAGTAAGAGGCACACGGCCCAGTGCACGACGGCAAATGGACAACGTCTCCGGTATTAGGGAGGAGGGCGGCTGTGAAAATGGTGCGGTGGGGGGCGCCATGGAGGTGGGGCTGAGGTTTCACGGCTCAGGAGAAGGGAGCTTCCCGGGGAGAAGGTGATTTGGTGCCCACGAGGTATGAATGGATGCGGGCGGGGGGGGGGGGGGGGAATTGGGAGGGGAGTGGAACCATGTCTTACGGACGCATTTGTCTGAAATGTGAGGGGGAGTTACAGTTCTACCCTTGCCTATAGGCTTCTCGGCTTGGGTCTGTGTACTGAGGGTCGGGGATAGTAGAGTAACTTTGCTTCTCCCCAAATAGTGGGCGGGAGCAATTTCGGGCGAGGAGGGCGTGTTTTGAACTATAGTGGGCGCGAGCGATTTCGGGCGAGGAGAGCATGTTTTGAAATAGTGGGCACGAGCTATTTCGGGCGAGGAGAGCGTGTTTTGCTGACCATGGTTTATGAATTATTCGGCACATGTCATTTCGGCCGAGGAGAAGGCGCGCTTGGATGAAGTTACGAACCTACCCTCGATGTACAATGGGCCAATTGATGCGTGTCCCACATAGGACGGTAATTTCGTGTCTCCCATTTATTTGCTTGGGCGAATTCCATCGAGCAGAGAGGATGTTTAACGGTTCGTTCAAATTTTGGGAGAACGAGCATCCACGTCTACCTTACCAAGTTGATTCGGATCAAACTTTGAAATATTAGCTTGCCACTTCTTTTTTAGATGGAGAGATGATGCTCAGGAGTAATGTGTTTTTACATGCTCGTTGCTAGCGATTTACTATATGAAAAATAGTTGACCCACTCAAAAACGTGAATCAAACCCAAAATGAAATATCTCGATTCAATGAAATAGCTCGTTCAATAGGTCAAAATAGTGAACTAAATCCAAAATTGAACACCTCAATCGAGTAGCATGTTGTACAGTATTATAGTACTCCATGAACATGTTGAAAGTCAAATTAATGAACTTGTTTGATATACGCATATATCCGTTCATGTGTGGATTGCAGACAACATGTTCTCCAATTTAAATATTTGAATGCAAGTTTATATCGAAACATGGTTTATATCAGTCTTTGATGCATAAAACACGACCTCTCCCTCTCCCGGACTCCTGTTCTCTCTCTCTCTCGCCGACAATCTTCAATTCTGTCGCACGCATCTGACACAAAAACATTGTTGGTCCCTCTCCCTTTCTCTCCATCTCTCTCTCTCTTTGTGTGTGTGTGTGGGGGGGGTCTTTCTAGTTCACATGTATATATACACCATCTATAGGTCCCTCTCGCACACTATGTATGATACTCTAGCTAGTCCAAGCTAGATATCTTGGGTGCACTCATCGTACGCACACAGATTCCTTGGCTCTTTGCCTGTAACTCTCACGCACCACTATGTCGTCGCGGAGCTCTTCCACCCTCTCTCAAACTCTCCATCCACCTGGGTCACACATACACATGCATATCTCACTCGCACTCGATAGGCCCATCTAAAACTCTATATCTCCACCTCGTTCTCTCCCCATCTCACACGCACACACACACACACAATCTCATGCCCAGCTAGCCAAGTATGATGGTCTCTCACTCAATTGTAGGCACACGCAGTCCCCCCTATATGTATATGACTAGCTAATCTTAGTCTCCATCACAAACATGTGCATGGTCTATCTCGATTTCTCTCGGGGCATCTTTCTATCGCGCACGCACTCCCTCGATCTCCCACCCATATAGTCCCCTCATGATCTCGACGGGATCTCTCTATCACAAACACACCCTCTCTCCCTCCCCATGCGTCCATGCCATCCATGTGTCCCTCTCGACCTTTGTTCCTTGTTGGCCACACCTGTATTGGACATGTGCTACAGGGGCGTCTCTCTCCGTTGCAAACAATCACACACTAGCTATCGTCGTGTATCTCCTCGCCTCACTTTTCCATCTCGGAGATGCATGCATGATATGTTCGCATAAGAAACGAAAAAACACTCTCTCTTTCTAATTTATCATTTGTTGTCACTTTCTCTTTCACACGCATACTCTTTTTGCACACTTACTCATTCTCCTTCACACGCACTTGATCTGTCTCGACTAAGGCACTCTCCTCGGTCCATAGCATACAGATTTATTGAAAAGTCAAACATCACAAAGTTTGACCATGTACGTGGAGAAAAAGAATTACATCTAGTACGGCAAACATATACCATTAGATTCACCATGAGATGTAGTTTTGTATGATGTATCTTTGGTATTGTAGATATAAATAACATTTGCGTAAACCTGATCAAAGTTTCCAAAGTTTGACTTCTAAAAAATTTACATGCACTGCATTATCGAGCGGATGGAATATCTCTTTCCCCCTCTCAGCTATCTGACGCACCACTCAGCCTTATCGAGGCTCCTCAATCTCTCTCAAAACTTATTGGCCAGTTTGGTTCGTGACCTGACCCTCATGCCTTGATGGCCGGTACTGCCTGGTGTGGACGTGAGATGTAAAATATTTCTGCCTGACCAGGCTTGTGTGGTGCTGAAGCGTTTGGTTCATGCCTGGGCCAGGCAAAGCATCAACGTCCCATCAATCAATCCATGCATCAATTATTTAATGCTAATATCCATCCATGTTGCTGTTAGCCTCGTGGCCACACGACCAGGCACGGCCAGGCGTTCGAAATTGGTCACCTGGGCCAGGCTACTTGCAGTGTCTGGAGTTCAGCCAGGCTAATTATAGTGCAAGGGAACCCAGGCCAGGCGGGCTTTCTTTTTCACAGGGTAGCAACCAAACAAGCGTGCATGAAATCCAGCCACAACCCCAGGCCAGGCAAAAGATGCTCAGGACGCAAGCCAAACTGGCCTTATATCTCCCTGGTTCACACATACACATGTCTCGCTCGCGCTATACATATAGACCCATCCAATACTCTCCGCCCTTTGTTCTCTCTCCATGTGACAGCACCCCCCTAAGTACCATAATCCCTCAATCCATCATAGGCGCAAGCACTCCCCCCCCTCGATCCTAAGTATGATTATCTCTTACTAGCCATCAGGAACACATGTATTGTCTCCTTCCATCCATACGTCTATCTCGATATCTCTCGGGGCATCTTCTATCGCGCACACACCTTGTCACTCGATCTCCCACCCATGTAGTCCCATCACAATCTCCAGGGGATCTCTCTATGACAAAAATACAGTCTCTCCTCCCTATGTCTGCATTTTCTCCGTACGTCTCTCTCGACCTCTCTCCCTTGTTTGTCAGACCCCTCTTGGCCACGTGCTAGGGGTCTTGCTCTCTCGGTTCCAAACAACCACACACTATCTCCTCACCTAACCTCGTTGTCAAAGATGCATGTGTGATATGTTTGCATAAGACATGTATGCTTTTTCTCTACTTTTATCATGTGTTGTCCATGTCTCTTTCACACACGCACACACACTTTTTTCACTCTCCCTCTCTCTCTCTCTTGTTAGGGACTCTGTCACATCCATAAGCATATGGATGTTTTGAAAAGTCAAACCTCGGAAAAGTTTGACCAGGTATATGTGGAGAAAAACATTTACATCCGGAACGATCATTAGATTCATCACAACATGTACTTACTTCATACTATCATTTATCTTTGGTATTGTAGATATAAGTAATTTCTTTGTAAACTTGGTCAAAGTTTCAAAAGTTTGACTTAAAAAATATTGGAACTACATTATCGAATGGAGGGAGTAGCTCTTTCTCTCTCTCTCTCTCTCTCTGCTATCTCTCACGGGCCTCCGCTCTCACTCGAACTCTCTATACCGATGGATTATACGCTCACTGTCAGCGTATAGCTCCATATATTGTTTAGTTGACCGGTCAACCAATCCACATGTTGCCTTGTCAGCTCGTGTTCTGTATCTTCGTGTGCTGGCCCATGTGGCAGTGGGTGAAAATAAGTAAACTAGAGGCCCATCTGACACGCGGTGAAGTAAACAAAGTTGAAACCACTCGGGGTAGCACCCCGCACGCTAGTAAATTGAGGGCGCATTGAGGACAAACTTCTTGCGTGGGAAGGACGCACTCACGCACAATTCACCACTGCGCGGCGGCATGCACAGAAGGACGCACTCGCGCACCCAGCACACAACACACACCAGCACACGTGTACACCGGCGTCGCCGCCGGTTGAGATGGACGGCGAGGCGGCCAACAAGCGGAGGCGGCTCGAGCCAAAACCGCATCTGGCGAGCCTGGACTTCATCAGCAGCCTCCCCGACGACACGCTGCTCGTCATCATCAGCCTCCTCCCCACCAAATCTATCGTGCGGACCACCCTGCTCTCCTGGCGGTGGCGCCCCCCCTCTGGCGCTGCGTCCCCCTCAACCTCACCGTCGACAGCTACCTCTGCGACAGGGATTGCAAACGCATGGCCGCAGTCTCCAAGATCCTTTCATCGCACCCTGGGCCAGCCAAACGCCTTGACATCCGCATGTTTAGTACCAACTGCAAGGTTTAACCCAAGTTCGACGAGTGGTTCTTATCCCCCGCCCTAGATCAGCTCGAGGAGCTCAGCTTTGAAGCTGGACGATGTCGCTCTCTGCCGCCGTCCGCGCTCCGCCTCATGCCAACGCTGCGCCGCGCCAGCTTCAGCTCCTGCTATCTTCCCCAGATTAATGTCGCGCCCGCTCTTCTTCTCCCTCAACTCAAGCAGATCGACCTCTTCGACGTTGTCATCTCGAAGAAGGCTATGGAGCACCTGCTCCGCAGCTGTACTGCGCTTGAGTACCTTCGACTTGAGCAGATCCACGGGTTCGTTAGCCTCCACCTCGCCTCGACGAATCTTTGATGGATTTATGTGTCTTGCTGGCCCAGCAACAAGACATCAAATGGGAAGAGATCACTCCATCTGTTCCATGTTATGGTCATTGAGAATGCGCCTTTCCTTGAGAGATTGCTTGTATCGGATCTAGAAGGTCCAACAAAAATCAGGGTCATTGACGCGCCAAAATTGACAGCGTTGGTGTACTCATCTGCCAAATTCTCGGAACTCTTTATTGGATCCGTAATCGTTCAGGTACAGCACTCATCTTCTTCTCCGTCTTCTTGAAATTCACATTTTTTTAATTTCTTCTTGATGTATTTACGACCGTCTTCCAGAAAATTATTCCCACAATCTTGACCCAGTCCATGCACACAGTGAAGATCTTAGCACTAAAATCTATCGGCCCCAATCTGGATCAAGTTGTTGGATTCCTTACATGCTTTCCGTGCACGGAGAAGCTACTCATCGAGGTGAAACTTCTTTCCTATAAGTAAACGGTAATCACAACATAGCTCAATTTTTTCGTAATTTTCCCAAATTACGATGACAAGTGTAGTGTTCAAAACTGCATCTATGCACTGCACCGAAAGAAATGTTTTTAGTATTTTTTTCTCACGTGATCACCTGCATCGTTTTTATGCTGTACTACTATAGTAGCCTAGGCTAGTCATAGTGGAAAGTAACTTATGGTTACCCTAAGAGCAAGTACTACCTCCGTCCTGGTTTACTCTTCCAATTTTGTAGTATCAAAATTTGACCATAGATTTAACTGACAAAATGTTAATGCATGTCACTAAGAACTATATCGTTGGATTCGTATTTGAACATAATTTCAAATGGTGTAATTTTTAGTGACATGCATTGGCATTTTCTTAGGTAAATCTATGGTCAAAATTTTATACTAAATACGAGGTAGTATTACAAAAGTGGGCTATGTAGGCCAAAACATGTGCCAAATTCACTTGTGATGCATTTGGCATCGATGCCCCTCCATTGCTCACCTGGTGTCCCAATCTGGATCACCTACTTTGCTCCGGTGCCAAATTAACTCACGCAATGAAAAACACTGCGTGGGAGAGAGAGAGGACCGAGGCAATAAAAAACACTTGTTTGGGAGAGTGAGAGGCTGGTGTAGTTGGTTTGATTGATTTGTTTATACATGTGGGTCTGTGTGCACAGCGCTGCCAACTCTCTCACATCGCGAGAGCAGTCCCAAAATCTTTTGATTTGACATCGATGCATATTATGTGGCATACTTTTGCAAAATATGGCATCGGCCACATAGTGGAAGGCAACAAATGCCCAAGCTCTTCACGTGCTCCTAGTTAAATGAGAGGAAACAGAGAGAGAGAGAGTGAAAAAATATCACTAGCCAACCAACCCCAACGTATGAGCGAATGATATTGGTACCTCTTGATGACATGGCAATCTTATGCAGCCAGCTGCTCTAATATGTTCTCTTCTTTTGCAGATAAAAAAAGACCCGAAAGTGAAAAATGTGCTGCACTATAACAATCTCATCGAATGCCTTGATCTCCATCTTACAGAAATTGATTTGATCGACTACCGAGGCAGCACATCTGAGATTAAATTGGCCAGGTTCTTTGTTCTGGAGGCAAGTGTGCTCAAGGTAATGAGGTTTGGCATTCTCTGGCGCAACAATGAATGGCGTGCTGATCACCGCAAGCGTCTAAGCCTAAATGACAAAGTCTCCGCAGAAGCTGAATTTGTTTTTGAAACATCAAGTGGCCAGAGACTCGAAAACTTATTTGCCCATTAGTGACTTGTCAGGGCAGTGGATTTTAGTTTGTACGATAATGCTGCATCCACCTAAAGTAACGAAAGTTATTACGTAAACTACCTAGTAATTCCCTCTTCGTAGGTGCAGCATTACTCCTAACATTTGTAATATCAGTTTGAAACTTGTAATATTGCCGTGTCCTATAACTGCGTTTTTAAAATCCTGCGAATCAAACAGGTCCTAAGTTGGTGATGATGTTGTGCCTCCCATCTTTCACCAATAGCCGTCAGATCTAGATCTGACGCATACAAACCAAGCTTCTCCATTTTTGCAAAAAGATGCCCGCACTTGTTCCCTGTTTACAAACAACTCCTTGTCTCTCACAATCAGCCTCATCTCCTCCCCACCACATCTAGGAGTAGAAGGCCGTGGAAAAATCTGGCGCGATGGCCGCTGCCGGAGCCGTCCACCCCCAATCTTGGTGTTCCGTGCAATGCACGGGCATCTACGCACGGGAAATTATGTCGAACAGGGCTAGTTGTAAGCAGGCTAGCTCTACAGCCATGATGATAGTCACTGCAGATGGTGAGGCTAACTATGGTATATGCCGAACATGGTGCCTATACTCAGGTGTCATCTCCGCCGCAGGGTCTTGTCACTTCACTGTGAGGAGCAGCACGTAATAATTTGACCAACGGGTAGTACAGTACTAGTACTCCTACTACTACATTGGTAGTACTACTACTAGTACTAGTAGCACCACCGTCTGGATTTAGGAGTACTTCCACGTCCATCTGGATTTTAGTATTGACTAGCAATATCTAGTAATGCATGTCACCAAAAATGTACTACTCCCTCTGTAAATAAATACATGGTGTTTTATTCCTATCGGCAAGAGAACTTAATGTTTTTTTGCTAACTAGAGTACTGTAATAGGATTACATGCAATGAACTAAACACTGCATGTCATGTTTGGTACTAGTCTCAAGTCATTGAAAGCATGCACGACCCACATCTCTCATTGGTTGATATGTCACGAAATAAGAAACAAGGAGGGAGTTAATGCACCGTGCCTAAGTATTTTGGGATTATTTGGTTTTTGTAAGGTGACTTACACAACATTTTTGTTTACATGCATTAACATTTTATTAGTTAAATCAAAGGTCAAGACTTGGCGCAAAATGCAAAGGGGACCAATAAACCAGTAAACATCAAACTTCTCACGTTTGGCCCCAACTAGAGGTCCAGTGAGATGACTATACTGCACCGGCACGGAGGGGGACGCAGCTTCATTGACTTACAACAACTGCCTTTGGGTGAATGACACGTGGCCCCGGGGGGTGGCTGGCCCACCTACATACAACCAAAGGCAGGTGCAGTAGAGGGCCGAGGAGTAGTACGAAATCCTACGCACCTACACACGCTAACCAAGGGCTAAGTGATCACTCGAATCGCAAGATCAGTTGACTAGAAGCTACGCTAGACCCATGGAGGCGATGAGCGTGAGCATCAGCCGGCTGTGCCAGATGGTCCATGACGCTGGCCTGCGGCCCGGCAGGTAGTATTACTTGAGGCCGCCAGGGCGAGGGGCTGCTTGGACGACAGCTTCGCATCCTTGTTCGACGAGGTCCTCGTCAGTTTCCTCGACAAGTTCACCGTCATCAAGAAGCTTGCGGACGACTTTGATGTAAGCCTCCAGCCAACGTGCCCAGGCTCTGCAATGCCCACCACCCTCAACGGCCACTATGGTAACAACCTCTTCGACGCACTGGTGGCCCTGCGACTGCCCGCCGTCGCGCCGGAGAATGTCCACCTCGAGGTCGCGCTCGCCGCGTAGCGCCTGGCGCAGCAAGACACCATCGACATAATCACCCACGTCTACGCGCAAATCGTCCACAAGGACTAGTACATGCAAGAGGAGGACGATAGGACGCTGGCCTTCTTGGAGCGCAGGGCAACCTTGGACGACACTGTTTAGAAGCACGTTGAGCTCGCCGCCAAAGCCGCTGCTCCTCACACGTCGGTTGGTGACCCAGCGCACTAGGGCGTGAGGATGTCGTTGAACGTTGATGGATCCGTATGTATTTTTATCCTTCCATCAAATCCATGTAGTAGTATATGATACTACAATAATTATCTTACCTTTCGCATCAACTTCATAATTTTCGTACGTACTCCATGCATGAACGGCGCCAGAAGCAAACTTCTCATTACTCTAGGAAAAATCGTTATTTTCTATCTATCAGTCGCGCCATGGAGCAAAACCAAATTTTACAAGTTACGAGTTCAAAAGGAAAAGCCTGCCGTGTTCGCGTCGCACCCCCACACGGCTGGTCCGGCATGACGCTCAAGCGGGAATGCATGCGGTGTTGCATTTTCACTTACAAGTGGGACCGCAGTTGAGCAAACTGACTATCGGCAAACCCCCACCCCGCCCACCGCGCGATGGCTGAGAAAAGAGGACATGAGGGAGAAGAGATGGCTGTAGCATGGACTCCAAGAAAATTGGTGCCGGATGGGACTCGTGTGGGTGGCGTGTGCCGTACTGCTAGACGTGAATGCTAGTTATGGCCCATGCCACCCCACTATATCGAGCCTATATCGAGGTACGTAGAACAAATTTCCTGCAGTCCGTGCTCAGCCCTCCTCTATCTCTCTTCTCAGCCAGCCAGCGGACGCGCGGAGCCCATCGTCTGTTTGCTCAGATGCGGCCCCACATGTCAGTGAAAACGCAAGAGGACCCACTGAACCTGCACATCTTTCACCTCGACGTGCTGGTGATGAAAAACAAATCCAACAAAGATCTTCGGTGGCCGCTTTTGGAGTTACTCAAGAGTAGTAAGATTCTATTTACAGTTTAACCCAAGATGCACATCTCGTGGCTTCAACTACCACTCTATTTTCTTTCATGACACGACCTGGATGCTGGATGTCCCACGTGTCGGCAAAAGGAGGAAGAACCCGACCAAATCTTCGGTTCTGCTCTCGGATTAGACTAGTTGTGCTAACTTAAATTTTTTATTGTGTACTCCCTCCGTTCCAAAATACTTGACTTCCATTTGTCCAAAAATGGATGTACCTATATACTAAGACATGTCTAGATACATATATATTTTGACAAATAGAAGGCATGTAGTATTGTGCAACGGAGGGAGTAGAATGGATGCACGTTTTTGTATTGGGAAGAAGAGTACATCCATATATTGGCAGAGCGCAATTTAGTAGATGTTCTATCACTTTTAGCTAGTATAGAATAGATGCTAGACATGAGACTAGATGCGAGGAAGCAACGTCTACTTCTTTACACTCAAAGAAGAAAGAAGCAGGCAAGATCGAGCCTCCGCAGATCAACAATGAATGCATCTAGAAGGCACTAATCCAACTTAATACAGGAGTAGTCAAAATTATCATTGGAGTTCATGCAAAACGGAGGTCCGTTTGGGGTCGTGCGTTGGAGTTGGCCTTACAAGTGGGGCCGCAGTTAAGGAAACCGACTATCGGAAAACCCCCACCTCGCCCACCACGCGATGGCTGAAGTTAGAGAAACGACGAGGTTGAAGAGATTGCTCTCGCACGGACTCCAAGAAATAATATGGTGTCAGATGGATGTCGTGGTGGTGGCGTGTGCCGTACTCCTGGACGTGAATGCTTGTTCTGGCCCATGCCACCCTACTACTCCTACTACTTACTCCTACTATATAGTATACTAGTATTGAGGATTCGAGGTGATGGTTACGTACAACCAACACATTAACATATGGCTACAGTAAAAACACCCGCCCGACGCGCGAAGCATGTGAAGCTAGTACAAATAGTGTACTACTATTGTTGATTGGCCTCATCCGATAGCCTATTGCAATGCACGTACAATTATGTATTCGGAAAATATTTTTTTGCCTCGTCGCACCACTCACTCAGAGAAGCAACTTGAAAGCCATTCATAAATTTAGTAAGTTTATCACAGGCATATCATTTTACTACATAGAACAACAGATCATCAACCCACATCGACAATGAGGATACATTATAAATACTAAACCTTTCACCACACAACAAATAACAAGCAATGAAATGAACTTCAACTCAACCATTCCTCAGCATTGGAAACACTTGCTTTGAACCACAAGTGATTCTCTGGGACGGGCCATGCATTGTCGATCTGGAGACCAACGCAGGACTGATCATCCAGGCTGAAGCGGCCTACTATATCAGTACCAGGGTAGGGAACCACGCAAATGTCCGAGGTATAGACACAGTTGCTTCTCATAAATGTGTCAACAGCGGTTGGATTGCCTTTCACCATCATCGGATAGTTTCGTCCAAGAAAGAGCGAGTTTTCTCCAAGACTATCAATTCTGTGCCAGGGAGAAGGAGTTGGCGCTAGCACACTAGTATCCATCCCGAATACCATGCAACAGGTGTTGGAATAGGTCCGGAGAGTGCGACCATGGGAGACTACACCTGCTTCCTTAGCAGTAACATCATCACTGGGCTGTATACACACAAGAAGAGGTGCTCCATCGGAATTAGTTGCCAGGCGCCACAGAGTATATCGGCACTGCTCGTCCTCATGCTCGTGATCATCACCATCGTCATCTCCCCCTTGGTTATAAAAATCTTCAAGTATAGGTGGCGGGATGTCCACAGGACCTTGGAAACACAAGAAGAAGGTTAATTAGTAAAGGGAAAGTTGCTAACCCGCATGCATGTGGATGAAACAATTATAATTACGGTGGAAGACAAACGTACCGAAAAACAAGGATCCCATGCAAAAACAGTGCCACGAGAGGTGGCAGCAAACACTAGATCCTTGTATTCAATTGCATCACAGTACACATCCGTGTATAGAAACTGATTTTTGAGTAATATCCATCCAGTCGAACCACGAAGGACGGCAACTAGCTTGTCGAAGATAGCAACAACATCATAGTTTTTGTAATTCCAAGAGCGGTTGGGAACTCGACAAATTGCTATCTTCAGTACACGACAATCACCATGATCGTATTTGAACGTACGTAGATCATCTGTGTGCTCAACCTCAGGGCACTCGAAGATTTTTGGAAGTGGAATCCGCTGACGAGTGTGGACATTCACAAGTTCCCACTCGCAATTGTACCCAATATAAACAACCCAATCTCCATTTGCGCCAGCCTAGGACTTACCCTTAAGCGATGGCATCTTGACATCACACGTATCATTATCAAGCGGCATCAACTTGCACAAGGCGAGGTCTCCGTCGTCCGCTCACCAACAAGCAGGGTCACGGCGAAGAAGATAGGGGAGATCAAACCGCTCCTTGACCCTTGGGTTCCTTGCAATGATGTTATTAGTTGAGTCGAGAATGGGCTGGAACGAACCTGCCATGCTAGCTGAGGTGATGACGTCGCACCGATCAATGAGTTCCTCCACCATGTCATCTTTCAAATTGGGGCAAGAATAACGAGGTCGTTTCCAGCCCGTTCCCTCCATGGAGAAGACGATCGAACAATGGCAGAAGAAAGGGTGAAGGGCTGAAGGAAAATGGAGGAGGGAGAGGAAGAGCGTGCGACAGCAGTTCCAAATCGAGAGGGAAAGGCGAAGAGTCGGTGGACGGTTGCGAGTTTGCCACGGTTCACGAAGAGGTGCCCCGGCCTACACGTCCGTTTGGAAATACTCCTACTACTCGCCATCGTCTCACCGATATGTTGGAACGGGACCACATGTCAACGAAACATGGTGTGTAATTTCTCATGCAAAATGCGATCTGGCCGTGTTGGCCCGAGGTGCCGCATTAGTTATCGACCTTTATTTTTTTAATGGCGTGCCGATCAGTTTTGAAGCACGACTAACTGGTAGTGTACGCAGAGAAAATATAAACTACTCTACCACTACCCACCTCCAGTACTAGTAGTATAAAAAAGATATATATAGGCTGGAGCTTTAGCGCTTTCTTGCTAAGGGCTGCCCACTTTCTTCTCACACTACCACCCTCTCTCCAGATCTAAAAAAGACGGCCCCTCTCACCCTCCTCACCGGTGGTCACAGATCCGCCGGGCAAGAAAAGGACATGCAGCGTTGACGCACTCGTCATTGACGAGCGAGGTCACGCACTGATGACAAGGCCGTCCTCTTAGACCTAGCGCCCGCGCGGGATGGCCTCCATCCCCAAGCTCGCTGTCGTAGTGTGTGCGGAGGACGACGACCACGAGCGAAGCCACTTCCCGCCAACCCTCAGGTATGCTACCTCTTTTCGAGCCATAACCTTGTTCTATTGCCCCATCTGCTACGTCGTTGCATGTGGATCTTTTTCCACTCCACCATCTTCCCAATTTGCTATCCTCTACTCTACTGGCCACGCAGACGAAAACCATAATTTGCACTATTAAAGGAAACCCTACTTCATGCAGACTAATCCATGTCTGGGTTGAATAAGGAAAGGAAGGGAGACTGTACTATCCAAGACAATAGGCATCGAACCCGCATCTAGGTTGAAAAGGGGAAAATCAGTAGCTAAGGAACGAGTCTCGTGTCTCTTGGTTGAAGAAGGGTAGAAAGGCATGACAACGCAATAGAGAATGACCAGGTCGATCGGTTTGTTGTCCTCGCATAGGAAAAAGGTGGCTAAAGAGAACAAAAATGGGATCATAATCCACATATGCTGCCTGGATATTTGTTGCTCTGGGCAACCATACCTCCCTCACCACTCTGCGTCCGTGGAGGTACATCGTACTGGTGCCTCCCATGCTCTTATTGCCACTTTTTTTGCTGTTAGTATAACACAAGCAGTCAAGTCAAGCAATGCTACTGCTAAAGTGATGCCACATTTAACTAATGCCGCTCTCAGTCTAATGCCACCCATAAATTTAAGCAATGCCATTTAATGTCACTGGATTATTTCAGGGTTAGCTATTGATTGTGGATGTATTAAAGATTTTTCAGCTATAAGGCATTCTAATGCTGTTGCACAGCCAGTATACCAATGATGAAACTTGTTACTCCCGTCAGATTTTTGCACTGTTAATGCTTATAGATTACACACCTCACTTTCATGAGATAAGTTAATTTTTTTGTACAGTGTCACCAAAATGCCAAGGCGCTGATGTCATTTTATTTTGGTTAAACTGCATAGACAATTATGAAGACAAGAGGAAAGGTCAAGAGTGGGCACCTCCTCCTCCGGCTGTTCTCTTGAGGAGGTCTGTATGTTTGTCTCTAATGCCTGCCGACTACATACCTGACATCATGATGTAATGTTAAGTCATTTCCTTTTGTACAGTGTCACTGAATTGTCAAGGCGGTGATGGCATTTTATTTTAGTAGAACTGCACAAAATTTGCTTAAAAGAAGAGGAAAGGTCAGGAATGGCTCACTTTTCCAGAAAAAACTATGTATGCCTTCCTCACATCAGCCGTTGTTGCTTTATTTATTCCTTCAAACAGGTGGTTAGAAACAGTCTTGCTACCTTTTCCCATTAAGAAATTGGAATGCTTATATTTGTGAGTCTATGCTTCAACTAGTGCCACTATTAGAGTAATCACACTTTCAATATCTATGCAAACAGGGATGCTCGATTTTAGTGGAACCGCACAAAAAGTCCAACTGGTTCAACATTAGGAGCATGTTTTTCCCAACCTTTATATCCAATTGGTGACACTATGAGCTGTTCATTACGAAGGTACATGGTTTGCTACTATCTTTCTACTCTTTTTGTACTGTCATTAGATAGTAATACTAGTGGTTTGCATGTGAATTTATTGGCAGGGTGGACCTACATTGGAGGTGCAGGACAGGATTCAATGATTGGATGCTCAATTTCGGTTGTATCAATTTCACCTCTTCCATCACTGCGAACATGGATATCCTTGGTCTGATGAAGAATAGACACTATACTTTTGCTATGAACTAGTAAATCAATTCAATATGAAATTGTCCAGGGCAAAACATAACTGTATCAGATTTTCCAGTGCAGAACATGACAGATGCTAAGCGGAAGAGACATGTTTAAACCGAAAATACAAGGTGTGGTATATGTTTACTAGCTGCTTGATATTTGTGCAGACAGACATTTCTGCCTGTTGCTATTTGGCAAACCAACAAAGTGCACGCAATTTTGGTTGAACTGCACAAGAGAATAGTATAGTCACTGCATGCAGTGCCATTTGAAAATAGACACAGAAAGATTGGATAGTCACTTCATGGACTGCAAAAAAGTAGTACTGTACTTTTTATTGGCCAACACTAGGTGCTTCATTGCTTTGGTCTGATTATACAATGGGCATCATTTTGCCTAAGTTAAAGTTTGTATTCCGAAAATAGTCTTGCCATGTGATCGAGAGAAGACCAAATCATATTGCAGTGGATGTTCCTCCATCATGTCTGGTTCATTCTCATGGTTCTAGCTGTTGGTGAAACCACTTATGTTTGCAAGAGGAATTGTAGACTTCACAAACAAATTTGTATTTCAGTCTGTATTGAATGTTTGCCAAGAGAAGCATCCATGTTAGTAGGAAGAACATATGTTTTTTTCTAGATCTTTGCTTTTGGAGCTACATATTTGTATATGATCTGTGAGTCATTGAGATGCATTAACATGTTGATCTTATGTATGGGAATCGTACTAGTTAGTTTTAGTCGCGACGCAAGATCCGAAGTGGTTGATCTTTGCTTTTGTAGCTACATATTTGTATATGATCTGTGAATCATTGAGATGCATTAACAGTTACTTATTTCTGTTCGCTCAGTGTGTACAAGTTATTGATCGATCACTAGCTAGCCTACAAATGCGCTCCTAGCAGTTTTATTTGCGACGCAAGATGCGAAGTGGCAGTTTTTTGAATAAAAATGCCTACCTATGAAGAAACTGACAAACTACACTATCGATCCTACACGGATAAAAATGCCTACCTCTGAAGAAACTGACAAGCTACACTATCGATCCTACACGGATAAATAGCGGATCACACACGTACTACCTCCTTTCCGGTTTGCAGGGCTCAATTCAAGAAACGACCTACTCGATCCTACACGAATAAATAGCGGATCACGCATGTACTAGTACCTCCTTTCCGGTTTGCAGGGCTTAATTCAAACCTCTCACCAACCAAGGTACTCCCTCCGTCCAGGTTTATTAATCCCGTGAGCAAAGCAGCAAGACCAAGGCATGGCAATAATTAACGGCATGCAGAAGTTTAAGCCTAATAAATTCTAGCGATTTAAGTGGCTGCATGCGTGCCCTCGGCATGCAGAAGTTTAAGCCTAATTAATTCCAGCAATTTAAGTGGCTGCATGCTGCTTCGCATACTGCCTACGAGCGATTCTGAGTGTCTGCATGCAGCCCGCCGTAATTAAGGCAACTAACTGATGCAAAAAAAGATACGCTTTAAATCCGTGGAATCATTATTGACAAGGAGGGAGATGATTCGAGTGCACTCGTTTGACCGCCATGCCGGCGTGCGACCCAGACGGGACGGGACGGCACAGTCATAATTCCAGTTTCTCTAGTTTTCCACGGGAAGCTAGCGCGCTAAGCCATTATGCATTGAATTCCAATGACCGTCGCACTACCTTCCGCCTATAAGTACTGTTTCCCGGCCTTCTCAGGTGCCACCGTGACCCAACTCGCCATATCCTCATAAGCCCCCACCGACCCGACGTCGCTCGCCACGTCCGCCATGCCCCCGCCCGTCCGCGGTAGGCGACGCCGGAGGCGGTCACTGCCGGAACTAGTGTTCGGGTTTTCACCGGAAGGCATACGGAGGGTGGAGGCATTCTATCTGTCTTTAGATGGCAATGCGGAGATCGAGGAGTTGTTGGAGCGCGACCGCATGGCGGAGGAGCAGCATCTCGCTGATTTGCGCCGCCAGTGGGACATGGAGCAGCAGCGCACCGATGCTCTGAGTTGCGAGCAGAGTGCCCGCAACTGGGCCGACTACGTGGAGGCCGGCGCCTGGCAAATAGCCCTGGAGGCTGTCGGGCACGCACGCGTTCGTGACGCCGATTTTTACTACCAGCTCGTCAAGTGGGTTTCCCGCTTGGAAGCCGAAGCTTCGGTGGACCACGCCCGCATGGAAAGGGCCAACGCGCGCGAGCAACGCGCCCTATCGCACCTCTGGCAAGTCCGAGGCGAGGCGGAGGACGCCGGTGCCAGCGTTTAGCATGGACAGCAGATGGCGGCCGGCATCATCTAGTTAGCTAAGAGTAAGTTAGTACTTGTACGCTACTAGAGTGTTAGTGGGAGTAGATAGTTCACTTGGCTATGATGGTTGTCAACGTGGAAGTTCAGTACTCTATATGTGGATCAGACCTGTTACTTTGCTCTGAATGTTGAACTTTCCGTTTGAACGTATGGAATGGGTTGTTATTTTTTAAATGGGTTGTATTTGTCCTCCACGGTTTAGAGGCTAACTTGTGGGCCTAGCAAGTTGACGCGTACACAATCAGGAGATGATTGTACGTGGAGAGGATGACAGGAGGGACCCGCCAAGGTCATGGCAGTACGCAAGAAAGTGCCTCCTTATTTCAAGCTAATAAAAAATGGCTCCTCCAAGTGGATTTCTAACATCTGGGTCCCATGCCATTGTCAACGTAGTCAATAAACGAGAGAATTGCACAACGAGCGGCTGACACCAGGGACCCAGCAGCTCCCCCAGTTATTTTTGTTTTGGGTTAATTTGATAAATGCCACTCCAAATCTGGTGTATCCGAGAAATGCCACTACAATTTCCAAACTTTGAAAAATGCCATTTCATGCCATTTCTAGTGGCATTTTTCGAAGTCTGAGTGGCGTTTTTCAAAGTTTGCAAACTGCAGCGGCGTTTTTCAAAGTTTGCAAAAGTTGCAGTGGCATTTTTCAAAGTTTGGAAATTGCAGTGGCATTTTTATGAATCACCATAATTGGAGTGGCATTTATCTAATTTGTTTTTGAGACGGAAGCAGGGTGTCAACTGGGCTGTGCGGGACACTCTGGCCTGTCTAGACAGCCTTTTCTTTTATGTTTACCACAGACCAGCCCAGTAGTTTTTTTTCTTTCTGAAAATGGCTAGCCCAGTTTTTTTGTGATTTGTGAAGTAAGTCGCTTTATCTCGCCTGTTGGGCTGCAAATCTTTCAAGATGAGGAGAGTGGCCTATCAGTAATGAGAAATGGGCTGTACATTTTAAAAACACATCAAACCGGCAATTATTTTCAAATATCTTTTTTTTTCATTTTGAGATTTTAAATTGCATTGATTTTTATGCGTGGACAATTTATTGGATTTTATATTGATATACATTTATTTTTAAAATCAGTCTGAATGTGACTCGAAATTTCGGGATTAAAAACAGTTCAGACCGCACCGACATATGCAAAATTTTGTATAATTTTTTAACGGTGGCCACAATATGGGCTGTAATGCTAACATAAAGAATATGGGCTCCAAAAAACCCCGTAAGAATTAGCAAATGGGCTGTAAATTATTTGAAATAATGGCAGATGGGTTGTATGCTGTTTCCACAGATTTGAGTCTTTCCACAGATGGCCTGTATACTGTTGGATGTCCATCCAACGACCGTCGTGCTTCTTCAATCTCTGCTCTTCCTGCTCCAGCCGCTCAAACAAGCGTCGGCGGGACTGCCTGCTCCCTCCTCCCCGCGGCCGGCTGTGCTGCCGCACAGGCCTCACCGCCCCACCATACTCCCATCGCTGGCCTAACCAGTAAACCCTCATACAGTCGTACTCCCCTTCGCGTGGGAAACAAAAACAACGGCCGAGTCTTCCCTGCCTCCGTGTCGTTCCCTTCCTAGGCCTCGCCATCGTCCACCGCCCTGGTGCTCTCGGCGTGGCGTGGTCAGCGTGGTCAATGACCGACATGCATCTGAAGTGGACTGTATGTGGAGAGGCTCATAGCTGGGTCCACGGCCGCACGCAAGGAAATGCCTCCTTATTACATGCAAAATAATGATTTCCTCCACCTGACATCTGGGACCCATCGAAACGGCCTCTGTATTTCGCGAAAAAATGTTACCTCCGCTGACAGCTCGGACCCACCAGCTATATCTTCGCACGCAAGGAAGTGCCTCCTTCTTACACACAAAAAATGAATACTCCCCCTGCTAGCTGGGACCCAGTATAGTGGGCCTACTAAGTTGACGGGGACGAAGGGCTTTGTCAACTTAGTCAATATGCATGATTCTAGCTCGACTGATCATACGATGTCCATCCAACGGCCGTAGTGCTTCTTCAACCTCTGGTCTTCTTGCTCCAGCCGCCCAAACCAGCGCCGGTCGTGCCGCCTGCTCCTGCCTCCCATGGCCGGCTGTGCTGCCGCGGAGGCCTCACCGCCCCATACTACTCCCACCGATGGCCAGGCCATCCCTCCACTCCACTCACCCACACCCCCTGTTATTCTGCGGCGACGGCAGCGTAGCCGAACTAGTGAACCCTCGTACTCCTCTCCGCGTGGGCATCCACTGCCGCGTCTTCCCCGGCTCCGCGACGTCCCCTTCCTAGGCCTCGCCGTCGTCCACCGCCGTGGTGCTGTCGGCGCGCCGTGGTCAATGTGGTTAACGACCGAATTCCATCGGAAGAATACTGTACGTGGAGAGGCTGACAGCTGGGTCCGCGACAGCCGCAAGGAAGTGCCTCCTTATTGCGCGGAAAATAATTATTCCTCCACCTGACAGCAGGGACCCACCAGATGGGCCACCAATATTTTGCGAAAAAATCATTTCCCCCTGACTGCTGGGACCCATCGGACGGGCCACCGTATTTCGCGAAAAAAACATTCCCCCCGCTGTCAGCTCAGACCCACTGGAAGTGCCTCCTTATTACGCACAAAAAGATGAATACTCCCCCGGCTAGCTAGGACCCACCTTGGTGGGAGGCTGACTTGTGGGCCCACTAAGTTGACGGGGACGAAGGGCTTTTTCAACTTAGTCAATATGAACGATTCTAGCTCCAGTGACCGTACGATGTCCATCCAACGGTTGTAGTTCTTCTTCAACCTCTGGTCTTCTTGCTCCAGCCGCCCAAAGCAGTGCCGGTCGTGCCGCATGCTCCTGCCTCCCGTGGCCGGTTGTGCTGCCGCGGAGGCCTCACCACCCCTACTATTCCCACCACTGGCCAGACCTTGCGGTGACGGCAGCCTCACACCGCAGCCGAACCAGTGAACCCTCGTACTCCTCTTCGCACGCGCGCGGGCTTCCGCTGCCGCGGGTTCCCCGGCTCCCCGTCATCCCCTTCCTAGGCCTCGCCGTCGTCCACCGCCCTGGTGCTCTCGGCGTGGCATGGTCAACGTGGTCAAGGAACGACTTCCATCGGACATGGACTTTACGTGGAGAGGCTGACAGCTGGGTCCACGGCCGCAGCTAGGAAGTGCCTCCTTATTACGTGCAAAATAATTATTCCTCCACCTGACAGCGGGAACCCACTGGACGGGCCACCGTATTTCGCCCCCTGACTGCTGGGACCCACCAGCTACATCTTTGCACGCAAGGAAGTGCCTGACAGTCGGGACCCACCTGGTCGAAGCGTACGTAGCGTTGCCATTCTGGTCGCGAACGTGTACATACATATATACTGGTGGATGTAGAGGCGCGCACGTGTCGTAGTAGAGGCGGCCAGGGTGCAAGAAAGAAAATACGGCCACATATGCGTACATACGGGCGGGGTCTCGAACGCCTACTCACGCATACGTATGGCGAGGGCTCGTGTACATGGCTGGGTTGGAACGGAGAAACATCGTCGTCATCGTGTTCATGGGGAGGCAACGGAATGCATGGTCGTGTTCATCGGGAGGGCTTGGACGGAAGAGGCGATGGAAACGAGGCCTGACGTACCGCACAACGGAGGAAACGGACCTCCTACGGTCGAAATGGGGGTCCTGTTGATCGGGAGGGGTGTGGCGTACCGTAAAACGGAGGAAACGGACATCCTACGGTCGAAATGGGGGTCTTGTTGATCGGGAGGGGTGTGGCGTACCGCAAACGGATGAAATGAACTTGTGTTGGAGCGCTATGATCGAAACGGGGGTCCTGTTCATCGGGAGGGGTGTGGCGTACCACAAAACGGGACTCCACGGGATACTGTTCATCTCCACCGTCGACCCCCTCCAGCCTCCACGAGCTACTGTTCATCCACCGTCGACCTCCTCCAGCCTCCACGGGCTCCTGTTCATCTAGCCTCCACCGCGCGCTAATCCACCGGCTACTGTTCAACCACCCCTCCACCGTCTACTGTTCATCCAGCCTTCCACACCACGGGGTCCTGTTCAACCACCCCTCCACGGGCACCCCTCCACAGTCTACTGTTCATCCTACCCTCCACACCACGGTGTCCTGTTCATCCACCCCTCCACGGGCACCCCTCCACCGTCTACTGTTCATCCAGCCCTCCACCACACCACGGGGTCCTGTTCATCCAGAGGCAACGCCACCGCTCACTGTTCATCCAAACCCCCCGCAACGCTCACTGTTCATCCCATCGATCGGCTTCAGTTAGTAGCAGTAGCCAAGGAATCGCTCGATCGGGTTCAGTTAACAGCCATCGATCGATCGCTCGGGTTCAGTAACGCGTAGCCTGCAGTGCAATCGCTCGGGTTCAGTTAGAGCCCAACGCCTCACTCGGGTTCAATTAGAGCCAATGCCTCGCACACGCGCACGTACGTGTATGAGAGAAACGCGCATCGCTCGGCCCCCGACCTCCCACCGTAACCGGGAACTCCCCGAAATTTTCCTCCCCCTCGCTTCTACCATGGTTTTTTCTGTCATGGAAAGCCCAAAGAATGTCATGCAGCTGCGTCTCCGGCCCGCCCAGGACGAAAAGCCCATTTTCTGTCATGATTTTTTGTCATAGAAGTAGGAGCCCACCACATCGATGATGATACCGGGTTTTGTCACAATTATCGTCATAGAAGTGTCATATGTATGACAGAAAAAAAATTCGTTCGGACCAAAATGTCACGGATGTGTCTTTTTTTTGTAGTGAGGGTCCATGGGCTTTCTACGGGCCATACGATCCATGGGCCTTCTACGGTCTGTACTATCCATGGGCCTCATATGGGCCATAGGATCCATGGGCCTTCTACGGGGCGTATCATCATTTCGCCAATCATGGGCTGTACTATTCGTGGATCATATCGGGCCGTTAATAGGCCGTATTTGATAACTCTATTAAAATGGCCCAACGAGGTTTTTTGACATGAAAACGGCCCAACGTATTAACGGTCCGCAACGGGCCGACTGTAACGACGGGCTGAATTTGGCCCATAAGCAGAAAATGATAGTAACGGGCCGTATGTAACCGAATGCTGCAAATGAGCCCAAGAATCAATGGGCCCTGAGAAGGCCGAAAGATAACTTGGGCTGGAAACGGCCCAATCGAATAACGGGTCATTAACGGGTATAAAGTGATACACTGTTCATTACGGGCCAGTTTCACCACGGGCCGTTAATGGGCCAAGTGTTACAAAGGTCCTCATATGGTCCGAAAGAAGTCATGGGCCACCCATGGGCCGGAAGTTAAAACGGGCTGAATCATATTGCACGACCCAAAATGACCTCACTGGGCCTAATTCGGGTAGGGCGTAACGGGCCCTGGGTTAGTGGGCTATAAATGGGCTATATGCAAACATGCCGTTAACAGGCTTTCTGTGGGCCGGCCCGCCACCTTTTGACCAAGTCAAACGGGCCGACCTTTTCACAGGAATGGGCCTCTGTTGGGCCATGCCATGTGTCGCCGTATCATAGGCGCCTTCGGTCCAATGAGCAGATGACATCTGTCCCAACGGTGAGCCAACACGTGTTTCCTCCGGCCAATGATGATTTTACACATGGAAAATCCCCATTGGTCGGGGCTGTTAACGGGTTATCGGATCCAAAACCCGACCCGATAGCTTAACGGCATTCCATTACGGTGGATGCCATGTGTCGGTCACCCTTGATGAAAGCACTTCTGTGACGCGCGATTTATCGTCATGGAAGTGGACACTTCCGTGATGATAATTTTGGTAATGTCATGGAACACTTCTACGACAGCACAGGTATGACTATCTTGATTCTGTCATAAAATCGTCATGGATGTACATGCATGAAAAAAACGCGACCTACTGTGACAAACACGTATCATCACGGAAGTGTATTTTTTTGTAATGCTGGTGTCCCCTCTGGCAAGTTGCTAAGGTTTCTCGCATCCCACAGAGGGATCGAGGCGAACCCGGAGAAGATCAAGGCCATCAAAGACATGAGCCCGCCACAGACCCTCAAGGAGATGCAAAAGCTGGCAGGACGGGTGACCGTGTTAGGGCGTTTCATCTCTAAGCTAGGCGAGCGCGCCTTACCCTTCTTTAAGCTCATGAAGAAGAAAGGCCCCTTTGAGTGGACCCCGGAGGCCGACCGGGCCTTCCAAGACCTCAAGAAATACCTCACCAGCCCCCCGGTGATGGTGGCGCCACGGCCTCTCGAGCCTCTAGTACTCTACCTCACCGCCACCCTGTATTCCGCCAACGCGGCGCTGGTGGCGGTTTGGGAGGAGCGCAAAGACAAGGGTGTGCCGCACCAAGCCAGAGCTGATGCAGCGCAGGGTCAGGAAGGCACACCGGGGCCATCAGCGGCGGAAGATCAAGCTCGGCAGGGCAACATCGCGGAAACTCCTAAGGATGGCCAAGTCTCAGGAAACCCTCCACCTCAGGATACGCCACAATCTCCGCAAGACCCGAGCCTCATCGGTGTGCCAGCCCTCGCCGAGCACCCGGTGTACTTCGTCAGCATCGTATTGCGGGACGCAAGGGCACTCTACGCCATGCCGCAAAAGCTCCTGCTCGCACTTTTGGTGGCCTCGCGCAAGCTGTGACACTACTTCTAGGGGCACCCCATCAAGGTCATCTCGTCTTACCCATTGGAGAGGGTACTCAGGAGCCCAAACTCAGCCGGAAGGGTCGCTGAATGGAACATCGAGCTGCAAGCATTCCAGCTAGAGTTCAGCACCACCAGGGTCATCAAGGGAGCCTCGCTCGCCGATTTTTGTGGTAGAATGGACAGATGCCTCGGCTCTTGAGGAAGGAGAAGACCGGTCCACCTCCCCAGGAAGTGAGGCGCCAAACAGCTGGGTCATGTATTTTGATGGTGCCTTTGCGCACCAGGGCACAGGGGCTGGAGCAGTGCTCATCTCGCCCACTCAGGACAAGCTTTACTACGCCGTGCAACTCTGCTTCCAGCATGGCGAGAAGGTCTCCAACAATATCACAGAATACGAAGGCCTCATAGCCAGCCTAAAGGCTGTGGCGGCTATGGGGGTGAGGCGCCTTACCATCAAGGGCGACTCGCAGCTCCTCGTCAACTTCTCCAACAAAGTGTACGAGCCAAAGGACGAGCACATGGAGGCCTACCTTGCAGAGGTGCACAAAATGGAAAAGCAGTTCGTAGGCTTGGAGCTGCAGCACGTGCCCCGCGGCACCAACAAGGAAGCCAACGACATCGCCAAGAGAGCATCCAAGCGGAAACCGCAAGATCCCGGTGTCTTCGAAGAGCGGCTCTTCAAGACGTCAGCTACGCCACCTCTTTCAAGAATGACTCAGTCTCGGGAGGAGCTCCCATAGCCCCCGGCCATGGGAGCCCCAGCTTGCGGCCCAACCTCAAGAGCTCAGCTACTCTTGGCGCTCGAGCCCCAGGAGGAGTGCTGGACCAAGGGGTTCAAGGAGTACCTGATGCACGGGACACTGCCGGAGAAGGAAGAAGACATGGAGCGCGTGGCCCGACAAGCCATGGCATACTGCATTCAAGACGGCGAGTTGTACAGGAAACGGCCGAACAATGTCACGCTACACTGCATCTCCAGCGATCAAGGGAGGGAGCTGCTGATTGACATACACGGCGGGGACTGTGGACATCACTCATCATCACGGACCCTCGTCGGCAAGGCCTTCCGCAGCGAATTCTATTGGCCCACATCACTCAACGATGCAGCCAAGCTGGTGAAGTCCTGCGAAGCTTGCCAATTCCACGCCAAGCAAATCCATCAGCCTGCTCAGGGCCTCCAAACCATCCCGCTCACGTGGCCTTTTGCGGTCTGGGGGCTAGACATCCTAGGCCCGTTCCCACGAGCGCCAGGGGGCTACCGTTATCTCTGAGTCGCCTTCGACAAGTTCACCAAGTGGGCGTAAGTGGAAGCCGTCCGGACCATCCCAGCCGGCTCTGCTGTCAAGTTCATCAAGGGCCTCTTGAGCCGCTTCAGGGTCCCCAACTGCATCATCACAGATAACGCCTCGCAGTTTACTAGTAACCACTTTAAAACCTACTGTGCTAACCTTGGAACGCAGATCTTCTACGCTTCGGTGGCCCACCCCAGGAGCAATGGTCAGGCTGAGCGCGCCAACGCTGAGGTCCTGAGGGGCCTCAAGACCAGGACCTTCAAGAAGAAGCTGGAGGCCTGCGACAGGGGCTGGCACGACGAGCTCCAGTCCGTGCTATGGTCCATCCGCACCACCACTACCAAGCCAACGGGCGAGACTCCGTTCTTACTCGTCTACTAAGCTGAAGCAGTCCTCCCTCACGAGGTCAAGCATCGCTCCGCGCGGGTCCTGGCGTTCGACGAAACGCAGCAGGATGCCATGCGGGGGATGGGTCTCGTGATGGGGGAGGAACATCGTCACGAAGCTGCTTTAAGGGCGGCAAGGTACCAGCAAGCGCTGTGGCGTTACCACTGCCGCAACATTCGCTCCAGGATGCTCAAGACGGGTGACCTGGTCCTGAGGCAGGTCCTCTCCAGGGAAGGGTTGCACAAGCTCTCACCCATGTGGGAGGGCCCATTCAGGGTCGTCCACGTCTCCAGGCCTGGCGCCATCCGCCTGGAGACGCAAGAGGGGACACCTATCCGAAACACCTCGAACATCCAGCACCTCCGGAAGTTCTACCCATGAAGGAAGGCCCAGTGCCTGTGAAGCAAGGCCCTAGAGCCCGTGAAGAAAGGCCCAGAGCCTGTGAAGGAAGGCCTAGAGCCTATGAAGAAGTCCCGGTGCCTGTGAAGAATCGCCGCCCGTGACACTCTCACGTAATAATGAGTTGGGGATGTACACGCCCCGGAGTCTCAGGAGCGCCAACCTCAGGCCCTGGGGCTCCCTCCCACGCCTAGTGGACATCACTTAGCTCCGCGCTGGTGAGAAGACTTGATGACTACATTAGGTGCTGGACGCGGCTTTTCATTTGCTTTCCGCAGTTGGCTCATTTCTCCTTAACCAAAGTTTGCCTTTGGCGTTCCTTGCTGATTTGGTTCCTTCGCCTTTTACCGCGTTTTTCGGCTCTGGTTTGCTCATGATCTCTCTCTCGCATACCTCGCAAGGGGGCTAGGCAGGTGCCCTCATGAGCATTTTTCTTCTCTCTGCCTTCTTGCGAGTCACCCTCATTCGAGCCTGGAAGCTGGCACATCTCTCCTAATCCGTTCCTCTCGGGTACCGCGATGCAAAGCACCAAGTCAAGGTTCGAGTGAATGACAAATCCTCTAGCGCACCCCTAACAATTTTTTGCAGTTTCTGAGCAAACGCAGTCATCTCGTGAAGGAAACGGTGTCCCAAACGCGCCAGGTTAGGTTATCTTTGCACAAAATAACAACACGGCATGGGAATAACACGCACGTTGCATTAACCAAGAACCACAGTTCGATACACGCCCCTCTGGGCCCATACTGGTTTCATTTTCTGATTCAGGAAAAAAAGGAAAAAGCTAAACAAAGTGGCGTTTCAGCAATCCGTGGAGGCAGGCCCTCAGCGACGCCCTGAGCCTAGCCAGACCCCTCCTCGCGCTTCATGGAGGTGCGGCGACGAGATGACCCGCTGCCTCCTTCGAAGCGGGCGCGGCGGCACGGCGGCTGGTCGTAGCCACCGCTGCTGGAGCTGTCACTGGAGGAAGAGCCACCGTAGCTGGAAGAGACACGGTCGCCGCCGAGGGCAGGCTCTCCCTCATCCTCGTCACGACCGTCACCAAGGCCAAGCACCTCCTCACCGCCGTTCGTCTCGGGGCAGCACCCGACGCGGCGGCCATCTTCCCCGAACACCCTCACATAGAGGGTCGACCCACCGTCATACTTGAAGTGGAGTGTGCACCGCCTGCCCAGGCCGCGCGTGCGGGCGAACGTCTGCCAGCCGTGGCCAGGGCTATGTTGCCCGCGGCGGAAGTCTCGACCGTGACCCAGGAGGCCTTGCTGCAACAACCATCCGCCTGCAACCAGAGGCCGCCTGGACCAGGGGCCGGCAGTTCATCGACAAGGAAGCGCGGAAGCTGGAGCCAGTTGCCGGCCAGGTTGTCCGACCAGACAATGAATTGCGGCAACACCTCCGCTGAATGGAAGCGCGGGCGGGGAGGCCGCGCCACCATCGCGCGCCTCCCATCGTCAGCTGGACCGCCATGGTTTGGACGGTCCCCTCCGCATGCCGTGCCGCCGCCTCGACAGTGGGCCACGGCGGGGGTCGCAGCGTGCTTGCGCGGACGGCCGCGACCGCGCTTGGGCGCCGGGGAACCGGGGACCTCGTGAGGGGCCTTCCCCTTCTCGGTAGAGAACTTCCTTCGTGGTGCCATCGGAGGCACTGCAAGCAATGAATCAAAGAAGAAGTGAGCAAGCAAGGAAGAGATGGGCAACGGGGGCTCTGCCCCCTCCCCATTTATAGCAAGAGAAGGCCAACCGGCGTCTCCCACGATCGCAGGTAATGATGGTTTCCCTTGCATGCCGCAGGGATTTGTCAAGTCGTGCAGTCGTCAAGGCAGCGTGGGGAAGCGTAGACGCCCACGTCCAATCAACCGCCACGCATCGACCGAGGCCACAAGCTTTTGGGGACCGCGATGCTCCGAACTTGACCCTTGGCTTCGCCATGAAGCCAAGCTCGCGCGCACCTTGGGCCCGGGGGCTACTGTCGACATTCTGGGAACGGGGTTCCCCAGACTTGCCTGCCTGCGGCCTGCGGCGTGGCGGAGCCAGCAGGCCGCACGGCCCATCTTCACCAACAATGCATCCAAGACCCTCGCGAGGGTCCAAGCCTCGCGAGGCGGACGACGCAAGACCTCCTCCCGAGCGGCCTAGTCAGACAGGCTCGCGAGGGGCGGAGATATCAAGGCGAGGCGAACCTCACGAGGCTCTCATGACGTGAGTCATGACGATCGACACCAGGCGAGCGCCAGGCGGACGCCAGCGCGTGCGGCGTCCTTGTTTCCTCTTTCGTGCAAAGGAGGCAAGCGCAGCCGCGGAGTACCGATGCATCATGCAAAGGTTGGCATTTCGGTGCAACAAGACCAAGACCATGGACTGGAAGACGGAGGTCATCGTGGAGCCCAAGACGGCGTCACCACCAGAGCCTTTCACAGGCGAAGACCGCTTTTGTCAGGATAGCTTGTACTTGCTGTCCCCCTTCAAATTGGCCCGCTATTGTTGGCTCCCTTCCTGCTCGATAATTGGGAAGAGTGTTGGAAATATGCCCTAGAGGCAATAATAAATTGATTATTATTATATTTCCTTGTTCATGATAATCGTTTATTATCCATGCTAGAATTGTATTGATAGGAAACTCAGATACATGTGTGGATACATAGACAACAACATGTCCCTAGTAAGCCTCTAGTTGACTAGCTCGTTGATCAATAGATGGTTACGGTTTCCTGACCATGGACATTGGATGTCGTTGATAACGGGATCACATCATTAGGAGAATGATGTGATGGACAAGACCCAATCATAAGCCTAGCACAAAGATAGTGTAGTTCGTATGCTAAAGCTTTTCTAATGTCAAGTGTCATTTCCTTAGACCCTGAGATTGTGCAACTCCCGGATACCGTAGGAGTGTTTTGGGTGTGCCAAACGTCACAACGTAACTGGGTGGCTATAAAGGTACACTACAGGTATCTCCGAAAGTGTTTGTTGGGTTGGCACGAATCGAGACTAGGATTTGTCACTCCGTGTGACGGAGAGGTATCTCTGGGCCCACTCGGTAGGACATCATCATAATGTGCACAATGTGATCAAGGAGTTGATCACGGGATGATGTGTTACGGAACGAGTAAAGAGACTTGCCGGTAACGAGATTGAACAAGGTATCGGGATACCGACGATCGAATCTCGGGCAAGTATCGTACCGCTAGACAAAGGGAATTGTATACGGGATTGATCGAATCCTCGACATCGTGGTTCATCCGATGAGATCATCATGGAACATGTGGGAATCAACATGGGTATCCAGATCCCGCTGTTGGTTATTGACCGGAGAACGTCTCGGTCATGTCTGCATGGTTCCCGAACCCGTAGGGTCTACACACTTAAGGTTCGGTGACACTAGGGTTATAGAGATATTAGTATGCGGTAACCCGAAAGTTGTTCGGAGTCCTAGATGAGATCCCGGACGTCACGAGGAGTTCCAGAATGGTCCGGAGGTAAAGATTTATATATGGGAAGTCTTGTTTTGGTCGCCGGAAAAGTTTCGCGCATTATCGGTATTGTACCGGGAGTGCCGAAAGGGGTCCGGGGGTCCACCAAGGGGGTCCACCTGCCCCGGGGGGGCCACATGGGCTGTAGGGGTGTGCGCCTTGACCTATATGGGCCAAGGGCACCAGCCCCAAGAGGCCCATGCGCCAAGAGATAAGGGAAAGGAAGAGTCCTAAAGGGGGAAGGCACCTCCTAGGTGCCTTGGGGAGGATGGACTCCTCCCTGGCCGCACCCTTCCTTGGAGGAAGGGCCAAGGCTGCGCCCCCCTCTCCCTTGGCCCTATATATAGTGGGGGGGAAGGGAGAGCAGCCATACCTAAGCCCTGGCGCCTCCCTCTCCCTCCCGTGACACATCTCCCTCCTCCCGCAACGCTTGGTGAAGCCCTGTTGGAATCCCGCTACTTCCACCACCACGCCGTCGTGCTGCTGGATCTCCATCAACCTCTCCTCCCCCCTTGCTGGATCAATAAGGAGGAGACGTCGCTGCTCCGTACGTGTGTTGAACACGGAGGTGCCGTCTGTTCGGCGCTAGGATCATCGGTGATTTGGATCACGACGAGTACGACTCCATCAACCCCGTTCTCTTGAACGCTTCCGCGCGTGATCTACAAGGGTATGTAGATCCACTCCTCCCTCGTTGCTAGATGACTCCATAGATAGATCTTGGTGACACGTAGGAAAATTTTGAATTTATGCTACGTTCCCCATCAGTGGCATCATGAGCTAGGTCTATGCGTAGTTTCTATGCATGAGTAGAACACAAAGTAGTTGTGGGCGTTGATTTTGTTCAATATGCTTACTGTTACTAGTCCAATCTTGATTCGGCGGCATTGTGGGATGAAGCGGCCCGGACCGACCTTACACGTACTCTTACGTGAGACTGGTTCCACCGACTGACATGCACTAGTTGCATAAGGTGGCTAGCGGGTGTCTGTCTCTCCCACTTTAGACGGATCGGATTCGATGAAAAGGGTCCTTATGAAGGGTAAATAACAATTGGCATATCACGTTGTGGTTTTTGCGTAGGTAAGAAACGTTCTTGCTAGAAACCCATAGCAGCCACGTAAAACATGCAAACAACAATTAGAGGACGTCTAACTTGTTTTTGCAGGGTATGCTATGTGATGTGATATGGCCAAAAGGATGTGATGAATGATATATGTGATGTATGAGATTGATCATGTTCTTGTAATAGGAATCACGACTTGCATGTCGATGAGTATGACAACCGGCAGGAGCCATAGGAGTTGTCTTAATTTATTTATGACCTGCGTGTCAACATAAACGTCATGTAATTACTTTACTTTATTGCTAACCGTTAGCTGTAGTAGTAGAAGTAATAGTTGACGAGACAACTTCATGAAGACACGATGATAGAGATCATGATCATGGAGATCATGGTGTCATGCCGGTGACGATGATGATCATGGAGCCCCGAAGATGGAGATCAAGAGGATCAAAGTGATGATGGCCATATCATGTCACTATTTGATTGCATGTGATGTTTATCATGTTTATGCATCTTGTTTGCTTAGAACGACGGTAGTAAATAAGATGATCCCTCATTAAAATTTCAAGAAAGTGTTCCCCCTAACTGTGCACCATTGCAAAAGTTCGTCGTTTCGAAGCACCACGTGATGATCGGGTGTGATAGATTCTTACGTTCGAATACAACGGGTGTTGACGAGCCTAGTATGTACAGACATGGCCTCGGAACAGATGCGAAACACTTAGGTTGACTTGATGAGCCTAGCATGTACAGACATGGCCTCGGAACACAAGAGACCGAAAGGTCGAGCATGAGTCATATGGTAGATACGATCAACATGAAGATGTTCACCGATGATGACTAGTCCGTCTCACGTGATGATCGGACACGGCCTAGTTGACTCGGATCATGTAATCACTTAGATGACTAGAGGGATGTCTATCTGAGTGGGAGTTCATAAGATGAACTTAATTATCCTGAACATAGTCAAAAGGTCTTCGCAAATTATGTCGTGGCTCACGTTTCTATTCTACTGTTTAGATATGTTCCTAGAGAAGATTTAGTTGAAAGTTGATAGTAGTAATTATGCGGACTAGGTTCGTAAACTGAGGTTTGTCCTCATTGCTTCATAGAAGGCTTATGTCCTTAATGCACCGCTCAGTGTGCTGAACCTCGAACGTCGTCTGTGGATGTTGCGAACATCTGACATACACGTTTTGATGACTACATGATAGTTCAGTGCGTAATGCTAAATGGTTTAGAATTGAGGCACCGAAGACGTTTTGAAACGTCGCGAAACATATGAGATGTTTCGAGGGCTGAAATTGGGATTTCAGGCTCGTGCCCACGTGAAGAGGTATAAGACCTCCGACGATTTTCTTAGCCTGCAAACTAAGGGAGAAAAGCTCAATTGTTGAACTTGTGCTCAGATTGTCTGAGTACAACAATCGCTTGAATCGAGTGGGAGTTGATCTTCCAGATGAAATAGTGATGGTTCTCCGAAGTCATTACCACCAAGCTGCTAGAGCTTCGTGATGAACTATAATGTATCGGGGACATATATGATGATCCTTGAGATATTCGCGATGTTTGACACCACAAAAGTAGAAATCAAGAAGGAGCATCAATTGTTGATGGTTTGTGAAACCACTAGTTTCAAGGAGGGAAAGGGCAAAAAGGGATGCTTCATGAAACGGCAAATCAGTTGCTGCTCTAGTGAAGAAACCCAAGGTTGAACCCAAACCCGAGACTAAGTGCTTCTGTAGTAAAGGGAACAGCCACTGGAGCAGAATTACCCTAGATACTTGGTAGATAAGAAGGCTGGCAAGGTCGATAGAAGTATATTGGATGTATTATGTTAATGTGTACTTTACTAGTACTCCTAGTAGCACCAGGGTATTAGATACCGGTTCGGTTGCTAAGTGTTAGTAACTCGAAATAAAAGCTACAGAATAAACGGACACTAGCTAAAGGTGAGATGACGATATGTGTTGGAAGTATTTCCAAGGTTGATCAAATATCGTACGCTCCCTCTACCATCGAGATTGGTGTTTGCGTTGAGCATAGACATGATTGGATTATGTCTATCGCAATACGGTTATTCATTTAAAGAGAATAATGGTTACTCTGTTTATTTGAATAATACCTTCAATGGTCTTACACCTGAAATGAATGGTTTATTGAATCTCGATCGTAGTGATACACATGTTCATGCCAAAAGATAGTAATGATAGTACCACCTACTTGTGGCACTGCCACGTAAGTCATATCGGTATAAAACGCATGAAGAAGCTCCATGTTGATGGATCTTTGGGCTCACTTGTTTTGAAAGGTTTGAGACATGCGAACCATGTCTATTGGTGTATATGCATGAAGAAACTCCATGCAAATGGACCGTTTGGACTCACTTGATTTTGAATCACTTGAGACATGCAAATCATACCACATGGGCAAGATGACTGAAAGCCTCGTTTTCAGTAAAATGGAACTAGAAAGCAACTTGTTGGAAGTAATACATTTTGATGTGTGCAATCCAATGAGTGCTGAGGCATGTAGTGGATATCGTTATGTTCTTACTTCACAGATGATTTGAGTAGATGTTGAGTATATTTACTTGATGAATCACGAGTCTGAATTATTGAAAGGTTCAAGTAATTTCAGGGTGAAGTTGAAAGATCGTCGTGACAGGAGGATAAAATATCTATGATATGATCATAGAGATGAATATCTGAATTACGAGTTTGGCACAGAATTAAGACATTGTGGAAATTGTTTCACAACTAATACAGCCTGGAACACCATAGTGTGATGGTGTGTCCGAACATCATAACTGCACCCTATTGGATATGATGCATACCATGATGTCTCTTATCGAATTACCACGATAGTTTATGGGTTAGGCATTAAAGACAACCACATTCACTTTAAATAGGGCACCACGTAATTCCGATGAGATGACACCATATGAACTATGGTTTAGAGAAACCTAAGCTGTCATTTCTTAGAAGTTTGGGGCTGTGACGCTTATGTGAAAAGTTTCAGGCTGATAAGCTCGAACCCAAAGCGGATAAATGCATCTTCATAGGACACCCAAAACAGTTGGGTATACCTCCTGTCTCAGATCCGAAAGCATTAAGGGATTGTTTCTAGAATCGGGTCCTTTCTCGAGGAAAAGTTTCTCTCAAAGGAATTGAGTGGGAGGATGGTGGAGACTTGATGAGGTTATTGAACCGTCACTTCAACTAGTGTATAGCAGGGCACAAAGAGTTGTTCCTGTGGCACCTACACCAATTGAAGTGGAAGCTTATGATATTGATCATGAGACTTCAGATCAAGTCACTCCCAAACCTCGTAGGATGACAAGGATGCGTACTACTTCAGAGTGGTACGTAGTCCTATCTTGGAAGTCATGTTGCTAGACAACAATGAACCTACGAGCTATGGAGAAGCGATGGTGGGACTGGATTCAAAAATGGCTTGAGGCCATATAATCCGAAAGAGGATCCATATATGAAAACAAAGTGTAGACTTTGGAAGAACTACTTGATGGTCATAAGGCTGTTAGGTACATATGGATTTTAAAAGGAAGACGGACAATGATGGTAAGTATCACCATTAAGAAAGCTCGACTTGTCGTTAAGATGTTTTCCGACAAGTTCAAGGAGTTGACTACGATGAGACTTTCTCACTCGTAGCGATGCTAAGAGTCTGTTGGAATTATATTAGTGATTACTGCATTATTTATGAAATCTTGCAGATAGGATGTCAAAACATTGTTTCCTTGACGATTTTCTTGAGGAAAGGTTGTATGTGATACAACCGGAAGGTTTTGTCAATCCTGAAAGATGCTAATAAGTATGCAAAGCTCCAGCAATCCTTCTAAGGACTGGAGTAAGCATCTCGGAGTTGGAATGTATGCATTGATGAGATGATCAAAGATTTTGGCTGTATACAAAGTTTATGAGAAACGTGTATTTCCAAAGAAGTGAGTGGGAGCACTATAGAATTTCTGATGAATATATGTTGATCAGAAATGACGTAGAATTTCTGGAAAGCATATAGGGTTATTTGGAAAGTGTTTTTCAATGGAAAGCCTGGATTAAGCTACTTGAACATTGAGCATCAAGATCTATAAGGATAAGATCAAAACGCTTAATGGTACTTTCAAATGAGCACATACCTTGACATGATCTTGAAGGTGTTCAAGATGGATCAGTCAAAGAAGGAGTTCTTGCCTGAGTTGTAAGGTATGAAGTTAAGACTTAAAGCTCGACCGCGGCAGAAGAAAGAGGAAGGACGAAGGTCGTCCCCTATGCTTTTGTCATAGGCTCTCTACAGTATGCTATGCTGTGTACCGCACCTGAAGTGTGCCTTGCCATGAGTCAGTCAAGGGGTACAAGAGTGATCCAAGAATGGATCACAGGACAGCTGTCAAAGTTATCCTTAGTAACTAGTGGACTAAGGAATTTTCTCGATTATGGAGGTGGTAAAAGAGTTCGTCGTAAAGGGTTACACCGATGCAAACTTTGACACTAATCTAGATTATTCTGAGTAGTAAACTTGATTCGTATAGTAGAACAGTTATTTGGAATAGCTCCAAATAGAACATGGTAGCTGCATCTGGGAGATGACATAGAGATTTGTAAAGCACACACGGATCTGAAAGATTCAGACCCGTTGACTATAACATCTCTCACAAGCATAACATGATCAAACCCAGAACACATCGAGTGTTAATCACATGGTAATGTGAACTAGATTATTGACTCTAGTAAACTCTTTGGGTGTTTGTCACATGGGGATGTGACCTTGAGTGTTAATCACATATCGATGTGAACTGGATTATTGACTCTAGTGCAAGTGGGAGACTGTTGGAAATATGCCCTAGAGGCAATAATAAATTGATTATTATTATATTTCCTTGTTCATGATAATCGTTTATTATCCATGCTAGAATTGTATTGATAGGAAACTCAGATACATGTGTGGATACATAGACAACACCATGTCCCTAGTAAGCCTCTAGTTGACTAGCTCGTTGATCAATAGATGGTTACGGTTTCCTGACCATGGACATTGGATGTCGTTGATGACGGGATCACATCATTAGGAGAATGATTTGATGGACAAGACCCAATCCTAAGCATAGCACAAGATCGTGTAGTTCGCATGCTAAAGCTTTTCTAATGTCATGTTATAGAGATATTAGTATGCGATAACCCGAAAGTTGTTCGGAGTCCCGGATGAGATCCCGGACGTCACGAGGAGTTCCGGAATGGTCCGGAGGTAAAGATTTATATATGGGAAGTCTTGTTTTGGTCGCCGGAAAAGTTTCGCGCATTATCGGTATTGTACCGGGAGTGCCGAAAGGGGTCCGGGGGTCCACCAAGGGGGTCCACCTGCCCCTGGGGGGCCACATGGGCTGTAGGGGTGTGCGCCTTAACCTATATGGGCCAAGGGCACCAGCCCCAAGAGGCCCATGCGCCAAGAGATAAGGGAAAGGAAGAGTCCTAAAGGGGGAAGGCACCTCCTAGGTGCCTTGGGGAGGATGGACTCCTCCCTGGCCGCACCATTCCTTGGAGGCAGGGCCAAGGCTGCGCCCCCCTCTCCCTTGGCCCTATATATAGTGGGGGGAAGGGAGGGCAGCCATACCTAAGCCCTGGCGCCTACCTCTCCCTCCCGTGACACATCTCCCTCCTCCCGCAGCGCTTGGTGAAGCCCTGTTGGAATCCCACTACTTCCACCACCACGCCGTCGTGCTGCTGGATCTCCATCAACCTCTCCTCCCCCCTTGCTGGATCAAGAAGGAGGAGACGTCGCTGCTCCGTACGTGTGTTGAACGCGGAGGTGCCGTCCGTTCGGCGCTAGGATCATCGGTGATTTGGATCACGACGAGTACGACTCCATCAACCCCGTTCTCTTGAACGCTTCCGCGCGCGATCTACAAGGGTATGTAGATCCACTCCTCCCTCGTTGCTAGATGACTCCATAGATAGATCTTGGTGACACGTAGGAAAATTTTGAATTTATGCCACGTTCCCCATCAAAGAGGACCAGGGCCTCTATAAATAGGACTAGCCACCATAGTAGAGAGAGAGATCATCAGACCTAGAGAGATCATCAGACCCAGAGAGATCATCAGACCCAGAGGGCTCATCAGACCCCGAGATACACACAAGTCCGAAAGCACAAGAACACCTCAACCTCAGGAGGCTGTTCTTCCCCTTGTATTGTTCATCATCAGCCCAAGAGGCAATCCACCACCACCACACTGGAGTAGGGTATTACACCACAACGGTGGCCCGAACCAGTATAAACCCCGTGTCTTTCTGTGTTGCGTGTTGATCGAGTTCGTCCGCAAGATCTTAGCGAGCTAGAGAGTAGATCGGTAGGAGGGAAAGACTTCGCGTGCACCCCAGTGTTCAAACCTTAAGGGTTAGCCGGAGCCCCACATCCGATAGTGATGCAGCAAAGTAGCGTAAGTATTTCCCTCAGTTTTTGAGAACCAAGGTATCAATCCAGTAGGAGACTACACGCAAATCGCCTAGTACCTGCACAAACAAATAAGAACCTTGCAACCAACGCGATAAAGGGGTTGTCAATCCCTTCACGTCCACTTTGCAAAAGTAAGATCTGATAAAGATAATAAGATAAATATTTTTTCTATTTTTGTGGTATATAGTGGAAAATAAAGATTGAAAAATAAATAGTAAACTAGAATTGTAGATTGAAAACTTATATGATGTAAAGTTGTCCCGGGGGCCATAGGTTTCACTAGTGGCTTCTCTCAAGATAGCAGATATTACAGTCGGTGAACAAATTACTGTCAAGCAATTGATAGAAAAGCGCATAATTATGAGAATATCTAGGCATGATCATAAACATAGGCATCACGTCTGTGACAACTAGACCGAAATGATTCTGCATCTACTATTATTACTCCACACATAGACCGCTATCCAGCATGCATCTAGAGTATTAAGTTCATAAGAATAGAGTAACGCATTAGGCAAGATGACATGATGTAGAGGGATAAACTCAAGCAATATGATATAAACCCCATCTTTTTATCCCCGATGGCAATAATACAATACGTGCCTTGCTGCCCCTGCTATCACTGGGAAAGGACACCACAAGATTGAACCCAAAGCTAAGCACTTCTCCCATTACAAGAAAGATCAATCTAGTAGGCCAAACCAAACTGATAATTCGAAGAGACTTGCAAAGATATCAAATCATGCATATAGGAATTCAGAGAAGAATCAAATATTGTTCATAGATAATCTTGATCATAAATCCATAATTCATCGGATCTCGACAAACACACCGCAAAAAGAGTTACATCGAATAGATCTCCAAGAAGATCGAGGAGATCTTTGTATTGAGATCCAAAGAGAGAGAAGAAGCCATCTAGCTAATAACTATGGACCCGAAGGTCTATGGTAAACTACTCACACATCATTGGAGAGGCTATGGTGTTGATGTAGAAGCCCTCCGTGATCGAATCCCCCTCCGGCAGATCGCCGGAAAAGGCCCCAAGATGGGATCTCACGGGTACAGAAGGTTGCGGTAGTGGAAAAGGTGTTTCGTAGCTCTCCCCGAAGGTTTGAAGGTATAAGAGTATATATAGGCGAAAGAAGTAGGTAAGTGGAGCTGCAAGGGGCCCACGAGGGTGGGGTGCGCGCCCTCCTTCCTCGTGGCTTCCTCGCTACTTTCTTGACATCCACTCCAAGTCTCCTGGATTGCGTTTGTTCCAAAAACGATCCTCGCGAAGGTTTCACTCCGTTTGGATTCCGTTTGATATTCCTTTTCTGCGAAACACTAAAATAGGCAAAAAACAGCAATTTGCACTCAGCTTTCGGTTAATAGGTTAGTCCCAAAAATAATATAAAAAGGTATAATAAAGCCCGTTAGACATCCAAAACAGGTAATATAATAGCATGGAACAATCAAAAATTATAGATACGTTGGAGACATATCACCATTATTCTCTGATTTAAATGAATAACCGTCTTGCATCAAACAAGATCCAGATATAATGTTCATGCTCAACGTTGGCACCAAATAACAATTATTCAGGTCTAAAACTAATCCCGATGGTAGATGTAGAGGTAGCGTGCCGACGACGACCACATCAACCTTGGAACCATTTCCCACGCGCATCGTCACCTTGTCCTTAGCAAATCTTCATTTAATCCGCAGCCCCTGTTTCGAGTTGCAAATATGAGCAACAGAACGAGTATCAAATACCCAGGCGCTACTACAAGCATTAGTAAGGTAGACATCAATAACATGTATATCAAATATACCTTTCACTTTGCCATCCTTCTTATCCGCCAAATACTTGGAGCAGTTCTGCTTCCAGTGACCAATCCATTAGCAGTAGAAGCACTCAGTCTCAGGCTTAGGTCCAGACTTGGGCTTCTTCCCTTGAGCAGCAACTTGCTTGCTATTCTTCTTGAAGTTCCCCTTCTTCCCTTTGCCCCTTTTCTTGAAACTAGTGGCCTTGCTAACCATCAACACTTGATGCTCCTTCTTGATTGCTACCTCCGCAGCCTTTAGCATTGCGAAGAGCTCAGGAATAATCTTTTCCACCCCTTGCATATTATAGTTCATCATGAAGCCTTTATAGCTTGGTGGCAGTGATTGAAGAACTCTGTCAATGACACTATCATCAAGAAGATTAACTCCTAGCGGAGTCAAGTGGTTGTGGTACCCAGACATTCCGAGTATGTGTTCGCTGACAGAACTATTCTCCTCCATTTTGCAGCTATTGAACTTGTTGGAGACTTCCTATCTCTCAACTCGGGCATTTGCTTGAAATATTAACTTCAACCCTTGGAACATCTCATATGCTCCATGATGTTCAAAACGTCTTTGAAGTACCGATTCTAAGCCGTAAAACATGGCACACTGAACTATCGAGTAGTCATCACCACGTGACTACCAGGCATTCACAATGTCTGCAGTTGCTGGCGTAGGTGGTACACCTGGCGGTGCTTCCAGGACGTAAGTCTTCTGTGCAGCAACGCGGATAATCCACAAGTTACGGACCCAGTTCATGTAATTGCTACCATCATCTTTCAACTTAGATTTCTCTAGGAACACATTAAAATTCAAGGGAACGGTAGCACGGGCCATTGATCTACAACAACATAGACATGCAAAAACTATCAGGTACTCAGTTCATGATAAATTAAAGTTCAATTAATCATATTACTTAAGAACTCCCACTTAGATAGACATCCCTCTAGTCATCTAAATGATCATGTGATCCATATCAACTAAACCATGTCCGATCATCACATGAGATGGAGTTGTTTTCAATGGTGAACATCACTATGTTGATCATATCTACTATATGATTCACGTTCGACCTTTCGGTCTCAGTGTTTTGAGGCCGAATCTGCATATGCTAGGCTCGTCAAGTTTAACCCGAGTATTCTGCACATGCAAAACTGGCTTGCACCCGTTGTATGTGAACGTAGAGCTTATCACGCCCGGTCATCACATGGTGTCTCGGCACGACGAACTGTAGCAATGGTGCATACTCAGGGAGAACACTTATACCTTGAAATTTAGTGAGGGATCATCTTATACTGCCACCGCCGTACTAAGCAAAATAAGATGCATAAAGGATAAACATCACATGCAATCAAAATATGTGACATGATATGGCCATCATCATCTTGTGCCTTTGATCTCCATCTCCAAAGCACCATCATGATCTAAATCGTCACCGACTTGGCACCTTGTTCTCTATCATAGCATTGTTGTCGTCTTGCCAACTATTGCTTCTACGACTATCGCTACCGCTTAGTGATAAAGTAAAGCAATTACATGGTGATTGCATTTCATACAATAAAGCAACAACCATAAGGCTCCAGCCAGTTGCCGATAACTTTTACAAAACATGATCATCTCATACAACAATTTATATCTCATAATGTGTTGACCATATCACATCACAACATGCCCTGCAAAAACAAGTTAGACGTCCTCTACTTTGTTGTTGCAATTTTCACGTGGCTGCTACGGGATTCTAGCAAGAACGGTTCATACACCTTCTATCACAGAACCGAAGGCAAGTATTGTTGCTAAGAATGGATCCTTTCTAGAGAAGGAGTTTCTCTCGAAAGAAGTGAGTGGGAGGAAAGTAGAACTTGATGAGGTAATTGTACCTTCTCTTGAATTGGAAAGCAGTTCATCATAGGAAACTGTTCCCATGATGCCTACACCAATTAGTGAGGAAGCTAATGATGATGATCATGAAACTTCAGATCAAGTTACTACCGAACCTCGTAGGTCAACCAGAGTACGTTCCGCACCAGAGTGGTACGGTAATCCTGTTCTAGAAGTCATGTTATTATACCATGACAATCCTAGGAACTATGAGGAAGCGACGATGAGCCCAGATTCTGCGAAATGGCCTGAGGCCATGAAATCTGAGATGGGATCCATGCATGAGAACAAAGTATTATCTTTGGTTGACTTTCTCGATGATCGGCAAGCCATAGAGAATAAATGGATCTTCAAGAAGAAGACCGACGTTGACGGTAATGTTACTGTCTACAAAGCTCGACTTGTTGCGAAAGGTTTTCTACAAGTTTTAGGAGTTGACTAGGATGAGACCTTCTCACCCGTAGTGATGCTTAAGTCTGTCCGAATCATGTTAGCAATTGCTGTTGGGGATCGTAGCAGAAATTCAAAAAAATTCTACGCATCACCAAGATCAATCTATGGAGTAATCTAGCAATGAGGGGAAGGAGAGTGCATCTACATACCCTTGTAGGTCGCTAAGCAGAAGCGTTCAAGTGAACGGTGTTGATGGAGTCGTACTCGTCGTGATCCAAATCACTGATGATCCTACTGCCGAACGGACGGCACCTCCATGTTCAACACACGTACAGCCCGGTGACGTCTCCTACGCCTTGATCCAGCAAGTGGAGAAGGAGAGGTTGGGGAAGACTCCATCCAGCAGCAGCATGACGGCATGGTGGTGGTGGAGGAGCGTGGTACTCCAGCAAGGCTTCGCCAAGCACCACAAGAGACAAGGAGGGAGAGGGGTAGGGCTGCGCCAAGAAGGAGATGTTCTCGTGTTTCTGGCAGCCCAAAACCCCCACTATATATAGGGGAAAGGGAGGGGCTGTGCCCCCACCTAGGTTTCCACCCCTAGGGGTGGCGGCCAGCCCTAGATCCCATCTAGGGGGCGGCCAAGGGGAGAGATAGGGGGGCGCACCACTAGGTGGGCCTTAGGCCCATCTGAGCCTAGGGTTTCCCCCTTTTCCCTTCTCTCTTCGCCTTGGGCCCTGGTGGGGGGGCGCACCAGCCCACCTGGGGCTGGTCCCCTCCCACACTTGGCCCATGCAGCCCTCCGGGGCTGGTGGCCCCACTTGGTGGACCACCGGGACCCTCCCGGTGGTCCCGGTACATTACCGATAAAACCCGGAACTTTTCCGGCGACCAAAACAGGACTTCCCATATATAAATCTTTACCTCCGGACCATTCCGGAACTCCTCGTGACATCCGGGATCTCATCCAGGACTCCGAACAACATTCGTAACCACGTATATCTATTCCCTATAACCCTAGCATCATCGAACCTTAAGTGTGTAGACCCTACGGGTTCGGGAACCATGCAGACATGACCGAGACAACTCTCCGGTCAATAACCAACAGCGGGATCTAGATACCCATGTTGGCTCCCACATGTTCCACGATGATCTCATCAGATGAACCACGATGTCAAGGATTCAATCAATCCCGTATACAATTCCCTTTGTCTAGCGGTACGATACTTGCCCGAGATTCGATCGTCGGTATCCCGATACCTTGTTCAATCTCGTTACCGGCAAGTCTCTTTACTCGTTCCGTAACACATCATCCCGTGATCAACTCCTTGGTCACATTGTGCACATTATGATGATGTCCTACCGAGTGGGCCCAGAGATACCTCTCCGTTACACGGAGTGACAAATCCTAGTCTCGATTCGTGCCAACCCAACAGACACTTTCGGAGATACCTGTAGTGTACCTTTATAGCCACCCAGTTACATTGTGACGTTTGGCACACCCAAAACACTCCTACGGTATCCGGGAGTTGCACAATCTCATGGTCTAAGGAAATGACACTTGACATTAGAAAAGCTTTAGCATACGAACTACACGATCTTTGTGCTAGGCTTATGATTGGGTCTTGTCCATCACATCATTCTCCTAATGATGTGATCCCGTTATCAACGACATCCAATGTCCATGGTCAGGAAACCGTAACCATCTATTGATCAACGAGCTAGTCAACTAGAGGCTTACTAGGGACATGTTGTTGTCTATGTATCCACACATGTATCTGAGTTTCCTATCAATACAATTCTAGCATGGATAATAAACGATTATCATGAACAAGGAAATATAATAATAACAAATTTATTATTGCCTCTAGGGCATATTTCCAACAGTCTCCCACTTGCACTAGAGTCAATAATCTAGTTCACATCGCCACGTGATTAACACTCACAGGTCACATCGCCATGTGACCAACATCCAAGAGTCTACTAGACTCAATGATCTAGTTCACATCACTATGTGATAAACACTCAAAGAGTTCTGGGTTTGATCATGTTGTGCTTGTGAGAGAGGTTGTAGTCAACGAGTCTTTCCATATTCAGATCCCTATGTATTTCGCAAAACTTTATATCGTAGATGCTGCTACCATGTTCCACTTGGAGCTATTCCAAATTGTTGCTCCATTATACGTATTCGATATCTCTACTCAGAGCTATCCGGATAGGTGTTAAGCTTGCATCGACGTAACTCTTTATGTCGAACTCTTTATCACCTCCATAACCGAGAAACATTTCCTTATTCCTCTAAGGATAATTTTGACCGCTATCTGGTGATCTACTCCTAGATCACCTTTGTACCCTCTTGCCAGACATGTGGCAAGGCACACATCAGGTGTGGTACTCAGCATGGCATACCGTATAGAGCCTATGACAAGATCATAGGGGACGACCTTCGTCCTTCCTCTTTCTTTTGCCATGGTCAATCTTTGAGTCTTACTCAACTTCACACCTTACAACTCAGGTAAGAACCCCTTCCTTGACTGATCTATTTTGAACTCCTTCAAAAACATGTCAAGGTGTGCGTTCTTTGAAAGTATCATCAGGCGTCTTGATCTATCTCTATAGATCTTGATGCCCAATATGTAAGCAGCTTTATCCAGGTCTTCCTTTGAAAATCACTCTTCAAACAAACCGTTTATGCTTTCCAGAAATTCTACATTATTTCGGATCAACAATATGTCATCCACATATACTTATCAGGAATGTTGTAGTGCTCCCACTCACTTTCTTGTAAATACAAGTTTCTAACAAACATTGTATAAACCTAAAAGCATTGATTACTCCATCAAAGCATATATTCCGACTCCGAGATGCTTGCTCTAGTCCATAGAAGGATTGCTGGAGCCAGCATACCTTTTAGCATCCTTAGGATCGTCAAAAACTTTTATTGTATCACATACAACTTTTCTTACGAAAACTTGGTAAGAAAACTTGTTTTGACATCCATCTGTAAGATTTCATAATCGAAAAATACAGCTAATGCTAACATGATTCCGACGGACTTAAGCATCGCTACGGGTGAGAAATTCTCATTGTAGTCAACTCCTTGAACTTGTGAAAAGACTCTTTCCCACAAGTCGAGCTTCATAGACGGTAACATTACCGCCCACGTCCGTCTTCTTCTTAAAGATCCATTTATCTCAATGGCTTACCGATCATCGGGCAAGTCCACCAAAGTCCATACATGGATCCTATCTCGGATTTCATGGCTTCTAACCATTGTCGGAATACGGGCCCACCATCGCTTCTCCATAGCTCGTAGGTTCATTGTTGTCTAACAACATGATATCTAAGACAGGATTACCGTACCACTCAGGAGTAGTACATATCCTTGTCGACCTACGATGTTCGATAGCAACTTGATCTGAAGCTTCATGATCACTATCATTAACTTCCTATTCAATAGACGTGGGCGCCGCAGAAAACATCTTTCTGTGTTGCATCACTCTCTGGTTGAAGTAAAGGTTTGACAACCTCATCAAGTTCTATCTTCCTCCCACTCTATTCTTTCGAGAGAAACTCCTTCTCGAGAAAGGACCCATTCTTAGCGACAAACAATTTTCCCTCGGATCTGAGATAGAAGGTATACCCAACTGTCACCTTTGGGTATCCTATAAAGATGTGTTTGTCCGCTTTTGGGTTCGAGCTTCTCCTGCTAAAGCCTTAAGCATCACAACCCCAAACATTAAGAAACGACAACTTTGGTTTCTTGCCAAACCAATGTTCATACGACGTCGTCTCAACGGACTTAGATGGTGTCCTATCTAAAGTGAATGCAGCTGTCTCTAACGCATAACCTCAAAATGAAAATGGTAGATTGGTAAGAGACACCATAGATCGCACCATATCTCATAAGGTCCGATTACGACGTCCGGACACACCATTACCTTGTGTTGTTCAGGTGGCTTCAACTACGAAACAATTCCACAATGTCTTAAGTGATTGCCAAACTCATAACTCAGAAAATCCCCTTTTGATCAGATCGTAGGAACATGATCTTCTTTGTTATGATGATTCTTAACTTCACTCTAAAATCGCTTGAACTCTTCAAACGTTTCAGACTTTGTGCTTCATTAAGTAGATATACCTATATCTACTCAAATCATCAGTGAAGATGAGAAAATAGCGATATCCACTGCACGCTTCAATTCTCATTGGATCACACGCATCAGCATGCATGATCTCCAACAAGTCACTTGCCCGTTTCATTGTACCTGAAAACAGGGTCTTAGTCATCCTGCCCATGAGGCATGGCTCGCATGTGTCAAGCGATTCGAAATCAAGTGAATCCAAACATCCATGGAGTTTCTTCATGCATCTTATGCCAATATGACTTAAGTGGCAGTGCTACGAGAAAGTGGTACTATCATTATTAACTCTACATCTTTTGGCGTGAACATGTGTATTACCACGACCGAGATTCAATGAACCATTCACATAGGTGCATGACCATGAAAGGTATCATTCATGTAAACAGAATAACCATTATTCTCTAACTTAAATGAATGACGGTATTGCAATGAACATGATCTAATCATATTCATGCTCAACGTAGACACCTGATAACATTTATCTAGGTTCAATACTAATCCTGAAGGCAGATGGAGCGTGCGATGGTGATCTCATCAACTTTGGAAATACTTCCAACACACATCGTCACCTCGCCCTTAGCCAGTCTCCGTTTAGTCTGTAGCTTTTGCTTCAAGTCACCAGTAATAGCAACTGAACCGGTATCCAATACCCAGGTGCTACCAGGAGTACTAGCGAGGTACACATTAATAACACGTATATACTTTGTTGAAGTTGCCAGCCTTCTTATCTACCATGCATTTGGGGTAATTCCGCTACCAGTGACCGTCCCCTTTACAATAGAAGCACTTAGTCTCGGGTTTGGGTTCAACCTTGGGTTCCTTTACTGGAGCGGCAACTGGTTTGCCATCCATGAAGTTTCCCTTCTAGCCCTTGCCCTTCTTGAAACCACTGGTCTTATTAAACCATCAACACTTGATGCTCCTTCTTGATTTCTACCTTTTGCGGTCTTAAGCACCGCGAACAGCTCCGGGATCAACTCCATCCCTTGCATGTCATAGTTCATCATGAAGATCTAGTAGCTTAGTGATATTGTCTAGAGAACTCTATCAATCACTATCTTATCTGGAAGTTTAACTCCCACTTGATTTAAGTGATTGTAGCACGCAGACATTCTGAGCACATGCTCACTAGCTGAGCTATTCTCCTCCATCTTGTTGGCAAAAGAACTTGTCAGAGGTCTCACACCTCTCAACACGGGCATGAGCCTGAAATCCCAATTTCAGCTCTTGGAACATCTCATATGTTCTATGGCGTTCAAAACGTCATTGGAATCCCGATTCTAAGCCGTAAAGTATGGTGCACTAAACTATCAAGTAGTCATCAGGATGTGTCTGTCAGGTGTTCACAACATCCACAGACGATGTTGTAGGGGTTTGCACATCGAGCGGTGCATCAAAGACGGCAGCCTTCTGTGTAGCAGTGAGGACACTCCTCGGACTACGGACCCAGTCTGCATCATTGCTTACAATATCTTTCAACTTAATATTTCTCTAGGAACGTATTGAAACAGGGAGCTACAACGTGAGCTATTTATCTACAACATATTTGCAAAGACAATTTAGACTATGTTCATGATAATTGAGTTCATCTAATGAACTCGCACTCAGATAGACATCCCTCTAGTCATCTAAGTGAAACATGATCCGAGTCAACTAGGCAGTGTCCGATCATCACGTGAGACGGACTAGTCAACATCGGTGAACATCTTCATGTTGATCATATCTTCTATACGACTCATGCTCGACCTTTCGGTCTTCCATGTTCCGAGGCCATGTCTGTACATGCTAGGCTCGTCAAGTCAACCTAAGTGTTTTTGCTGTGTAAATCTGGCTTACACCCGTTGTATTCGAACTTTAGAATCTATCACACCCGATCATCACGTGGTGCTTCGAAACAACGAACCTTCACAACGGTGCACAGTTAGGGGGAACACCTTTCTTGAAATTTTAGTGAGGGATCATCTTATTTAAGTTACCGTCGTTCTAAGCAAATAAGATGTAAAACATGATAAACATCACATGCAATCAAATAGTGACATGATATGGCCAATATCATTTTGCTCCTTTTGATCTCCATCTTCGGGGCTCCATGATCATCGTTGTCACCGGTATGACACCATGATCTCCATCATCATGATCTCCATCATCGTGTCTTCTTGAAGTTGTCTCGTCATCTATTACTTCTACTACTATGGCTAACGCTTTAGCAATAAAGTAAAGTAATTACATGACGTTTAAGTTGACACGTAGGTCATAAATAAATTAAGACAACTCCTATGGCACCTGCCGGTTGTCATACTCATCGACATGCAAGTCGTGATTCCTATTACAAGAACATGATCAATCTCATACATCACATATATCATTCATCACATCCTTTTGGCCATATCACATCACAAGGCATATGCTGCAAAAACAAGTTAGACGTCCTCTAATTGTTGTTGCAAGTTTTTACGTGGCTGCTATAGGTTTCTAGCAAGAATGTTTCTTACCTACGCGAAAACCACAACGTGATATGCCAATTTCTATTTACCCTTCATAAGGAACCTTTTCATCGAATCCGATCCGACTAAAGTGGGAGAGACAGACACCCGCTAGCCACCTTATGCAACTAGTGCATGTCAGTCGGTGGAACCAGTCTCATGTAAGAGTACGTGTAAGGTCGGTCCGGGCCGCTTCATCCCACGATGCCGCCGAATCAAGGTAAGACTAGTAATGGCAAGCAAATTGACAAAATCGACGCCCACAACAACTTGTGTTCTACTCGTGCATAGAAACTACACATAGACCTAGCTCATGATGCCACTGTTGGGGATCGTAGCAGAAATTCAAAAAATTTCTACGCATCACCAAGATCAATCTATGGAGTAATCTAGCAACGAGGGGAAGGAGAGTGCATCTACATACCCCTGTAGATCGCTAAGTGGAAGCATTCAAGTGAACGGCGTTGATGGAGTCATACTCGTCGTGATCCAAATCACCGATGATCCTAGTGCCGAACGGACGGCACCTCCGTGTTCAACACACGTATAGCCCGGTGACGTCTCCTACGCCTTGATCCAACAAGGGGAGAAGGAGAGGTTGGGGAAGACTCCATCCAGCAGCAGCACGACGGCGTGGTGGTGGTGGAGGAGCGTGGTACTCTAGCAGGGCTTCGCCAAGCACCGCAAGAGACGAGGAGGGAGAGGGGTAGGGCTGCGCCAAGAAGGAGATGTTCTCGTGTTTCTGGCAGCCCAAAACCCCCACTATATATAGGGGAAAGGGAGGGGCTGCGCCCCCACCTAGGTTTCCACCCCTAGGGGTGGCGGCCAGCCCTAGATCCCATCTAGGGGGCGGCCAAGGGGGGAGAGAGGGGGGGCGCACCACTAGGTGGGCCTTGGGCCCATCTGAGCCTAGGGTTTCCCCCTTTTCCCTTCTCTCTTCGCCTTGGGCCCTGGTGGGAGGCGCACCAGCCCACCTGGGGCTGGTCCCCTCCCACACTTGGCCCATGCAGCCCTCCAGGGCAGGTGGCCCCACTTGGTGGACCACCGGGACCCTCCTGGTGGTCCCGGTACATTACCAATAAAACCCGAAACCTTTCCGGCGACCAAAACAGGACTTCCCATATATAAATCTTTACCTTCGGACCATTCCGGAACTCCTCGTGACATCCGGGATCTCATCCGGGACTCCAAACAACATTCGCTAACCACGTATATCTATTCCCTATAACCCTAGCATCATCGAACCTTAAGTGTGTAGACCCTACGGGTTCGGGAACAATGCAGACATGACCGAGACAACTCTCCGGTCAATAACCAACAGCGGGATCTGGATACCCATGTTGGCTCCCACATGTTCCACGATGATCTCATTGGATGAACCACGATGTCAAGGATTCAATCAATCCCGTATACAATTCCCTTTGTCTAGCGGTACGATACTTGCCCGAGATTCGATCGTCGGTATCCCGATACCTTGTTCAATCTCGTTACCGGCAAGTATCTTTACTCATTCCGTAACACATCATCCCATGATCAACTCCTTGGTCACATTGTGCACATTATGATGATGTCCTACCGAGTGGGCCCAGAGATACCTCTCCGTTACACGGAGTGACAAATCCTAGTCTCGATTCGTGCCAACCCAACAGACATTTTTGGAGATACCTGTAGTGTACCTTTATAGCCACCCAGTTACGTTGTGACGTTTGGCACACCCAAAACACTCCTATGGTATCCGGGAGTTGCACAATCTCATGGTCTAAGGAAATGACACTTGACATTAGAAAATCTTTAGCATACGAACTACACGATCTTTGTGCTAGGCTTAGGATTGGGTCTTGTCCATCACATCATTCTCCTAATGATGTGATCCCGTTATCAACGACATCCAATGTCCATGGTTAGGAAACCGTAACCATCTATTAATCAACGAGCTAGTCAACTAGAGGCTTACTAGGGACATGTTGTTGTCTATGTATCCACACATGTATCTGAGTTTCCTATCATACAATTCTAGCATGGATAATAAACGATTATCATGAACAAGGAAATATAATAATAACCAATTTATTATTGCCTCTAGGGCATATTTCCAACAATTGCCACATTTTATGATTATGAAATTTGGCAAATGGACGTCAAAACTGCATTCCTTAATGGATTTCTTAAAGAAGAGTTGTATATGATGAAACCAGAAGGTTTTGTCGATCCTAAAGGTTCTAACAAAGTGTGCAAGCTCTAGCGATCCATTTACGGACTGGTCCAAGCATCTCGGAGTTGGAATATACGCTTTGATAGTGTGATCAAAGCATATGGTTTTATATAGACTTTTGGAGAAGCCTGTATTTACAAGAAAGTGAGTGGGAGCTCTGTAGCATTTCTAATATTATATGTGGATGGCATATTGTTGATTGGAAATGATATAGAATTTCTAGATAGCATAAAATGATACTTGAATAAGAATTTTTCAATGAAAGACCTCGGTGAAGCTGCTTATATATTGGGCATCAAGATCTATAGAGATAGATCAAGTCGCTTAATTGGAATTTCACAAAGCACATACCTTGATAAAGTTTTGAAGAAGTTCAAAATGGCTCAGTCAAAGAAAGGGTTCTTGCCTGTGTTACAAGGTGTGAAGTTGAGTCAGACTCAATACCCGACCACTTCAGAAGATAAAGAGAAAATGAAAGTCATTCCCTATGCCTCAGCCAGAGGTTCTATCATGTATGCAATGCTGTGTACCAGACCTGATGTGTGCCTTGCTATAAGTTTAGCAGGGAGGTACCAAAGTAATCCAGGAGTGGATCATTGGACAACGGTAAAGAACATGCTGAAGTACCTGAAGAGGACTAAGGATATGTTTCTCGTTTATGGGGGTGACAAAGAGCTCGTCCTAAATGGTTACATCGATGCTAGCTTTGACACTGATCCGGATGACTCTAAGTCACAAATCAGATACATATTTATATTGAATGGTGGACCTGTTAGTTGGTGCAGTTCCAAGAAAAGCGTCGTGGCCGGATCTACGTGTGAAGTGGAGTACATAGCTGCTTCGGAAGCAGCAAATGAAGGAGTCTGGATGAACAAGTTCACATCCGATCTAGGTGTAATACCTACTGCATCAGGTCCAATGAAAATCTTTTGTGACAATACTGGAGCAATTGTCTTAGCGAAGGAATCCAGATTTCCAAGAGAACCAAACACATGAAGAGATGCTTCAACTCCATCCGCGATCAAGTCAATGAGGGAGACATAGATATTTGCAAAATACATAAGGATCTAAATGTTGCAGACCCATTGACTAAGCCTCTTCGACGAGAAAAACATGATCAGCACCAAGACTCCATGGGTGTTAGAATCATTACAATGTAATCTAGATTAATGACTCTAGTGCAAGTGGAAGACTGAAGGAAATATGCCCTACATGCAATAATAAAGTTGTTATTTATATTTTCTTATATCTTGATAAATGTTTATTATTCATGCTAGAATTGTATTAACCGGAAACTTGATACATGTGTGAATACATAGACAAAATAGAGTGTCCCTAGTATGCCTCTACTTGACTAGCTCGTTAATCAAAGATGGTTAAGTTTCCTGACCATAGACATGTGTTGTCATTTGATGAACAAGATCACATCATTAGGAGAATGATGTGGTGGACAAGACCCACCCGTTAGCTTAGCATAATGATCGCTAAGTTTTATTGCTATTTCTTTCTTGGTGACTTATACATATTCCTTTGACTATGAGATTATGTAACTTTCGAATACCGGAGGAATACCTTATGTGCTATCAAACGTCACAATGTAACTGGGTGGTTATAAAGATGCCCCACAGGTGTCTCCGAAGGTGTTTGTTGGGTTGGCATAGATCGAGATTAGGATTTGTCACTCTGAGTATCGGAGAGGTATCTCTGGGCCCTCTCGGTAATGCACATCATGATAAGCCTTGCAAGCAATGTGACTAATGAGTTAGTTGCAGGATGATGCATTACAAAATGAGTAAAGAAACTTGCCGGTAACGAGACTGAACTAGGTGTGAAGATATCGACGATCGAATCTCGGGCAAGTAACATACCGATGACAAAGGGAATGACGTATGTTGTCATTGCGGTTTGACCGATAAAGATCTTCGTAGAATATGTAGGAACCAATATGAGCATCCAGGTTCCATTGTTGGTTATTGATCGGAGATGTGTCTCGGTCATGTCTACATAGTTCTCGAACCCGTAGGGTCCGCATGCTTAATGTTTGATGACGATTTGTATTATGAGTTATGTTTTTTGGTGACCGAAGATTGTTCGGAGTCCTGGATGAGATCACGGACATGACGAGGAGTCTCGAAATGGTCGACAGGTAAAGATTTATATATTGGACGATAGTATTCAGACACCGAAATTGTTCTGGAGCGTTTCAGGATTTTATCGGAGTACCGAGGGGTTACCGGAACCCCCGGGGGAAAGATATGGGCCATATGGGCCATAGAGGGATGGGAAGGCAGCCCACAAGGGGTGGCGCCCCCCCCCCATGGGGAGTCCGAATTGGACAAGGGGTGGGGGCGCGGCCCCCCTTTCCTCCTCCTCCTCCTACTGCTTCCCCCTTTCCCCTTCCAGTAAAAGCGAAGGGGGGCGAATTGGACTAGGGTTCCACGTCGGACTCCTCCCACTTGGCGCGCCCTAGGCCAGCCTCCTCCCCTCTCCCTCCTTTCTATACAGGGGGGCAGGGGGGCACCTCTAAGTACATCAATTGTTTCTTAGCCGTGTGCGGTGCCCCCCTCCACCGTTTACTCCTCCGGTCATATTGTGGTAGTGCTTAGGCGAAGCCCTGCACGGATTACATCACCATCACCGTCACCATGCTGTCGTGCTAACGAAACTCTGCCTCGACACTTTCCTGGATCAAGAGTTCGAGGGACGTCATCGAGCTGAATGTGTGCTGAACTCAAAGGTGCCTATAGGATCTAGAAGTAGATGTGTCTAGAGGGGGGGTGATTAGACACTTAGTGCTAAAGTTGCAATTTTTAAGCTTTTTCGGTTTAAGTGGAGTTTAGGCACAATTTCAACACACACAATACATATCAAGCAAGCATGCAAAGAGTATATGAGCAGCGGAATGTAAAGCATGCAACTTGCAAGAATGTAAAGAGAAGGGTTTGGAGAATTCGAACGCAATTGAAGACACGGATGTTTTTCCCGTGGTTCGGATAGGTGGTGCTATCCTACATCCACGTTGATGGAGACTTCAACCCACGAAGGGTAACGGTTGCGCGAGTCCACACAGGGCTCCACCCAAGGGCAACGGTTGCGCGAGTCCACATAGGGCTCCACCCACGAAGGGTCCACGAAGAAGCAACCACCCACAAAGGGTCCACGAAGAAGCAACCTTGTCTATCCCACCATGGCCAACGCCCACACAGGACTTGCCTCACTAGCGGTAGATCTTCACGAAGTAGGCGATCTCCTTGCCCTTACAAACTCCTTGGTTCAACTCCACAATCTTGTCGGAGGCTCCCAAGTGACACCTAGACAATCTAGGAGACACCACTCTCCAAGAAGTAACAAATGGTGTGTAGGTAATGAACTCCTTGCTCTTGTGCTTCAAATGATAGTCTCCCCAACACTCAACTCTCTCTCATAGGATTTGGATTTGATGGAAAGAAGGTTTGAGTGGAAAGCAACTTGGGAAGGCTAGAGATCAAGATTCATATGGTAGGAATGGAATGTCTTGGTCTCAACACATGAGTAGGTGGTTCTTTCTCAGAATATATGAGTTGGAATGATGTGTGTGTTCTGATGGCTCTCTCATCGAATGAGAAGGAGGTGGAGGGGTATATATAACCTCCACACAAAATCCAACCATTACACAGTTTTCCAATCTCGGTGGGACCGAATCAATAAACTCGGTCGGACCGAAAATGTAAACCTAGTGACCATTAGTGATTTCGGTGGGACCGACTGGATCAACTCGGTGGGACCAATGTGCTAGGGTTAGGGTAAATCCAAAACTCGGTTTGACCGATTACTCAAACTCGGTGGGACCGATTTGGGTAATAAGTGAAACTGAGATTTGGTCAAGCAAACTCGGTGGGACCGATTGCATATCTCGGTGGGACCGAGAATATTGCAATGGGTAACAGAGAGTTTGCAAGCCCATCTCGGTGAGACCGAGATCCCATCGGTGAGACCGAACTGATTAGGGTTTGGCAATGGCTTATGACAAGTGAAACTCGGTGGCGCCGGGTAGGAAGAATCGGTAGGACCGAGTTTGGCTTAGGGTTTAGGTCATATGTGGAAGTGGGAAAGTAGCTGAGGATTTTGGAGCATATCATTAAGCACATGAAGCAAGAGGCTCATTAAGCAACACCTCATCCCTCCTTGATAGTATTGGCTTTTCCTATGGACTCAATGTGATCTTGGATCACTAAAATGTAAAATGAAGAGTCTTGAGCTTGAAGCTTTAGCCAATCCTTTGTCCTTAGCATCTTGAAGGAGTTCCCACAACCTTTAGTCCATGCCACTCCATTGTTGAACTTATCTAAAAACATACTAGATCGAAATGTTAGTCCAACAAGAGATATGTTGTCATCAATTATCAAAACCACCTAGGGAGCACTTGTGCTTTCAATCTCCCCCTTTTTGGTAATTGATGGCAACATACATCAAAGCTTTGGATAAAGATATAAAGAACAGCAAGTAAAGCTTTGGAAGGACATGTAACAAGCATAGGCTCCCCCTTCATGTATGCACTCATGTAAATATGAAATATAGAGACATGTGAGAGCATAACCATGACAGAGTGGGCAATGTGTTACATGCATCTTGGCCATATGCATCAGAGCAAAAGATTTTCAAGGAAAATACCTTCATACTCATGAGTCCTTCTTGCAAATAGTATGTACATAAGCAAGAGCTCCTCATACTCATGATTTTGATGCATATACTTACCTTCTGGTCTTGAGTTGGCTTATGATGGAATGAACCTGCACAAACAAGGTTAGATAACACAGGTACGTCCACTAGCCAGAGCAGACCAAAGAAGCCACAAGAATACCAAGACTGGGATGACATGTAGAGAGTGAGTACTAGGTACCACATTGGATTCAACATGTCCCCAAGAATAAAGATATGCAATGAATTTGACTGATTTCTTTCCCTTAGGTGTCTTGCTCCCCCTGAATCTTACATGGGATATTGGGAGAAGATAGGAAACAGAAAATCAGAGCTGAAAGATATGAACAGAACTTAATTCAAGTGAGTTCATATGAACATGTCTTTCCCCCCCAAAAAAAGACACGTGGCATCTCTCCTCTTGAGCATCAAGCATTTGGGATCCTTGAGTATTTTCTCTCCCTGGAAATCTCTCTCTCCCCCTTAACAACATCTGGGATCCTTGAGACTTTCTCTCCCCCCTTGAGGTCTCTCTCTCCCCCTTAATACTTTCTCTCTTGTAGGTTTGGTCCTTGAGACTGTTTCTCTCCCTTGATATGATCTCTCTCTCCTACAAGCTTTGATGTGATCTCTCTCTCCCCCTTTGACATCAATTTTCAAGAAGGTTTTTCCTGGAATCCGTCGAATAGGTTTGGTCCTTGAGATTCAGCACAAAGCAGAGGATAAAATTGTGATGCTTGTGGAGGACAAAATTCATTGAGTGGAGCTGGATCAGAAGAAATGTAGAACAAGTGGCAAACTGTTTTTCTGATTGCAAAGTCGGTGGCACCGAGTGGCATATTTCGGTGGTACCGAAAAGATTCGGTTGGACCGAAATTTGCAAGTCGGTGAAACCGAGTTTACACAGAGAAAAACACTTGTCACCTGAGCTCACTAGTCAAGTAAGATCTCACAAAGATTTGCAATGAATTAGCTGAAAGATTTGCAAGGAATTTGATGCAGAAATATGCAGAACAAAAATCAAAAAGAAAAGAGTGAAAGTTTCTAGATGAAGTTTTTTTTGTTTGAAAGAGAAGGAAACAAATATGCAAGGGACAAATGCAATAACTCAGAAAAGAACACAAGAGAACTTCATCTAGAATTGGGCGGTGACATAGTCACCTATGTTAGAGTATATTGACTTAGGAGTCAAGTGAGAAAACTTGATCATAGGTCATACTCATCGTTTAAGCTCAAAATGGGGTTACCATTTTTCGTTTAAGAATCTTGATGTATTCACATCTTGTTGAGTTGCTTTGACTCATGTCTTGGAGTAAAGCTTCTCTAAGATGGAATGACATACCTTGGGTGGTGATGTGGTTCTTGCTCATGTAGTTGAACTTGTGTGGGTGCTCAAGGTTGATGTAGCTTATCAAGAGTTGGGAGCACCACTTGGAGTTTGAGTTCATCTACCTACATGGGTTAGTTCTTGCAAGGAAGAGCACTTGTGTATCCAAAAATGACAATCATGAAGCTTAACATAGAATTTGTCAAAGGATATGTTTGAATGGTTTGGTGCTTCCTCGTCTTCAACCACTATTGTGTAGAGTCTTGGTCTTGTAGAGATTGCTCAAGGTATGAGTGAGTCGCAATCTCATGGAATTAGATTCAACCAAGCACCTACATGGGTTAGACAACATGCAAGGTGCAAATATATCCAAGACATAAGATAGTTATCATAAGAGATATATCATGGATTAGTCATAAGCTCATGTCTTGCATGTATCCAATGGAGTTTCTACTCCAAGTTCGAAGCATCAATGATGTTAAATTCTCCTCTCAACCTGCAAAACACTTTCTCATCAAGTGGTTTAGTGAATATATCCGCTAATTGCTTGTCGGTGCGAACATGCTTAAGATTGATGTCACCCTTAGCAACATGATCTCGAATGAAATGATGACGAACTTCAATATGCTTAGTTCGAGAATGTTGTATAGGATTATGACCAATTTTGATAGAACTTTCATTGTCACAAAGCAGTGGAACATGTTTCACATAAATCCCATAATCTTTAAGAGTTTGGGTCATCCAAAGTAATTGAGCACAACATGAACCAGCGGCAATGTATTCCGCTTCGGCGGTGGATAAGGATACCGAGTTTTGTTTCTTGGAAGACCAAGACACAAGAGATCTACCAAGAAATTGACAAGTACCCGAAGTGGACTTTCTATCAACCTTGTCTCCGGCATAATCCGAGTCAGAATAGCCAACAAGATCAAAAGAAGACCTCTTAGGATACCAAATGCCAAAATTTGGTGTATGGATTAAATATCTCACTATCCTTTTCACAGCCTTAAGATGACAATCTTTAGGAGCAGCTTGATATTGTGCACACATGCACACACTTAACATAATATCGGGACGTGAAGCACATAGGTATAACAATGAACCAATCATAGAGCGATAAACCTTTTGATCAACAGGTTCACCATCTTTGGTCAAATCATTATGTCCACTAGTAGGCATGGGTGTAGACATACCTTTGCATTCTTGCATATTGAACTTCTTGAATAAGTCCTTGGTATACTTTGTTTGAGAGACAAATGTACCTTCCTTAGTTTGCTTGATTTGCAACCCGAGAAAGAATTTGAGTTCACTCATCATAGACATCTCAAACTTCTCTGACATTAGCTTTCCAAACTTTTCACTAAAGAGAGGGTTAGTTGAACCAAATATGATATCATCAACATAAATTTGGCATACAAATAGTTCTCCATTAACCCTTTTAGTAAAAAGAGTAGAATCAATTTTACCAATTTCAAAACCACTTGTAGTAAGGAACTTGGTCAAGCATTTATACCACGCTCTAGGAGCTTGTTTAAGACCATAAAGAGCTTTGTGAAGTTTGTAAACATGATTTGGTTTCTTAGGATTGATAAAGCCGGGAGGTTGTTTGACATAAACTTCCTCCTCTATTTCACCATTTAGAAAAGCACTTTTAATGTCCATTTGGTACAAGGTGATATTATGGTGATTAGCATAGGCAAGTAAGATGCGAATGGACTCAAGCCTAGCAACGGGAGCATACGTCTCACCATAGTCCATACCTTCAACTTGTGTGTAACCTTGGGCGACGAGACGTGCTTTGTTGCGAACCACTTGTCCATCTTCATCTTGCTTGTTACGAAACACCCATTTGGTACCAATGATGTTGTGGTTGTTGTCGGGCTTCTCGACCAATGTCCAAACTTGGTTTCTCTCAAAATTATGTAGCTCTTCATGCATAGCGTTTATCCAATCCGGATCTTCCAATGCTTCTTCAACCTTCATAGGTTCAATGCTAGAGATAAATGAATAGTTTTCACAAAAGTTAGCTAAACGAGTTTTTGAGCGAGTGATTCTCCCGGTTTGTATATCATTGAGGATTTGCTCGACGGGATAATCTTTGGCAATTCTTGCTTGAACTCGTGAGAGCTTTTGCTTGGGTCTTCGTTGAACATCTTCTTCATCTTGTTCTTCTTCTTGGCCTTCTTCATTGTTGACGTCGTCGTTCTCTTGTCGTGGTGGAGAAGGAGGTTGTTGATGTTCGTCTTGACGTATTTCCTCGTTTTCTTCATCTTGTTGTGTCCCACTTGTGGATGCTTCCGTGTCGATTCTTGGTTCACCTTGTCGTGAAGTAGAAGCTTCCACTTGGATGGATGAAGTACTTTCCTTCACCTCCGTTGGACGAATTTTGCCAATGGACAAGTCTTGAATTGCTTCTGAAGGGTCTTTGTCTCCTACATCAATTGGCAATTGCTCTACTTGCGAGACATTAGATTCATCAAACTTCACATCTACCGTCTCTTCAACCTTTCGGGTGAAATTTTTGTAGACACGGTAAGTGTGAGAGTTTGAGCCATAACCAAGTAGAAAACCTTCATGAGATTTAGGAGCAAACTTTGAACGACGATGCTTATCAAGAATGTAGCACTTTGAGCCGAATACTCGAAAGTATCCAACTTGAGGCTTGTTATCGGTGAGGAGCTCGTATGTCGTCTTGCCGAGTAGCTTGTGAAGATATAAGCGATTTGTTGCGTGACAAGCTGTCTCAACCGCTTCTGCCCAAAAGTGCTTTGGCGTCTTGTATTCATCAAGCATCGTTCTTGCCATTTCGATGAGCGTCCGGTTCTTCCTCTCAACAACTCCATTTTGTTGAGGTGTGTACGTAACCGAGAACTCGTGTGAAATCCCTTCTTCGTCAAGAAAGGTGTCCACATTTGCGTTCTTAAACTCCGTTCCGTTGTCACTCCGAAACTTCTTGATCTTCACATCAAACTGATTTTGGGCTTTCCTAGCGAAGTTTCTGAAGATCTTCTGGACCTGCGACTTGTCATTAAGAAAGAATACCCACATAAACCTTGTAAAGTCATCAACTATAACTAGACCAAAAGAATTTCTACCGAGACTCTTGTAGGCGTTGGGACCAAAAAGATCCATGTGAAGTAGCTCGAGTGGCCTCCTTGTGGTCATGATGTTCTTCACGGGATGTCTTCCTCCAACCTGTTTACCTGCTTGACAAGCACTGCAAAGTCTATCCTTATCAAATATGACATCGTTGACTCCAAGGATATGATTTCCTTTAATAAGCTTGTCAAGGTTTCTCATGCCAACGTGACCTAGTCGTCTATGCCACAACCAACCTTTTGAGGATTTAGCAACAAAGCAAGTTTTAGGTTGTGCCTTTTTAGAGAAATCGACAATGTAAAGATCTCCTCTACGCATACCCATAAAGACCATTTTATGATTGTCTCGACGAAATACTTGGCAATCTACCTCAGTAAATAGGACATTCAAACCGAAATCAGCAAGTCTAGATACTGAAAGTAAGTTGTAGCCAAGAGATTCAACGAGCATGACATTTTGAATGGAACTATCATGTGAGATGGCCACCTTACCAAGGCCAACCACTTTACCCTTTGAATTATCACCAAAGGTGACATATTTTCGAGGGCCGTTGTTTTTAGCGAGCTCACGAAACATCTCTTCATCTCCGGTCATATGATCAGTACATCCACTATCAAGAACCCATTCCTTTCCTCCTGATTCATATCCCCGAAGATTTGCCATAAGAGCAAAATGTCTCATTGCATCATCAAGATCGAAGTCACTATCATCATCATCATAATATTCATGTTCATCATGATCTTGTGACTCATCATTTCCTAGAGAGGGTAATTCATTAGATAAATGATCAAAGTGGTTACTTTTATGAATTCTTATAGCTTTGAGTATGATATCATTAATGATTCCAACATCTCCTTTAGCATGCTTAAGATTGGCAAGTTCAAAAAGACATTTACCAAAACTAGGATCACTAGAGTTCATCTTACTCAAGGCAATAGATTTATGGAGAATTTCATCCAAAGTTTTCAAGGAATAATCAGGAAATCGTTCCTCAAGAAATTTCCATATGGTATAGGCACAATTGTGAGTAGGCAAACTAGCAATCAAATTTTTGGACAATCCTCTAATGATGAGCTCAATAGTTCTAAGATTGCGAATCATGTCAATATCTTCATCTAGGGTAGGATGCAAGGGATCAATATGGGGTGCACAAGGGCTAGCAATATACTTGTTGAAATGATATTGATTGAAGATTACAAGCATCTCATTTTCCACTCATGAAAATACTCTCCCTCAAGAATAGGCACTCTATGTCTAAGACTCCCTAATGTAGACACATCCATCTTCCTCCAATGGTGATTAAACCAAGGCAATGGAGACCAATGCTCTGATACCACTTGTAGGATCTAGAAGTAGATGTTTCTAGAGGGGGGGTGATTAGACACTTAGTGCTAAAGTTGCAATTTTTAAGCTTTTTCGGTTCAAGTGGAGTTTAGGCACAATTTCAACACACACAATACATATCAAGCAACCATGCAAAGAGTAGATGAGCAGCGGAATGTAAAGCATGCAACTTGCAAGAATGTAAAGAGAAGGGTTTGGAGAATTCGAACGCAATTGAAGACACGGATGTTTTTCCCGTGGTTCGGATAGGTGGTGCTATCCTACATCCACGTTGATGGATACTTCAACCCACGAAGGGTAACAGTTGCGCGAGTCCACACAGGGCTCCATCCAAGGGCAACGGTTGCGCGAGTCCACACAGGGCTCCACCCACGAAGGGTCCACGAAGAAGCAACCACCCACAAAGGGTCCACGAAGAAGCAACCACCCACAAAGGGTCCACGAAGAAGCAACCTTGTCTATCCCACCATGGCCAACGCCCACACAGGACTTGCCTCACTAGCGGTAGATCTTCAGGAAGTAGGCGATCTCCTTGCCCTTACAAACTCCTTGGTTCAACTCCACAATCTTGTCAGAGGCTCCCAAGTGACACCTAGCCAATCTAGGAGACACCACTCTCCAAGAAGTAACAAATGGTGTGTAGGTAATGAACTCCTTGCTCTTGTGCTTCAAATGATAGTCTCCCCAACACTTAACTCTCTATCATAGGATTTGGATTTGATGGAAAGAAGGTTTGAGTGGAAAGCAACTTGGGAAGGCTAGAGATCAAGATTCATATGGTAGGAATGGAATGTCTTGGTCTCAACACATGAGTAGGTGGTTCTTTCTCAGAACATATGAGTTGGAATGATGTGTGTGTTCTGATGGCTCTCTCATCGAATGAGAAGGAGGTGGAGGGGTATATATAGCCTCCACAGAAAATCCAACCGTTACACAGTTTTCCAATCTCGGTGGGACCGAATCAATAAACTCGGTCGGACCGAAAATGTAAACCTAGTGACCGTTAGTGATTTCGGTGGGACCGACTGGATAAACTCAGTGGGACCGATGTGCTAGGGTTAGGGTAAATCCAAAACTCGGTTTGACCGATTACTCAAACTCGGTGGGACCGATTTGGGTAATAAGTGAAACTGAGATTTGGTCAAGCAAACTCGGTGGGACCGATTGCATATCTCGATGGGACCGAGAATATTGCAATGCGTAACAGAGAGTTTGCAAGCCCATCTCGGTGAGACCGAGATCCCATCGGTGAGACCGAACTGATTAGGGTTTGGCAGTGGCTTATGACAAGTGAAAGTCGGTGCCGGGTAGGAAGAATCGGTAGGACCGAGTTTGTCTTAGGGTTTAGGTCATATGTGGAAGTGGGAAAGTAGCTGAGGATTTTGGAGCATATCATTAAGCACATGAAGCAAGAGGCTCATTAAGCAACACCTCATCTCTCCTTGATAGTATTGGCTTTTCCTATGGACTCAATGTGATCTTGGATCACTAAAATGTAAAATGAAGAGTCTTGAGCTTGAAGCTTTAGCCAATCCTTTGTCCTTAGCATCTTGAAGGAGTTCCCACAACCTTTAGTCCATGCCACTCCATTGTTGAACTTATCTGAAAACATACTAGATCGAAATGTTAGTCCAACAAGAGATATGTTGTCATCAATTATCAAAACCACCTAGGGAGCACTTGTGCTTTCAGTGCCGTACGTTCGGTACTTGATTGGTTGAATCGAGAAGACGTTCGACTACATCAACCGCGTTATCCGCTTTGGGTCTACGAGGGTACGTGGACATGCTCTCCCCCTCCCGTTGCTATGCATCACCTAAATAGATCTTGCATGATCGTAGGAATTTTTTTGAAATTGCATGCTGCGTTCCCCAACAGAACCACCAAAGAGCGTTTCTGAGCGGGCGATCTCTTCATGATAACTTCATGCTTGTGCAGTGCACGACCTGCCGCCTGCATGCATTTCGGGACCCCATAGTTCTAGTGAAACTAGACATCTCCAAAGCGTTCGACACCATCCAGTGGTTGTTCCTTCTAGATGATCGTAGGAATTTTTTTGAAATTGCATGCTGCGTTCCCCAACAGAACCACCAAAGAGCGTTTCTGAGCGGGCGATCTCTTCATGATAACTTCATGCTTGTGCAGTGCATGACCTGCCGCCTGCATGCATTTCGGGACCCCATAGTTCTAGTGAAACTAGACATCTCCAAAGCGTTCGACACCATCCAGTGGTTGTTCCTTCTAGATGATCGTAGGAATTTTTTTGAAATTGCATGCTGCGTTCCCCAACAGAACCACCAAAGAGCGTTTCTGAGCGGGCGATCTCTTCATGATAACTTCATGCTTGTGCAGTGCACGACCTGCCGCCTGCATGCATTTCGGGACCCCATAGTTCTAGTGAAACTAGACATCTCCAAAGCGTTCGACACCATCCAGTGGTTGTTCCTTCTAGATGTCCTTAGAACAAATGGGCTTTGGGGCACGATGGAGAGCTTGGATCTGTGGCATCCTATCAACATCAGCAACCAGGATCGCGGTCAATGGGGTGCTTGGGGAGACAATCTTCAATTGTTGTGGCCTAAGACAGGGGGATCAATCTCCCCTATGCTATTCATCTTGTGCATGGTGCCGCTCCACAGATTATTCCATAAGGCAATGGCCGCCGGCATCCTCGCACCCCTCGCATGCTCGGGTGTCATGTAGCGGGTATCGATGTTTGTGGACGATGTCACAATCTTCCTCAAGCCGAAAAGGACAGATTGGTCACATGCAATTCCATTCTACGCATCTTTGGTCGGGCTTCTGGACTACAAGTCAACATGTCAAAGAGTGCCGCATTACCGATACGCTGCTCCCAGGATGAGATGGCCCTAGTGCGCGCCACTCTCGGCTGTTCGAGCACTACCTTCTCGTGCAAGTATCTGGGTCTTCCATTGTCCATCAGGAAACACATGGTGGTGTAGTTCCAGGGACTCGTGGACCAGCTCGCTGATAAGTCTCCGTCGTATCGATAATTTTTTATTGTTCCATGCCAATATTCTACAACTTTCATATACTTTTGGCAACTTTTTATACTATTTTTTGAGACTAACATATTGATCCAGTGCCCAGTGCTAGTTCCTGTTTGTTGCATGTTTTTTATTTCGCAGAAAATCCATATCATATGGAGTCCAAACGGGATAAAACTTACAGAGGTTATTTTTGGAATATATATGATTTTTGGGAAAAAGAATCAACGCGAGACGATGCCCGAGGGGCCAACAAGGATGGAGGCCGCGCCCCTAGTCCTTGTGGCCACTCCTTAAGGAGGTTGGTGCCCTTCTTGTGGCGCAAGAGAGATAATATCCGGATAAAAACCGTGTTAAAATTTCAGCCCAATCGGAGTTAGGGATCTCCGAGAATTTAAGAAACAGTGAAAGGCTAGAATCTGAGAACGCAGAAACAAAAGGAAATAGAGAGAGAGAGAGAGATCGAATCTGGGAGGGGCTCCCACCCCTCCGCCACCACGGAAGCCAAGGACCAGAGGGGAAATCCTTCTCCCATCTAGGGGGAAGGTCAAGGAAGAAGAAGGAGAAGGGGGGCTCACCCCCCTCTCTCACGGTGGCGCCGGAACACCACCGTGGCCATCATCATGACCGCGATCTACACCAACAACTTCACCACCTTCATCACCAACTCTCTCCCCCTCTATGCAGTGATGTAACACCTCTTCTCCCTGCTGTAATCTCCACTTAAACATGGTGCTCAACGCTATATATTATTTCCCAATGATGTATGGCTATCCTATGATGTTTGAGTAGATCCGTTTTGTCTTATGGGTTGATTGATGATCGTGATTGGTTTGAGTTGCATGTTTTATTATTGGTGTTGTCCTATGGTGCTCTCCATGTCATGCAAGCGTGAGGGATCCCCGTTGTATGGCTTGCAATATGTTCATGGTTTGCTTATTGTCTATGTTGCGTGAGTGATAGAAACACAAACACGGATAAGTGGGTCATGGCGTATCAAAAGAAAGAGGACTTGATACTTTAATGCTATGGTTGGGTTTTACCTTAATGATCTTTGTAGTTACGGATGTTTGCTAGAGTTCCAATCAAAAGTGCATATGATCCAAGAAGATAAAGTATGTTAGCTTATGCCTCTCCCTCATATAAAATTGCAATAGTGATTACGGTCTAGTTATCGATTGCCTAAGGACAAATAACTTTCTCGTGACAAAAAGCTCTCTACTAAAACTAACTTAGTTGTGTATTTATCTAAACAACCTCTAGATTTTATTTATGTGATATTTATTATTTTGCAAACCTATCCAACAACACCCACAAAGTACTTCTAGTTTTTTTGACTGTAAGTACTTCTAGTTTCATAGTTGTTCTAGGTAAAGACAAAGTAGAGCGTGCGTAGAGTTGTATCAGTGGTCGATAGAACTTGAGGGAATATTTGTTCTACCTTTAGCTCCTCATTGGGTTTGACACTCTTACTTATTCAAAGGGGCTACAACTGATCCCCTATACTTGTAGGTTATCAAGAACTTTTTCTGGCGCCATTGCCGGGGAGCAATAGCGTGGGGTGAATATTCTCGCATGTGCTTGTTTGCTTTATCACTAAGTAGTTTTTATTTTCTGTTCTAAGTTGTCTTCTATCTTCAGTTATGGGTAGGAAACGCAAAAATACCAAAAAAAATAGTTGTAGCTACTAAACCAATGGTTGAAGAACCACCCAAAATCTATCATACTACTGAAGCTTTCTACTTGGATCGTCTTTGATCCCTATGTGCTCGTGTTGAAACCCCAACTGGCTTAGTTCAGGGAAAATCTTTAGATGAGCATGCTTGTTATGTGCGACACTGCTTATCTCAAAAGGGAAACTTTTACGGGATCAAATTCACCGTTTGCAATGCTATGCTTGGAATTTATGTGAAATATATGATGTTACTTGTTGTTCTGAAGACCCTAAGAAACACCTTCCCTACCAATGTGAGTTTAGTGATAATGGAATTGTATCTTCGTATGCTAAGGGTGTTTATAATTACTATGATGTTCAACAAATTGAAGAATTTGTTGCTTTTAAGGGTGCTTATGAAATTGCTTCTTTGATTGAAACGTATGATGCTACTCTTTACAAATCTGAAATTTTTTCCATACTTAAATATTGTTATGATAATTATGCTTCTAATACCTATGTTAAACCATATATCGAGGACTCCTCCGGTTTCCAAGAAGAGGCTAACATTTTGCAGGAGTCTATGGAAGAAGAAATTGATGAAACTATGAGCTCATTGGATGAAAGCGATGATGAGGAGAGCGAAGAACAAAAGGAGGAAGAACAGATTAGCTACCCGTGCCCACCTTCTCATGAGAGTAACCCTCCAACTCATACATGGTTCAATGTCCCTTCGTTCTTACCGAAGGATGAATGCTATGATAATTGCTATCATCCCGTTGATTCATTTGAAACATCCCTTTTTGATGAACTTGATAATTGCTATGCTTGTGGCCAAGATGCCAATATGAATTATGCTTATGAAGATGAACTTGCTATAGTTCCTTATGTTAAGAATGAAATTGTTGTTATTGCACCCACACATGATAGTCCTATTATCTTTTTGAATTCTCCAAAACTACACTATATCGGAGAAGTTTGTTCTTGTAAGGATTATATTGATGGGTTGCCTTTTAATGTTGCACATGATAATTTTGATGAATTTTATATGCATGTGTTTGCTGCTCCTACTTGCAATTATTATGAGAGAGGAACTACAGCTCCACCTCTCTATGTTTCCAACACGATAAAATTGCAAGAAATTGCTTATACTATGCATTGGCCTTTACTTGATATGCATGAATTGTTCTTGTATGACATGCCGATGCATAAGAAGAGAGTTAGACTTCGTCATTGCATGATATATGTTGCTTTTTGCTCATTACTAAATGCCAAATCATTTTTAATTAAAATTAGCTTTTGATATACCTTGGGATCCAGATGGATTCATTACTTGAGCACTTTATGCCTAGCTTAATGGCTTTAAAGAAAGCGTTGCCAGGGAGACAACCCGGAAGTTTAGAGAGTCATTTCTTTCTTTTGAGTGCATTTATAAAGTTTAAAAACAAAAAATATAGAGGGGAACTTAAAAACGTTTTCATAAAAGAGAAGCGATTGGAAGTTATGCATTGGAGAAGTGAGGGTCGACCTTGAACACTTGTGTTCATGCTCATGGAAACAATGTAGAATTTTTCATGAAGATTCTCACAAAAATAATTATCCCCTTGTATAAATCCATTGTATAATCTTTACCTAATATTAAAGGGAGGATTGTTTCTCCACTTTTTTGGTCAAGCGCGGTTTTGTACGTCGAGTCACAAATTTCGTACGTCGCTCCTGAGTTTTTTTTGAAAACCATCCACACACCCTTCCTTAGTTTTTAATTTTAGTAGAAAAATGTAAAAAAAAGGACCCAAAGGAGGATCGAACAGAGGACCTCCAGGTTTAGGGCTAAGGTCCTAGCCACTCACCCTTACAGTGTTTGGTGTTGAAAAGTAGCGCTACACTATAAATATACACTGAACATTTTTTTTAGTATATAGTGAATATTTTTTTCAAATGTAATTTTTTAACTAGCAACAAAATTCGGAAATGTTTGAAAAAAGTGATTTTAAAATACACACTGAAGTTTTTTTATTATACAGTGCATGTTTTTCAAATACACACTAAATAATTTTCTAATATATGGTGATTTTTTTAAATGCACACCGAACAAATTTTCTATATACAATGAACTTTTCTTATATACAGTGAAGAGTTTTCAAATGTATACGGTGAACTCTTTTTATTACGTAAATTTTTTCTATACGGTGAACTCTTTTTATTACGTAAATTCTTTAAGAACATGAATAAATTTTGGAATTACGTACTTCTATTGAAAAAAGATACGAACATTTTCTAAAAATTTGAACAAATTTTGAAATTCTGATTGAAAGGTCCGAAAAAGTCGGCCGTCCAAACACCACCTTCAGCGAAGCGACAATGTTTTGACGCTCACAAGGATCAAATAGAATCGGCGGTGTTTCGTACACCGAGTCACAATTTGTGTACGTCATTCCTTCTGCAAACAAGCCTTGGCGAATACTCTTCTCTCATGGACCCGGGCCTACTTGAGTTCCATTCTTTTTTTGGAAAATCAGCAAAAATATGTGCATTAGTGGGATTCAAACTGGCTACATGAGGTGCAAATCCCACCACATTAACCAACTACGCCAGCCGACTCTCATGGAATACTCCCGCAAAAAAAGACTCTCATGGAATAAAATGAGCTATATCGTATTTATACACCACAACAGATGACATTCTTTTCGTCCCAATCCCAAACGATTCACACTCACACTTGCACTTGCAATACTGCATCTTTTTGTTATTTTCTTCAAGTAATTGTCGGTTCAATTCAGATTACAAGCTGAAAGTACTATGAGATCTAACTATAGCTTCACCAATCAACCATTACTAATGGATTCAAACAACAATGTTGGCGCCACATATCCAAATTGAGACCAGAGCACACACAAGTTGATAGTGTGCCTATTCATTTACTGAACCTTGTGCAGTCTAAGTTCATATATATTTCACTGGTGCAGCTAGAAGAGAGAAGTAGGCAACTACTGATTTGGCTGATTTGGTAGAGCCAATCAAGGCAAGCAAGCGTGGTTTCCACGCAACTAGCAAACGATAGATCTTGATGTGGTAGTTGGCGCATGCAACGAAGCGAACATGCATGTCATGGGAGTGGGCGCATCCCCTAGAATCATCAATTGATATTAGTTGCTTGGAGCCGTAAGCGAGTTGCCTTGGCGGCGACTTGCTGGCATGCTACCGAGTTAGCGCTCAATGTGGTAGGGGTTAAGTGTCCAACATTGTCGTTAGCCGCACATTATCATGTCCAATGTTCTGAATTGGCCCTAAAGAACCCAACCACGAAGCGACCAATCATTTTATACATTGGCGACCTGGACTATAACCCAGTTCCTCGATCTGGACAACTTTCGTACAGGGACACATATGTTTTCTCCAGAACGAAGCACGAGGGTTGTGCATGAGACATTGTATGGAGCATGTGCCCGAGGGACACAGAGGGCAACCCTCAACCCCAGCTCAAGAGATTAGTTTAAACATTCCCTTGCACTGACGTCGTTTAATCCATTGGGCTGGTGCGATTCAATGACAGGTGTGTCATGTGATGGTCAATCTCATTGCCTTGGGGTTGACCACGTCTAGATGCATTATGATCAGGTGGACATCGGGGTCACCGTCAGTCGGGCCGAAAATCAAGAAAAGGGGTGATAGATGGATGCCGTGTTAAAATAGAGGACATGGACGTGCACGGCACGCTAGGTTGAGTCTTTGAGTCATGCTTATTAGGCTAGATGTATGCGATATAATTATTATTCTCCCGTTGCAACGCACGGGCCTTTGTGCTAGTAAAAATAATGTACCAAGATTTTCCTTTAGGATGATTAGATTGCTTGTTTGGTTTGTGCGGTGCAAAAACAGAAACCATGGCTGTAGTGTGCGATTTTACATTTTTACTGGAAAGTCAAACGGCTATGAAACTTTTTGCAAAGTACTTATGTACAATTTTTTTACGGTTTCCTATTTTTTCAGAATTTTTGGAGTTACATAAGTGTGGTTGATATTCAGATTACTACAGACTGTCATATTTAAGACATATTCTGTTTTTGATGCATTGTTTTGCACGTTTTGATGAAACTATCGATTTTATCGGTGGTATAAGCCATGGAAAAGTTATATTACAGTAGCTACAATGCAAAAATAAAATATGAATGAGTTTGTAACAACACTTAAAGTGGTAATTTGCTTTATTATACTAACGGATCTCACGAGGGTTTTGTTAAGTTCTGTGTGATTGAAGTTTTCAAGTTTTGGGTGAGATCACGATGGATGAAGGAATAAGGAGTGGCAAGAGCCTAAGCTTGGGGATGGCCGAGGCACCCCAAGGTAATATTCAAGTACTCCCAAGCAACTAAGCTTGGGGATGCCCCGGAAGACATCCCCTCTTTCTTCTAACGATCATCAGTAATTTTACTTAGAGCTATATTTTTATTCTTCACATGATATGCGTAAATCTTGGAGCGTCGTGTGCCTTTTATTTTTCTTTTAATAATGCACCATGCTGGTATGAGATAGTCCTTGGTTGATTTATATAATGCTCTTTGCACTTCACTTATATCTTTTGAGTATGGCTTTATAGAATTCTTCATGTGTTTCACTTATATCATTTGAAGTTTGGATTGCCTGTTTCTCTACACATAGAAAACCGCCATTTGTAGAATGCTCTTTTGCTTAACTTATATTTGTTAGAGAGTAGCATATCTTTTGTAGAAAGAATTAAACTCTCTTGCGTCACTTATATCTATTTAGAGAGTTGACAGGAATTGGTCATTCACATGGTTAGTCATAAAATACTACATAAAACTTGTAGATCACTAAATATGATATGTTTGATTCCTTGCGATAGTTTTGCGATATAAAGATGGTGATATTAGAGTCATGCTAGTGGGTAATTGTGGACTGTAGAAATACTTGTGTTGAAGTTTGTGATTCCCGTAGCATGCACGTATGGTGAACCATTATGTAACGAAGTTGGAGCATGATTTATTTACTGATTGTCTTCCTTATGAGTGGCGGTCGGGGACGAGCGATGGTCTTTTCCTACCAATATATCCCCCTAGGAGCATGCGTCTAATGCTTTGTTTCGATAGCTTCTAGACTTTTGCAATAAGTATGTGAGTTATTTATGACTAATGTTGAGTCCATGGATTATACGCACTTTCACCCTTCCACCATTGCTAGCCTTTCTAGTACCGTGCAACTTTCGCCGGTACCATAAACCCACCATATACCTTCCTTAAAACAGCCACCATACCTACCTATTATAGCATTTCATAACCATTCCGAGATATATTGCCATGCAACTTTCCACGTTATTTATGACACGCATCATCATTGTCATATTGCTTTGCATGATCATGTAGTTGACATCGTATTTGTGGCAAAGCCATCGTTCATCCTTTTTTATACATGTCGCTCTTGATTCATTGCACATTCCGGTACACCGCCGGAGGCATTCATATAGAGTAATATCTTGTTCTAGTATCGAGTTGTAATTTTTGAGTTGTAAGTAAATAGAAGTATGATGGTCTTCCTTTTTAGAGCATTGTCCGATGTGAGAAAATAAAAGAAAGAAAAAAAAAAGAGGAGAGAAAGAAAAAAAGAGAGAAAGAAAAAAAGAAAAAAATAAAAAAATGAGAGAAAAAGAGAGAAGGGGCAATGTTACTATCCTTTTCCATACCTGTGCTTCAAAGTAGCACCATGATCTTCATGATAGAGAGTCTCCTATGTTATCACTTTCATATACTAGTGGGAATTTTCGTTATAGAACTTGGCTTGTATATTCCAATGATGGGCTTCCTCAAATTTCCCTAGGTCTTCATGAGCAAGCAGGTTGGATGCACACCCACTTAATTTTATTTTTGAGCTTTCATAAACTTATAGTACTAGTGCATCCGTTGCATGGCAATCCCTACTCACTCACATTGATATCTACTGATGGGCATCTCCATAGCCCGATAGTACACCTAGTTGATGTGAGACTATCTCCTTTTTGTCTTCTCCACAACCACCATCTACTCCGCCTATAGTGTTATGTCCATGGCTCATGCTCATGTATTACGTGAAAGTTGAAAAGGTTTGAGAACATCAAAAATATGAAACAATTGCTTGGCTTGTCATCGGGGTTGTGCATGATTTGAATATTTTGTGTGATGAAGATGGAGCATAGCCACACTATATGATTTTGTAGGGATAAGATTTCTGTAGCACCCCGGATGTAACTTGCCATATTTGTAACTCCGACTCTTGCCATTTCCGGCTTTAAGTTATGAGATTTCCCTTCGTGGTTGGGTTTTTGTCTTTGTTTTGCATTTTGTTCATGTCATGCATTTCATATCATGTCATCATGTGCATCTCATTTTGCATACATGTTCATCTCATGCATCTGAGCATTTTCCCCGTTGCCCGTTTTGCAATCTGACACTCCTACTTGCACCAGCGTACCCCTTTTGTCTCTTTTCATGAGCAGGTGTTAAACATTCTCTGAATGGACCCAGATTTGCCAAGTGGCCTTGGTACACCACTGGTAGACCTCCTATCAAATTTCGTGCCATTTGGAGTCCATTTCATACTCCAACGGTTAACCGGGTAACCGGGAAGGCCTCTTGTGTGTTGCAGCCCAAGACCCCTCCAAAACGGCCCAATAACCCATCCAAACCACTCTCATGTCCTCCGCCGTCGGATCACGACCGTGTGGGCAAAAACTACACTCCATTTGGACACTCCTATCTCCTCCTAGCTATAAATATGTGCCCCTCCCTGATTTTTCACGGATGAAACCCTAGCCCCGCTCCCTCTCCGCCGCCGGACACGTCCGGATTGAGACAGACGTGTCTACCGCCGCGCCCCATCCACTTGCGCACTGACATGTGGCACCCTACTGCCGCCGCCGCCGAAGCCCGCCAAGCCCATCGTCGGCCCCCGCGGGCCCGTACCCTACCGCCGCCCGCTGGCGACCGCGCCCGAGCACGCCCCGGCTCCGCCGTGCCGTTCTCTACCTCCGGCCGCCGCCCCCATCGCCAACCGTCGACCGCCATTGCTCCGCAACCTCGCCGGCCGCCGCTCCTCGTCGTCCGCGCCCGCGCCGCTGCAACTCCAGTGACCGCGTCGCGGCAACCCCCTCCTCCTCTCCTCCGGCGGACCTCCTCCTCGGATCCGGCAAGTCTCGCACGCCACCGGACCTCTAAACTTCGTCCAGCTCCTTCTAGCGAACCTCGGTTCGCGTGCAAGACGTAACCCTAGATCTGTTCCGGAGGGGTATATTTTCTCTAAGTCCTTTTTCTGCAACGTTTTCATGCCCTGTTCATTGCATCGTATCTCCGTGACCGTAGCTCCGTTTCATGCATATGAGATATCAAAATGTTCATTGGGAGATGATATTCATTTCATTCCATTGTGACATGCTTGTTTGAGTTCATATTGATGCCCAAATCATTGATGCAAGAGTTCTATAAAATGTTTACTGATGCTACTTATCAGATTATCATGTTTTGTCATTTTTGCCACATTTGATGTGTGCTTCATATGAGGATGAGCTCTACATGTGTTTTGGTCTATGTCATGCCATCTTTATAGGGGTGCTTGCCTTATATTTTTGTGATCAATGTGGTGACTAGCACAAGCATGCAAACTAGGCCTCGTGATATTGCTGTTTTCAGGGACTTGGGATTTTTACTATCATTTTCCTGCTGTTATTTTGGTGCCATGTAAACATGATGCTACAGTGAGATCCATGATTTTTTGAGATACTTCAGTAAGGATGTTTTGAATATATGGTTATGCTCTATCCATCTATGCCCCTGTTTGCAATTATGGAATGCCCTAACATGTCTTAATCTTACTCTACTTTTGCTATAAAACGTTCCTGGCACATTGTTTACATGTTAATCAATTTTTCCATGGTTGTTATTAGTGATCCATGTACGCTAAGAACTTGCTCTTTCCATGGTTAGCTTCATGAACATGTCTTATTGCTGTTAGTATGCTTATCTTGTTATGCGATGCCTTGTGGTGAGTGATTTGAGCTCGCAAAGATGCCTTCATAATTCTGTTTATGCCATGCTCTGTTTTCTGCTAAGCCTGAAACTGTTAATAAAACTTTTTATGTTTACATGGGTGCCATCATATCTTCTGTGCCTTTTTGGCTCATGATCAGTAAGAGACTTTTGTTCTATTCATTTAGTATATTCATTCCATGCCTTGTATTGCTATGATATGTTCCTGTAGCATGTTGTGTTCTTGCCCTAAACATTGCTTCCTGATGTTATTTCTGGCTTGTTAGTATTTTCACTAAGTCTGTGAAGCTGATATCTTTGCACTTTTGCCATGCTTGTTTGAACCTGCTCTTGTGTGATTTAGCCATAACTCAGTGTTCATGTTTTGCCAAGAATCTTGTGTACATTACTTCCATATGCTTTTTTGCTATGTTGGAGTGTAGTAGCTTAGTTTCTTGTTGCATTCTAGATGGCATCGTGCTGTTAAATGCAGAATTGTGCCATCCTTTTTTGCTTGCCATTTGCAAACCGTGCATCCGTTTCCGGCGATCTTTATATCGATTTCGACCGAAATCATCTCATCTTTCCAGCGGCACACTTGGTTTGCCAAGTTGATGCCTTGATCATTCTTTCCCTTCCGTAGCACGCATATGCATTGCATATCATGTCTTGAATATAATGCCATGTTTTGCATCATGTTACTTGTGCATTGCACCGTGATTGATTGTTGGTCCTTTGCTTGTGTTCTTGCTTTGGGTAGAGCCGGGAGATGAGTGCGTGATCGAGGAACCTGTTGAGTACGCTAACGAGGATCAAGCTTTCGTCAACTCTGAGAACTTTGCAGGCAAGATGACCATACCCTCGAAATCACTTCTATCTTTGCTTGCTAGTTGTTCGCTCTGTTGCTATGTCGCGTTACCTACCACTTGCTATATCATGCCTCCCATATTGCCATGTCAAGCCTCTAACCCACCTTTCCTAGCAAACCATTGTTTGGCTATGTTACCGCTTTTGCTCAGCCCCTCTTATAGCATTGCTAGTTGCAGGTGAAGATGAAGTTTGTTCCATGTTGGAACATGGATATTTTTGGGATATCATTACTATATCTTATTTACTTTAATGCATCTATATACTTGGTAAAGGGTGGAAGGCTTGGCCTTTTGCCTGGTGTTTTGTTCCACTCTTTCCGCCCTAGTTTCCGTCATACTGGTGTTATGTTCCTTGATTTTGCGTTCCTTATGCGGTTGGGTTTTATGGGAACCCCTTGACAGTTCGCTTTGAATAAAACTCCTCCAGCAAGGCCCAACCTTGGTTTTACCATTTGCCTACCTACCACCATATACCTTCCCTTGGGTTTTGCAGACTCAAGGGTCATCTTTATTTTAACCCCCCCGGGCCAGTGCTCCTCTGAGTGTTGGTCCGAACCGAGCCGCCTGCGGGGCCACCTCAGGGAAACTCGAGGGTTGGTTTTACTCATAGCCTGTCTCATCTGGTGTTGCCCTGAGAACGAGATACGTGTGACTCCTATCGGGATTTGTCGGCACATCGGGTAGCTTTGCTGGTCTTGTTTTACCATTGTCGAAATGTCTTGTAACCGGGATTCCGAGGCTGATCGAGTCTTCCCGGGAGAAGGAATATCCTTCGTTGACCGTGAGAGCTTGTGATGGGCTAAGTTGGGACACCCTGCAGGGTATAAACTTTTGAGAGCCATGCCCGCGGTTATGAGCAGATGGCAATTTGTTAATATCCGGTTGTAGAGAACTTGACACTTAATTTAATTAAAATGAGTCAACCGCATGTGTAGCCGTGATGGTCTCTTTTCGGCGGAATCCGGGAAGAGAACACAGTCTCGTGTTATGCTTGAGCGTAAGTAGCTTCAGGATCACTTCTTGATCACTATTAGCTTCTCGACCCTGCATTGCTTCTCTTCTCGCTCTATTTTGCGTAAGTTAGCCACCATATATGCTAGTGCTTGCTGCTGCTCCACCTCACTACCCTTTCCTACCCTTAAGCTTAAATAGTCTTCTTCTCACGGGTGTAAGATTGCTGAGTCCCCGTGACTCGCAGATACTTCCAAACAGATGCAGGTGCCGATGATTCCAGTGTAGGGGACGCTACCGAACTCAAGTGGGAGTTCGACGAAGATTCGAGCCGTTACTATGTGTCTTTTCCGGATGATCAGTAGAGGAGCCCAGTTGGGACGATCGGGGATCTAGCATTTGGGGTTGTCTTTCTTTATTTTGGTTCCGTAGTTGGGCCTTTGATTGTATTCTGGATGATGTATGATTATTTATGTATTGTGTGAAGTGGCGATTGTAAGTCGACTCTTTATCCCATTCTTATTCAGTACATGGGATGTATAAAGATTACCCCTCTTGCGACATGCCTACCATGCGGCTATGCCTCTAAGTCGTGCCCCGACACGTGGGAGATATAGCCACATTGTGGGTGTTACACTTTCTTTGTCCATGTTATTTTGAGAAGACATAATTATCTTATTAGTATACTTGAAGTATTGTTGTCTTAATGTCAAACGACAGACTATTGCTTTGAATCACTCGTGTCTTAATATTCATGCCATGATTAGATTATATGATCAAGATTATGTTAGGTAGCATTCCACATCAAAAATTATCTTTTTTATCATTTACGTACTCGAGGACGACATGAATTAACATTGGGGATGCTGATACATCTCCATCATATCTATAATTTTTGATTGTCCCATGCCAATATTCTACAACTTTCATATACTTTTGGCAACTTTTTATATTATTTTTTGGGACTAACATACTGATCCAGTGCCGAGTGTCAGTTCCTGTTTGTTGCATGTTTTTTGTTTAGCAGAAAATCCATATCAGGCGGATTCCAAACGGGATAAAAACTTACGGAGATTATTTTTGGAATATATGTGATTTTTGGGAAAAAGAATCAATGCGAGATGATGCCGGAGGGCCCCCCAAGGACGGAGGGCGCACCCTAGGGGGTAGGGCGCGCCCCTGGTCCTTGTGGCCACTCCTTACGGTGGTTGGTGCCCTTCTTCTGGCGCAATAAAGCTAATATCCGGGTAAAATCGTGTTAAAATTTCAGCCCAATCAGAGTGACGGATCTCCGGGAATTTAAGAGACAGTGAAAGGCCAGAATCTGGGAACGCAGAAAAACAAGGAAACAGAGAGAGAGAGAGAGATCCAATCTCAGAGGGGCTCTAGCCCCTCTGCCGCCATGGAAGCCAAGGAGCAGAGGGGAAACCCTTCTCCCATCTAGAGGGAAGGTCAAGGAAGAAGAAGGAGAAGGGGGGATCTCACTTCTTCTCTCTCAGTGGCGCCGGAACACCGGGACCATCATCATGACCGCGATCTACACCAACAACTTCACCACCGTCATCACCAACTCTCTCCCCCTCTATGCAGCGGTCCACTATAATATCTACTTAAACATGGTGCTCAACGCTATATATTATTTCCCAATGATGTATGGCTATCCTATGATGTTTGAGTAGATCCGTTTTGTCCTATGGGTTGATTGATGATCATGATTGGTTTGAGTTGCATGTTTTATTATTGGTGCTGTCCTATGGTGCTCTCCGTCTCGCGCAAGCATGAGGAATCCCCGCAGTAGGGTTTGCAATATGTTTGTGGTTTGCTTATTGTCTGCATTGCATGAGTGATCGAAATACAAACACGGATAAGTGGGTCATGGCGTATGGGAATAAAGAGGACTTGATACTTTAATGCTATGGTTGGGTTTTACCTTAATGATCTTTAGTAGTTACAGATGTTTGCTAGAGTTCCAATCATAAATGCATATGATCCAAGAAGAGAAAGTATGTTAGCTTATGCCTCTCCCTCATATAAAATTGCAATAGTGATTACTGGTCTAGTTAATGGTTGCCTAAGGACAAATAACTTTCTCCTGAAAAAAAGCTCTCTACTAAAACTAACTTAGTTGTGTCTTTATCTAAACAGCCCCTAGATTTCATTTACGTGCTCTTTATTATCTTGCAAACCTATCCAACAACACCCACAAAGTACTTCTAGTTTCATACTTATTCTAGGTAAAGCGAATGTAGATAATGCATAGAGTTGTATCGGTGGTCGATAGAACTTGAGGGAATATTTGTTCTACCTTTAGCTCCTCGTTGGGTTCGACACTCTTACTTATCAAAATAGGCTACAACTGATCCCCTAAACTTGTGGGTTATCATTCGCGGTGCGTCTACCCCATTTGAAGGCGGCAATTTATACGTACATTTTGCATCATGCTTTTATATTGATATTTATTGCATTTTGGGCTGTTATTACACATTACGTCACAATACTTATGTCTATTCTCTCTTATTTACAAGGTTTACATGAAGAGGGGGAATGCCGGCAGCTGAAATTTTGGGCTGCAAATGGAGCAAATATTAGAGACCTATTCTGCACAAGTCCAAAAGTCCTGAAACTTCACGGGAGCACGTTTCAGAATATAAAAAATATTGGGCGAAAGAAGTACCAAAGGGGGCCACCCACCATCCACGAGGGTGGGGGGCGCGCCCTACCCCCTGGGAGCGCCCCCTGCCTCGTGGGACCCCTGGCAGCCCTCTGATGCCCATCTTTGGCTATATGGAGTCTTTCGTCCAGGAAAAAAAATCATAAGCTAACTCACGGGACGAAACTCTGCCGCCACGAGGCGGAACCTTGGCGGAACCAATCTAGGGCTCCGGCAGAGCTGTTCTGCCGGGGAAACTTCCATCCAAGAGGGGGAAATCATCACCATCATCATCATCATCGATCCTCTCATCGGGAGGGGGTCAATCTCCATCAACATATTCATCACCACCATCTCATCTCAAACCCTAGTTCAGCTCTTGTATCCAATCTTTGTCCCAAAGCCTCAGATTGGTACCCGTGGGTTGCTAGTAGTGTTGATTACTCCTTGTAGTTGATGCTAGTTGGTTTTTTCGGTGGAAGATCATATGTTCAGATCCTTTATGCATATTAACACCCCTCTGATTATGAACATGAATATGATTTGTGAGTAGTTACGTTTGTTCCTGAGGACATGGGAGAAGCCTTGCTATAAGTAGTCATGTGAATTTGGTATTCGTCCGATATTTTGATGAGATGTGTGTTGTCTTTCCTCTAGTGGTGTCATGTGAACGTCGACTATATGAAACTTCACCATTGCTTCGGCCTAGGGGAAGGCATTGGGAACTAATAAGTAGATGATGGGTTGCTAGAGTGACAGAAGCTTAAACCGTAGTTTATGAGTTGCTTCGTAATGGGCTGATTTGGATCCATATGTTTCATGCTATGGTTAGGTTTACCTTAATACTTTTGTTGTAGTTGTGGATGCTTGCAATAGGGGTTAATCATAAGTGGGATGCTTGTCCAAGGAAGGACAATACCCAAGCACCGGTCCACCCTATCGGTGTCAAAACCAGCGGATCTCGGGTAGGGGGTTCCGAACTGTGCGTCTAAGGCGGATGGTAACAGGAGGCGGGGGACACAATGTTTACCCAGGTTCGGGCCCTCTCGATGGAGGTAATACTCTACTTCCTGCTTGATTGATCTTGATGATATGAGTATTACAAGAGTTGATCTACCACGAGATCGAAGAGGCTAAACCCTAGAAGCTAGCCTATGATTATGATTGTTGTTGTCCTACGGACTAAACCCTCTGGTTTATATAGACACCGGAGGGGGCTAGGGTTACACAGAGTCGGTTACAAGGGAGGAGATCTACGTATCCGAAATGCCGAGCTTTCCTTCCACGCAAAGGAGAGTCCCACCCGGACATGGGACGAAGTCTTCAATCTTGTATCTTCATAGTCCAACAGTCCGGCCAAAGTATATAGTCCGGCTGTCCGAGGGCCCCCTAATCCAGGACTCCCTCCGTAGCCCCTGAACTAGGCTTCAATGACGATGAGTCCGGTGCGCAGATTGTCTTCGGCATTGCAAGGCGGGTTCATTCTCTGAGTACTCCATAGAAGATTTTGAACACAAGGATCGTGTCCGGCTCTGCAAAACAAATTCCACATACCACCGTAGAGAGTATAATGTTTCCACAAATCTAATCCGCTGACAACTTTTCATTACGTGACATCACGCCATGGCCCGATCATTATTAGAACCGTTTTTCTCAACTAGCTACTACACATATTGCAAGGCGGTTTTCTTGGCACGTCTTGTCGAAGCAGAGATCGTGTGCCCTTATTATGGTATTCTCATCAATACGGGTGTGGGTAACCCAACCGTGCCATCAATCACGACGCTTGGGGAATAAGCGAGTTACTAGGCAGGTGGGGAGGCGCATGGTTTATTCCACCCTTATAAAGGGACAAGGACTCCACCTTTTTACCAGCGCCTTCTTCTTCCCTACCCATCCATTCTCGCGCACTCGAGCTCCAGCGCCCAAGTTCGCATTTCCTCCATAGAACCACTCCAAACATGTCCGGAGTGGGAGGCAAGTGGATGGTCTCCTCGGTTATGGAGGATTACATTACGAAGCTCCGGGAAGCCGGATACCTGGCCGCAGATATCGCGCACCGGCTCCCAGACGCAGGGCAGATCATCCCTACCCCGGAACCCTACGAAAGGGTTGTATTCATTACCCATTTCGTCCATGGGCTGGGGTTTCCCCTCCACCCATTTGTTCGCGGGCTCATGTTCTACTATGGGCTCGACTTCCATGATTTGGCCCCCAATTTCATCCTCAACATCTTGGCGTTTATCGTCGTGTGCGAGGCCTTCATCCGCATCAAGCCCAACTTCGGTCTGTGGCTCAAGACCTTCAATGTTAAACCGAAGGTGGTGGTCGGCCAGCAAGCGGAATGCAAAGGCGCCATGGTGGGAAAAATGCCCAACGTCACCTGGCTCGAAGGCTCCTATGTGGAGACAGTGAAGGGGTGGCAATCGGGGTAGTTCTACATCACCGAGCCGCGTGACACCAACTGGGTGGCGGCCCCTGAATTTCGACCCGTCATCCCCACGCGGCTCACCTCCTGGAAAGAGAAGCGCCTATCCTGGGGTTCATCGGTGGAGCTGACCAGACTCCAGAACTGTGTTAAAAACATGATAAGCAAGAAAATCAAACTTGTCAACGTGGTCTAGGTCATGCTCTTCCGCCGGATCCTCCCGTATCAAAGACGGGCCTTCAATATGTGGGAGTTCGACCCGGCTAAGCACCAGACTCTACGAGAGCTCTTCGACACGACACACTAGCACATCTAGAGGGTGCTGTTTAAGTCCGCCGAGGTACCTCCTCCCCTTACCGAGGATCGCGGACTCAACGCAAAGCGCCCTGCCAATCCGGTAAGCTCCTTATATCTCATAAGATGTTTCTTTCCCCAGTACAATCATCTGGGGGATCTAAGCCTCCACGCCGTTTAACAGGAATGGGTCGTGACAGCGGAGCGGATCGATTGTCTGGCCCCACTACCCGAGGATCCAGCAAGTTCTCTCTTAACGGAGATGCTGGTTCCGACGCCCTATGAGGCACCGGAGAAGAAGGCCAAGGAGAAGGCCGCAGGGACCAGGAAAGGTCTCCGGCGCAAGGTCGTATCGGACTCATCGTGCGATAACACCGAGGCGCCCTCCTCCCATGAAAACGAGGAGGAGGAAGAGGAAAGTTCTCCCCCCCCAGCCGGGGGAGACAAGAAAAGGAAGGCCGCCCCGTCCGGGGAGGCCGAAGGGTCCAAGAAGGGAAGGACTCTTCTTCCGGACTGCTCCACGGCAGCCGCTTTTAGCGACAAGGAGTGGTTACCCAAGGACAAGCCCCTGGCGAAGTCGTAAGTATCCGGATACCATAATAGTTCTTGTTATGTTTTATTTTATTGCTTCTTATCATGACGAACATGATCATGCAGCCCATCCAAAGCCCATATCGATGTATCCTCATCGGATGAGTATTTGGGACCGTCGGAGATGAACAACGATTCACTCCCGACCGCCTCCTCCCCCCGCCCTACGGATGACATCGAGGTGTTGTCTCAGAGGGTGCTGAGCCAAGGGGAGACAGTTCCGGGGGCGCCCCAAGGCGACATTCCGGACACTGGGCGCACGAGGGGCAAGACTCCCATGGGCTCTAATGCTGGGGGCAGCAAGTCTAAGAGGGACAAGCTGTCTGTGTCGATGGCCTCTGTCCATCCAGAGGCATCGGACAATTTGCTGGAAGTGCTTCGCGGCGCTTCCATTGACGAAGAGCACCGCACTATCATGAGTGCGGTGGTCAAGAAGGTTCGGTCCGCCAAAAGCGGACTGACTGAAGCTTGTGCCAGCCTCCTAATAGGCTTCGAGGTAAGTAATCAAATTATGAGAAAATGTTACAGCATAGACAGTAGCCCTTGATGCTCTATTTGGTGTTCAGAAGAAAGGCCGAACAGAGGATCAAATAAAAATCACAGGAGTCTAATCAGAATATGTCTATGTGAATAAGCAGGCTTCACTGGTGGCCGCTGCCGCTCACACGGCGGAGGTCTCCGCACTGAAGCGAGACCTTGAGCGATCCGAAGAAGAGCTCGGCCTTACCAAGAGGCGGCTCAAAGAAAACAAAGGTAAGTGATACCTCAGCTGCTTATTGATAAAGAAAAAGGAAACTGGTTGTTAGATCACAGGATCGTCATGAATTTTGCTAGGGGCCACGACCAAAGTGGCGACCCTGAAGAAGGCGCTGTCCGAGGCCGAAGGCAAAGCGGCCAAGGGGCGCGTCGAGCGTGAGAAGCAAGAGGCCCGAGTCGGCGAGGTTCAGCAAGAGCTCCAGGAGTTTGTCAAGAAGTACGAGTCCTTGGAGCGTGACTCTAAGACGCAAGGGTTCGAGCTTGCAAAGGCCCTCGAGAACGCACAAAATGCCAAGGCAGAAGCCCAAAAGGCCCTCCAGGAAATTGAGGCGGTCAGGAAGATAGCGGCGGGTAAGGCATTCTTTATGCAAAGCAAGCATGTGAAGGAAACTTTCCTTTTACTTACCCGAATTCGGAGCTCTCCAGGAGCGTTCGCAGATCTACCGAGCAGTGTGTCGGATGTCGCGGAGTTCTACCGGGCCGAGGAAGGGAGCTCGACGAAGAGGTTGTTCTGGTCTCTGTATACTGGGACCGGACATCCGATGCCCTTGAGCGACCAGTTGAAGCAACTGGTCGAGCTTTACAAGGCAGCCGAACTGGCCTTGAAGGGCCTCATAGTCTGGACGTGGCCTGGCGAGCCCCTGCCCGGCAGCTATTTCGTCCTGGTAAGGCGGCTTGTGAATGCTTGCCCCCAGCTTGAAGTCATAAAGCGGTCCATCTGCATTGAGGGTGCGCGCAGGGCTTTTGCCCGGGCGAAAGTGCACTGGGCGAAGATGGACGCCGAAAAGCTGGTGAAGGAGGGGCCGCCGGAGGGCAAGGAGCATCGCCACCCCGAAAAGTATTATGACAGTGTCCTGAAGGGTGCTCGCCTTGTGGCAGAGGAATGTGCTAAGGTTGTAATATTTGAATAAATGTACTCATGTGATCCTGTAATGTGAAACGAGTTCATGGTAGCTATGTAACGCTTGTTAATTTAAAATATTACCTTCTTTGCGGCCGTTTATAAAATTTGAGAGTTGGCCAGTCATCGGCTTCTGCCCCCGATGTAACTAGTACTGAGGTGTTTGGGATAGGGACAATTCCATTTATCCCCCTAACTTGAGCCACCACCTGGCATTTGCCCCTAATTTTCAGGTATGCTCAAAAATACCCCTCTTCCGTTAAGTCACCTTACAGAAATGCCCTTTTCTGCCGTTACCGTCCGGTCAAAGGGGTTTGACCGTCCGATGAACAGTAACATGGTGAACAGTAAATTCGAAAAAAATAGAAAAAAAATCAAAAAAAATCTGAAATTTTGTGGGATCAAAGATACTCAAGGGAGCAAGGTGCGTACAAATTTTGGCACAGTTTGAACATTCCAGGAGATCGTGTCAAAGGAAAAACTTTAAAATGTACGCTGTAAATAGTAAATTCAAAAAAAATAGTAAGAAATTTCAAAAAAATATGAAAAAATTTGGCATCAAAGAGGCTGGGGTGCGCAAGGTGCGTGCAAATTTTTGTTGTGTTTTGACACTGTAGGAGCTCATGGAGGAAAAAAACTATATTTGGCGCAGAAAAAAACTCTGAAAAATGCACTATTTTGTTTTTTTGCTAGAGCACCTCGCATGTCATTTGATCAAAAAAAATTGCAAGCGCCTTGCGCACCCAAGCCTCTTTGATGCCAAAAAAATTCATACTTTTTAAATTTTTCTTGCTATTTTTTTCTAATTTACTGTTCACAGCGTATAGATTTACATTTTTTCCTTTTCCACGAGTTCCTGGAATGTCCAAATAGCTTGAAAATTTGCACGCACCTTGCGCCCTTGAGTATCTTCGAGCCGACAAAATTTCAGATTTTTTTGATTTTTTTTGCTTTTTTTCGAATTTACTGTTCACCATGTTACTGTTCATCGGACGGTCAAACCCCTTTGACTGGACGGCAAGGGCATTTCTATAAGGTGACTTGACGGAAGAGGGGTATTTTTGAGCATACCTGAAAATTAGGGGCAAATGCCAGGTGGTGGCTCAAGTTGGGGGGAGAAATGGAATTGTCCCTTTGGGATAAACCTGATCACTCTTTATCCCAGTTTTGGGTCCTTCGAAGGAGGTGTTCAGCACAACGAACCAGGCAATCAGACTATAAAGCTTTATCACTCTCACTTAGCCATAGAAGTCTACAATTTTAAATTTTGGCGAAGCCCCTAGTATTCGGAAGGCCGAACTTGGGGCGCTATGTACGCCTAAATCGAACAAGGCCGACTCCTTGCCCGAAGCGGAAAAAACCTTTAAGGATTTGAGACCTCTCGAACAGCGACCAACTCTCGCCGCATCATGACAGTCAGTTTTTGGCTTTCTCTACTGAGGTGCTCGTCCAGAAGAATTGGGACACAATCGCAGTAGTTCTCCCAGTGCTACCTTAGCCGATATAGCGGAACGTAAGGTAGCAAAACATGGGAGCCGGGCAAACCCAAATATTGACCCAAGACATGATTCAGAGCTGATGCATATAATGCTATAAGTTCGGGGTGCCGCACTATCGAAAGTGTTTGGACTTTTCATGCCGTGTTATGGGGTAAACTGAAGCCCCTGGCGCACTAGCCGTATCAAAATGTACGGGTGCGATTTGTCGTAAATAAGCAGAAAGGGAAAAAAAGGTAAAGGAATGCAATAATGAGCTAATGTTGTACATTGTTATTTAAATGATACGTCAAAGCGTATGCATACATGTAGTGCAATAAGTAAAAGATAGGACTATTTGACATGTCCTATCCAAGGTCAAGCTGCGTGTGGGTATGCAAAACAGGTATATCGATCGTTATCGGAGACCGCCTGAGGATTCCCTTGTACGTAAAAGCTTCTTGCTTCCTTGGTGTTTCCTTCCCGTGACGGGTCCGATAATCAGACGATCGGAGAGGGCCTTCAGAGAATAGGGGCCTGAAAGGAAGAAAATGTTAAAGGTATATGGGTCCTGAAGCGGTTAAGCCGCATTGTGGGCTGTGCCATGGTCGTGCCTCCACCTATGCCCATGGTATCTTGAGTGCGTAATTATGTACGCGGGGCACAAATTTTGCTGCTTGACTAGGACTAGGACGGAGGCCGAATTGCTAGGCGAGCTCTAAACGTGACTGGCCATCCTCTTCCAGGATACTCAGGACTCGCTTGAAGGTGTTCGAGGTCTTTTTCGCCGAATTGGCGGTTTGCCTCATAAGGCTGCTTTGCGCTTCTACTGCGAGGGCCGCAGTGTGCTCCTCCATGCGGAGAGAGCTTTCTGTGTTTCCATTAACTATTATAACCCCACGAGGTCCTAACATTTTGAGCTTGAGGTATGCATAATGCGGTACCGCATTGAATCTGGCAAATGCGATTCGTCCAAGCAGTGCATGATAGCCACTGTGGAAGGGGACGATATTGAAGATTAACTCCTCGCTTCGGAAGTTGTCCGAAGATCCGAAGACTACTTCCAATTTTATTGAGCCCTTGCAACAGGCCTCTACACCTGGGATGACACCTTTAAAGGTGGTTTTGGTGGGTTTGATCCTCGAGGGGTGTATTCCCATTTTACGCACTGTATCCTAATATAGCAAGTTCAGGCTACTGCACCGTCCATAAGGACTCGAGTGAGGTGAAATCTATCAATGATGGGGTCAATGACCAATGCGGCAGAACCGCCATGACGGATACTGGTGGGGTGGTCCCTGCGATCGAAGGTGATCGGACAAGAAGACCATGGGTTGAACTTTGGGGCGACTGGCTCCATCGCATAGACGCCCCTCTGTGCACGCTTCCGTTCCCGCTTGGGAATATGGGTTGTATATATCATGTTTACCGTTTTCACTTAGGGAGGGAATTTCTTCTGTCCTCCTGTGTTCGGCGGCCGGGGCTCCTCCTTGTCGTCGCTATGCGGCACCTTTTCCTTGTTTTCGGCATTTAACTTGCCGGCCTATTTGAAGACCCAGCATTCTCTGTTGGTGTGGTTGGCTGGTTTATCGAGGGTGCCGTGAATTTGACACGAACGATCAAGTATGCGGTCCAAGATGGACGGGCCCGGATTGCTTCTTTAGAACGGCTTTTTCCGCTGATCGGATTTAGAGCCACTGAATCCGGCATTAACTGCCGTGTCTTCGGCGTTGTCGCCGTTGTTGCGGCGCTTGTGTCTGTTGCGACATGGCCTACCGTTGCTATCTTTGGCATCTGAATTGCCAGGGTTTCTTGAAGTGTTTTTGCTGCGAGCCAGCCAGCTATCCTCGCCCGCACAAAAGCGGGTCATGAGTGTCATGAGGGCTGCCATGGATTCGGCTTTTCTTGGCTGAGGTGTCGGGCGAGCCACTCGTCTCGGATGTTATGCTTAAACGCCGCTAAGGCCTCGGCATCCGGACAATCGACGATTTGGTTCTTTTTACTTAGGAACCGAGTCCAAAATTTCCTGGCTGATTCCCCTGGCTGCTGGGTTATGTGACTCAAGTCATCGGCATCCGGTGGTCGCACATAAGTGCCCTAGAAGTTTGCCGGCAGGCTATTGAGCCAATGCCGAGCAGGTCCTTTGAGTTTTAATGGGAGGTACTTGATGGCATGTAGATCGTCACCGTGGGCCATGTGGATGTGGAGGAGGAAATCTTCGATCCATACCGCGGGGTCTGTTGTGCCATCATATGATTCAATATTCACGTGTTTAAAACCTTCTGGGAATTCATGATCCATTACTTCATCAGTGAAGCATAGGGGGTGTGCGGCGCCTCTGTGCTGGGCTATATCATGACGCAGTTCATACGAGTCTTGTATGCTATATTCGGCCCGACCGGATTTGTTTTTAGTATATCCGGCGTGACGGTCGTCGTCACTCGTTGGGGCGCGCCCCCGTGATCCGTAGATCAATCTTGTATGTCCTGCTTTGTTTTCCAATACGTCTCGCAGGTCCTGTGTGTTGCCCCGGGCCTTGGTGTTTTTGTTTGACTGGCGACGGGGTGCGGGCTGGACTTCGGGCTGATACGCCGCTTTGTCCCGGCCATGAGGTGGCCGGTCCGCCGCATCATACGCTGGTAGTGTAGGCTTTAATGCTTCCTCCTCGAGTTGGGGTAGCAACCTGCGCTTTGGGTAACTTTTGGTTGGGTGCTCGAGTCCGTATTCCTCGGCTGCCAGTACCTCCGTCCATCTATCCGCTAGCAGATCTTGATCAGCTTGAAGCTACTGCTGCTTTTTCTTCAGACTTTTTGCTGTGGCTATAAGCCGGCGCTTGAAGCATTCCTCCTCGACGGGATCCTCATGCACAATAAATTCTTCGTCGCCGAGGCTCACCTCGTCATCAGAGAGAGGCATGTAATTGTCATCCTCTGATTCTTCATCTACCGCCTGTTCCTTAGGGCTAGCTTGCCCATCCTCCCGCTCGAAACCTGGCTGGAGGGGATTGTCTTCGGCACTGTCCGCAGCGTTATTGTCTTTTGTGCCGGTATCGCTGCTTTTGCTATGGCGGGGCTTAGAGTGGCGCCGATGACACCGGTGCTTAGATTGCTTCTCGAGGGGATTATCCTCCGTTGCCTTATTGCCATCGCTTTCTTTGGGGGTGTCCACCATGTATATGTCATATGATGAGGTTGATGTCCAACGCCCTGTGGGCGGTGGTTCCTGTTCTTCTCCTGCATCGTCGTCCATACCGTCGATGTCTTCGGAGCCAAAATCAAGCATGTCGGTTAAGTCGTCGACAGTGGATATTAAGTGGGTGGTGGGTGGGGGACGAATTTATTCGCCGTCCGCTTCCCACTCGAGCCGGACACAGTTCGGCCAAGGGCCTCCTAACAAGGAGAGAGACCTTAATGAACTTAGCACTCACCCTTGATATCCACGGAGGTGAACTCCATGATCGGTGCCCAATCAGATTCGATAGGCACGAACGCAGGCGGTTCGGAGCCTGTGGACAGGGACGAATCCAAGGGTCCGGCAACACAGGTCTCACAGGAGGTGAAGTCAGTATTCGGCTCTATTTCCGCTGGGTGTGCGGCCTCCATGGCGGGGTCCATCCACCCGTCCTCGGACGGCACAATCTACTGCGGATTGAGGGCCGGAGTAGCCACATGTGTGATCTCCCGAACACCGTCCGGCGGCAGAGCTAAGTCATGCTCGTCGCAACCGTGCGGGGCACCTGACATGGGCTCGAATCCGTTGAAGATCAAGTCTCCGCGGATGTCGGTAGTATACTTCAAGCTTCCAAACCTGACCTGATGGCCAGGGGCGTAGCTCTCGATCTGCTCCAGATGGCCAAGCAAGTTGGCCCACAGTACGAAGCCGCCAAATACGAAGATTTGTATGGGGAGAAAAACCTCACCCTGGATCGCATCGTTGACGATGATCGAAGGAGCCATCAAGCCTTATGGCGATGACACCGTGGAACTCTCAGTGAAAGCACCAATGTCGGTGTCAAAACCGGTGGATCTCGGGTAGGGGGTCCCGAACTGTGCATCTAAGGCGGATGGTAACAGGAGGCAGGGGACACAACATTTACCTAGGTTCGGGCCCTCTCGATGGAGGTAATACCCTACTTCCTGCCTGATTGATCTTGATGATATGAGTATTACAAGAGTTGATCTACCACGAGATCAAAGAGGCTAAACCCTAGAAGCTAGCCTATGATTATGATTGTTGTTGTCCTACGGACTAAACCCTCCGGTTTATATAGACACCAGAGGGGGCTAGGGTTACACAGAGTCGGTTACAAGGGAGGAGATCTACATATCCGAATTGCCAAGCTTGCCTTCCACGCAAAGGAGAGTCCCACCCGAACACGGGACGAAATCTTCAATCTTGTATCTTCATAGTCCAAGAGTCTCGCCAAAGTATATAGTCCAGCTGTCCGAGGACCCCCTAATCCAGGACTCCCTCACACCCACATATCAAATTATCAAAGTACACAATGCGAATCATATGAACATGATGAAAACAAGCTTGACGATAATTCCCATGTGTCCTCGTGAGCGCTTTCCTTTCTATAAGAGTTTGTCCAGGCTTGTCCTTTGATACAAAAAGGATTGGGCCATCTTGTTGCACCTTATTTACTTTTATTACGTGTTACCTGTTACAAATTACCTTATCACAAAACTATCTATTATCGATAATTTCAGTGCTTGCAGAAAATACCTTACCGAAAACTGCTTATCATTTCCTTCTGCTCCTCGTTGGGTTCGATACTCTTACTTATCAGAAGGACTATGATAGATCCCCTATACTTGTGGGTCATCAAGACTCTTCTCTGGCGCCGTTGACGGGTAGTGAAGCGCCTTTGGCAGGAGGAATTTGGTAAGGAAAAATTTATATAGTGTGCTGAAATTTACTGTCACTTGTTACTATGGAACATAATCCTTTGAGAGGCTTTTTCGGGGTATCTTCACCCCGACCAGTAGAGCAAAGAGTTTCTCCTCAACCTACTGAAAATGTTTACTGTAACGCCCGGGTAATTAAGCTACAGTAATCCCACGCTAATGGTGCCACGTTACCTCCGTTACTGTTGCTAATCATCGTTAGATCAAAACCGGTCCAAAATTCAAATTCAAAGTTTGGTAAATAATAAATGTTTTCAAACATTAGAATAAAAATGTTCGGTTGGTACTAAATATTACATAGATAATTATGGTGTAGAAGATACAGTTTTATAAAGTGCATAAATATTTTAAATTGAATTAAAACAGAAAAGAAAATAAATAAAAGAAAAATAAAATACAAAACAAAAAAAGGAAAGAAACCCCCCCGGGGCTCCGGCCCAACTGGGCCACGACCCACCAGGCCGGCCCATCGTCTATCCATAACCCCCACTTCCCCCCAGTCCACCGACACCCCCACTCCCCCCAAAATATCTTCCCCCCTCTTTGCCCCGATTAGATCGGGATCGGAGGAGGAGGCCGCCACGCCGACCATCGCCTTGCCGGCCTGCCTCCCCCTACGCACGACGTCCCTGCCCCCTCCTCGACACCCGCTGCCCCGAACCCTACTCCCCCCGTGAGCCGCAACTCTCCTCTTCTCCCCTGCTCGCCCGCGCGCGCGCCCGCGGCGGCCACCACGCCCACGTACTCCGCCGGCAGTTGCCGCGCTCGGCCTCCCCAAGCCGCGCCCGCGACCCCTGCTACTGGTCGCTGCTGCTCGCTGCCTAGGGCCGCGTTGCCCCTGCCGGCCGACGCCGCCCTAGCTCATTGAGCTGCTGTTGTTGCTGTTGCTGCTGTTGCTACTAGCCATCGCTGCTGCTGCTCGCTCTGCCGCTGGCCCATATAGCTCATTGAGCTAATACTATTCCAAGATAATTATTTCAGGAAAGCTCAATGATTGGCATGGCATGGATGTGAAAGTGGAACCCTCAAAATGCTAAGGACAAAGGATTGGCTCAAGCTCAAAAGCTCAAGACTCTTCATTTTATATTTTAGTGATCCAAGATCACATTGAGTCTTTAGGAAAAGCCAATACTATTAAGGAGGGATGAGGTGTTGCTTAATGAGCCTCTTGCTTCATGTGCTTAATGATATGCTCCAAAATCCTCAACTACTTTCCCATATCCACATATGACCTAAACCCTAAGCCAAACTCGGTCCTACCGATTCTTCCTATCCGGCGCCACCGAGTTTCACTTGTCATTAGCCACTGCCAAACCCTAGCAATTCGGTTCTACCGATAAGGATCTCGGTCTCACCGAGATGGGGTTGCAAACTCTCTGTTTCCCTTTCGTAACTTTTCGGTCCCACCGAAAGAGCGAATCGGTCCCACCGAGATTGCAATGTAAACTCAGTGTTTCCCCTTTGTAACTTTTCGGTCTCACCGAGTTCCACTCGGTCTCACCGAAAGAGCAAATCGGTCCCACCGAGTTTGCCTGACCAACTCTCTGGTTAGCTAATTACCAAATTCGGTCTCACCGAGTTTGTGTAATCGGTCTCACTGAGATTACGTTATGCCCAAACCCTAACCATATCGGTCTTACCGAGTTGCATATCAGTCCCACCGAAAATCACTAACGGTCACTAGGTTTACATTTTCGGTCCGACCGAGTTTATTGATTCGGTCCCACCGAGATTGGAAAACTGTGTAATGGTTGGATTTTGTGTGGAGGCTATATATACCCCTCCACCTCCTTCTCATTTGATGAGAGAGCCATCAGAACACACACATCATTCCAACTCATATGTTCTGAGAGAGAACCACCTACTCATGTGTTGAGACCAAGACATTCCATTCCTACCATATGAATCTTGATCTCTAGCCTTCCCAAGTTGCTTTCCACTCAAATCTTCTTTCCACCAAATCCAAATCCTATGAGAGAGAGTTGAGTGTTGGGGAGACTATCATTTGAAGCACAAGAGCAAGGAGTTCATTACCTACACACCATTTGTTACTTCTTGGAGAGTGGTGTCTCCTAGATTGGCTAGGTGTCACTTGGGAGCCTCCGACAAGATTGTGGAGTTGAACCAAGGAGTTTGTAAGGGCAAGGAGATCGCCTACTTCGTGAAGATCTACCGCTAGTGAGGCAAGTCCTTCGTGGGCGATGGCCATGGTGGGATAGACAAGGTTGCTTCTTCGTGGACCCTTTGTGGGTGGTTGCTTCTTCGTGGACCCTTCGTGGGTGGAGCCCTGTGTGGACTCGCGCAACCGTTGCCCTTGGGTGGAGCCTTGTGTGGACTCGCGCAACCGTTACCCTTCGTGGGTTGAAGTCTCCATCAACGTGGATGTAGGATAGCACCACCTATCCGAACCACGGGAAAAACATCCGTGTCTCCAATAGCGTTTGAATTCTCCAAACCCTTCCCTTTACATTCTCGCAAGTTGCATGCTTTACTTTCCGCTGCCCATAAACTCTTTGCATGCTTGCTTGAGTGATGTGATGATTGCTTGACTTGTCCAAAATTAGCTAAAATCTGCCAAGAACTAAAATTGGGAAAAGGTTAAGTTTTATTTGGTCAAGTAGTCTAATCACCCCCCCTCTAGACATACTTTCGATCCTACAAGTGGTATCAGAGCTTTGGTCTCCATTTGCTTGATCTCCATAGCTTTTGGTGGTCATAGCCTTGGTTTCACAACCTAGGAGAGTATGGCGTCTAGCGAGGGAAATTATCACCGTAGAGGTCCTTACTTTGATGGTACTAATTTTGCTAGTTGGAAGCATAAAATGAAAATGCATATTCTTGGACATAACCCCACTGTTTGGGCTATTGTGTGTGTTGGTTTGCAAGGTGACTTCTTTGACGGGAGAGAACCAAACCGTGAAGCTACCGCGGATGAGTTGAAGATGTTGCAATACAATGCTCAAGCTTGTGATATTCTCTTCAACGGATTGTGCCCCGGAGAATTCAACAAAATCAGCCGCCTTGAGAATGCAAAGGAAATTTGGTACACTTTGATTGATATGCACGAAGGTACCGACTTCGTCAAGGAATCCAAGTTGGATGTGCTTCAAAGCCAACTTGACAATTTCAAGATGAAGGATGGTGAAGGTGTTGCTGAAATGTACTCTAGGCTTGCTCTCATCACAAATGAGATTGCCGGCTTAGGAAGTGAAGAGATGACCGATAGATTCATCATCAAGAAGATCCTAAGAGCCTTGGATGGAAAATATGATACCGTGTGCACATTGATCCAAATGATGCCCAATTACAAAGATCTCAAGCCAATGGAGGTGATTGGATGAATTGTTGCTCATGAGATGTCACTTAAGGATAAAGAGGAACTTCACAACAAATCAAGTGGTGCCTATAAAGCCTCATGTGAAGCCCCTACATCATCAAGTGAGAAACAAGACTTCAATGAAGAATTGAGCTTAATGGTGAAGAACTTCAACAAGTTCTACAAGAGTAGAAGCAAAGATAGAAGCTCCAAGTCAAGGTCCTACAATGACAAAAGATCTTCTAGTCGAGAGCGAAACTGTTACAATTGTGGAAGAACCGGACACTATTCCAATGAGTGTACGGCTTCCTACAAGAGAAGAGAAGATTCTCCAAAAAGAAGAAGCAAAGGATCACCACCAAGAGAGAGAAGGAGTAGAGATGATCGTTATGAACGAAGATACTCACGGAGAAGCAAGGATTCGGAAAGGAAGGAAAAATCATCAAGGAGCTACACAAGACGAAGACATCAAGCTCATGTTGGTGAATGGGTATCCAGCTCCGACTCCGACAGCCACTCCGAGAGAAGTTATCACTCCGACTCCGAAGATACTCAAGATGAAGGTGTTGCCGGTCTAGCACTTGTGTCAACCAACTCCTACGACATATTTGACTCACCAAATGAAGGAATTGGAAGATGCTTCATGGCCAAAGGTCCTAAGGTAACACACCCCGAGTATGTTGATTTCAATAGTGATGAAGATGACTTGTTAGGTGATGATTTGCTTGGTGACAACTCTAGTGATGAATACTATGATGAAAGACCAATTAATCATGCTAATCAAGATAAAACGAATGACAATGATAAGGAGAAGATTGAGGCTCTAACTAAAGAACTAAAAACTATTAAGTTAGCTCATGACACTATCTTCGAAGATCATCGAGAACTTTTAAGAGCTCATGAGAAACTACGCTTTGAAAAGCTCAATCTTGAGCAAGAGCATGAGTTCTTAAAGGCAATCAATGATGATCTCCGCAAGAAAAGGTCTTCTTACATTGCCAAGCGTTTACTCTTATCCACTTACATGCCTCAAGTCAAGTCTAACAAGAAAGATTCTTCCTCTAGTAGTAAGAATGATCATGCTAAATCCAATATTGTTGCTTCTAGTAGTTCTCTTGATTCCACTAATGATTCTCTTAGCCAAGTTACACTTGAGCAAGAAAATAGCTTATTGAAGGGAATTATAGAGAAAGGAGTGTACAAAAGCCTTGCCGGGAGTAAGCAATTCGAGGAAATTGTGCGCAAGCAAGGAATGCACCGGAAGAATCAAGGTGTTGGTTTTGAACGAAAGTTCAATGCCAATGGAGTTGAATGGGAAGAAGATCAATACCCCAAGACAAAGTTTGTCCCTCAACAAGAGAAGTATACTTATTTCAAGGGGACACAAGCTCAAGATGATCTTCCACCACAAGACTACGAGCAAAAAGGCAAGGACAAGCTTCAAGAGGAAATTGATGCATTTGAAGAAGCTCCTAAGACCTTAGTTAAGTGGATTCCCAAGACTACTTCAAGTTCCACTTCATCAAGTACGACTACAACTCCAAGGATTCCCATCAAGATGATGTGGATCCAAAAGAAGAAGAACTAGAGAGTTCTCGAGGGTGACTCCGCCAACATACTTCACTCTTATCATTTTGGCAAGAACAAGTGCAATCAACTTCCACATATTGCACTAGTTCAAGGAGTCACAAACCCTCTTGTTGGTAAGACAAGGGACAAGGTAACCTAAAAGTTATCATGGACATCATCTTTTGTGTGCATCACTCTATGTCTATGGATATCCTTGTTTGTTCCTTGTGGGACTAACCCATGTAGGTACTGAAAGTGCAATTCACTCAAATGGATAGCTCCAAGAGATCTACATCAACATTGAGCATCCACATCTTCGATATCTACATGAAGTCATCATCGACAAAACCCTAGGTTAGTTCATCCCTCTTAGGGGGGATATAACATCTAGGGGGAGCTTTACTCTAAGACTTGAGCTAAAGCAACTCTAAAGATGTGAACACAACAATGCTTTATGTAAAAGTGGTAACCCCACTTGAGCTTAAACGATGAGTATGACCTATGATCAAGTGTTCTCACTTGACTCCTAAGTCAATATACTCATATATAGATGACCTAGTCATCGCAAATTGCTTGATAGATGCTAGATTTGGTTGTGCATGCCTTGCCACATATTTCATTTGCCATCTTATTGTGTGAGCATGCTGGTTGCATATTTTACTCATTCGAGGACATCCACTTGTTGTTTTGATTGTTCGGCTTTATTTCTTTTTGCCAAGTGGATGGACAAGAATGCCTAAGAACCTCCTCTAGCTATCTATGCTTTTCTCTTCTCAAACTCTATTCATGCTGCATCACAAAATTTGATCAAGTCAGATTCGAACCACTCTGTGTGAGGAGCGCTCGGAGTCCCCGATTCGTCATAGACTTAAACTTCCAAAACCTCTTTATGATTCTCGGCCTGACCGATACTCCACTTTCTGTCCTACCGAGATCATTAAGTTGATCTAGGTTTTCGATCTCGGTGCAACCGATTTGAACCTTTCGGTCACACCGAGTTTCAGTAACTGCACGCAGTTATGAATCTCGGTGCCACCGAGTCGTTCCACTTGGTCACACCGACAGGGTCGGGCTATATATAGTCACGGGCAAAATTTGGAAATTTCTCCGAACCCCTTCGCCCGCGCGATAGCCTGCTCTGCCCTCGAGGTCTCCGGATCGTCTTCTCGCCGCCAACAGCCTCCAGTCGCTGGTCTCCGTTGCCGTCAATGGGAATTCTGCCCCGCCGTTGCCGCCGTAGCAAGTCCCCGCCGAACTAGGGTACGGACTTGATCTTTGTGCTATTCCTCAATCTGATTCCTAGCACATTGTGATCATATTGTTTCTAGCCACGTTTGAGAAACTTCTATCCAGTCAAAACGCTCATAGATTAGGTTTGATTCAAAAATTCTAGGTTTAGGTTTCCGCCGAAACTATCTCGGACCCACCGAGTTAAAAAACTCGGTCCCACCGATTTGGCTTATGCCATTGCACAAGTGAGACTCGGTCTGACCGAGAATTACTTATCGGTGTGACCGATTTTTGAACTCAGTGAAACCCTAGCAGTCTCGGTGCCACCGAACTGTGACTCGGTCCTACCGAGTTCACTAGTTTAGGTTCCAAAACTGCTTCGGTATCACCGAGTTTGAAAATCGGTAGATCCGAGATGATTTCAGTGGGAAACTAAAACTAAGTTTTTGGATCATTCTTTTTGCAAAAATCTCTGCATTTTGTGATGCTCATCCACTCGGTCTCCTCTATAATCTATTCACAGGGTCAGCAGTCAGTTTGCAGCATGTCAGACCAGAGTGATAGCCAGAATCTGTCAGAGCAGCAAGTGGTGATGAGTGAGGGCACTAGTCCCTCCAGTTCATCTGATGAAGGGAGCAGGAGCACTCCTAGCAATTTGCCGAAGGCTGCCACGAGACAAAGGAAGAAGAAAACTTCAGACTCTGAAGATGAGGACTATGTGGCAGAGGAAGAGGCCACTTCCAAGAGAATTGAACCAGCTCAAGGCACTAAGCCAGGTCTGAAAATCAAAAGGCCAGCAGGCAGGCAGCCCATGTCAAAGGCTAGAGCCTCAACTGAGAAGCCCACTTCCCAAGAGCCAGCTGCAGCCGAGGGCAAGAAAAGGAAGGAGAGGGTGAAGAAGACTGTGGCTAGGGTGCTTGGCAAAGCTTCCATCTTGGAAGAGGAAGAGGAAGAAGAGGCAGCTGCACCAGCGCCCAAGGCACCCAAGCTAATGGGTGATGCCATAAGGTCAGGGGCTACTGCATCTAAGCCCAAAGCTGCCTCCAAGCCAAAACCTAAGAGAAATACAAGGAGCATTCCTGCAGCTGAGAAGAACAAGGCCCCAGTGCCTGAGACTGTTGCTGAGGATGAGGAAGAAAATGTCCTAAGGAAGCTAAAGCCCAAGATCCCAGACCACAACGATGCTCATCCTGTGGCTGAGGATATGAAGCTCAGGAGAGACTCAGGGCTCAGGAAGTGGAGAGAAGCAGATCCATATGCTTCTAGGAGAAGGACTACAGTGGACTACAGGTTTCATACCAAGGAGCAGCAGGATTTCTATGAGACAGTGCTACTTGACAAGAAGCCAATTGTATGTGACATGAGATGGGTCGACTGGACCAATATCAAGGACAATGAAGAGTACTACCCTAGAGTATTTGACAGCTTTAGTGTGTGTGGAGTTGCAGACTTTGTTGGGCAGAAGCTCACAAAGTGGAACGAGGAGCTAATCATGCAATTCTACTCCACAGCACACTTTTATCCGGATGGCAGGATCACATGGATGTCAGAGGGTACAAGGTACCACTCTACTGTTGAGGAATGGGCGAAGCTGATCAATGCCCCAGAGGAGCAAGCAGATGACTTGGACATTTATGCCAAGAAAAAGATGGACCACAACTCCATGTCCAACATGTACAAGGAGATTCCGAATGAAGCACTTGACACGTTCAAGTTTGGCTCAGTGCATTATCTGCTATCAGGATTGCCTACGATCAACTGGATCCTTAGGCACACCCTTCTGCCCAAGTCTGGAGATCACAAGATGATCAGAGGTCACGCGATCAATTTGCTTCATGTCTTTGACGTGCCTCAAAAATTCAAAGTCATGAGCCTCATAGTGGAAACAATCAAAAGGACTGCGGCAGATCAGAAGAGGAGCTGTGGATATGCCCCTCAGATTCAGGAGCTCATCAACTCCAAGATGGGCATGGGCGTATATTTGTTGGATAAGGAACACCTGCCCATCCGTCCAGATTTCGAAGATAATCAAGTTGTTATGAATGAGAATGAACCATCATCTGCCCATGCACAAGCTCAAAAGGAGAAGGCGAAGAAGGAGAAAGCTGCCAGGATGCCTACTCAAGTGGAGGCATCTGATTACTTCCTGAAAACCAAACAAGAGCAACTTGGTTACCTGATTGCGTCCACCCTGCGGATTGAGCAGAGTATAGCCACCCTGACTCAGAACTAGGCGAGTTTAGAGCGGATCATGGAACAGAGGTTCTATGACTTGGACATCAAGGTGACAGAGATACAGACTGCCGTGCAGCAGCTCCAGGAGGACATGAATGAGAGGAGAGGCAGGACCATGACTGATGCTTTTGCGAGGGTGCCACGAGGTCTGAGGTCGTCTACACTGCCAGTTGTTGACACCAGAGCTACAACGTCTGCACCAGCCACAGCCTTAGTTCCACCAGCTCCAGCATCCATTTCAGCCTCGACTCCGACCACGTCTACCGAAGGCTTCGTCCTTGGAGTGCTCCGGACTCCACCACCACCTGAAGATCAAGCTTGAGCGTCGATCTAGTGCTATGCATTTTCTAGGAACTTTTTGGTAACTTGTTGCCAAAGGGGGAGAAGATGTATAGATCATAGGCTTCGAGAGAGAGAGTGTTGCTTTTCTCTCTTGCTTTATTTGGTGGTTTTTTGAACTTATCTGCTTTTGAGTGCTTGATACTACGTCATTATTTGTGAGACATTGATGATCATGTGTTTGATCATAAGCTACACTTAATGTTTGCTTAATGCTTGCTTAAATATTATCATTCTATCTATCATTTGTGATCATTCACTATTCTTGGTGATGAGTGCATGTATTTCAATCTTATCATTTTTGAGCGCTCCACCAAGATGTATGTGACATGGAAGAGTAACCCATAATTCTAATTCTTTGTGCATTTGCAGTCCAAAGCAAATTTTAAATATGCACAAATTTAGGGGGAGCTCTTACTTATCACATACTTCTCAAAGCGACGATATATTTCATGATTATTATCTTTTGTCGAAGCTTTGATCTATATGTTGTCATCAATTACCAAAAAGGGGGAGATTGAAAGTGCAACTATCCCTAGGTGGTTTTGGTAATTCATAACAACATATAGCTCATTGAGCTAATACTATTCCAAGATAATTATTTCAGGAAAGCTCAATGATTGGCATGGCATGGATGTGGAAGTGGAACCCTCAAAATGCTAAGGACAAAGGATTGGCTCAAGCTCAAAAGCTCAAGACTCTTCATTTTATATTTTAGTGATCCAAGATCACATTGAGTCTTTAGGAAAATCCAATACTATTAAGGAGGGATGAGGTGTTGCTTAATGAGCCTCTTGCTTCATGTGCTTAATGATATGCTCCAAAATCCTCAACTACTTTCCCATATCCACATATGACCTAAACCCCAAGCCAAACTCGGTCCTACCGATTCTTCCTATCCGGCGCCACCGAGTTTCACTTATCATTAGCCACTGCAAAACCCTAGCAATTCGGTTCTACCGATAAGGATCTCGGTCTCACCGAGATGGGGTTGCAAACTCTCTGGTTCCCTTTCGTAACTTTTCGGTCCCACCGAAAGAGCGAATCGGTCCCACCGAGATTGCAATGTAAACTCAGTGTTTCCCCTTTGTAACTTTTCGGTCTCACCGAGTTCCACTCAGTCTCACCAAAAGAGCAAATTGGTCCCACCGAGTTTGCCTGACCAACTCTCTGGTTAGCTAATTACCAAATTCGGTCTCACCGAGTTTGTGTAATCGGTCTCACCGAGATTACGTTATGCCCAAACCCTAACCATATCGGTCCTACCGAGTTGCATATCAGTCCCGCCGAAAATCACTAACGGTCACTAGGTTTACATTTCGGTCCGACCGAGTTTATTGATTCGGTCCCACCGAGATTGGAAAACTGTGTAATGGTTGGATTTTGTGTGGAGGCTATATATACCCCTCCACCTCCTTCTCATTTGATGAGAGAGCCATCAGAACACACACATCATTCCAACTCATATGTTCTGAGAGAGAACCACCTACTCATGTGTTGAGACCAAGACATTCCATTCCTACTATATGAATCTTGATCTCTAGCCTTCCCAAGTTGCTTTCCACTCAAATCTTCTTTCCACCAAATCCAAATCCTATGAGAGAGAGTTGAGTGTTGGGGAGACTATCATTTGAAGCACAAGAGCAAGGAGTTCATTACCTACACACCATTTGTTACTTCTTGGAGAGTGGTGTCTCCTAGATTGGCGAGGTGTCACTTGGGAGCCTCCGACAAGATTGTGGAGTTGAACCAAGGAGTTTGTAAGGGCAAGGAGATCGCCTACTTCGTGAAGATCTACCGCTAGTGAGGCAAGTCCTTCGTGGGCGATGGCCATGGTGGGATAGACAAGGTTGCTTCTTCGTGGACCCTTTGTGGGTGGTTGCTTCTTCGTGGACCCTTCGTGGGTGGAGCCCTGTGTGGACTCGCGTAACCGTTGCCCTTGGGTGGAGCCCTGTGTGGACTCGCCCAACCGTTACCCTTCGTGGGTTGAAGTCTCCATCAACGTGGATGTAGGATAGCACCACCTATCCGAACCACGGGAAAAACATCCGTGTCTCCAATAGCGTTTGAATTCTCCAAACCCTTCCCTTTACATTCTCGCAAGTTGCATGCTTTACTTTCCGCTGCCCATAAACTCTTTGCATGCTTGCTTGAGTGATGTGATGATTGCTTGACTTGTCCAAAATTAGCTAAAATCTGCCAAGAACTAAAATTGGGAAAAGGTTAAGTTTTATTTGGTCAAGTAGTCTAATCACCCCCCCTCTAGACATACTTTCGATCCTACACCCGCCCTCTGACTCGTGGCCGCACCTCCATGCTCGTCGTTCCGGGAGTGCCCGCTCGCCGCCCTCGCCCTCCCCGACTGGACCCGAGCCCTTTTCCTCTCACCCCGCGCCCCCACGCGCCGCCCTGCCCGGCGCGCCCCTGCCGGCACCCTCACGCGCACGCGCACCCGCTGCTCCCACCGCCTCTGCTTGCGTTGCCGCCTCCCTGCTACGACCCCGCGTCGGCGCTCGTCGCCGCCCTCGCGTGCGTTCGCCTCGCCGTTGCCGTTCCATCGCCGCGGCCACGCCTCCCTGTAGTCGCTACTGCTGCTGCCGCTCTCCAACTCCTCCCGTGTTGTTCCCCGCCTCCCCTGACCACTCCTACGTCCACTCGCCGCCGCCGCTGGCTGCCTCGCCGTGGCACAGGCACGCTGAGCTCGACCCAGCCCGGCACCCACGGCCCCCGCCGTCTCGCACCCCCCCTCCCGCGCGCGCAGCCCTCTGCTGGCGCCGCTCTTCGCCGGCGGCCTCGACACGCCCGTGGCTGGCGCGCCCTCCCCTACCTCTCAATCTGGGCGCTCGCCTAGTCGGGCGCCGACGCCCGCGCCCGCACCCGTTTGGCCTATAGGCCTATGGCAAACGGGGCCCAACCCCTGAAAACGTTAAAAAAGAAAAAAAATTAAAAAAACAAATAATACTTAAATTAATTAATTAAGTTATTTAATCTTGTTTAATTAATCCGTAATTAGATTAGTTAAACCCTAATTAGACTAAACAGTCAATGACGAACGGGACCCACACGTGAGTTGACCAGTCAACTCCTCTGTTTACTGCTGACGTCATGCTGACGTCAGCGTGCACTGTTCTGGATAATGTAGAATTTAAATAATTAAATAAATACTAAAAATGATTTAAATCTTTTAAAACTAATATAAAATAAACCGTAGCTCGGATGGAAAACTTTGTACATGAAAGTTGCTCAGAACGACGAGACAAACCCGGATCCGCTGCCCGTTCGTCCGCCACGCGTCCCTAGCATAGCGAACAAGCAACTTTCCCCCTCCATTTCATCTATCCAAAAAAGCAAAACACTGGGGATATTTTCCCGGATGTTTCCCCCCTTCACCGGCATCACATCATACCGCGTTAGGGCACACCTAACACCGCTACTTAACATGTCTTGCATCGTTATGCATCTGTTTGCATTGTATTCATTGTTTCTCCCCCCCTCTTCTCTCCTGTAGACTACGAGACTGACGCTACTGCTGGTGCCCCGTCAAACTACGTTGTTGACGACCCCTACTTGCCAGAGCAACCAGGCAAGCCCCCCCTTGATCACCAAATATCACCTAATCTCTCTCTACTGCTTTCATTAGAGTAGTGTAGCATGTTACTGCTTTCCGTTAATCCTATTCTAATGCATAGCATGTCATTGTTGCTACAACTATTGATACCTTACCTGCAATCCTAAATGCTTAGTATAGGATGCTAGTTTATAATCAGTGGCCCTACATTCTTGTCTGTCTGCCATGCTATACTATCGGGCCATGATCACTCGGGAGGTGATCACGGGTATATATTATATACTTTATACATGTTGTGAATAAAGTCGTGTCGGCTCGTGGAGTACCCGCAAGTGATTCCGATGTTAGGGGTTGAAGGGGCAGGTGGTTCCACCCAGGTAGTGGTGGGCCTGGGTTCCCGACGGCCCCCGACTGTTACTTTGAGGCGGAGCGACAGGGCAGGTTGAGACCACCTAGGAGAGAGGTGGGCCTGGCCCTAGTCGGCGTTCACGGTTACTTCAAAATAACACGCTTAACAAGATCTGTGTATTTGATCTGAGTCTGGCTACTGGCCTATACGCACTAACCAACTACGCGGGAACAATTATGGGCACTCGACATCGTGGTATCAGCTGAAGCCTTCGTGACGTCAGCGACTGAGCGGCGCGCGCTGGGTTGGACTGGAATGCCTGCTCCTGTATAAGGGAGGCTAGGTCTGATCACCGGCCGTGTACGAAACATGCAGGTGTGCAATGGGCGATGGGCCCAGACCCCTGCGCCATAGGATTTAGACCGGCGTGCTGACCTCTCTGTTGTGCCTAGCTTGGGCTACGACGTGTTGATCTTCCGAGGCCGGGCATGACCCAGAAAAGTGTGTCCGGACAAAGTGGATCGAGCGTGTTGGGAAATGTGGTGCACCCCTGCAGGGAAGTTAATCTATTCGAATAGCCGTGATCTTCAGTAACAGGACGACTTGGAGTTGTACCTTGACCTTATGACAAATAGAACCAGATAATTAATAAAACACACCCTTCCAAGTGCCAGATACAACCGATGATTGCTCTCTCACAGGGCGACAAGGGGAGGATCATCGGTTAGGATTATGCTATGCGATGTTACTTGGTTAACTTACCATCTACTCTCTTCTTCTGCTGCAAGATGGAGGTTACCAGAAGCGTAGTCTTTAATAGGACTAGCTATCCTCCTCTTATTCTGGCATTCTGCAGTTCAGTCCACATATGTTACCCCTTTTCCATTTGATACCAATGCATACATATGTAGTGTAGTTCCTTGCTTGCGAGTATTTTGGATGAGTACTCACGGTTGCTTTGCTCCACCCCTTTTCCCGCTTCCTATACCCGATTGCTACGACCAGACATTGGAGTCCAGGAGCCAGACGCCACTGTCGATGATGACTTCTACTACTCGGGAGGTGCCTACTACTACGTGCAGGCCGCTGACGACGACCAGGAGTAGTTTAGGAGGATCCCAGGCAGGAGGCCTGCGTCTCTTTCGATCTGTATCACAGTTTCTGCTAGCCTTCTTAAGGCAAACTTGTTTACTTATGTCTGTACTCGGATATTGTTGCTTCCGTTGACTCGTCTATGATCCAGCTCTTGTATTTGAGCCCTCGAGGCCCTTGGCTTGTAATATGACCCCTGTATGACTTATTTTATTTGTAGAGTTGTGTTGTGATATCTTCCCGTGAGTCCCTGATCTTGATCGTACACATTTGCGTGTATGATTAGTGTACAATTGTATCGGGGGCGTCACAAGTTGGTATCAGAGCCGAATGCATGTAGGAATCCCCCTTCCAGACTGCTTGGCCGAAGTCGAGTCTAGACATTACAAAACTTTTTACTAACATGGCCGTGTGCCTTACGGGCCCACGTCGCCATTTGGGTGGTATTAGGATCTTTGACGCCTCGATCCTTACTTTGGGACTCTGAACTCTCTTCTACTTGGGTTAAACGATTTTACTAACTCTAACATTAGGATCCCGTGACCACATTCACCCCAAAGTTGGATAAGCCCTAGATATTCTTTAGAGTAGTATATTGAGCATTATCCACACTATCATTTGACTCCTTTGAAACATCATTGTTTTCAGATGGAACCCACGGGATAGTTGTGCGCCACACGACGACCATTGGTGCCTCAGGATCACCTGCTGTGTTGGTTGAGATGATGACCTATTTGGGTTATCGCTGGAACCCTGAGTACACCGTCTACGAGGAGTACCAGGACTTTAACCAGGAGCAGTACCGTCCATCGTCCACCTCTACTCTCGGGAGTATGACTCCAATACCGTGCTGCACACCGCTCATGGTGTTGGAGTGACTATCGACATGGCGGTCCATGATGCTGCTTATGCTGCTCTGACACGTCTTCGTGGAGAGTATTGGGTGTTGGACACCTCCCCTTTCAGGCACATTGCTATCGCATCCGATGTTGGTGCGGAGGGGTACTACACTGCTGCCTACTCCACTGTCACCCGAGAGCCCTTCTACCATCAGAACCTGGGTCTGCATGCTGATGGGCTGGATAGAGCTAATCGAGATCTTCGCCACTAGTTGTACACCACCCGTCAACACTTGTACCATGCTCTAACGCTGTTGCACCCCTCTGTCCGATCTGGTGATCTGTCGCGTTCTGTGATCTACCCTGCCAGGACCGTGATGCCCCAGGGCGTCGGCTGGTCAGATGTGGGAGGCTACTCTCTGGCACTTGGTCCTCTTCTGCCACCTGCGCATCGGGTTCCGCACCAGAGTATCCGCAGACCCCAAGCTACTCATGTGGAGGAATTCCCGTCGCGTCACTACCAGTTGTCAAGCTACACCTACCTCCACAGTTCCTCCTGGGACTGATGTAGGCTTGCCTGTTATTTTTAGATGCATTCACCGCGAGCCTGCGTGCCACCTATGATGTTCTTAGTCTATGTACTGAACTCTGTGTACCGAACTATATGCATGATCTCTTTTTAAGATATGCCAACTACTATGTAGTATCTATCGTGTTCATTCATTATGCATGTTTCATCATGAATGATTCTTGTCCTTGCAATTTCTCAATGCTGAACTACCCCTGTTATATATTAGCAGGATGATTAGACCAGGTGGTTGTGGTCGTGGTGGCCATCCCCCACCACCGCCTGAGTACATGGCTGTGATGATGCAACAGTTTGAGCTGAATCACTAGTTCATGGAGAATAGTATGGCTCGGTTTCCTCGCCCCAATATGAACCAGCAGCCAACCCAAGTGACTCTGCGGGATTTCATGCGCCTCAACCCAACTGTGTACCGCGGCTCAACTCAGCCCCTGGATGCTGATGACTGGCTCCGTGACATCACCTATGAGATGGAGTCTGCTGATGTAGCCCCTGCCAGCTATGTCACCTTTGCTTCCTTCTTCCTGAAAGGACCCGCTGCTCAATGGTGGGACAGCCACAGGTGTACTCTGCTGGTTGGAACAATCATCACCTGGCCAGACTTCCAAGCTGCTTTTAGTGCCCGCTTCATTCCTCATGGAGTCATGGACCGGAAGAAGCGCGAGTTCCGCAACCTCACCCAGGGCAACAAAACTGTCGAAGCTTATCAGCGGGAGTTTCTGGACTTGTCCCGCTATGCTGAAGAAGACATTGCAACTGATGCACTCAGACAGGAAAAGTTCCGTGATGGCCTTCAAGCTGACATCAAGCTCGCACTTTTAGTGCATGACTTTGCTGATTTCGCCACCTTGGTGAACAAGGCCATCAATGTCGAAACTGGTCTGCAAGAACAACAGAACTCTCACAGGCGCAACCGTGACACGGGCTCATCTTCGGGCCCGTCCTCACAGAAGCATAGGATATGGATTCCCAACAGCATGTACCAGCCAACTGCACCTGCTCCAAAGCAGTCCTATGCTGCACCGCATCTGCCTCCCCCACCAACTAGGCAGCCAAGACTTCCAGCTCCACCACCCCGAGCTCATGTTCCCACTCCCAATAATGTTCTGTGCTTCAGGTGTGGTCAACCAGGACGCCGTGCTAGGGAATGCAACCAGAACCAGAATCAACTGGCCCTCCCTACAGTTGGTCGTGGAAGCAACCAGCCTCGCAACAACAATGCCAGGTCTTATGGTCGTGTTCATGCCAACCATGTTGATCTTAATGAAGCTCAAGACCAGCCTGCTACTGTGATGGGTACACTCATAAATTCAGTACCTGCATCTGTATTATTCGATTCAGGAGCATCACATTCATTCATGTCAGAAGATTTTGCATACAAGCACGACATTAAATGCGAGGAGATGACCACTTCGGTAGTGGTAAAAACCCCCGTGGGACAATGTCAAACCTCACTGGTTGGCATCGACGTCCCCGTGGAAATCGAAGGGCTGGAATTCTATGCCTCTCCCATTATCCCGAAGTTGTCTAACATTGACCTCATTCTGGGGATGGATTGGTTGAAAGCGCATACTGCTTCTGTAGTTTGCGCCACTAAGACCGTCCATCTGCTACATCCTTCCGATGAAATAGTTACTTACCAGGCTCATCTGGTTCAAAATGCCGAGGCACAACTTCATGCCTTGAACGCTACACCACTCGAGGGCATTTAAAATATTCCTGTCGTTCGTGAATTCCAAGACGTCTTTCCGAAATAACTTCTAGGGATTCCCCCTGCTAGAGCTGTCGAATTCATCATCGACTTGAAACCAGGCTCCACTCCTATAGCCAAACAACCCTACAAGATGCCGCCGCATGAACTCATTGAGCTTAAGGAGGAAATCGACAAATCTCTTAACGAAGGTTTCATTCGCCCTAGTTGCTCTCCTTGGGGAGCACCTTCTCTCTTTGTTAAGAAGAAGGATGGGATGAACCGATTAGTCCAAGACTATCGTCCTATTAACCAAGCCACTATTCAGAACAAATATCCCCTCCCTCGGATCAATGATCTTTATAATCAACTGGCTGGTTCATCAGTGTTCTCCAAACTCGACTAGAGGTTGGGTTACCACCAGATCCGTGTTCGTGAAGAGGATATCCCAAAGACCGCCTTCGTGACTCGGTATGGATCATATGACTATACCGTCATGTCATTCGTCTTAACGAATGCTCCAGCTACCTTCTCTTGTCTGATGAACTACATATTCATGGATTACCTCGGCAAGTTCGTCGTGGTTTATCTGGATGATATCCTTGTATTTTCCAAGAACAAAGAAGAACATGTTGAACATCTTCGTCTTGTGCTGGAAAAGCTTCGAGAGCATCAACTCTATGCTAAATATTCCAAGTGTGAATTCTGGCTCCCCGAAGTAACCTATCTTGGGCATGTCATCTCCAAGGATGGTATTGCCGTCAACCCTGAACGAGTCTAGGCTATTCTCGATTGGACTCCTCCGAAGAATGTCAAGCAAGTCAGAAGTTTTCTAGGTCTCGCCAGCTATTGCCGTCGATTCGTCGAGAACTTCTCCAAGATTGCCAGGCCTCTGACTAATCTGTTGCATAAGGGCATCAAGTTTCAATGGACAGACAAGTGTCAGGAAAGTTTCCAGGCGCTCAAAGACAAGTTGAATTTTGCCCCAGTGCTTGCTCCACCTGATACTAAGAAGGACTTCGTCATTTACTGCGACGCTTCCCGTCAAGGATTATGTTGTGTCCTAATGCAAGAGCGCAAAGTGATTGCTTATGCCTCTCGTCAACTATGCCCTCACGAAGAAAACTACCCAGTTCACGACCTTGAGCTTGCTGCTGTCATTCATGCTTTGAAGCAGTGGTGACATTACCTTCTCGGTAATCGTTGCGAGATCTTCACCGACCACCAAAGTCTGAAGTATTTGTTTACTCAGCCAGACCTGAACCTCCGTCAGCAGAGATGGATGGAGACTGTTGCAGACTTTGACGTGGGTATATCCTATACCCCAGGCAAGGCTAATGTAATGGCTGATGCCTTGAGCCGCAAATCTTACTGCAACCACCTCCAGGTTCACAAAGTTTAGCCCTTGCTTGTTGAAGAATTTAGAACCTTCGTATTGTTCCTCCTGGAGCACTCGCTCCCCCCCCCCCCGAGTTTCAAAAGATGAATCTTCGTGTTGTTACTAAGGGTTCTCTATATGCCATGGCTGTCGTACCAGATCTCATTGATGGTATAAAGACTATTCAAGGTTATGACTCTGAAGTCCAGAAGATTAAATGCCATCTCGCAGAAGGAAAGCCCTCATTCTTCCCTATCGCTGATGATGGCACCTTGTACTTCAAAGGCCGCCTAGTGGTACCATGTTCGAGGAAAAACCTGGATCAGACTAAAAAGTTTATGAAAGAAGCTCATGATACGCCTCTGTCCATCCATCCTGGTAGTACAAAGATGTATCAGGATATTCGTCAGAGATTCTGGTGGTCTAATATGAAGGAAGACATTGCTCGTTATGTTGCTGAGTGTGACGTTTGCCATCGTATCAAAGCTCGACATCGAAGGCCTGCTGGAACTCTGCAACCTATCTCTATTCCTGAATGGAAATGGGACCATGTTGAAATGGACTTCGTCACTGGATTTCCCAAATCGCAGAAAGGTAATGATGCTATTCTTGTCGTCATTGACCGGCTTTCTAAAGTTGCACATTTTCTGGCGGTCAAAGAAACAATCACTGCTAGTCAGCTTGAACCTCTCTACATGTCCAGAATTGTTTCACTTCACGGTATTCCACTGGTTACCAGTTCGGACCATGGCAGCTTGTTCACTTCAAGATTCTGGGCAAGTTTCCAAGAAGCAATGGGAACTCATCTATCGTTCAGTATTGTGTTTCATACTCAGTCGCAAGGACAGGTTGAATGTGTCAACCAAGTTCTCGAAGACATGCTTCGAGCTTGTGTAATTTCCTTCGGCAAGAAGTGGGAGGAATCTCTTCCGTATGCCGAGTTCTCTTATAATAATAGCAATCAAGCTAGTCCAAAGATGTCCCCGTTCGAAGTATTATATGGACGAAAGTGTCGGACCCCTCTAAACTGGTCAGAACTAGGGAACGTCCACTCTTCGGTCCGGATATCCTCCAACAGGCCGAAGAACAAGTCCGCATCATTCGCGAGAATCTCAAGACTGCTCAGTCACGTCAGAAGAGTCAGTATGACCGTCATCATAAAGACATGGTCTATCAACCTGGTGAAAAGGATTTTCTTCGTGTTACACCAATGAAGGGTGCTCACCGCTTCGGGATCAAGGGCAAGCTAGCTCCTCGCTATATTGGCCCATTCACTATTCTCGAAAGGCGTGGAAAAGTGGCATATCAACTGGAGCTTCCGCCCAACCTTTCTCAGGTTCATGATGTGTTCCACGTGTCATAGCTCCACCGTTGCTTCAAGGATCCAATCCGAGCAGTGGATCATGAAGTGCTTGAATTGCAACAGGACCTCTCCTATAAATACAATCCGGTCTGCATTCTTGACCAGGCTGAACGCCACACATGTCAGAAGGCGATCAAATTCCTCAAAGTCCAGTGGTCGCATCACTCTGAAGATGAAGCCACTTGGGAACGCGAGGATCGCCTGGGTGATGAATACCCCGCACTGTTTCCTTCTAACTCCTAAAAATCTCGGGACGAGATTTCTTGTAGTAGAGGAGTTTTGTAACGCCCGGGTAATTAAGCTACAGTAATCCCACACTAATGGTGCCACATTACCTCTGTTACTGTTGCTAATCATCGTTAGATCAAAACCGGTCCAAAATTCAAATTCAAAGTTTGGTAAATAATAAAAGTTTTCAAACATTAAAATAAAAATGTTCGGTTGGTACTAAATACTACATAGATAATTATGGTGTAGAAGACTCAGTTTTATAAAGTGCATAAATATTTTAAATTGAATTAAAACAGAAAAGAAAATAAATAAAAGAAAAAGCAAATACAAAACAGAAAAAAGAGAGGAAAGAAACCTCCCGGGGCTCCAGCCCAACCGGGAACCGGCCCAACTGGGCCACGACCCACCACCCCGGCCCATCTCCTCTCCATAACCCCCCCACTCCCCCCAGTCCACCACACCCCCACTCCCCCCGAAATGTCTTCCCCCCTCTCTCCCCCGATTAGATCGAGATCGGAGGAGGAGGCCGCCGCCCGGATTGCCGCGCCGTTCATCGCCTCGCCGGACCCCCCGTCGCCGGCCTGCCTCCTCCTACGCACGACGTCCCAGCCCCCCTCCTCGACACCCGCTGCCCCGAACCCTACTCCCCCCGTGAGCCGCGACTCTCCTCTCCCCCCTGCTCGCCCGCGCGCGCTCGTGCTCGCGCTCACGGCCGAGGCAGCCACCGCGCGTGCCCGCCGCGGCCACCACGCCCGCTCGCTCCGCCTGCGGTTGCCGCGCTCGGCCTCCCCAAGCAGCGCTCGCGACCCCTGCTACTGGTCACTGCTGCCTAGCGCCACATCGCCCCTGCCGGCCGCCGCTGCTGCCCGCGGCTACTTTTGCTCCTGTTGCCGCTTGCCATCGCTGCTGCTGCTCGCTCTGCCGCCGGCCCCGCCCTCTGACCCGCGGCCGCACCTCCATACTCGCCGCGCCGGCATCACCCGCTCGCCGCCCTCGCCCTCCCCGACTGGACCCGAGCCCTTTTCCTCTCATCCCGCGCCCCACACGCCGCCCTGCCCGGCGCGCCCCTACTGGCACCCTCACGCGCACACGCACTCGCTGCTCCCGCCGCCTCTGCTCGTGTTGCCGCCTCCCTGCTATGGCCCCGCGTCGACGCTCGTCGTCGCCCCGCGTGCGTTCGCCTCGCCGTTGCCGCTCCATCGCCGCGGCCATGCCTCCCTGTAGCCGCTACTACTGTTGCCGCTCTACGACTCCTCCCGTGTTGTGCCCCACCTCCCCTGACCTCTCCTACATCCACTCGCCGCGGCACCGGCTCGCTAAGCTCGGCCCGGCCCAGCACCCGCGGCCCCCGCCATCTCGCTCCCCCCCGCGCGCAGCCCTTTGCTGGCGCCGCTCTCCGCCGGCAGCCTCGACACGCCCTTGGCTGGCGCGCCCTCCCCTGCCTGTCAATCTGGGCGCTCGCCCAGTCGGGCGCCGACGCCCGCGCCTGTACCCGTTTGGCCTATGGGCCTATGGCAAACGGGGCCCAGCCCTTGAGAACGTTAAAAAAAGAAAAAAAGAATTTAAAAAATAATTAATAATTAAATTAATTAATTAATTAATTATGTTAATTAATCATGTTTAATTAATCTAATTAACTAGTTACTTTAATTAAACCGTAATTAGATTAGTTAAACCCTAATTAGACTAAACAGTCAATGACGAAAGGGACCCACATGTGAGTTGACCAGTCAACTCCTCTGTTGACTGCTGACATCAGCGTGCACTGTTCTGGATAATGTTGAATTTAAATAATTAAATAAATCCTAAAAATGATTTAAGTCTTTAAAAATCAATATAAAATAAACCGTAGCTCGGATGGAAAAACTTTGTACATGAAAGTTGCTCAGAACGACGAGACGAACCCGGATACGCAGCCCGTTCGTCCGCCACGCGTCCCTAGCATAGCGAACACGCAACTTTCCCCCTCCGTTTCATGTGTTCAAAAATGCAAAACACCGGGGATATTTTCCCGGATGTTTCCCCCCTTCGCAGGTATCACCTCATACCGCGTTAGGGCACACCTAGCATCGCTACTTGACATGTCTTGCATCATTATGCATTTGTTTGCATTGTATTCGTTGTTTCTTCCCCCTCTTCTCTCCTGTAGACTACGAGACTGACGCTGCTCCTGGTGCCCCGTCCGACTACGTTGTTGACGACCCCTACTTGCCTGAGAAACCAGGCAAGCCCCCCCCCTTGATCACCAGATATCGCCTAATCTCTCTCTATTGCTTGCATTAGAGTAGTGTAGCATGTTACTGCTTTCCGTTAATCCTATTCTGATGCATAGCATGTCATTGTTGCTACAACTGTTGATACCTTACCTGCAATCCTAAATGCTTAGTTTAGGATGCTAGTTTATAATCAGTGGCCCTACATTCTTGTCTGTCTGCCATGCTATACTATCGGTCCATGATCACTCGGGAGGTGATCATGGGTATATATTATATGCTTTATACATATTACATGTTGTGACTAAAGTTGGGTCGGCTCATGGAGTACCCGCAAGTGATTCCGATGTTGGGGGTTGAAGGGGCGGGTGGTTCCTCCCAGGTAGTGGTGGTCCTGGGTTCCCGACGGCCCCCGACTGTTACTTTGAGGCGGAGCGACAGGGAAGGTGGAGACCACCTAGGAGAGAGGTGGGCCTGGCCCTGGTCGGCGTTTGCGGTTACTTCAAAATAACACGCTTAACGAGATCTGGGTATTTGATATGAGTCTGGCTACTGGCCTATACGCACTAACCAACTACGCGGGAACAGTTATGGGCACTCGACGTCGTGGTATCAACTGAAGCCTTCGTGACGTCAGCGAATGAGTGGCGCGCGCCGGGTTGTACTGGAATGCCTGCTCTTTTATAAGGGAGGCTAGGTCTGGTCACCGGCCGCGTATGCAATGTGCAGGTGTGCAATGGGTGATGGGCCCAGACCCCTGCACCATAGGATTTAGACCGGCGTGCTGACCTCTTTGTTGTGCCTAGGTAGGGCTGCAACGTGTTGACCTTCCGAGGCCGGGCATGACCCAGACAAGTGTGTCCGGAAAAAGGGGATCGAGCGTGTTGGGAAATGTGGTGCACCCCTGCAGGGAAGTTAATCTATTCGAATAGTCGTGATCTTCAGGACGACTTGGAGTTGTACTTGACCTTATGACAACTAGAACCGGATACTTAATAAAACACACCCTTCCAAGTGCCAGATACAACCGGAGACCGCTCTCTCACAGGGCAACGAGGGGAGGATCATCGGTTAGGATTATGCTATGCGATGTTACTTGGTTAACTTACCATCTACTCTCTTCTTCTGCTGCAAGATGGAGGTTACCAGAAGCGTAGTCTTTGATAGGACTAGCTATCCCCCTCTTATTCTGGCATTCTGCAGTTCAGTCCACATATGTTACCCCTTTTCCATTTGATACCAATGCATACATATGTAGTGTAGTTCCTTGCTTGCGAGTACTTTGGATGAGTACTCACGGTTGCTTTGCTCCCCCTTTTCCCCTTCCTATACCCGATTGCTGCAACCAGACATTGGAGTCCAGGAGCCAGACGCCACTGTCGATGATGACTGCTACTACTCGGGAGGTGCCTACTACTACGTCCAGGCCGCTGATGACGACCAGGAGTAGTTTAGGAGGATCCCAGGGAGGAGGCATGCATCTCTTTTGATATGTATCCCAGTTTGTGCTAGCCTTCTTAAGGCAAACTTGTTTACTTATGTCTGTACTCAGATATTGTTGCTTCCGCTGACTCGTCTATGATCGAGCTCTTGTATTCGAGCCCTCGAGGCCCATGGCTTGTAATATGATGCTTGTATAACTTATTTTATTTGTAGAGTTGTGTTGTGACATCTTCCCATGAGTCCTTGATCTTGATCGTACACATTTGCGTGTGTGATTAGTGTATGATTGAATCGGGGGCGTCACATTTACTTTGAAATTCCTTCGGGTATGATAGAGAAACCGCTAGCTAATCCTTTTATAGGAGATGGAACATTACAACCCGATTTGCACCTAATCTATGTGGATGAAGTTTGTGGATTATTTAAGCTTGCAGGTATGCCCGAGGATGTTATCAAGAAGAAGGGATTCCCTTTATCTTTGAAGGGAAAGGCATTGACATGGTTTAGGCTATGTGATGATATGGGATCATGGAACTACAACCGATTGAAATTGGAATTTCATCAGATGTTTTATCCTATGCATCTTGTTCATCGTGATCGTGATTATATATAGAATTTTTGGCCTCACGAAGGAGAAAGCATCGTCAAGCTTGGGGGAGGCTTAAGTCAATTTTATATTCATGTCCCAATCATGAGCTGTCAAGAGAAATTATTATTCAAAATTTTTATGCTTGGCTTTCTCTCGATAATCGCTCCATGCTCGATACTTCTTGTACTGGCTCTTTTATGATGAAGACTATTGAATTCAAATGGGATTTATTGGAAAGAATTAAATGCAACTCTGAAGATTGGGATCTCGAGAAGGTAAGGAGTTAGGTATAACACCGAAGTTTGATTGTGTTAAATCTTTTATGGATACCGATGCTTTCCAGGAATTTAGCACTAAATATGGACTTAACTCTGAGGCAGTAGCTTCTTTCTGTGAATCCTTTGCTACTCATGTTGATCTCACTAAGGAGAAGTGGTTTAAATATAATCCTCCCATTTAAGTAAAATTAGTTGCACCTATTGAAGTTGAAGAAAAGACTATCACTTATAATGATTCTGTTGTTCCTACTGCTTATATTGAGAAACCACCTTTCCCAGTTAGAATAAAGGATCATGCTAAAGGTTCAACTATGGTTCGTAAGAGTAATACTAGAACACGTACACCCCCTGAGCAAATTAAAGTTGAATCTAATATTGCTATGGTTAAAGATCTCTTGGTTGATAATATTGATGGGCATGTTATTTACTTTTGTGATGAAGCTGCTAGAATTGCTAGACCTGATCCTAAAAATAAGCATAGACCTGATGTAGGCATGCCTGTTATTTCTGTTAAAATAGGAGATCATTGCTATTATGTGTTTTGTGATATGGGTGCTAGTGCAAGTGCAATACCTCATTCCTTATACAAAGAAATTATGCATGACATTGCACCTGCTGAGATAGAAGAGATTGATGTTACAATTAAGCTTGCCAATAGAGACACTATTTCACCAGTTGGGATTGTTAGAGATGTTGAAGTCTTGTGTGGGAAAGTTAAATACCCTGCGGATTTTCTTATTCTTGGTTCCCCACAAGATGAGTTTTGTCCCATTATATTTGGTAGACCCTTCTTGAATACTGTTAATGCTAGGATAGACTGCAAAAAGGATGTAGTTACTATTGGTTTGGGGGACCCCATGATAAAGAATTGCCTAGTAAAGATGAAATTATTGGTCTTGCTTCTATTGCCGTGCCTCCTAATGATCCTTTAGAACAATATTTTCTAGACCATGAAAATAGATGAAGTATTCTTTAAACAGGGACCTATTTTGAAACACAACTTGCCTGTTGAAATTCTAGGGGATCCTCCTCCACCCAAGGGTGATCCCGTGTTTGAGCTTAAACCTTTACCTGACACTCTTAAATATGCTTATCTTGATGAGAAAGAGATATATCCTGTTATTATTAGTGCTAACCTTTCAGAGCATGAAGAAAAGAAATTATTGAAAACTCCGAAGAAGCACCGTGCTGCTATTGGATATACACTTGATGATCTTAAGGGCATTAGTCCCACTTTATGCCAACACAAAATAAAATTGGAGAAGGATGCTAAACCGGTTGTTGATCACCAACGACGGTTAAATCCTAAGATGAAAGAAGTGGTAAGAAAAGAAATACTAAAGCTTCTGGAGGTAGGTATAATTTATCCTGTTGCTGATAGCTACTGGGTAAGTCCTGTCCATTGTGTCCCTAAGAAGGGAGGCATTACTATTGTTCCTAATGATAAAGATGAATTGATCCCACCAAGAATTGTTACAGGTTATAGAATGGTAATAGATTTCTGCAAATTAAATAAAGCTACTAAAAAGGATCATTACCCTTTACCTTTTATTGATCAAATGCTAGAAAGATTATCCAAACATACACATTTTTGCTTTCTAGATGGTTATTCTGGTTTCTCTCAAATACCTGTGTCAAAAGAGGATCAAGAAAAGACAACTTTTACTTGCCCTTTCGTTACCTTTGCTTATAGTCGTATGCCTTTTGGTTTATGCAATGCACCTGCTACCTTTCAAAGATGTATGACCGCTATATTCTTTGACTTTTGTGAAAAGATTGTTGAGGTATTCATGGATGATTTTTCTGTATATGGAACTTCTTTTGATGATTGCTTAAGCAACCTTGATCGAGTTTTGTAGAGATGTGAAGAAACTAATCTTGTCTTGAATTGGGAGAAGTGCCACTTTATGGTTAATGAAGGTATTGTCTTGGGGCATAAAATTTCTGAAAGAGGTATTGAAGTTGATAAAGCTAAAGTTCATGCTATTGAAAAGATGTCGTGTCCTAAGGACATTAAAGGTATAACAAGTTTCCTTGGTCATGCCGGTTTTTATAGGAGGTTCATTAAGGACTTCTCTAAAATTTATAGGCCTCTGACTAATCTCTTACAAAAATATGTTCCTTTTGTCATTGATGATGATTGTGTAGAAGCATTTGAAATACTTAAGAAAGCTTTGATTTCTGCACCTATTGTTCAGCCTCTTGATTGGAATTTGCCATTTGAAATTATGTGTGATGCTAGTTATTATGCTGTAGGGGCTGTTCTATGACAAAGAGTTGATAAGAAATTAAATGTTATCCAATATGCTAGTAAAACTCTAGACAGTGCTCAAAGAAATTATGCTACTACTGAAAAAGAATTTTTAGCGGTTGTGTTTGCTTGTGATAAGTTCGGACCTTATATTGTTGATTCTAAAGTAACTGTTCACACTAATCATGCTGCTATTAAATATCTTATGGAAAAGAAAGATGCCAAACCTAGACTTATTAGATGGGTTCTCTTGCTACAAGAATTTGATTTGCATATTATTGATATAAAGGGAGCTGAGAACCCCATTGCAGACAACTTGTCTAGGTTAGAGAATGTTCTTGATGACCCACTACCTATTGATGATAGCTTGATACGTCTCCGTCATATCTACTTTTCCAAACACTTTTTCCCTTGTTTTGGACTCTAACTTGCATGATTTGAATGGAACTAACCCATACTGACGCTGTTTTCAGCAGAATTGCCATGGCATTATTTATGTGCAGAAACAAAAGTTCTCGGAATGACCTGAAACTTCATGGAGATTATTTTTGGAAATAATAAAAAAATACTGGCAAAAGATCAAGACCAGGGGGCCCACACCCTAGCCATGAGGGTGGGGGCGCGCCTGCCCCCTGGGCGAGCCCCCTACCTCATGGGCCCCCTGGAGCTCCTCCGACCTCAACTCCAACTCTATATATTCGTGTTCGGAGAGAAAAAAAATCAGAGAGAAGGATTCATCGCGTTTTACGATACGAAGCCGCCGCCAAGCCCTAAACTCTCTCGGGAGGGCTGATCTAGAGTCCGTTCAGGGCTCCGGAGAGGGGAATCCGTCGCCATCGTCATCATCAACCATCCTCCATCACCAATTTCATGATGCTCACCGCCGTGCATGAGTAATTCCATCGTAGGCTTGCTAGACGGTGATGGTTTGGATGAGATTTATCATTTAATCAAGTTAGTTTTGTTAAGGTTTGATCCCTAGTATCCACTATGTTCTGAGATTGATGTTGCTATGACTTTGCTATGCCTAATGCTTGTCACTAGGGCCCGAGTGCCATGATTTCAGATCTGAACCTATTATGTTTTCATGAATATATGTGAGTTCTTGATCCTATCTTGCAAGTCTATAGTCACCTACTATGTTTATGATCCGGCAACCCCGAAGTGACAATAATTGGGACCACTTCCGGTGATGACCGTAGTTTGAGGAGTTCATGTATTCACTATGTGTTAATGCTTTGGTCCGGTACTCTATTAAAAGGAGGCCTTAATATCCCTTAGTTTCTGCTAGGACCCCGCTGCCACGAGAGGGTAGGACAAAAGATGTCATGCAAGTTCTTTTCCATAAGCACATATGACTATATTCGGAATACATGCCTACATTACATTGATGAATTGGAGCTAGTTATGTGTCACCCTAGGTTATGACTGTTACATGATGAACCACATCTGGCATAATTCTCTATCACCGATCCATTGACTACGAGCTTTCCATATATTGTTCTTCGCTTATTTACTTTTCCGTTGATATTGTTACAATCACTACAAAATACCAAAAACATTACTTTTGCTATCGTTACCACTACTATCATATTACTTTGCTACTAAATACTTTGCTGCAGATATTAAGTTTCCAGGTGTGGTTGAATTGACAACTCAGCTGCTAATACGTGAGAATATTTTTTGGCTCCCCTTGTGTCGAATCAATAAATTTGGGTTGAATACTCTACCCTCGAAAACTGTGGGTTATCATAGCTTTCCTGATGAACAACTTTTGCAGTCATAAATAGTTCTCGTACTGCTCCATGGTATGCTGATTATGCTAATTATATTGTTGCTAAATTTATACCACCTAGTTTCACATACCATCAAAAGAAAAAGTTTTTCTATGATTCAAGACATTACTTCTTGGATGACCCACACCTTTATAAAGAAGGAGTAGATGGTGTTATTAGACGTTGTGTACCTGAGCATGAACAGGAATAGATCCTACGCAAGTGTTACTCTAAGGCTTATGGAGGACACCATGCTGGAGATAGAACTGCACATAAGGTATTGCAATCCGGTTTTTATTGGCCTATTCTCTTCAAGGATGCCCGTAAGTTTGTTTTGTCTTTTGATGAATGTCAAAGAATTGGTAATATTAGTAGACGTCAAGAAATGCCTATGAATTATTCACTTGTTATTGAACCATTTGATGTTTGGGGCTTTGATTATATGGGACCATTTCCTTCCTCTAATGGGTATACACATATTTTAGTTGCTGTTGATTACATCACTAAGTGGGTAGAAGCTATTCCAACTAGTAGTGCTGATCATAACACCTCTATTAAGATGCTTAAAGAAGTTATTTTTCCGAGGTTTGGAGTCCCTAGATATTTAATGACTGATGGTGGTTCACATTTTATTCATGGTGCTTTTCATAAAATGCTTGCAAAGAATGATGTTAATAATAGAATTGCATCTCCGTATCACCCACAGTCTAGTGGTCAAGTAGAATTGAGTAATAGAGAGCTTAAATTAATTTTTCAAAAGACTGTTAATAGATCTAGAAAGAATTGGTCCAAGAAACTTGATGATGCATTATGGGCTTATAGAACAGCAAATAAAAATCCTATGGGTATGTCTCCGTATAAGATGGTTCATGGAAAAGCTTGTCACTTACCTCTCGAACTAGAACATAAGGCCTATTGGGCCATTAAAGAGCTCACTTATGATTTCAAACTTGCCGGTGAGAAGAGGCTTTTTGACATTAGCTCACTTGATGAATGGAGAACCCAGGCCTATGAGAATGCCAAACTATTTAAAGAAAAAGTTAAAAGATGGCATGATAAGAGGATACAAAAACATGAGTTTAATGTAGGTGATTATGTATTCTTATACAACTCTCGTTTAAGATTTTTTGCAGGCAAACTCCTTTCTAAATGGGAAGGTCCTTACGTCATTGAGGAGGTCTATCGTTCCAGTGCCATAAAAATCAACAACTTCGAAGGCACAAATCCGAGGGTGGTGAACGTTCAAAGAATCAAACATTATATCTGAGGAAATCCCATAAATGTTGAAACTAATGTTATTGAAACCGTAACCCCGAAGGAATACATAAGGGACACTTTCCAGAATGTTTTAGACTCCAAAAAGGAAGAGGTATGAGGTACGGTAAGTAAACCGACTCCAAAACAGTTCTAATAGCAATTTTTCTCCGTTTTGGAACATTTAAGAAAATAGGAAAATAAGAAGCAGTCCGGGAAGTACACGAGGCGTCCACGAGGGTGGAGGCGCGCCCCCTGCCTCATGGGCATCTCGTGTGCCCTCCGGACTCCGTTTTCTTGCACGATACTTCTTTTGGTCGGTAAAAATTCATTATATAATCCCCCGGAGGTTTTGACCACCGTATCACGCAAATATCCTCTATTTTTGTTTCGAGATGTTTCTGTTGCAGATTAGAGCAATATGTCATCCCAAGATTCGGAGGGAGAAAGCTATGTGGCTGATTACCTTGCAGATCATAAGGCCTATGGGGACTTGGAGCATTGACCATGAAGGAAGAAGAAGACTATGAGCCTAGGGGAAAGGAGGAGACGAGATCAGATGAAGATGAAGTCCCACTACCTCAACCTGGGGACATGCATGTGGAGTTCAAAAAGTCAAGCCTCCCCGATAGAGCAAAGAAACCTAAGATCGAGTTTATCCCTTTTCTCCTCTTACAGGAGAACAAACAGGAACTTTGCAAAAAGGTATTAAGCCTTGAGCAGGAGATCGGTGACCTAAGGGAGAAAAATTCTATCCTCAAGCGCAAATTAAGGAAGAAGCACACGCCATCAACAACTCCATCATCACCACCTCCGAAGAAGGAGAAATAAACGCACGGGTATGGGCACTCCCCTTGGCAACTGCCAAGCTTGGGGGAGTGCCCCGGTATCGTATCACCAACACACTTTTATCTTTACCGTTTTTCTTAGTTCGACCCTTTTGGTAATATCTTGATCTAGTAGAATAAAGTTTTAGTATGATCTAGTTTTGAGTTTTGCTTTATGATCCTTCTATGTAATCGAGTCCGTCAGCTATATATAATAAAGATTAGTGTTGAGTCAAGGGATTGATTATCTTGCTATGGTCTTGACGTAATAAAATAAAAAAGAATAAAAAGAAATAAAGAGATCTTATGGATCTTATGGAGAGTAATGACTTCACATATAAAGAGTATGCTGAATAAAAGTTGTTGATAATTGACAAACATAGTTTTGGTCATCGTTGCAATTAATAGGAAGTAATAAAGAAAGAGAGGTGTTCACATATAAATATACTATCTTGGACATCTTTTATGATTGTGAGCACTCATTAAAATATGACATGCTAAATAGTTGATGTTGGACAAGGAATACAATGTAATGGGTTATGTTTTCTTATATGTGAAATAAATTATATTGTCATGGATCATCCAACATGTTGAGCTTTCCTTTCCCTCTCATGCTAGCCACATTCTTTGCACCAAGTAGAGATACTACTTGTGCTTCCAAATATCCTTAAACCCAGTTTTGCCATGAGAGTCCACCATATCTACCTATAGATTGAGTAAGATCCTTCAAGTAAGTTGTCATTGTTGCTAGAAATAAAAATTGCTCTCTGAATATGTATGATTTCTTAGTGTGGAGAAAATAAGCTTTATACAATATTGTGATGTGGAAGAAATAAAAGCGACGGACTGCATAATAAAGGTCCATATCACAAGTGGCAATATAAAGTGACGTTCTTTCGCATTAAGATTTTGTGCATCCAACCATAAAAGCACATGACAACCTCTGCTTCCCTCTGCGAAGGGCCTATCTTTTATTCTTGTCTTATAATTCATACAAGAGTCATGGTGATCTTCACCTTTCCTTTTTACATTTTATCCTTTCGCAAGCACAATGTGTTGGAAAGATCCTGATATATATAGCTAATTGGATGTGAGTTTTCATGAACTATTATCGTTGACATTACCCTTGAGGTAAAAAGTTGAGAGGCAAAAACTATAAGCCCCTATCTTTCTCTATGTCCGACTAAAACTTCATAACCATAAATATTACGTGAGTGTTAGCAATTGTGAAAGACTAAATGATGGTGAGTATGTGGACTTGCTGAAAAGCTCTTATATTGACTCTTTCTGATGTTATGATAAATTGCAATTGCTTTAATGACTGAGATTATAGTTTGTTAGTTTTCAATGAAGTTTCTGATTCATACTTGAAATTGTGAAGGAATTGTTACTTTAGCATAAGAAATCATATGACAATACATATATATATATGTTTCTGTTATAAGAATGATCATGATGCCCTCATCTCCGTATTTTATTTTATCGACACCTCTATCTCTAAACATGTGCACATATTTTTTGATATCGGCTTCCGCTTGAGGACAAGCGAGGTCTAAGCTTGGGGGAGTTGATACGTCCATTTTTCATCATGCTTTTATATTGATATTTATTGCATTTTGGGCTGTTATTACACATTATGTGACAACACTTATGCCTATTCTCTCTTATTTTACAAGGTTTACATGAAGAGGGGGAATGCCGGCAGCTGGAATTCTGGGCTGGAAAAGGAGCAAATATTAGAGACCTATTCTACACAAATCCAAAAGTCCTGAAACTTCATAGGAGGATGTTTCATAATATAAAAAATATATTGGGTGAAATAAGTACCAAAGGGGGGCCACCCACCATCCACGAGGGTGGGGGGGCGCCCTACCCCCTGGGCGCGCCCCCCTACCTCGTGGGCCCCCTGGCAACCCTCTGATGCCCATCTTTGGCTATATGGAGTCTTTTATCCAGGAAAAAATCATAAGCTAACTCACGGGACAAAACTACGCCGCCACGAGGCGGGACCTTAGCGGAACCAATCTAGGGCTCCAGCGGAGCTGTTCTGCCGGGGAAACTTCCCTTTGGGAGGGGAAATCATCGCCATCGTCATCATCATTGATCCTCTCACCAGGAGGGGGTCAATCTCCATCAACATCTTCACCGGCACCATCTCATCTCAAACCCTAGTTCATCCCTTGTATCCAATCTTTATCCCAAAGCCTCAGGTTGGTACTTGTGGGTTGCTAGTAGTGTTTATCACTCCTTGTAGTTGATGCTAGTTGGTTTATTTTGTGGAAGATCATATTTTTAGATCCTTTATGCGTATTAACACCCCTCTGATTATGAACATGAATATCATTTGTGAGTAGTTACGTTTGTTCCTGAGGACATGGGAGAAGTCTTGCTATAAGTAGTCATGTGAATTTGGTATTCGTTCGATATTTTGATGAGATGTATGTTGTCTTTCCTCTAGTAGTGTCATGTGAACGTTGACTACATGACACTTCACCATTGATTGGGCCTAGGGGAAGGCATTGGGAAGTAATAAGTAGATGATGGGTTGCTAGAGTGACTGCTACCTCTTGAGCACTGCGTTGGTTTTCCTCGAAGAGGAAGGGATGATGCAGCAAAGTAGAGTAAGTATTTCCCTCAGTTTTGAGAACCAAGTTATCAATCCAGTAGGAGGCTACACGCGAGTCCCTCGTACCTGCACAAAACAAATAAATCCTCGCAACCAACGCAAAATAGGGGTTGTCAATCCCTATAAGGCCACTTACGAGAGTGAGATCTGATAGATATGATAAGATAATATTTTTGGTATTTTTATGATAAAGATGTAAAGTAAAATAAAGGCAAAGTAAATAGCAAAAGAAATAAATAATTAATAGGAGATCAATATGATAAAGATAGACCCGGGGGCCATAGGTTTCACTAGTGGCTTCCCTCGAGAGCATAAGTATTCTACGGTGGGTGAACAAATTACTATTGAGCAATTGACAGAATTGAGCATAGTTATGAGAATATCTAGGTATGATCATGTATATAGGCATCACGTCCGAGAGAAGTAGACTGACTCCTGCCTGTATCTACTACTATTACTCCACTCATCGACCGCTATCCAACATGCATCTAGAGTATTAAGTTCAAAATAGAGTAACGCCTTAAGCAAGATGACATGATGTAGAGGGATAGACTCATGCACTATGAAGAAAACCCCATCTTGTTATCCTCGATGGCAAAAATACAATACGTGCCTTGATGCCCCTACTGTCACTGGGAAAGGACACCGCGAGATTGAACCCAAAGCTAAGCACTTCTCCCCTTGCAACAAAGATTAATCTAGTAGGCCAAACCAAACTGATAATTCGAAGAGACTTGCAAAGATAACCAATCATACATAAAAAAATTCAGAGAAGATTCAAATGTTATTCATAGATAGACTTGATCATAAACTCACAATTCATCGGTCTCAACAAACACACCGCAAAAATAAGATTACATCAAATAGTTCTCCACAAGAGAGGGGGAGAACGTTGTATTGAGATCCAAACAGAGAGAAGAAGCCATCTAGCTACTAACTATGGACCCGTAGGTCTGAGGTAAACTACTCACACTTCATCGGAGAGGCTATGGTGTTGATGTAGAAGCCCTCTGTGATCGATTCCCCCTCCGGCGGAGCTCCGGAACAGGCCTCAAGATGGGATCTCGTGGATACAGAAAGTTGCGGCGGTGGAATTATGTTTTTGGCTCCGTATCTAATCGTTTGGGGGTACGTACGTATATATAGCAGGAAGGTGTACGTCGGTGGAGCAACAGGGGGCCCACGAGGGTGGAGGGCGCGCCTAGGGTAGGCAGGCGCGCCCCCTACCTCGTGGCCTCCTCTTTTCTTTCTTGACATAGGGTCCAAGTCTCCTGGGTCTTGTTTGTTGAGAAAATCACGTTCCCAAAGGTTTCATTCCGTTTGGACTTCGTTTGATATTCCTTTTCTTTGAAACCCTAAAACAGGCAAAAACATCAATTCTGGGTTGGGCCTCCGGTTAATAGGTTAGTTCCAAAAATAATATAAAAGTGGATAATAAAGCCCAATAATGTCCAAAACAGTAGATAATATAGCATGGAGCAATCAAAAATTATAGATACGTTGGAGACATATCAAGCATCCCCAAGCTTAATTCCTGCTCATCCTCGAGTAGGTAAATGATAAAAACAGAATTTTTGATGCGGAGTGCTACTTGGCATAATTTTAGTGTAATTCTTCTTAATTGTGGTATGAATATTCAGATTTGAAAGATTCAAGACAAAAGTTCATATTGACATAAAAATAATAATACTTCAAGCATATTAACAAAGCAATTATGTCTTCTCAAAATAACATGGCTAAAGAAAGTTATTCCTACAAAATCATATGGTCTGGCTATGCTCTATCTTCACCACAAAAAATATTTAAATCATGCACAACCCCGATGGCGCTTGCCATGACACGCTCCAAGGCGTCGCCAACGTCTGCGCAGCGAGCAGCCTCGCCGATCTCCTTGACAAGACCCTCATCTCCGACGAGCTCGCCTCGGGCACCGACCACCTCCTCGGCCAGCTCCACGTCTCCGGCGAGCTTGCGGTGGACGTGGAGTCTATTGGCACCACCGATCCGATGCCTGTCGACTCCGACACGGCCTCGCTCGACGCTTTCCCCACCGACGTCGCGATCTACAACGACCCTCTTCCCCGGGCCGATGGCTGCGACGGCGCCACCACCGAGGTGATGGTCATCGGCCACGGCGGCGCTTCTGGCGAGAACGTCCTCGACGCCCCGCATGCAGCGGTCCATGACTTGTCCATCCCCCTCCCGGCCGATGCCGACGCCGAAGCACTGGAGGCTCGCCGCCTCGCCCTCCTCGCGGAGGGCTGGAAGTTGGCCTCCATGAGATGCCTCGCCGAGGCCCACCAGCGCGAAGCCGACCGCGCCGCCTTTGGCACGCCGCCCCCAGGCGGGCCAAGCCGAGCCGGCGTTGTCAGACAGCGCGGCCCTGCCCTCGCCGACACGCTCGGAGTCGACCGCCCAGTCTACGCCACTCTGCTCGAGAACCTGCGCGCCGCCCAGGCGGCCGTAGATGAGCTAGACGGACCGGGGGCCGAAGAACTCCCCCACATGACCAGACGCATCCAGCAACTAATCGATGCAGCCGCACAGCGGCACGAGGCCGACGCCCGCGCGGAAAGCCCTCCCCCGCACCGAGAGCACGGCGCGACGTCCCGGACGCCAACTGCGAGTAAAACCCGCGCGCGACACGAGAAAGAGCCGATTGCCAGCCGAACCCGGACCTCCATCGAGCGAGACGTAGAAGGCCGTCCCCGGGCCGTGGAGCGGCGGGGCAACCCGCCTCCGCCTCCGCCTCGTGGGGAGATATATCCCACCCCACCGCCTGTCACACATCCGACTCTCAGCGGCCGACTAGGTCTCCGTGAAGGAGTCGGCGAGAACGACGCCTGCCATCAGATTAACCGCCTAGCGCGATCCCTGGCGCTAGAAGAAGAAGACGATGTCGGCCCACCTTGCTTCGGCCCCCGCATCCGCGACGAGCCTTTCCCCAAAGGGTTCTCGCTCCCAAGAGACACGCCTAAGTACAACGGCTCCATGAAGCCGGAAGATTGGTTGATCGACTACTCCACAGCGGTTCGCATAGCAAACGGCAACAGGCGCGTTGCCGTGAAGTACGTGCCCCTCATGCTGCAAGGCACGGCGCGGACCTGGCTCAATAGTCTCAGGCCCTACAGCATCAACAGCTGGCTAGACTTCACAGAGGCCTTCGTCCGCAACTTCACCAGCACCTACAAGCGGGCCCCCAAGCCCAGACAGCTCTCCTTGTGCGTACAAGGCCCCGTCGAGTCCACTCGTGACTACCTCACGCGTTGGGCCGAGCTCCGCAACTCTTGCGAAGGGGTGCACGAGGTGCAAGCCATAGAGTACTTCACCGCCGGATGCCGAGAAGGCACCCTCCTTAAGCACAAGCTCCTCTGCGACGAGCCGACTACCCTCGACGAGCTTCTGGTCATAGCGAACAAGTATGCCACCGCCGACTCCTCAATGAAGACTGAATTCCGGGTAGATGCGTCCGGGAAGGTAATCAACCCGGCACCCAAGACGCCGGCTGGGGACTCCGGCCGACGCCCTTACCAGAACGACCACAAGCGCAAGGGCACCATGCCGATCTCCACCAGTCGGCAGGTGGCCACGGTCGAGGACGAGCAGCCCGAAGGGCGGCCCGCACCCAAGAAGCAGATGGGCGGCAGGCCGGCTTGGCAGCCGGCCTTCTCCTACGAGCAAACTCTCGACGCCCCATGCAAGTTCCACAGCGGCGCGAAGCCGTCCAACCACAGAACCCGGAAGTGCCACTGGCTGACCCGAATCTCCAAAGGCGAAGGGCTCGCGCCGCCTCCGCCTGCTGGCCCGCTGCCTCCGGCTCCGCAGCCACCAACCGCTCGGCCAGCAGTCGGAGCTGTGCATGATGAGTTCCCCGACGAGCATGCCGCCTACGTCGTCTATACAAGCCAGCCTGAAGGCCGGCGTAGCAGATGCCAAGAGCACCAAGAAGTCAACATGGTCGCTGCCAACCCCGCCGAGCACATGCACTGGTCAGAAAAGCCTATCAGCTGGAGCCGGGCCAACCACCCAGAGGTGATGCCATCTCCCGGCTCTTATGCGTTGGTTTTGGATGCCACCCTTGCAACAGACAGATGCGCCGCCCGTTTCTCCCGAGTGCTGATAGACGGCAGGAGCAGCATCAGCATCCTGTACCGTGACACCCTGGAGAAGCTGAACGTCAAGACGAAGCAACTCATGCCTACTCGGACTGTGTTCCATGGCATTGTACCTGGCCTGTCCTGCGCTCCCATTGGCAAGATCAAGATTGATGTACTCTTTGGGGACAAGGAACATTTCCGCCGAGAAGCGATCTGGTTTGAAGTGGTGGACCTCGAGAGCCCCTACCATGCATTGCTTGGCCGTCCTGCCTTGGCCAGGTTCATGGTTGTTCCCCACTATGCTTACCTCAAGATGAAGATGCCGAGCACCAAGGGCATCATCACCATAACCGGCGATTACAAGAAATCTTCCGAGTGCGCTGCAGCCAGCAGCCGGCTAGCCGAGTCCCTTGTGATTGCCGAAGAAAAGAAGATGTTGGACCGAGTCGTGGCCATGGCCGGCAAACAGCCGGCCCTGTCCCCCGATCCCAAGGAGTGTGACGCCCAAGGATCTTTCCAGCCGGCCAAGGAGACAAAGAAGATACCTCTTGACCCCGAGCATCCAGAAAGGTTTGTCGTAATCGGGGCAAACCTAAACAGCAAATAGGAAGGCGAGCTCGCCGACTTCCTCCGTGAGAATCGGGATATCTTTGCATGGTCCCCTAAGGACATGCCAGGTGTTCCGAAGGAATTCGCCGAGCACAAGCTACACGTCCGAGAAGGCGCAAAACCAGTCAAACAACCCCTCCGCCAACTGTCGGAGGAGAAAAGAAGGATTGTGGGAGAGGACATAGCCCAGCTTCTGGCAGCCGGCTTCATTATGGAGGCTTTCTTTCCAGAGTGGCTCGCCAGCCCGGTCCTCGTGCTAAAGAAGAACAACAAGTGGCGCATGTGCATAGACTACACGAGCCTCAACAAGGCCCGCCCCAAAGATCCCTTTGCCCTGCCAAGGATTGATCAAGTGATAGACTCCACGGCCGGATGCGAGCTGTTGAGTTTCTTGGATGCTTACTCAGGATACCACCAGATAAAGCTAGATCCGGCTGACCGCCTAAAGACCGCCTTCATCACACCGTTCGGAGCTTTCTGCTACCTGACTATGACATTCGGCTTGAGAAATGCCGGTGCCACTTTTCAGCATTGCATGCAGAAGTGCCTCCTCAAGCAGCTCGACAGAAATGCCCACGTCTACGTAGACGACATTGTGGTGAAGACGGAGAAGCGCGACACCTTGCTGGAGGACCTCAAGGAAACATTTGAGAACCTGTGCCGGTTCCAGATCAAGCTCAACCCCGAGAAATGCATGTTTGGAGTGCCAGCCGGCTAGCTCCTAGGCTTCCTGGTCTCCGAACGCGGCATCGAATGCAACCCAATAAAGATCAAGGCCATTGAGAGAATGGCGATTCCCACCAAACTTCGAGACGTCCAGAAGTTCACCAGGTGCTTGGCCTCCCTGAACCGCTTCATCAGCCAGCTCGGAGAGAAAGCTCTCCCCCTCTACCGCCTCATGAAGAAGACCACTCACTTCGAGTGGAACGACCAAGCCGACCAAGCTTTTCACGAGCTGAAGAAGATGCTGGCCACGCCGCCTGTCCTGGCGGTGCCGACTGAGAAAGAGCCCATGCTCCTCTACGTTGCCGCAACCAGTCGGGTGGTCAGCACCGTCATCGTAGTCCAGCGCCCAGAAGAGGGCCGAGCCCAGCCGGTCCAGAGGCCGGTGTACTATTTGAGCGAGGTGCTGTCTACCTCGAAGCAGAACTACCCGCACTACCAGAAGATGTGCTATGGCGTGTACTTCACCACCAAGAAGCTGAAGCCCTACTTCCAAGAGCACCCCATCACGGTCGTATGCACCGCCCCGCTTGCCGAGATCATAGGCAGCCGGGATGCATCCGGCCGGGTGGCGAAATGAGCCATCGAGCTGGCTCCCTACACGATCTTCTACCAGCCTCGCACCGCCATCAAGTCCCAAGCATTGGCCGACTTCCTCGTCGACTGGGTCGAGACCCAGTACCTACCACCAGCTCCCGACTCCACTCATTGGCGCATGCACTTCGACGGGTCCAAGATGCGCACCGGCTTGGGAGCCAGCGTCATCCTCACCTCTCCCAAAGGCGACAAGCTCAGATACACGCTGCAAATTCACTTTGCCGCCTCCAACAACGTGGCCGAGTATGAGGCGCTCATACACGGGCTCCGGCTTGCCAAAGAGCTCGGCATACGACGGATCCTATGTTACGGCGACTCGGACTTGGTAGTCCAGCAATCATCCGGCGACTGGGACACCAAGGACGCAAATATGGCAAGCTTCCGCTTCCTCGTTCAGCAGATTAGTGGGTACTTTGAAGGATGCGAGTTCCTCCACGTACCGCGAGCCGACAACGAGCCAGCTGATACCCTGGCTCGAATAGGCTCCACTCGGCAGGCAATACCAACCGGTGTCTCTCTGCAACGCCTCCTCAAGCCGTCTATCAAGCCGTCTCCAGAGTCTGATTCCATCTTCGTGCCGCCTGACCTCGACGCGGCCGGGTCCGGCTCGAAGAACCAAGTAGGTGACCCTGGGACTTCGATAGTCGGCCTGGGGACATTAGTAGGCGGCTCAGGGACTTCCGTAGTTACGCCCGACCCAGGGACTGCCACACCCGGCTCGGGGACTGCGGTAGTTGGTCCGGGGACTGCACCAACACAACAGGCGGCGGCCGAATCTAGCATTTCACCACCCAACCTGCCCGCCCTGGTCGCAGTAGCCGTATTGGCAATAGAAGAAGTCGCAGCTCCATCATGGGCTCATTCCATCCTCAACTTCCTAATAAACCAAGATCTGCCGGCTGACGAAACAGAGGCAAGACAAGTCCAACGCCGAGCCGGAGCATACACAATCGTCAATAGAGAGCTCGTCAGGCGCAGTGTCACTGGAGTCTTCCAGCGATGCGTCGAGCAAGAGAAGGGCATTGCAATCCTCAGAGACATCCACCAAGGAGAATGTGGCCACCATGCGGCCTCAAGATCACTCGTCGCCAAAGCTTTCCGCCATGGGTTCTTTTGGCCGACGGCTTTGGATGACGCCAAGGAGTTAGTTAAACATTGCAAAGGGTGCCAAGTCTTCAGCTCCAAGCAACACATGCCGGCTTCGGCACTCAAGACCATTCCCCTCACTTGGCCCTTCGCCATTTGGGGACTGGACATGGTGGGCCCATTCAAGACGGCGCGCGGCGGCATGACACATCTTCTTGTCGCCGTGGACAAATTCACCAAATGGATTGAGGCAAAGCCGATCAAGAAGCTGAATGGGCCGACTGCCGTGACATTCATCACAGATATAACAACTCGCTACGGCGTGCCACACAGCATCATCACCGACAACGGCATGAATTTGGCACGTTTCTGCGCGACGCAGGGCATCCGGTTGGACTTAGCGTCCGTTGCCCACCCGCAGTCAAACGGCCAAGTCGAGCGAGCCAACGGCCTCATCCTTTCCGGCATCAAGCCCCGACCAGTCGTACCACTGGAACGTTCGGCCGGCTGTTGGCTCGATGAGCTGCCGGCCGTCCTCTGGAGTCTGCGCACTACCCCAAACAATTCAACCGGCTTCACTCCTTTCTTCCTCGTGTATGGTGCCGAGGCGGTCATCCCAACCGACATCGAGTTTGACTCGCCTCGGGTAACCATGTACACAGAGGCGGAGGCCAAGGAAGCACGAGAAGATGGCGTCGACCTGCTGGAAGAAGGCCGCCTGTTAGACCTCAGCCGGTCCGCCATCTACCAGCAGGGCTTGCGCCGCTACCACAGCAGAAAGGTCAGACCAAGATCTTTCCAAGAAGGCGACCTCGTGCTCCGGCTGATCCAGCGAACAGCCGGCCAGCACAAGCTCTCGGCCCCTAGGGAAGGCCCCTTCGTCATCAGCAGAGCGCTGGGAAATGACTCCTACTACCTGATCGACGCACAGAAGTCGAAGGCATGAAAGAGAGACGACTCCGGCAAAGAGTCGGAACGACCATGGAATGCCAACCTCCTCCGAAGATTTTACAGTTGAAATGCAGTATGTATCACGCTAACTTTTTGTACTAAGTACGAGACAATAGGCCCCCCGAGGAGAGCTCGGGGACGGCCATCTTTTATCTATAAATGAAGAGTATCATGCTTATGATCATATAATTACATTCACTTTTTTCGCCCGGCACCGGGTTCGACTAGTCGGCCCGGGGACTGGCCGCCTTCAGTTATATTAGAAGTCCTACTCGCGGTCAGACAAGTAGTGTGCCGGCACCCAAGCCCTCTCTTGCCAAAAGTCGCAGTTCGAAGAACCGGTTGTCCGGCTGGCAAGAGTTAAAGGCAGGAAAGGACGCCCACACGAAAAACGGCTAGGGACTAACGGACTAATATAACAAAAGCCGGTTTTCTCCCACCACTGACCGACTACCAAAGTAGCCGGCCGGCCGGCTTCCATTCACCTCGCTTCAATCTAAGAAATCTCGAGTACTTGCCTTCCCCAAAAATAAAAAAAATAAATATAGCCAAGTTCTTCCTTAGCCGCAGGCTGCAGAGCAGCTGCCGGTTGGGAAGACAGCAGCCAGGGGAAGGCGGCAAAGGAAACAGCCTAAAGATAAAAAGCATATGCGAATGGAAGCCAAACACACACACGATCATATTTACACAAAAGGCCTTCGAAAGGCCAGCATTCAACATAGTTTGAATACACCCCCAGTGGGTGGAACTGCGCAAGTTTAACAAAAATTGTTCAAAGAGTAACAAGCAGGAAAAGCAAGGATGGCAGACTAAGCCAAGGGAGCGACTGGCGAGTCGGGCAGGTCGGTAGAGACGGCAGTGCCGGCTGGAGGAGTGGCCGGCTGGCGAACCTCGGCTGGATCACCACCTCCCGCAGAGGGCGCGCTAACACGCGCCTCATTGCTGGAGGCACGGTCAGGCTGGGGCTGGCTGACCGCTTCACCGGCCGGCTCGACGTCTTCGCCTTCCTCTCCTTCGTCGTCTTCACCTTCATCACTGGAAGCGATCTCCTCCGCCAAGTCCTCACCCGCTGCCGGGTCCATCCCAAACCATTCCTCCGGCTGGGCAACGCCGTTGTCATTTATTTCAGGAGCAAAGACGCTGATGTCAGTGCACTCGGCGATCGTCGAGGCACGCTGAGCGATAGCCGGCCACATCTCCTCCATCTCCTCGTCGGCCTCCAGCCGCCAGGTGCGCAGCTGGTCCAGGTTCAGACCGGGATACCAGGCTTGGACGAACTCCAGCACCCGCCCAGCTCCAAGCCGGGCTGCCGATGCCTTCCAGGCCTCGAAGCGGCCAACCGCAACCTCCAGCCAGTCGGCAGTCTGATTCGGGGTATGAGGAATCGTTTCACCTGGCCAGAGGGCGGCCAACACCTGCGCCCCGACGCACTGGAGGCAGCGGAGCATGCGGTGAGCCGGCTGCAGCCGAGCTTGGACCGCCAAGAGTTGCTCCTCAAGCGTCCGGCTCGCGTCCGGCGCGATTTAAGCCCCCGCCTGCCAGCGCGCCTCGCGGTGGGCCTCGATGGTCTGGGTCGCGAAGACGGAGTAGCCGGGGAAGTAGTCTGCACAAAGAACAAAAAGCAGCACAAGTCAGAACACAAATCAGGGGGCAAGGGGCAAGCAAGGAGTGAGGAAGGCGGCCTACCATCGATCAGATCCTCAATCCGGCCGAAGCCCTCGCTCAGCGCTTGTTTTGCCTCAGCCCAGCCCGCCGCTTCGGTCTCGAACTCAGCTTTGAGGGCGTCCTCACTGTCCTGCGCCTTCTTCAGGGCCGCCTTGTGGCTCTCCTCCTGGTCGGCCAACTTCTTGGCCAGGCGGTCACGCTCCAGGACCAAGGCGTTGTACTCGGCTTCTTTGGCGCGAAGGGCAGCCTGGGCCCCGCTGAGCTGCCCCTCAAGTCGGCATTGGCTCCTGCAAGCATGAAGACAAAGGAAAAATCAATAAGGAAGAAGTCGTCAGGGAAGATCCGACCCGACTGCCCAGCAGTCGGCCCGAATCTCGGGGACTACACCCAGTGGGTGCGCTGACGCGCCCCCACAGGAGATGAACGAGACATAGCACACACTCCGGCTGTTGGTCAGGTCCTCGGTTTTCCGACCCAGCTCCTGAGCCTGGGAGTAGAAGGCAGCAGCGCGGAGGTTATGGTATTCCTGGAAGATCAGACAGGATGCAAGAATAAGATAGCTGTCAGGACCTAGAAAGTTCCAAGCCGCCTGCTCAGCAGCCGACTCGGAACTCGGGGACTACACCCAGTGGGTGCGCTGATGCGCCCCCACGGAAGAAATCAAAAAAGCAAAACAACCAAGGCCAGAGGGCTTACCCGGATGACGGCCCGCGTCGCGAGGAACTCTTGGGTGTATCGCTGCAGCGAAGCGGCCTGGGCTTGAAGCCGGTTCCGGACCTCCTAAGCCGCCGTGTTCAGCTCGGCCGTCCCCCCGCTGGGCGTCCACTCGGACGTGCTGGTGCTGGCCGCCTCTAGGGCCTCCGCCGTCTGGTTGGCGCCCGCAGCTCGGTGCGGCTCCGGCGCGGAGGTACCTTCCCCTGCGCGTCGGTGAAATGCCGGCTGCACCTCGAGGCCGGCCCCTACCTCGGCTCGCCCCCGGCCGGCTGCTCTGGCGCCGCGGCTGGTTGGCCGCTTTGGCCCGCTCCAGTCGGCGCCGTCTGCGGCGCCTCTTCCACGAAGACCACGTGGTCCCCCCTCCTCTCCATCACCGGCGGGTCCTGGTCAACCTCCTCCGAAGGGGGCACGGGGATGTCGGGGGCCACGGCGCGGAGGGGAACGATGAGCAGCGGAGGCTGGTTGTGCGATGCCTCCGCCTCCGTCTCTGCGGCTGCCGCCTCCGCCCGAACCTTGGCCGCCGCGTCGGCCTACTCCTTCGCCGCCTGGGCGGTCCTTCGCTCCGCCCCATCCCGCTCCTCCCGCGCCTCCCGTGCATTCCGCTCCATGGCCTCCATGAGGTCGGCGGGGGGATCCACGCGGCGGGAGCCTGAGGACCCTCCAGTCGGCCCGACTACGGAGCCGCCAGGACCTCGCTCGAGGGAAAGCGGTGCCCTGCCCGGCGAGCAAAGAAAGGTTTAGAAGAGCCTCAATCGAAGAGGACAACAAAAAAGAAATTACAAGACATTTGACGACTTACGCCGACATTGCCTGCGGCTGTTTCAGCGCCTTGCGGAAGCGGGCCGCCTTCACGGCCGCCTCATCCGGCTTGGTCGCCGCCGTGGAAGCCTTGGATTTCTTCGGCCGGCTGCCGAAGAAGGTCGACGCGGCCCGGCATTTCTGCGCACCGCCACGGGCAGCCGGCGCGGCAGACGGGCCCGCGCCTTGATGATCAAACGCCGGCTGGCGGTGCGGGGCGGCTTCGACCTCGTCATCGTCCGCCCAGTCCTTGAGGCCGGCCCCGAGCCCCGCGCCTCCTGCCTCGTCGCCTTCCCCCATGATGGCATCTTCCATGGCGGCCGCTCCCAAGTCCGGATCATCGACGTCGTCCACCATGCGGTCAGGGAGGAGCTGGCGCTCTACCCCTGCGGCCCCGGCCGTCGGTGGAAGAAGTGGGTTCTGCTGAGGGCAAAACAATTGATCAGAAGTCGGCCATCATGAGGCCGGCTACAAAAGGAAGAAAATAAGAAAAACTTACGGCAGGCGAAGGGTTGGCGCGAGAATACGGCCCCTTGCCGTATCGCCAATCCTTGGTGAGCTTGCAGTTGGAGATGTAGTTCACCATGTAAGACACCTCGGCATGAGGCATCTCCCTGGTGCTCAGCCGGCACGGGTCAAAGCGGCCGCTCATCTGACAAATCATGTGAGGCCGGCCTTGGAGTGGAAGTACTCAACGCTCCACGAAGGCGGCCACCAGGTCAGCTCCGGTCAGGCCCTCCGACTGGATCATCACCCGGAGCCAGGAGATGGCTGCGTTCCCGGCCTGAGACAACGACCTGGCCCGGTAGCTCCACGAAGGTTGCCTCCCAGCCGGCGGGCCGGCTACGTAAGCCGGCAGGTTGACGTAGTCGCCTTGCTGGGCGATGTTCTTCACGTAAAAGTATGACTTCTGCCAGAGCTTCACCGATTGGATCAGCGGGATGGGCGGGAACGGATTGTTCTCGCCCGTCCGCCTCATGGCAATGAAGGCTCCGCAGGGGGCGGGCACGCCCGTGACAACGGTGCCGAGCTTGCTCTGGAAGAATTCTCCCCAGAGCTCGAGAGTGGGGAGAACCCCAAGAAAGCCCTCGCACAAGGTGAGGAAAGCCGACAGCAGCATCACCTTGTTGGGCGTGAGGTGATGCGGCTGGAGGTGGTAGAATTCAAGAAAAGCGCGAAGGAATCCGCTCGCCGGGAGGCCTAAGCCGCACAGGCAGTGCGAGCGGAAGATTACCCGCTCGCCCTCCTCCGGTGCCGGCGAAATCTCCCCCGCCGGCGCCTGGCGAACCCGCACGTAGTTCTCTCCTGGCAGACGCCGCGTCCGGCGGAGGAACTCAACGTGGTCCTCGTGGACGTTGGAGCCATCCCACGAGCTCGACAACGCCATGGGAACAACGCAGCGAGGAACAAGACGATGCGACGGTGGAGCGGCGCGACAATGGTCGCTGCGGCGGCGAAGGGAAGAAGAAGGAAGGCGAGAAGGGGCGGAGCGAGGGAGAGCGTGCGAGCCTCTGCCGCTCCCCCTCCTCCCCTACTTATAGACCCACGCGGCGGAGCCGAGGAGGCGTGGTGTGGGGGGACGTGGGATCAACTGCGCCCACTCCCCCACGTCCCGCGATTATTGCGCCTTGATGGCGTAATAAAACCGCCGCGGGAAGGCGAGCGGTCCGTGTGGGCCGCAGAAGATCCGCGCTCGGGCCGAGGCCTAGGAGTGGCGGGCCCGGGCCTGCGGCTGTGTCCCATCGCGCGTGTGCGTTGGCAGGTTTTCCTTGCCACGTGGCCCGCGGGATGGCGCGCGGTCTGCTCGCAAGCCGACCCACGTTCCCGCCTACAAGAAACAGAGCTTTCCGAAGACGGCACGCATAAGCAAAGCCGGCTCCTCAGGATAGGAAGCTGACCAAGCTTCTCGTCCCTTTGTCAGCCTCGAAGCTCGATCAGCTTCGGGGACTACTGTCGGAGTAAATGACCACGGGTAGCCTAGCCAGCTCCCCCTGGCCCTTCTGAAAAAATTACGAGCCGATCCGGCCCTCAAGAATCCAAGTCATGGGGCCGCCTTCCCCTTGCCGGCTGTCTCCCAGGCCGACTATCGGGAGGCGGCCCGACTTTAGCCCTCATGAAGAAAGCCACGGGAGGGCCGGCTCTAGGAAGCCGGCCACGAGAAGGCCGACTCCAAGAGGCCGGCTCCCGCAAAGCGGTCAAGATCGTACCCTCGAAGTCTGCATCCACATAACGGCGATGAGACGGGGCGTGGCTACAGTAAAGCCTGCCACCCCCGAATCCCGGAGCACGCCTGGCACAGTGCGTCGTACGGGGTGGCCATGACCCGTCCGGCGCGGCACTGTTGCCATGTTGACCCTGACGCCACCCACGACGGGCTGTCAGCGCGGCCCACGGGCGGTGGGCCCCTCCAGGCAGAGAGACACCCGAAGGCGGCCAGGCCTCCCCCAGTCGGCCCAAGAGAGGGCCGGCTCCCCACAGCCGGCTTGCCTCCTCCCTCAAAGGAGGCGCCCCATTAAGGAGACAAGACGCGGTGAGGCTACAGCAATCGCCCACCGAGCGGCGGCACTGTAGCCACGCCCACCTCGGCGAAGCCCTCGTCACCAGGGTGAGGCAACAGTAACCAGCCACCGACAAGGCCCTTGACAATGGGGCCTACCCGTCGACCAAGAAGCTGGCAGCCGGCGGGAGCCACCAGCCGGTGGGCCCCAGCAGCCGGCGCAGAAGCCGGCGAGCGTAGACACAGACGGCTGGGGCCCACGCCCATCCGGATTACCATTGTACCCCCGGGGGGTGAGCCTATATAAACCCCCCGGGGCACCCATGCAAAGGGGGGATGAGAGCTAGTTTTAGAAACCACATAGAGAGGAGAGGAGAGCTAGTCGTGCCCTTCTTCTTCTTCTCGCAAATAGCTCAAGGAGCACCTTGTAGCCACTCATTCATCTAGTGATCATGCGGAGACCCCGCAGAGCAGCAGTAGGGGTGTTATCTCCACGGAGAGCCCCGAAGCTGGGTAAGATTCGCCGGCGTGCATGTCTTTGCCTCATCCCGCTTCCAGGCACCGGCGACGTCTTACTGGCTCCCACAATGATAAGCCACCCGTTGGCATATGTCGCACCTACCACCCGACACAAACTTATCATAATATTCAACACACTCATAAGAGAATTTTTATTCTTAATCTTGTATACCAAGCATATTAGGATTTAAAGCAAATTACCATGCTATTAAGACTCTCAAAATAATCTAAGTGAAGCATGAGAGTCAATATTTTCTATAAAAAAATCCACCACCGTGCTCTAAAAGATATAAGTGAAGTACTAGAGCAAAATTATATAACTCAAAAGATATAAGCGAAGCACATAGAGTATTCTAACAAATTCCAAATCATGCATGGCTCTCTCAAAAGGTGTGTACAGCAACGATGATTGTGGTAAACTAACAAGCAAAGACTCAAATAATACAAGACGCTCCAAGCAAAACACATATCATGTGGCGAATAAAAATATAGCTCCAAGTAAAGTTGCCGATAGAAGTAGACGAAAGAGGGGATGCCTTCTGGGGCATCCCCAAGCTTTGGCTTTTAGGTGTCCTTAGATTATCTTGGGGGTGACATGGGCATCCCCAAGCTTAGGCTCTTGCCCCTCCTTGTTCCATAATCCATCAAATCTTTACCCAAAACTTCAAAACTTCACAACACAACACTACAAAAAAAAGACACATCCGTGACATTTTGGGCCGAACGAAATTTTTTTCTGTCATACATATGACACTTCTATGACGATAATTGTGACAAAACTCGGTATCATCATAGATGTGGTGGGCTCCTACTTCTATGACAAAAAATCATGATAGAAAATGGGCTTTTCGTCCTGGGCGGGCCGGAGACGCAGCTGCATGACATTCTTTGGGCCGTCCATGATGGAAAAAACCATGGTAGAAGCGAGGGCGAGGAAAATTTTGGGGAGTTCCTGGTTACGGTGGGAGATCGGGGGCCGAGCGATGTGCGTCTCTCTCGTACACGTACGCGCGCGTGTGCAAGGAGTTGGCTCTAACTGAATCGAGCGAGGCGTTGGGCTCTAACTGAACCTGAGCGATTGCACTGCAGGCTACGCGTTACTGAACCTGAGCGATCGATCAATGGATGTTAACTGAACCCGATCGAGCGATTCCTTCGCTACTGCTGCTAACTGAAGCCGATCGATGCTGCCTCTGGGATCAACAGTGAGTGTTGCGGGGGGGTGGATGAACAGTGAGCGGTGGCGTTGCCTTTGGATGAACAGGACCCCATGGTGTGGTGGAGGGCTGGATGAACAGTAGATGGTGGAGGGGTGGTTGAACAGGACCCCATGGTGTGGAGGGCTGGATGAACAGTAGACGGTGGAGGGGTGCCTGTGGAGGGGTGGTTGAATAGTAACCAGTGGAGTAGCGCGCGGTGGAGGTTGGATGAATAGGAGCCCGTGGAGGCTGGAGGAGGTCGACGGTAGCCCGTGGAGGCTGGAGGAGGTCGACGGTGGAGATGAACAGTATCTCGTGGAGTCCCGTTTTGCGGTATGCCACACCCCTCCCGATGAACAGGACCCCCGTTTCGACCGTAGCGCTCCAACACAAGTCCGTTTCGTCTGTTTTGCGGTAGGCCACACCCCTCCTGATCAACAGGACCCCCATTTCGACCGTAGGAGGTCCGTTTCCTCCATTTTGCGGTACGCCAGACCCCTCCCGATCAACAGGACCCCGTTCCGAACATAGGAGGTCCGTTTCCTCCGTTGTGCGGTAAGCCAGGCCTCATTTCCATCGCCTGTTCCGTCCAAGCCCTCCCGATGAACACGACCACGCATTACGTTCCGACCCAGCCGGTTGGCTCCCACGCGTTCCGTTGCCTCCCGATGAACACGATGCATTTCGTTGCCTCCCCATGAACATGACGCATTCCGTTGCCTCCCCATGAACACGACGACGACGTTGTTTCTCCGTTCCGACCCAGCAATGTACACGAGCCCTGGCCGTACGTATGCGCGAGTAGGCGTTCGAGACCCCGCCCGTATGTACACATACGTGGCCGTATTTTCTTTCTTGCACCCTGGCCGCTGTATGTACGTGTACATGCAATGTGCGCGCCTCTACTACGACACATACGCGCCTCTACTACGACACGTGCGCGCCTCTACATCCACCAGTATATATGTACGTACACGTTCGCGACCAGAATGACAACGCTACGTATGCTTTGACCAGGTGGGTCCCGACTGTCAGGCACTTCCTTGCCTGCGAAGATGTAGCTAGTGGGTCCCGGCAGTCAGGGGGGTGAATCGTGTTTTTTGCCCGGACGCACTTCCTTGCGTGCGAAGATGTAGCTGGTGGGTCCCAGCAGTCAGGGGGAAACGTTTTTTCACAAAATACAGTGGCCCGTCCGGTGGGTCCCAGCTGTCAGGTGGAGGAATCATTATTTTCCACATAATAAGGAGGCACTTCCTTACTGCGGCCGTGGACCCAGCTGTCAGCCTCTCCACGTACAGTCCACGTCCGATGGAAGTCATTCCTTGACCACGTTGACCATGCCGCGCCGAGAGCACCAGGGCGGTGGACGACGGCGAGGCCTAGGAAGGGGACGACGGGGAGCCGGGGAAGACGCGGCAGTGGAAGCCCGCGCGAAGAGGAGTACGAGGGTTCATTGGTTCGGCTGCGGTGTGAGGCTGTCGTCGCCATAGGGCCTGGCCGGCGGTGGGAATAGTAGGGGGCGGTGAGGCCTCCGCGGCAGCACAGCCGGCCACGGGAGGCAGGAGCATGCGGCACAACCGGCGCTGCTTTGGGCGGCTGGATCAAGAGGACCAGAGGTTGAAGAAGCACTACGGCCGTTGGATGGACATCGTACGGTCACTGGAGCTAGAATCGTTCATATTGACTAAAGTTGACAAAGGCCCCCGTCCCAGTCAACTTAGTAGGCCCACAAGTCAGCCTCCCACCATTGGTGGGTGCCAGCTAGCAGGGGGGTATTCATTTTTTTTGTGCGTAATAAGGAGGCACTTCCGGTGGGTCCGAGCTGACAGCAGGGGGAACGTTTTTTTCGCGAAATACGCTGGCCCATCCGGTGGGTCCCAGCAGTCAGGGGAGAAACGTTTTTTTCGCGAAATAAGGTGGCCCGTCTTGTGGGTCCCTGCTGTTAGGTGGAGGAATAATTATTTTGCACGTAATAAGGAGGCACTTCCTTGCGGCCGCCTGGACCCAGCTGTTAGCCTCTCCATGTACAGTACTCTTTCGATGGAAGTCGGTCGTTGACCATGTTGACCACGCCGCGTCGAGAGCACCAGGGCGGTGGTCTGGACAACGGCGAGGCCTAGGAAGGGGACGACGCGGAACCGGGGGAGACGCAACAGTGGAAGCCCGCGCGGAGAGGAGTACAAGGGTTCACTGGTTCGGCTGCGGTGAGAGGCTGTCGTCGCCGCAGAATAACATGAGGTGTGGGTGAGTAGAGGGATGGCCTGGCCAGCGGTGGGAGTAGTACGGGGCGGTGAGGCCTCCGCGACATCACAGCCGGCCACGGGAGGCAGGAGCACGCGACACGACCGGCGCTACTTTGGGCGGCTGGAGCAAGAAGACCTGTAGCGACCAGACCTCAAACGGTCCAATCTCTGTGCTCAGGTGTCATCCCTGGATCAGTAATGCTGACACCACACAGTACTTGAAGGATTTATAACAGAGTAGCAATCACACACTTATTACATCGAGAGTCTCAAAAGAGAACTTATTACAATAAATATGACTTAAGGCCATCTAATAATGATAACACCGGAAGGCTTGGAAGATAAGTGAGTCCATCAACTCCAACGACATCACTGAGTATAGAACCACGACCTAAAAGACTCCTTACTCGTCGTCTGAAAAGTATGCAACATTAACGTTGCAGCCCGAAACAGGTCAGCACATGGAATATGCTGGCAATGTAACACATAGAGAGCAGTAAAAGAATAAGGCTATTCTATATGCATATTTGGCTGGTGGAAAGCTCTATGGTTAAATTTTTGCATAAAGCCAATTTTTCCCTACTACAAAGGAATAAATTTTTATTTAACTATCATGGTAGTTGTTAAACATTGAGAATGGTTGACAGCATTCCCAATCCCAATTAAGCATCATCATTAAAACCCAAAAAAATTAATTAGAGTAACATGATGAGATTCACATGATAATCCAAGTACTAGATACTCAAGAGGTCCATAACCGGGGACACGGCTAACCATGATTAGTTTATACACTCTGCAGAGGTTTACACACTTTTCCCCACAAGACTCGATCTCCTACATTGGGATTTCTCGCACTACATGGTGTTTGAGAAACGGATGACCGAGACATAGTCTTTTAGAAGCGCTAGCACCTTACGAACGTGTAGACCGTACCAACCTACATCCCCTACATCTCCTAGTCTACCACTATAAGAGTTCACACGACTTAGTCAACTATGCTAGAGCCCATAGTAGCTTGTGGCTGCACACGGAAGTTTCTAGTATGAATAATCTCATGATCCCTTTGAGCATGGGTGGCGGTCCAAAAGAAAAACAGGCAATCGCTGGAATACCCAGGTGCCTCAATCCACCCAGATGTGTATTTAAGTTGCCGCCTTAGATAAACCATTAATTTAACAAACTCACATCTGTCATGGATTTCACTCACCCAATCCACGTCTACTAGCATAGCATGGCATAAAAGCAAACATAGAAGTAACTCCCAAAGGTTTGGTAATAAACAGGTAATAGGTACTACTTCAACTACTTCCCAAACCCACAATTTAATTAGATCCTAATCATGTAATGTGTGAGGATTGATCTAATGCAATAAAACTGGGTAGTAGGAGGTATGATCAAAGTGTTACTTGCCTTGCTGATGATATTTGAAGTAGCAAGCGGCGCACTCCGGGTACTCTATCGCAAACAAACAAACATACAATATGTACTCAACTAATGCACAGGTAAACTCAAATAAGAGATCTAACTAGAAAGATCAACTTAAGAACTCCGGTTGGCAAAAAGAACCAAATCGAACGAAGCAACGAAAGACAAATGGCAAAAGAAACAGGCTTTGTTTACTATTCTGGATCTAGGGCACTTTTTACAGAGGCAAAAACTTGTTTGAGTTGGTTAAACGGAAAGAGGGTTTCGATACGAAACTCCAGGCGCTTGAATTGCCTGATTCCGATAAACGAGCGAAAAGTTAAAATAAAACGAACATCGGATCAGAAATCGTGATCAGAAAAATCGCGGATTTAATCCGAAAAAAAGAAAAATGACGAACAGGTTAACGAACGAACGTTCGTTAACTGGAACTAAATGATGAACGCGTTCGGTAAAACGAACGAACGAGCAAACGCTCGCTAAATAAATAAACCGGAGAAAAACCGATCTATTTAAAAAAACGAAAACTAGGGTTTTCTTAAAAAACCGAAGTGGTTTTTCTCAGAAAACCGGCGGCGGCGGCTACCTCGGCTCGGGGCTCCAGGCGGCGGCGGGTGGTGCGGGGCGGCGGGGCAGCGGGTCCGAGCGGCGGCGGCGGCGTGCGGCGGCGCGGGCGGCGGCTGCGGCGTGCGGCGGCGGTGGTGTGGGGCTCCAGGGGGGCTCGGCGGGGTTATAAAGGGGGGGGAGAACTTGGGGAAGGGGGCGGCCTCGGGAGGCGTGTCCTCCCCGGACTCGGCGGCGGCGGTCGGGACTCCGGTCCCGACCCGAGCGGGAGGCGGCTGGGCCGGCCTGGCTCGGCTGGGCCCTTGGCCCAGTCGGGCGCGGGGATCTCTTTTAAAAAAACAATAATGCTGCAACTAACAAAAATTCTAGAGAAATAAATAAAATTCTAAAAATGCCAAAACAAATTTTCGCCGTCTAAATAAAATATTTAGAACAGGATGAACATTTTCTTGGCCCTAAATGCAATTTTTGAAAACATGCATTTTTTTCCTAAATTCAAATAAAATAGCAAATAAAACCCAAAAAAAATATTATTTGATTTTTTAATTAAATCCTCAATATTTATTTATTTTGGGAAAGTCATTTTATTCCCTCTCTCAAAAATTTTATAATAGAAATAATTGAAGATAAAATAAATAAAATCAAATGATCCTATTTTCAAAATTTGAGAAAACTCAAATATGAAAATAACGAAATCCCCAACTCTCTCCGAGGGTCCTTGAGTTGCATAGAATTTCTAGGATCAACCAAAATGTAATTAAAATATGATATGCAATGATGATCTAGTGTATAACATTCCAAATTGAAAATTTGGGATGTTACTAACCTACCCCCCTTAAGATGAATCTCGCCCTCGAGATTCGGGTTGGCTAGAAAATAGGTGAGGGTGGTCCTTCAACAGACCTTCCTCTCGTTCCCAGGTGGCTTCATCCTCCGTGTGGTGGCTCCATTGAACTTTGCAAAACTTAATAACCTTGCTGCGGGTGACTCGGCTGGCATACTCAAGAATCTTGACTGGTTTCTCCTCATAGGTCAAATCACTGTCCAACTGAATCGCTTCCAGCGGTACTGTGTCTCTCAGTGGTATATCAGCCATCTCGGCATGGCACTTCTTCAACTGGGAAATGTGGAACACGTCTTGAACTCCTGACAATCCTTCGGGCAATTCCAACTTATAAGCTACTTCTCCCATACGCTCCAGAACCTTGTATGGGCTTACAAAACATGGCGCTAACTTTCCCTTAACTCCAAAGCGCTTAACTCCTCGAAGTGGAGATACTCGAAGATAAACTCGGTCTCTGACTTCGTAAACTGTCTCCTTGCGTTTTGCATCTGCGTAGCTCTTCTGTCTAGACTGGGCTACCTTGAGCCTATCGCGAATCAATTTCACCTTCTGTTCAAACTCCTTAATCAAATCCGGTCCAAACAACTGGCGGTCTCCAACTTCATCCCACGACAACGGGGTCCTGCACCTCCTTCCGTACAAGGCTTCGAAAGGGGCCATCTTCAAATTGGATTGATAACTGTTGTTATAGGAGAACTCTGCGTATGGAAAATTCTCATCCCAACTAGATCTATAATCTAGCGCACAAGCTCTCAGCATATCCTCCAAAATCGGATTGACTCTCTTGGTCTGTCCATCTGTCTGCGGATGGAAAGCTGTACTGAATTCTAGCCTGTTACCCAAAGTTTCGTACAACTGATTCGAGAACTATGAGGTAAACGGGGTTCCTCTATCTGATACTATACTCCTTGGAACTCCATGCAGACATACAATCCTGGTCACGTATATCTTTGCCAACTGGGCACTAGTATAGGTAGTCTTTACTGGAATAAAATGAGCTACCTTTGTCAAATGATCGACTACAACCCAAATCGAGTCATAGCCTGAGCGAGTTCTGGGCAATCCCGTAATAAAATCTATGCCTAGCTTATCCCACTTCCATTCGGGTATCGGCAATGGCTGTAGCAATCCTGCTGGCTTCTGATGCTCTGCCTTTACTCTCTGACATACATCACAAACTACTACATACTCTGCAATATCCTTCTTCATTCCGGTCCACCAGAAAATATCCTTCAAATCCAAATACATCTTGGTATTTCCTGGGTGAATCGAATATGGTGAATCATGGGCCTCTTGCATAATCAACTTCCTGAACTCCGGGTCATTGGGCACATAAACACGGTCTTCAAACCATACGGTATCGTGCTCGTCCTCACGAAATCCTTTAGCTTTTCCTTTGCTCATTTTCTCCTTAATAGAAGCAATCTCCTTATCAGTCTTCTGAGCTTCTCTGATCTTATCCATCAAAGTAGACTGAATCTCCAATGCTGCTACATAGCCTCTCGGAACTATCTCCAAACATAGCTCACGAAGATTTTCGGCTAACTCCCTTGGTAAATCTCCCGCCATTAAGGTGTTGACATGGCTCTTACGGCTCAACGCGTCAGCTACTACGTTAGCCTTTCTAGGGTGATAATGCAATCTCATATCATAATCCTTGATGAGCTCCAACCATCTCCTTTGCCTGAGATTCAACTCCTTCTGCGTGAAAATATACTTCAAACTCTTGTGATTCGTGTACACCTCAAAATGATTTCGAATGAGAAAATGTCTCCAAGTCTTCAGTGCATGTACTACGGCTGCTAACTCCAAATCATGCGTGGCATAGTTCAACTCATGAGGCTTAAGCTGTCGTGAGGCATATGAAACAACTCTTCCTTCTTGCATAAGCACTGCTCCAAGTCCTCGACGTGAAGCGTCGCAATACACCTCATGATCCTTGGTCTGATCTGGCAAAATCAACACTGGTGATGTAACCAAGCGTTTCTTCAACTCCTGGAAATTAGCCTCACAATCCTCAGTCCATATGAACTTGGTATCCTTCTTCAACAACTTCGTCATAGGTTTCGCAATCTTCGAGAAATTTTCAATGAATCTCCAGTAGTATCCTGCAAGTCCAAGAAAACTCCGGATCTCTCCAACTGTGGTTGGGGCTTCCCAATTTGTCACAGTGTCAACCTTAGTGGGATCTACTGCTATACCTTCTACAGATATAACGTGTCCGAGAAATCCGACTTCCTTCAACCAAAACTCACATTTGCTAAACTTGGCATATAACTGATGTTCTTTGAGCTTACCAAGTACCAAACGCAAATGCTCCTTATGCTCCTCTTCATTCTTCGAATATACCAGGATATCATCAATGAACACCACGACGAACTTATCCAAAAACTCCATAAACACTTTGTTCATCATGTTCATAAAATATGCTGGTGCGTTAGTCAGACCAAATGACATAACGGTATACTCGTACAGCCCATACCTGGTGGTAAAAGCTGTCTTAGGTATATCCTGTTCTCGAATCTTCAACTGATGGTATCCCGATCACAGATCGATCTTGGAAAATACCTTAGCTCCTTGCAATCGATCAAACAGATCATTGATCATCGGTAGTGGGTATTCGTTCTTGATGGTTACTTCATTCAATCCTCGATAATCAACAACCATCCTTAACGATCCATCCTTCTTCTCCACTAGAAGTACCGGCGATCCCCAAGGTGAAGAACTTGGGCGGATATATCCTTTATCCAGTAACTCCTTAATCTGCTTCTTAATCTCTTCCAAATCCTTTGCGGGCATTCTATATGGTCTTTTAGATATTGGCCCTGTGCCTGGCAAAAGCTCAATCGAAAACTCAATATCTTTATCCGGTGGCATGCCTGGCAACTCCTCTGGAAATACATCAGGGAAATCCTTCACTACTGGTACTTCCTCCTGCACAACTCCTATTAGGCAGCTTACTTGAGTCCTTTTTGGCACATGCTGGGATACATACTTGATCCTTCTCCCTTCTGGGGTGGTAAGCAAAATTGACTTACTGGCACATTCAATGTTCCCTTCATACTTTGATAACCAATCCATGCCTAATATCACATCCAATCCTTGAGATTCTAATACTATTAGGTCTGAAGGAAATACATAGTTACCAATCCTTAATGGTAACCGATCACACCATAGACTAGCCATATACTCTGCTCTAGGCGATGTTACTAACATGGGTGACCTAAGGGCTTGGGTTGGCAGTTTATACTTATCCACAAATCCCCTTGATATGTATGAATGCGATGCACCAGTATCAAAAAGAACGAGTGCAGTAAATGACTTAACCAAAAACTTACCTATTACTGCATCGGGCCGGGCTTCAACCTCCTCGACATTTATGTGGTTCACCTGTCCCCTGTTGAAAGGGTTCAGCTTCTTCCCAGAGCTTCCATTGCCATTTCCATTCTAGGCTTCAGGACATTCATTAGAATAATGTCCGGTCTTCTGGCAGTTAAAGCAAGTGACTTGGCTCGGGTCTCTCTTGGCTGGGGTTGATGGGTTTGTACGGTTCTGGCCGTTGTTTCCTCCATTTCCCATTACCATTATTGGTGCCATTATGATTGTGCGAGCTACCTCCTCCATGGGTATGCTGAAAATGTCCTTCCGGTCTAGGGGTAAAATGTGGCTTCTGCCGAGCTCCTGAATTGTACTTCCCTTGTCCATACTTCCTCTTGCGGTTCTCAATTTGCTGCTGCTTCCCTTCAATCATGAGAGCACGGTCTATCAACTCCTGGTAGTTGTTGAAGGTTGCTACCATCAACTGCATGCTCAACTCATCATTCAGTCCTTCCAGAAACTTCTCCTGCTTAGTTGCATCTGTAGCAACGTCATCTGGGGCATAACGTGCTAGCTTACTAAAGTCCTCCACATACTGGCCAACTTTCTGTCCTCCTTGGCGCAAGTTGCGAAACTCTCGCTTCTTCATGGCCATAGCTCCTGCTGAAACATGGGCAGTAAGGAAAGCCTGCTGAAACTGGTCCCATGTGACAGTGTCGACAGGGAAAATGGCAGTGAAATTCTCCCACCATGATGCTGCGGGTCCTTCAAGCTGATATGCGGCAAACTTCACCTTTTCCGCATCTGTCCATCCTGCCGTGATCAACTCCCTTGCTGTCTTGCGGAGCCAATCATCCGCTACTATCAGCTCAGTGCTACTGGAAAACACCAGCGGATTTAGCCTAAGAAAACGGGCTAAGTGATCAACAGGTGGTGGTGGGTTGTTGTTGTTGTTGTTCCCCTGATTCTGATTCTGGACTAGCAACTGCATCAACGTGTTCTGCTGCTGGATCAACTGGGTGAGCTCCGGTGGGAAGGTAAATCCGGGGTCACATCTCGAAGGCATCTGAGGGTTTAAAAAAGATGAGATTTAAGAATAGAGAGGGGTCTAGAGAGAAAACACTACCCATATGCACATGAGGCAAAAGCAAATAATTCACTTCATTCAAACAAACAAGGGCATACAATCGATCTAACTATCGCAAAAGTGCTCGGACTACTATATTTACATGGTGGACTACTACTACTATTGGGGTGGTCAACTAGAAATATTCTTCGGTTGCGGACTCCATGATATCTGCTCCAGCTTCATCTACATAGTCATCATCGCTATCATATGGACCCGAGTCGGTGTCGTCGATGATGATGTAGTCTTTGGGGCGAATCTCCTTGGGTTCTTCGTCTTCTTCTCCACTAGTACTTTAATTTACTCTTCATAATCTTCACGTGTAGCCTTGAGTTCTTCCTACAGTTCCTTGATTCTTGTCTTTGCCTTCTTCAGATCTATCATGTCGGTGCACATCTGGTTCTCCTAACGTCGGATGTGCTAGTTTAACTCCTTGATAAAAGCTGCAATTGATCTATCCTTCTTGGTGCTGATCATCTCCCAGTGCTCATCTCGGCACCCACAAATCTGGTAGATAGTATAATTGAGATCATTTTGGTAAACTTCTCCAATGCGTCCCATGGCGATGTGAGCTGCCATGCTCTTTCCTAGACTCCAAGTTGGTGCATCAAATGAAAACTCTATGGGCTCAGTGACTGGCATGAACGTCCTTCCTGGAACTTGAACTTGAATCATCCAGCACTCCTCTTCAGGTAATGTGGCGTTGTAGGTTCTGGTAAAGCTTGGTACTCCGATGTTCAGATATCTAGTGACTTCCTTCAAATGACGTCCAAAGGGTGTATCTTCATCCGGTTGCATGAACTTGTTCCTTGCATCCGCCATCCTAAAAGAGTAGAAAAGATGAGAGGTCAGAAAGAGAAGAGAGTGGTGATCTAGGCTTTAGCTTAGTGGTCGTGTCCTACAGTCAGCGTGTGCTCTGATACCATCTTGTAGCGACCAGACCTCAAACGGTCCAATCTTTGTGCTCAGGTGTCATCCCTGGATCAGTAATGCTGACACCACATAGTACTTGAAGGATTTATAACAGAGTAGCAATCACACACTTATTACATCGAGAGTCTCAAAAGAGAACTTATTACAATAAATATGGCTCAAGGCCATCTAATAACGATAACAGCGGAAGGCTTGGAAGATAAGTGAGTCCATCAACTCCAACGACATCACTGAGTATAGAACCATGACCTAAAAGACTCCTTACTCGTCGTCTGAAAAGTCTGCAACATTAACGTTGTAGCCCGAAACAGGTCAGCACATGGAATATGCTGGCAATGTAACACATAGAGAGCAGTAAAAGAATAAGGCTATTCTATATGCATATTTGGCTGGTGGAAAGCTCTATGGTTAAATTTTTGCATAAAGCCAATTTTTCCCTACTACAAAGGAATAAATTTTTATTTAACTATCATGGTAGTTGTTAAACATTGAGAATGGTTGACAGCATTCCCAATCCCAATTAAGCATCATCATTAAAACCCAAAAAAATTAATTAGAGTAACATGATGAGATTCTCATGATAATCCAAGTACTAGATACTCAAGACGTCCATAACCGGAGACACGGCTAACCATGATTAGTTTATACACCCTGCAGAAGTTTGCACACTTTTCCCCACAAGACTCGATCTCCTACGTTGCGATTTCTCGCACTACATGGTGTTTGAGAAACAGATGACCGAGACATAGTCTTTCAGAAGCGCTAGCACCTTACAAACGGGTAGGCCGTACCAACCTACATCCCCTACATCTGCTAGTCTACCACAGTAAGAGTTCACATGACTTAGTCAACTATGCTAGAGCCCATAGTAGCTTGTGGCTGCACACGGAAGTTTCTAGTATGAATAATCTCATGATCCCTTTGAGCCTGGGTGGCGGTCCAAAAGAAAAACAGGCAATCGCTGGAATACCCAGGTGCCTCAATCCACCCAGATGTGTATTTAAGTTGCCACCTTAGATAAACCATTAATTTAACAAACTCACATCTGTCATGGATTTCACTCACCCAATCCACGTCTACTAGCATAGCATGGCATAAAAGCAAACATAGAAGTAACTCCCAAAGGTTTGGTAATAAACAGGTAATAGGTACTACCTCAACTACTTCCCAAACCCACAATTTAATTAGATCCTAATCATGCAATGTGTGAGGATTGATCTAATGCAATAAAACTGGGTAGTAGGAGGTATGATCAAAGTGTTACTTGCCTTGCTGATGATCCGTGAAACCTAGCGATTCGAAGTAGCAAGAGGCGCACTCCGGGTACTCTATCGCAAACAAACAATCATACAATAAGTACTCAACTAATGCATAGGTAAACTCAAATAAGAGATCTAACCAGAAAGATCAACTTAAGAACTCCGGTTGGCAAAAAGAACCAAATCGAACGAAGCAACGAAAGACAAACAGCAAAAGAAACAGGATTCGTTTACTATTCTAGATCTAGGGAAATTTTTACAGAGGCAAAAACTTGTTTGATTGGTTAAACGGAAAGAGGGTTTCGAGACAAAACTCCAGGCGCTTGAATCGCCTGATTCCGATAGACGAGCGAAAAGTTAAAGTAAAACGAACATCGGATCAGAAATCGTGATCAGAAAAATCACGGATTTAATCCAAGAAAAAGAAAAACGACGAATAGGTTAACGAAC